>NC_139142.1:96877516-97542628 GCF_964270905.1 Leucopleurus acutus | reverse complement strand
CATGGAGAAATGGGAGCCTTGTTATGCTGATGGGTGGGATGTAAATTGCCAGCAGCCACTCTGGAGAAGTGTATGGTGTTTCCTGAAACATCCAAAAAACAAAGCAACAGACCCTAGGGCACTTCCACTTATGGTCCTATAGCTTAGGGAAATTAAAATCAAAAAGACACAGCCACCCCAAAGTTTGGGACGGCTCTGTTTACAAGAACCTCGTTTACGGTACAAGTTCAATATCACAGAAAGCGAAAAATGGATAAAGAAGTTGTGGTACTTACGTACAATGCAATATCACTCAGCAACGAAATCTATGTCATCAGGCCCGTAGAAGCATAATGAGTGGATTCAGGTACGATGATTCTAAGTGAAATAAGTCACACAGAAAAAGAAACATCATAAGATATCACTACTACACGGAATGTAAACTTGGCTACACAGGAACTGAATTACAAAACAGAACAGTGTCTCAGATGTAGAAAACCAACTTATGCTTGCTTAAGGGGAAAGGTGAGTTGGGGTGCAGCATAAAACCACACATTGAAATTAGCACAGATACCGTTCCATAAGCCAAATATGTAATAGACAAGAGCTACTCCTTGCTCAACCAAGTGGACTCAACACCCCATATTAAACGCCTAAGAATATACCTGACTAGTAATAATCTTAAAACCTATGGATTTATATGTCTCCGAAAGAGAATCAAGCGTGTGTACAGCAGCATAAACGCAGCAGTGATAGGATTGGTGAGGTTCGGTGAGCAAATGCAGACCCTTTGTAGTCATATTGCATGGTACCTATTCCATGGGTCTCAACTCTCCAGGTTTAAGAGATTCTTCCTTCAGCTAAAACATGCATGTGGAACCCAGAGTACGATCCACCGTGTGATCGGGAAACGTGTTCAAATGTGTCTCAGTTTTCGTCCCCTGGTACTCGGGTGCAACATTCCAGACGCTTTACTAACACTCTCCCCACTTGGAGACTCAGTGCCTTTAACCTCCTGTTTGGCCCAGTTTGCAATTTCTGTGGAAAATGAACAGGAATAGGGAGAACCAATGAGAGACCAGCTGGAGGTGTCTGGACGGGCAAATTTAACTCTCATTTCCCACCAGGAAGAGGAATTAACCAAAGGCTCATCATGCCATGCCGTAACCAAACTAGGGCCTGAAGCAATCCTGCGGTGTTGCGGCCAGCTCACAAGAAAGCGAGTTGAAGAAAGGAGCTCAGGGGCACTGTAATTCACAAACCTGCAGAGTTATAAATGACAGCTATCTTCCAAAAATATATTGAAGTAAGGCTGCCAAGAGGAGTTGAAAGCGGGGCAGAATTGCAGGAAACCGATTTCAGGAGGGAGACTGGAATTGCATGTAAAGCATAGGAAAAGAGGCACAATGTGCACAATGATGCACTTGGCCAAAAAGGGCGTATGCGTTTTTTCCTGAATATATTCAGGAAATATATTCAGGAAAAAACGCATACGCCCTTTTTGGCCAACCAAGCAAGCTTGCAAAGGAAATCTGCACTACAATGAAGTCTCACTGCCCCCCGGTCAAAAGGGCCATCTGAAAAAAGTGTAAAATCCAGAAAGGCAGGACAGGCCAAGGAGAACTGGGAGCCTTGTTATGCTGATGGGCGGGATGTCAATTGTCAGCAGCCACTCTGGAGAAGTGTATGGTGTTTCCTGAAACATCCAAAAAACAAAGCAACAGAGCCTAGGGCACTTCAACTTATGGTCCTATAGCTTAGGGAAATTAAAATCAAAAAGACACAGCCACCCCAAAGTTTGGGACGGCTCTGTTTAAAAGTACCTCGTTTACGGTACAAGTTCAATATCACAGAAAGCGAAAAATGGATAAAGAAGTTGTGGTACTTACGTACAATGCAATATCACTCAGCAATGAAATCTATGTCATCAGGCCCGTAGCAGCATAATGAGGGGATTCAGGTACGATGATTCTAAGTGAAATAAGTCACACAGAAAAAGAAACATCATAATATATCACTAATACACGGAATGTAAACTTGGCTACACAGGAACTGAATTACAAAACAGAACAGGGTGTCAAATGTAGAAAACCAACTTATGCTTGCTTAAGGGGAAAGGTGAGTTGGTGTGCTGCATAAAACCAGAGATTGAAATTAGCACAGATACCATTCCATAAGCCAAATATGTAATAGACATGAGCTACTCCTTGCTCAACGAAGTGGACTCAACACCCCATATTAAACGCTTAACAATATACCTGACTAGTAAGAATCTTAAAACCTATGGATTTATATGTCTCCGAAAGAGAATCAAGCGTGTGTACAGCGGCATAAACGCAGCAGTGATAGGATTGGTGAGGTTCGGTGAGCAAATGCAGACCCTTTGAAGTCATATTGCATGGTACCCATTCCATGGGTCTCAACTCTCCATGTTTAAGGGATTCTTCCTTCAGCTAAAACATGCATGTGGAACCCAGAGTACGATCCACCGTGTGATCGGAAAACGTGTTCAAATATGTGTCAGTTTTCGTCCCCTGGTACTCGGGTGCAACACTCCAGACGCTTTACTAACACTCTCCCCACTTGGAGAGTCAGTGCCTTTAACCTCCTGTTTGGCCCAGTTTGCAATTTCTGTGGAAAATGAACAGGAATAAGGAGAACCAATGAGAGACTAGGTGGAGGTGTCTGGACGGGCAAATTTAACTCTCATTTCCCACCAGGAAGAGGAATTAACCAAAGGCTCAACATGCCGTGCCGGAACCAAACTAGGGCCTGAAGCAATCCTGCGGTGTTGCGGCCAGCTCACAAGAAAGCGAGTTGAAGAAAGGAGCTCAGGGGCACTGTAATTCACAAACCTGCAGAGTTATAAATGACAGCTATCTTCCAAAAATATATTGAAGTAAGGCTGCCAAGAGGAGTTGAAAGCGGGGCAGAATTGCAGGAAACCGATTTCAGGAGGGAGACTGGAATTGCATGTAAAGCATAGGAAAAGAGGCACAATGTCCACAATGATGCACTTGGCCAAAAAGGGCGTATGCGTTTTTTCCTGAATATATTCAGGAAAAAACGCATACGCCCTTTTTGGCCAACCAAGCAAGCTTGCAAAGGAAATCTGCACTACAATGAAGTCTCACTGCCCCCCGGTCAAAAGGGCCATCTGAAAAAAGTGTAAAATCCAGAAAGTCAGGACAGGCCAAGGAGAACTGGGAGCCTTGTTATGCTGATGGGCGGGATGTAAATTGCCAGCAGCCACTCTGGAGAAGTGTATGGTGTTTCCTGAAACATCCAAAAAACAAAGCAACAGAGCCTAGGGCACTTCCACTTATGGTCCTATAGCTTAGGGAAATTAAAATCAAAAAGACACAGCCACCCCAAAGTTTGGGACGGCTCTGTTTAAAAGAACCTCGTTTAAGGTACAAGTTCAATATCACAGAAAGCGAAAAATGGATAAAGAAGTTGTGGTACTTACGTACAATGCAATATCACTCAGCAATGAAATCTATGTCATCAGGCCCGTAGCAGCATAATGAATGGATGCAGGTATGATGAGTCTAAGTGAAATAAGTCACACAGAAAAAGAAACATCATAAAATATCACTACTACACGGAATGTAAACTTGGCTACACAGGAACTGAATTACAAAACAGAACAGGGTCTCAAATGTAGAAAACCAACTTATGCTTGCTTAAGGGGAAAGGTGAGTTGGGGTACTGCATAAAACCAGAGATTGAAATTAGCACAGATACCGTTCCATAAGCCAAATATGTAATAGACAAGAGCTACTCCTTGCTCAACGAAGTGGACTCAACACCCCATATTAAACGCTTAAGAATACACCTGACTAGAAATAATCTTAAAAACTACGGATTTATATGTCTCCGAAAGAGAATCAAGCGTGTGTACAGCGGCATAAACGCAGCAGTGATAGGATTGGTGAGGTTCGGTGAGCAAATGCAGACCCTTTGAAGTCATATTGCATGGTACCCAATCCATGGGTCTCAACTCTCCAAGTTTAAGGGATTCTTCCTTCAGCTAAAACATGCATGTGGAACCCAGAGTATGATCCACCGTGTGATCGGAAAACGTGTTCAAATGTGTCTCAGTTTTCGTACCCTGCTACTCGGTTGCAACATTCCAGACGCTTTACTAACACTCTCCCCACTTGGAGAGTCAGTGCCTTTAACCTCCTGTTTGGTCCAGTTTGCAATTTCTGTGGAAAATGAACAGGAATAGGGAGAACCAATGAGAGACTAGGTGGAGGTGTCTGGACGGGCAAATTTAACTCTCATTTCCCACCAGGAAGAGGAATGAACCAAAGGCTCAGCATGCCGTGCCGGAACCAAACTAGGGCCTGAAGCAATCCTGCGGTGTTGCGGCCAGCTCACAAGAAAGCGAGTTGAAGAAAGGAGCTCAGGGGCACTGTAATTCACAAACCTGCAGAGTTATAAATGACAGCTATCTTCCAAAAATATATTGAAGTAAGGCTGCCAAGAGGAGTTGAAAGCGGGGCAGAATTGCAGGAAACCGATTTCAGGAGGTAGACTGGAATTGCATGTAAAGCATAGGAAAAGAGGCAGAAAGTCCACAATGATGCACTTGGCCAAAAAGGGCATATGCGTTTTTTCCTGAATATATTCAGGAAAAAACGCATACGCCCTTCTTGGCCTACCAAGCAAGCTTGCAAAGGAAATCTGCACTACAATGAAGTCTCACTGCCCCCGGTCAAAAGGGTCATCTGAAAAAAGTGTAAAATCCAGAAAGGCAGGACAGGCCAAGGAGAACTGGGAGCCTTGTTATGCTGATGGGCGGGATGTAAATTGCCAGCAGCCACTCTGGAGAAGTGTATGGTGTTTCCTGAAACATCCAAAAAACAAAGCAATAGAGCATAGGGCACTTCCACTTATGGTCCTATAGCTTAGGGAAATTAAAATCAAAAAGATACAGCCACCCCGAAGTTTGGGACGGCTCTGTTTAAAAGAACCTCATTTACGGTACAAGTTCAATATCACAGAAAGCGAAAAATGGATAAAGAAGTTGTGGTACTTACGTACAATGCAATATCACTCAGCAATGAAATCTATGTCATCAGGCCCATAGCAGCATAATGAGTGGATTCAGGTACGATGATTCTAAGTGAAATAAGTCACACAGAAAAAGAAACATCATAAGATATCACTACTACAAGTAATGTAAACTTGGCTACACAGGAACTGAATTACTAAACAGAACAGGGTGTCAAATGTAGAAAACCAACTTATGCTTGCTTAAGGGGAAAGGTGAGTTGGGGTGCTGCATACAACAAGAGATTGAAATAAGCACAGATACCGTGCCATAAGCCAAATATGTAATAGACAAGAGCTACTCCTTGCTCAACGAAGTGGACTCAACACCCCATATTAAACGCCTAACAATATACCTGACTAGTAAGAATCTTAAAACCTATGGATTTATATGTCTCCGAAAGAGAATCAAGCGTGTGTACAGCGTCATAAACGCAGCAGTGATAGGATTGGTGAGGTTTGGTGAGCAAATGCAGACCCTTTGAAGTCATATTGCATGGTACGCATTCCATGGGTCTCAACTCGCCATGTTTAAGGGATTCTTCCTTCAGCTAAAACATGCATGTGGAACCCAGAGTATGATCCACCGTGTGATCGGAAAACGTGTTCAAATGTGTCTCAGTTTTCGTCCCCTGCTACTCGGTTGCAACATTCCAGACGCTTTACTAACCCTCTCCCCACTTGGAGAGTCAGTGCCTTTAACCTCCTGTTTGGCCCAGTTTGCAATTTCTGTGGAAAATGAACAGGAATAGGGAGAACCAATGAGAGACTAGGTGGAGGTGTCTGGACGGGCAAATTTAACTCTCATTTCCCACCAGGAAGAGGAATTAACCAAAGGCTCAGCATGCCGTGCCGGAACCAAACTGGGGCCTGAAGCAATCCCGCGGTGTTGCGGCCAGCTCACAAGAAAGCGAGTTGAAGAAAGGAGATCAGGGGCACTGTAATTCACAAACCTGCAGAGTTATAAATGACAGCTATCTTCCAAAAATATATTGAAGTAAGGCTGCCAAGAGGAGTTGAAAGCGGGGCAGAATTGCAGGAAACCGATTTCAGGAGGTAGACAGGAATTGCATGTAAAGCATAGGAAAAGAGGCACAATGTCCACAATGATGCACTTGGCATAAAAGGGCGTATGCGTTTTTTCCTGAATATATTCAGGAAAAAACGCATATGCCCTTTTTGGCCTACCAAGCAAGCTTGCAAAGGAAATCTGCACTACAATGAAGTCTCACTGCCCCCCGGTCAAAAGGGCTATCTGAAAAAAGTGTAAAATCCAGAAAGGCAGGACAGGCCAAGGAGAACTAGGAGCCTTGTTATGCTGATGGGTGGGATGTAAATTGCCAGCAGCCACTCTGGAGAAGTGTACGGTGTTTCCTGAAACATCCAAAAAACAAAGCAACAGAGCCTAGGGCACTTCCACTTATGGTCCTATAGCTTAGGGAAATTAAAATCAAAAAGACACAGCCACCCCAAAGTTTGGGACGGCTCTGTTTACAAGAAACTCGTTTACGGTACAAGTTCAATATCACAGAAAGCGAAAAATGGATAAAGAAGTTGTGGTACTTACGTACAATGCAATATCACTCAGCAATGAAATCTATGTCATCAGGCCCGTAGCAGCATAATGAGTGGATTCAGGTACGATGATTCTAAGTGAAATAAGTCACACAGAAAAAGAAACATCATAAGATATCACTACTACACGGAATGTAAACTTGGCTACACAGGAACTGAATTACAAAACAGAACAGGGTGTCAAATGTAGAAAACCAACTTATGCTTGCTTAAGGGGAAAGGTGAGTTGGGGTGCTGCATAAAACCAGAGATTGAAATTAGCACAGATACCATTCCATAAGCCAAATATGTAATAGACAAGAGCTACTCCTTGCTCAACGAAGTGGACTCAACACCCCATATTAAACGCCTAAGAATATACCTGACTAGTAATAATCTTAAAACCTAAGGATTTATATGTCTCCGAAAGAGAATCAAGCGTGTGTACAGCGGCATAAACGCAGCAGTGATAGGATTGGTGAGGTTCGGTGAGCAAATGCAGACCCTTTGAAATCATATTGCATGGTACCCATTCCATGGGTCTCAACTCTCCATGTTTAAGGGATTCTTCCTTCAGCTAAAACATGCATGTGGAACCCAGAGTACGATCCACTGTGTGATCGGGAAACGTGTTCAAATGTGTCTCAGTTTTCGTCCCCTGGTACTCGGGTGCAACATTCCAGACGCTTTACTAACACTCTCCCCACTTGGAGAGTCAGTGCCTTTAACCTCCTGTTTGGCCCAGTTTGCAATTTCTGTGGAAAATGAACAGGAATAGGGAGAACCAATGAGAGACTAGCTGGAGGCGTCTGGACGGGCAAATTTAACTCTCATTTCCCACCAGGAAGAGGAATTAACCAAAGGATCAGCGTGCAATGCCGGAACCACACTAGGGCCTGAAGCAATCCTGCGGTGTTGCGGCCAGCTCACAAGAAAGCGAGTTGAAGAAAGGAGCTCAGGGGCACTGTAATTCACAAACCTGCAGTTATAAATGACAGCTATCGTCCAAAAATATATTGAAGGAAGGCTGCCAAGAGGACTTGAAAGCGGGGCAGAATTGCAGGAAACCGATTTCAGGAGGTACACTGGAATTGCATGTAAAGCATAGGAAAAGAGGCAGAACGTCCACAATGATGCACTTGGCCAAAAAGGGCGTATGCGTTTTTTCCTGAATATATACAGGAGAAAACGCATACGCCATTTTTGGCCAAACAAGCAAGCTTGCAAAGGAAATCTGCACTACAATGAAGTCTCACTGCCCCCCGGTCAAAAGGGCTATCTGAAAAAAGTGTAAAATCCAGAAAGGCAGGACAGGCCATGGAGAACTGGGAGCCTTGTTATGCTGGTGGGCGGGATGTAAATTGCCAACAGCCACTCTGGAGAAGTGTATGCTGTTTCCTGAAACATCTAAAAAACAAAGCAACAGAGCCTAGGGCACTTCCACTTATGGTCCTATAGCTTAGGGAAATTAAAATCAAAAAGACACAGCCACCCCAAAGTTAGGGACGGCTCTGTTTACAAGAACCTTGTTTACAGTACAAGTTCAATATCACAGAAAGCGAAAAATGGATAAAGAAGTTGTGGTACTTACGTACAATGCAATATCACTCAGCAATGAAATCTATGTCATCAGGCCCGTAGCAGCATAATGAGTGGATTAAGGTACGATGATTGTAAGTGAAATAAGTCACACAGAAAAAGAAACATCATAAGATATCACTACTACACGGAATGTAAACTTGGCTACACAGGAAGTGAATTACAAAACAGAACAGGGTCTCAAATGTAGAAAACCAACTTACGCTAGCTTAAGGGGAAAGGTGAGTTGGGGTGCTGCATGAAACCAGAGATTGAAATTAGCACAGATACCGTTCCATAAGCCAAATATGTAATAGACAAGAGCTACTCCTTGCTCAACGAAGTGGACTCAACACCCCATATTAAACGCCTAAGAATATACCTGACTAGAAATAATCTTAAAACCTACGGATTTATATGTCCCAGAAAGACAATCAAGCGTGTGTACAACGGCATAAACGCAGCAGTGATAGGATTGGTGAGGTTCGGTGAGCAAATGCAGACCCTTTGAAGTCATATTGCATGGTACCCATTCCATGGGTCTCAACTCTCCAGGTTTAAGGGATTCTTCCTTCAGCTAAAACATGCATGTGGAACCCAGAGTATGATCCACCGTGTGATCGGAAAACGTGTTCAAATGTGTCTCAGTTTTCGTCCCCTGGTACTCGGGTGCAAACACCAGACGCTTTCTAACACTCTCCCCAATTGTTGAGTCAGTGCCTTTAACCTCCTGTTTGGCCCAGTTTGCAATTTCTGCGGAAAATGTACAGGAATAGGGAGAACCAATGAGAGACTAGCTGGGGGTGTCAGGACGGGCAAATTTAACTCTCATTTCCCACCAGGAAGAGGAATTAACCAAAGGCTCAGCGTGCCGTGCCGGAACCACACTAGGGCCTGAAGCAATCCTGCGGTGTTGCGGCCAGCTCACAAGAAAGCGAGTTGAAGAAAGGAGCTCAGGGGCACTGTAATTCACAAACCTGCAGAGTTATAAATGACAGCTATCGTCCAAAAATATATTGAAGTAAGGCTGCCAAGAGGACTTGAAAGCGGGGCAGAATTGCAGGAAACCGATTTCAGGAGATAGACGGGAATTGCATGTAAAGCATAGGAAAAGAGGAAGAACGTCCACAATGATGCACTTGGCCAAAAAGGGCGTATGCGTTTTTTCCAGGAAAACACGCATACGCCCTTTTTGGCCAACCAAGCAAGCTTGCAAAGGAAATCTGCACTACAATGAAGTCTCACTGCCCCCCGGTCAAAAGGGCCATCTGAAAAAACTGTAAAATCCAGAAAGGCAAGACAGGACATGGAGAATTGGGAGCCTTGTTATGCTGATGGGCGGGATGTAAATTGCCAACAGCCACTCTGGAGAAGTGTATGCTGTTTCCTGAAACATCTAAAAAACAAAGCAACAGAGCCTAGGGCACTTCCACTTATGGTCCTATAGCTTAGGAATATTAAAATCAAAAAGACACAGCCACCCCAAAGTTTGGGCCGGCTCTGTTTACAAGAACCTCGTTTACGGTACAAGATCAATATCACAGAAAGCGAAAAATGGATAAAGAAGTTGTGGTACTTACGTACAATGCAATATCACTCAGCAATGAAATCTATGTCATCAGGCCCGTAGCAGCATAATGAGTGGATGCAGGTACGATGATTCTAAGAGAAATAAGTCACACAGAAAAAGAAACATCATAAGGTATCACTACTACACGGAATGTAAACTTGGCTACACAGGAACTGAATTACAAAACAGAACAGGGTCTCAAATGGAGAAAACCAACTTATGCTTGCTTAAGGGGAAAGGTGAGTTGGGGTGCTGCATAAAACCAGAGATTGAAATTAGCACAGATACCGTTCCATAAGCCAAATATGTAATAGACAAGAGCTACTCCTTGCTCAACGCAGTGGACTCAACACCCCATATTAAACGCCTAAGAATATACCTGACTAGAAATAATCTTAAAACCTACGGATTTATTTGTCTCCGAAAGAGAATCAAGCGTGTGTCCGGCGGCATAAACGCAGCAGTGATAGGATTGGTGAGGTTTGGTGAGCAAATGCAGACCCTTTGAAGTCATACTGCATGGTACCCATTCCATGGGTCTCAACTCTCCAGGTTTAAGGGATTCTTCCTTCAGCTGAAACATGCATGTGGAACACAGAGTATGATCCACCGAGTGATCAGGAAACGTGTTCAAATGTGTCTCAGTTTTCGTCCCCTGGTACTCGGGTGCAACATTCAAGACGCTTTACTAACACTCTCCCCACTTGGAGAGTCAGTGTCTTTAAACTCCTGTTTGGCCCAGTTTGCAATTTTTGCGGAAAATGTACAGGAATAGGGAGAACCAATGAGAGACTAGCTGGAGGTGTCTGGACGGGCAAATATAACTCTCATTTCCCACCACGAAGAGGAATTAACCAAAGGCTCAGCGTGCCGTGCCGGAACCACACTAGGGCCTGAAGCAATCCTGCGGTGTTGCGGCCAGCTCACAAGAAAGCGAGTTGAAGAAAGGAGCTCAGGGGCACTGTAATTCACAAACCTGCAGAGTTATAAATGACAGCTATCGTCCAAAAATATATTGAAGTAAGGCTGCCAAGAGGACTTGAAAGCGGGGCAGAATTGTAGGAAACCGATTTCAGGAGGTAGACGGTAATTGCATGTAAAGCATAGGAAAAGAGGCAGAACGTCCACAATGATGCACTTGGCCAAAAAGGGCGTATGCGTTTTTTCAGGAAAAAACGCATACGCACTTTTTGGCCAACCAAGCAAGCTTGCAAAGGAAATCTGCACTACAATGAAGTCTCACTGCCCCCCGGTCAAAACGGCCATCTGAAAAAAGTGTAAAATCCAGAAAGGCAGGACAGGCCATGGAGAACTGGGAGCCTTGTTATGCTGATGGGCGGGATGTAAATTGCCAACAGCCACTCTGGAGAAGTGTATGGTGTTTCTTGAAACATCCAAAAAACAAAGCAACAGAGCCTAGGGCACTTCCACTTATGGTCCTATAGCTTAGGGAAATTAAAATCAAAAAGACACAGCCACCCCAAGTTTGGGACGGCTCTGTTTACAAGAACCTCGTTTACAGTACAAGTTCAATATCACAGAAAGCGAAAAATGGATAAAGAAGTTGTGGTACTTACGTACAATGCAATATCACTCAGCAATGAAATCTATGTCATCAGGCCTGTAGCAGCATAATGAGTGGATTCAGGTACGATGATTCTAAGTGAAATAAGTCATACAGGGCTTACCTGGTGGCGCAGTGGTTGAGAGTCCGCCTGCCGATGCAGAGGACATGGGTTCGTGCCCCGCTCCGGGAAGATCCCACATGCCGCGGAGCGGCTGGGACTGTGAGCCATGGCCGCTGAGCCTGCGCGTCCGGAGCCTGTGCTCCGCAATGGGAAACACCACAACAGTGAGAGGCCCACGTACCGCAAAAAAAAAAATAAATAAAAAATAAATAAATAAATAAATAAGTCACACAGAAAAAGAAACATCATAAGATATCACTACTACACGGAATGTAAACTTGGCTACACAGGAACTGAATTACAAAACAGAACAGGGTGTCAAATGTAGAAAACCAACTTATGCTTGCTTAAGGGGAAAGGTGAGTTGGCGTGCTACATAAAACCAGAGATTGAAATTAGCACAGATACCCTTCCATAAGCCAAATATGTAATAGACAAGAGCTACTCCTTGCTCAACGAAGTGGACTCAACACCCCACATTAAACGCCTAAGAATATACCTGACTAGTAAGAATCTTAAAACCTAAGGATTTATATGTCTCCGAAAGAGAATCAAGCGTGTGTACAGCGGCATAAACGCAGCAGTGATAGGATTGGTGAGGTTCGGTGAGCAAATGCAGACCCTTTGAAGTCATATTGCATGGTACCCATTCCATGGGTCTCAACTCTCCATGTTTAAGGGATTCTTCCTTCAGCTAAAACATGCATGTGGAACCCAGAGTACGATCCACTGTGTGATCGGGAAACGTGTTCAAATGTGTCTCAGTTTTCGTCCCCTGGTACTCGGGTGCAACATTCCAGATGCTTTACTAACACTCTCCCCACTTGGAGAGTCAGTGCCTTTAACCTCCTGTTTGGCCCAGTTTGCAATTTCTGTGGAAAATGAACAGGAATAGGGAGAATCAATGAGAGACTAGCTGGAGGCATCTGGACGGGCAAATTTAACTCTCATTTCCCACCAGGAAGAGGAATTAACCAAAGGCTCAGCGTGCCATGCCGGAACCACACTAGGGCCAGAAGCAATCCTGCGGTGTTGCGGCCAGCTCACAAGAAAGCGAGTTGAAGAAAGGAGCTCAGGGGCACTGTAATTCACAAAACTGCAGTTATAAATGACAGCTATCGTCCAAAAATATATTGAAGTAAGGCTGCCAAGAGGACTTGAAAGCGGGGCAGAATTGCAGGAAACCGATTTCAGGAGGTAGACTGGAATTGCATGTAAAGCATAGGAAAAGAGGCAGAACGTCCACAATGATGCACTTGGCCAGAAAGGGCGTATGCGTTTTTTCCTGAATATATACAGGAAAAAACGCATACGCCCTTTTTGGCCAACCAAGCAAGCTTGCAAAGGAAATCTGCACTACAATGAAGTCTCACTGCCCCCCGGTCAAAAGGGCCATCTGAAAAAAGTGTAAAATCCAGAAAGGCAGGACAGGCCAAGGAGAACTGGGAGCCTTGTTATGCTGATGGGCGGGATGTAAATTGCCAGCAGCCACTCTGGAGAAGTGTATGGTGTTTCCTGAAACATCCAAAAAACAAAGCAACAGAGCCTAGGGCACTTCCACTTATGGTCCTATAGCTTAGGGAAATTAAAATCAAAAAGACACAGCCACCCCAAAGTTTGGGACGGCTCTGTTTAAAAGAACCTCGTTTACGGTACAAGTTCAATATCACAGAAAGCGAAAAATGGATAAAGAAGTTGTGGTACTTACGTACAATGCAATATCACTCAGCAATGAAATCTATGTCATCAGGCCCGTAGCAGCATAATGAGTGGATTCAGGTACAATGATTCTAAGTGAAATAAGTCACACAGAAAAAGAAACATCATAAGATATCACTACTACACGGAATGTAAACTTGGCTACACAGGAACTGAATTACAAAACAGAACAGGGTGTCAAATGTAGAAAACCAACTTATGCTTGCTTAAGGGGAAAGGTGAGTTGGCGTGCTGCATAAAACCAGAGATTGAAATTAGCACAGATACCCTTCCATAAGCCAAATATGTAATAGACAAGAGCTACTCCTTGCTCAACGAAGTGGACTCAACACCCCACATTATATGCCTAAGAATATACCTGACTAGTAAGAGTCTTAAAACCTAAGGATTTATATGTCTCCGAAAGAGAATCAAGCGTGTGTACAGCGGCATAAACGCAGGAGTGATAGGATTGGTGAGGTTCGGTGAGCAAATGCAGACCCTTTGAAGTCATATTGCATGGTACCCATTCCATGGGTCTCAACTCTCCATGTTTAAGGGATTCTTCCTTCAGCTAAAACATGCATGTGGAACCCAGAGTACGATCCACTGTGTGATCGGGAAACGTGTTCAAATGTGTCTCAGTTTTCGTCCCCTGGTACTCGGGTGCAACATTCCAGATGCTTTACTAACACTCTCCCCAATTGGAGAGTCAGTGCCTTTAACCTCCTGTTTGGCCCAGTTTGCAATTTCTGTGGAAAATGAACAGGAATAGGGAGAACCAATGAGAGACTAGCTGGAGGCGTCTGGACGGGCAAATTTAACTCTCATTTCCCACCAGGAAGAGGAATTAACCAAAGGCTCAGCGTGCCATGCCGGAACCACACTAGGGCCAGAAGCAATCCTGCGGTGTTGCGGCCAGCTCACAAGAAAGCGAGTTGAAGGAAGGAGCTCAGGGGCACTGTAATTCACAAACCTGCAGTTATAAATGACAGCTATCGTCCAAAAATATATTGAAGTAAGGCTGCCAAGAGGACTTGAAAGCGGGGCAGAATTGCAGGAAACTGATTTCAGGAGGTACACTGGAATTGCATGTAAAGCATAGGAAAAGAGGCAGAACGTCCACAATGATGCACTTGGCCAAAAAGGGCGTATGCGTTTTTTCCTGAATATATACAGGAAAAAACGCATACGCCCTTTTTGGCCAAACAAGCAAGCTTGCAAATGAAATCTGCACTACAATGAAGTCTCACTTATCCCCCGGTCAAAAGGGCCATCTGAAAAAAGTGTAAAATCCAGAAAGGCAGGACAGGCCATGGAGAAATGGGAGCCTTGTTATGCTGATGGGTGGGATGTAAATTGCCAGCAGCCACTCTGGAGAAGTGTATGGTGTTTCCTGAAACATCCAAAAAACAAAGCAACAGACCCTAGGGCACTTCCACTTATGGTCCTATAGCTTAGGGAAATTAAAATCAAAAAGACACAGCCACCCCAAAGTTTGGGACGGCTCTGTTTACAAGAACCTCGTTTACGGTACAAGTTCAATATCACAGAAAGCGAAAAATGGATAAAGAAGTTGTGGTACTTACGTACAATGCAATATCACTCAGCAACGAAATCTATGTCATCAGGCCCGTAGAAGCATAATGAGTGGATTCAGGTACGATGATTCTAAGTGAAATAAGTCACACAGAAAAAGAAACATCATAAGATATCACTACTACACGGAATGTAAACTTGGCTACACAGGAACTGAATTACAAAACAGAACAGTGTCTCAGATGTAGAAAACCAACTTATGCTTGCTTAAGGGGAAAGGTGAGTTGGGGTGCAGCATAAAACCACACATTGAAATTAGCACAGATACCGTTCCATAAGCCAAATATGTAATAGACAAGAGCTACTCCTTGCTCAACCAAGTGGACTCAACACCCCATATTAAACGCCTAAGAATATACCTGACTAGTAATAATCTTAAAACCTATGGATTTATATGTCTCCGAAAGAGAATCAAGCGTGTGTACAGCAGCATAAACGCAGCAGTGATAGGATTGGTGAGGTTCGGTGAGCAAATGCAGACCCTTTGTAGTCATATTGCATGGTACCTATTCCATGGGTCTCAACTCTCCAGGTTTAAGAGATTCTTCCTTCAGCTAAAACATGCATGTGGAACCCAGAGTACGATCCACCGTGTGATCGGGAAACGTGTTCAAATGTGTCTCAGTTTTCGTCCCCTGGTACTCGGGTGCAACATTCCAGACGCTTTACTAACACTCTCCCCACTTGGAGACTCAGTGCCTTTAACCTCCTGTTTGGCCCAGTTTGCAATTTCTGTGGAAAATGAACAGGAATAGGGAGAACCAATGAGAGACCAGCTGGAGGTGTCTGGACGGGCAAATTTAACTCTCATTTCCCACCAGGAAGAGGAATTAACCAAAGGCTCATCATGCCATGCCGTAACCAAACTAGGGCCTGAAGCAATCCTGCGGTGTTGCGGCCAGCTCACAAGAAAGCGAGTTGAAGAAAGGAGCTCAAGGGCACTGTAATTCACAAACCTGCAGAGTTATAAATGACAGCTATCTTCCAAAAATATATTGAAGTAAGGCTGCCAAGAGGAGTTGAAAGCGGGGCAGAATTGCAGGAAACCGATTTCAGGAGGGAGACTGGAATTGCATGTAAAGCATAGGAAAAGAGGCACAATGTGCACAATGATGCACTTGGTCAAAAAGGGCGTATGCGTTTTTTCCTGAATATATTCAGGAAATATATTCAGGAAAAAACGCATACGCCCTTTTTGGCCAACCAAGCAAGCTTGCAAAGGAAATCTGCACTACAATGAAGTCTCACTGCCCCCCGGTCAAAAGGGCCATCTGAAAAAAGTGTAAAATCCAGAAAGGCAGGACAGGCCAAGGAGAACTGGGAGCCTTGTTATGCTGATGGGCGGGATGTCAATTGTCAGCAGCCACTCTGGAGAAGTGTATGGTGTTTCCTGAAACATCCAAAAAACAAAGCAACAGAGCCTAGGGCACTTCCACTTATGGTCCTATAGCTTAGGGAAATTAAAATCAAAAAGACACAGCCACCCCAAAATTTGGGACGGCTCTGTTTAAAAGTACCTCGTTTACGGTACAAGTTCAATATCACAGAAAGCGAAAAATGGATAAAGAAGTTGTGGTACTTACGTACAATGCAATATCACTCAGCAATGAAATCTATGTCATCAGGCCCGTAGCAGCATAATGAGGGGATTCAGGTACGATGATTCTAAGTGAAATAAGTCACACAGAAAAAGAAACATCATAATATATCACTAATACACGGAATGTAAACTTGGCTACACAGGAACTGAATTACAAAACAGAAGAGGGTGTCAAATGTAGAAAACCAACTTATGCTTGCTTAAGGGGAAAGGTGAGTTGGGGTGCTGCATAAAACCAGAGATTGAAATTAGCACAGATACCATTCCATAAGCCAAATATGTAATAGACATGAGCTACTCCTTGCTCAACGAAGTGGACTCAACACCCCATATTAAACGCTTAACAATATACCTGACTAGTAAGAATCTTAAAACCTATGGATTTATATGTCTCCGAAAGAGAATCAAGCGTGTGTACAGCGGCATAAACGCAGCAGTGATAGGATTGGTGAGGTTCGGTGAGCAAATGCAGACCCTTTGAAGTCATATTGCATGGTACCCATTCCATGGGTCTCAACTCTCCATGTTTAAGGGATTCTTCCTTCAGCTAAAACATGCATGTGGAACCCAGAGTACGATCCACCGTGTGATCGGAAAACGTGTTCAAATATGTGTCAGTTTTCGTCCCCTGGTACTCGGGTGCAACACTCCAGACGCTTTACTAACACTCTCCCCACTTGGAGAGTCAGTGCCTTTAACCTCCTGTTTGGCCCAGTTTGCAATTTCTGTGGAAAATGAACAGGAATAGGGAGAACCAATGAGAGACTAGGTGGAGGTGTCTGGACGGGCAAATTTAACTCTCATTTCCCACCAGGAAGAGGAATTAACCAAAGGCTCAACATGCCGTGCCGGAACCAAACTAGGGCCTGAAGCAATCCTGCGGTGTTGCGGCCAGCTCACAAGAAAGCGAGTTGAAGAAAGGAGCTCAGGGGCACTGTAATTCACAAACCTGCAGAGTTATAAATGACAGCTATCTTCCAAAAATATATTGAAGTAAGGCTGCCAAGAGGAGTTGAAAGCGGGGCAGAATTGCAGGAAACCGATTTCAGGAGGGAGACTGGAATTGCATGTAAAGCATATGAAAAGAGGCACAATGTCCACAATGATGCACTTGGCCAAAAAGGGCGTATGCGTTTTTTCCTGAATATATTCAGGAAAAAACGCATACGCCCTTTTTGGCCAACCAAGCAAGCTTGCAAAGGAAATCTGCACTACAATGAAGTCTCACTGCCCCCCGGTCAAAAGGGCCATCTGAAAAAAGTGTAAAATCCAGAAAGTCAGGACAGGCCAAGGAGAACTGGGAGCCTTGTTATGCTGATGGGCGGGATGTAAATTGCCAGCAGCCACTCTGGAGAAGTGTATGGTGTTTCCTGAAACATCTAAAAAACAAAGCA
This sequence comes from Leucopleurus acutus, assembly GCF_964270905.1. Taxonomy (NCBI): domain Eukaryota; kingdom Metazoa; phylum Chordata; class Mammalia; order Artiodactyla; family Delphinidae; genus Leucopleurus; species Leucopleurus acutus. The sequence goes on along the minus strand of NC_139142.1, from coordinate 97,524,907 downwards.
ACAGAGCCTAGGGCACTTCCACTTATGGTCCTATAGCTTAGGGAAATTAAAATCAAAAAGACACAGCCACCCCAAAGTTTGGGACGGCTCTGTTTAAAAGAACCTCGTTTAAGGTACAAGTTCAATATCACAGAAAGCGAAAAATGTATAAAGAAGTTGTGGTACTTACGTACAATGCAATATCACTCAGCAATGAAATCTATGTCATCAGGCCCGTAGCAGCATAATGAGGGGATTCAGGTACGATGATTCTAAGTGAAATAAGTCACACAGAAAAAGAAACATCATAATATATCACTAATACACGGAATGTAAACTTGGCTACACAGGAACTGAATTACAAAACAGAACAGGGTGTCAAATGTAGAAAACCAACTTATGCTTGCTTAAGGGGAAAGGTGAGTTGGGGTGCTGCATAAAACCAGAGATTGAAATTAGCACAGATACCATTCCATAAGCCAAATATGTAATAGACAAGAGCTACTCCTTGCTCAACGAAGTGGACTCAACACCCCATATTAAACGCTTAACAATATACCTGACTAGTAAGAATCTTAAAACCTATGGATTTATATGTCTCCGAAAGAGAATCAAGCGTGTGTACAGCGGCATAAACGCAGCAGTGATAGGATTGGTGAGGTTCGGTGAGCAAATGCAGACCCTTTGAAGTCATATTACATGGTACCCATTCCATGGGTCTCAACTCTCCATGTTTAAGGGATTCTTCCTTCAGCTAAAACATGCATGTGGAACCCAGAGTACGATCCACCGTGTGATCGGAAAACGTGTTCAAATATGTCTCAGTTTTCGTCCCCTGGTACTCGGGTGCAACACTCCAGACGCTTTACTAACACTCTCCCCACTTGGAGAGTCAGTGCCTTTAACCTCCTGTTTGGCCCAGTTTGCAATTTCTGTGGAAAATGAACAGGAATAGGGAGAACCAATGAGAGACTAGCTGGAGGCGTCTGGACGGGCAAATTTAACTCTCATTTCCCACCAGAGAGAGGAATTAACCAAACGCTCAGCGTGCCATGCTGGAACCACACTAGGGCCAGAAGCAATCCTGCGGTGTTGCGGCCAGCTCACAAGAAAGCGAGTTGAAGAAAGGAGCTCAGGGGCACTGTAATTCACAAACCTGCAGTTATAAATGACAGCTATCGTCCAAAAATATATTGAAGGAAGGCTGCCAAGAGGACTTGAAAGCGGGGCAGAATTGCAGGAAACCGATTTCAGGAGGTACACAGGAATTGCATGTAAAGCACAGGAAAAGAGGCAGAACGTCCACAATGATGCACTTGGCCAAAAAGGGCGTATGCGTTTTTTCCTGAATATATACAGGAAAAAACGCATACGCCCTTTTTGGCCAACTAAGCAAGCTTGCAAAGGAAATCTGCACTAAAATGAAGTCTCACTGCCCCCCAGTCAAAAGGGCTATCTGAAAACAGTGTAAAATCCAGAAAGGCAGGACAGGCCATGGAGAACTGGGAGCCTTGTTATGCTGATGGGCGGGATGTAAATTGCCAACAGCCACTCTGGAGTAGTGTATGGTGTTTCCTGAAACATCTAAAAAACAAGCAACAGAGCCTAGGGCACTTCCACTTATGGTCCTATAGCTTAGGGAAATTAAAATCAAAAAGACACAGCCACCCCAAAGTTTGGGCCGGCTCTGTTTACAAGAACCTCGTTTACGGTACAAGTTCAATATCACAGAAAGCGAAAAATGGATAAAGAAGTTGTGGTACTTACGTACAATGCAATATCACTCAGCAATGAAATCAATGTCATCAGGCCCGTCGCAGCATAATGAGTGGATTCAGGTACGATGATTCTAAGTGAAATAAGTCACACAGAAAAAGAAACATCATAAGATATCACTACTACACGGAATGTAAACTTGGCTACACAGGAACTGAATTAAAAAACAGAACAGTGTCTCAGATGTAGAAAACCAACTTATGCTTGCTTAAGGGGAAAGGTGAGTTGGGGTGCAGCATAAAACCACACATTGAAATTAGCACAGATACCGTTCCATAAGCCAAATATGTAATAGACAAGAGCTACTCCTTGCTCAACGAAGTGGACTCAACACCCCATATTAAACGCCTAAGAATATACCTGACTAGTAAGAATCTTAAAACCTATGGATTTATATGTCTCTGAAAGAGAATCAAGCGTGTGTACAGCGGCATAAACGCAGCAGTGATAGGATTGGTGAGGTTCGGTGAGCAAATGCAGACCCTTTGTAGTCATATTGCATGGTACCCATTCCATGGGTCTCAACTCTCCAAGTTTAAGAGATTCTTCCTTCAGCTAAAACATGCATGTGGAACCCAGAGTATGATCCACCGTGTGATCGGGAAACGTGTTCAAATGTGTCTCAGTTTTCGTCCCCTGGTACTCGGGTGCAACATTCCAGACACTTTACTAACACTCTCCCCACTTGGAGAGTCAGTGCCTTTAACCTCCTGTTTGGCCCAGTTTGCAATTTCTGTGGAAGATGAACAGGAATAGGGAGAACCAATGAGAGACTAGGTGGAGGTGTCCGGACGCGCAAATTTAACTCTAATTTCCCATCAGGAAGAGGAATTAACCAAAGGCTCAGCGTGCCATGCCGGAACCAAACAAGGGCCTGAAGCAATCTTGCGGTGTTGCGGCCAGCTCACAAGAAAGCGAGTTGAAGAAAGGAGCTCAGGGGCACTGTAATTCAGAAACCTGCGGAGTTATAAATGACAGCTATCATCCAAAATTATACTGAAGTAAGGCTGCGAAGAGGACTTGAATGCGGGGCAGAATTGCTGGAAACTGATTTCAGAACGTACACGGGAGTAGCTCTTAAAGCATAGGAAAAGAGACAGAACTTGGAAAATAATGCACTTGGCAAAAAAGGGCATATGTGTTTTATCCAGAGCTCTCATACCTGAGGGGAGGAGGTTCCCAGCAGGCTCCAACTGCCACCTGAGGGCTCACATTGCCAAGGCAACGTGAGCATGCCAGGCAGTAGTTACCTCACAGCAGAGGTCCCACCTCACAGAAGGGTGAGAAACCCAGCCAACATCAGACTCTCACCAGAGGGCCCACATCACCAAGGGGATGGGAACCAGGCAGGAGTGTCTTCACATCAGTGGGGCCACATCATCAAAAGCTGAGGTACTCAGCACATGTGTCCTCAAACCAGAGGACCCACATCACCAAGGACCTCGGAGTGAGGCAGGCAGGAGTAGCCTCACAACACTGGGCCCATAGAATAAAAAAGTGAGGAATCCAGCAGTTGGAACCTCCCAGCAGGCGGCCCAGAGCACCGAGGCCATGGGATCCAGGCCACAGTGAACTCACAGAAGAGGGCCCATGTCATGAAACTGAGCAACCCAGCCATTGGGACCTCAGAGCAGGAGGCCCACATCCCCATGGGGATGGAATTCTGGTAGGAGTGTCCTCGCACCACTGAGAACGTATCAGAAAATTTTGGGCGACCAGCAGTTAGGGCCTGACGCCAGAGGACCCTCATCACCAAGGGAAGGAGGCTCCCAGCAGGCTCCAACTGCCACCAGAGGGCTGACGTCGCCAAGGCGATGTGTGCCAACCAGGCACGAATGACCTCACAGCAGAGGGCCCACCTCAGAGAAGTGTGACGAACCCAGTCAGGATCAGACTCGCACCAGAGGGCCCACATCACCAAATGGATTGGAACCAGGCAGGAGTGTCCTCACATGAGTAGGGCCACATCATCTAAAGGTGAGGAACCCAGAACATGTGGCTTCAAACCATAGGACACCCATCACCAAGGGGCTGGGAGTGAGGCAGGCAGGAGGAGCCTCATAACAGAGGGCCCAAAAATAAGAAAGGTGAGGAATCCAGCAGTTGGAACCTCCCAGCAGGCGGCCCAGAGCACAGAGGCTAGAGGAACCAGGCCAGAGTGAACTAACACCAGACAGCCCACATCATGAAACTGTGAGCAACCCAGACATTGGGACCTCAGAGCAGAAGGCCCACATCCCCATGGTGATGGGAACATGACAGGAGTGTCCTGGCATCACTGGGCTCACATCAGAAAACGTGGGGTGCTCAGAAGTTAGGGCCTGACGCTAGAGGGCACTCATCACCGAGAGGAGGAGGCTCCCAGCAGGCTCCAGCTGCCACCAGAGGGCCAACGTCGCCAAGGTGATGTGTGCCAGCCTGGCAGGAGTGACCTCACAGCAGAGGGCCCACCTCACAGAAGGGTGAGGAACACAGCCAGGATCAGACTCTCACCAGAGGGCCCACATCACCAAGGGGATGGGAACCAGGCAGGAGTGTCCCCACACCAGTGGGACAACATCATCGAAAGGTGAGGATCCCAGCACATGTGTCCTCAAACCAGAGGAACCACATCACCAAGGGGTTCGGAATGAGGCTGGCAGGACTGGCCTCACAACACAGGGTCCATAGAATATAAAAGTTGAGGAATCCAGCAGTTGGAACCTCCCAGCAAGTGGCCCAGAGCACCGAGGCTATGGGATCCAGGCCGCAGTGAACTCACAGCAGAGGGCCCACATCATGAACCTGTGAGCAGCCCAGCTGTTGGGACCTCAGAACAGAAGGCCCACATCCCCATTGGGATGGGAACCTGGCAGGAGTGGCTTTGCACCACTTAGCACATATCAGAAAATGTTAGGAGCCCAGCAGTTAGGGCCTGACGCCAGGGGGCCCTCATAACTGAGGGGAGGAGACTCCCAGCAGGTTCCAACTGCCAACAGAGGGCCCACGTCTACAAGGTGGCATGCGCCAGCCAGGCAGTAGTGACCTCACAGCAGAGGGCCTATCTCACAGAAGGGTGAGGAACCGAGGCAGGATGAGACTCTCACCAGAGGGCCCACAACACCAAGGGGATGGGAACCAGTCAGGACTGTCCTCCCACCAGTGGGGCCACATCATCGAAAGGTGAGGAACCCAGCACATGTGGCCTCATATCAGAGGACATACATCACAAAGGGGATGGGAGTGAGGCAGGTAGGAGTAGCCTAAAAACAGAGGGCCCAAAGAATAAAAAAAGTGAGGAATCCAGCATTTGGAACCTCCCAGCAGGCGGCCGAGAGCACAGAAGCTATGGGATGCAGGCAGGAGTGAACTAACAGCAGAGAGCCCACATCATGAAACTGTGAGCAACCCAGGCATTGGGACCTCAGAGCAGAAAGCCCACATCCCCATGGGGATGGGAACCTGACAGGAGTGTCCTGGCATCACTGGGCTCACATCAGAAAACGTGGGGAGCCCAGCAGTTAGAGCCTGATGCTAGAGGGCCGTCATCACCGAGGGAAGGAGGCTCCCAGCAGGTTCCATGTGCCAACAGAGGGCCCACGTCGCCAAGGTGATGTGTGCAAGTCAGGCAGGATTGACCTCACAGCAGAGGGCCTACCTCACAGAAGAGTGAGGAACCCAGCCAGGATAAGACTGTCACCAGAAGGCCCACATCACCAAGGGGATGGGAACCAGGCAGGAGTGTCCTCACACCAGTGGGGCCACATCATTGAAAGTTGCCTAACCCAGCACATGTGGCCTCAAACCAGAAGACCCACATCACGAAGGGGTTGCGAGTGAGGCAGGCAGGAGGAGCATCACAACACAGGACCCATAGAATACAAAAGTTGAGGAATCGAGCAGTTGGAACCTCCCAGCAGGCAGCCAAGACCACAGAGGCTATGGGATCCAGGCCACAGTGAACTAACACCAGAGAGCCCACATCATGAAATTGTGATCAACCCAGCCGTTGGAACCTCAGAGCAGAAGGCCCACATCCCCATGGGGATGGGAACCAAAGAGGAGTGCTTGAGCAACACTGGGCTCACTAAGAAAAGTTGGGGAGCCCAGCAGTTAGGGCCTGACGTCAGAGGGCCCTCATCACAGAGCTGAGGAGGCTCCCAGCAGGGTCCAATTGCCACCAGAGGGCTCATGTCAACAAGGCGAGGTGAGCAACCCAGGCAAGAGTTACCTGATAGTAGAGGGCCCACCTCACAGATGGGTGAGGAACCCAGCCAGGGTCAGACTCTCACCAGAGGGCCCACATCACAAAGGGGATGGGACCCAGTCAGGATTATCCTCACACCAGTGGGGCCTCATCATCTTAAGGTGAGGAACCCAGCACATGTGTCCTCAAACCAGAGGACCCACATCACCAAGGGCCTTGGAGTGAGGCAGGCAGGAGTAGCCTCACAACACAGGGCACATAATATAAAAAACGTGAGGATTCCAGCATTTAGACCTTCCAGCAGGCGGCCCAGAACACCGAGGCTATGGGATCCAGGCCACAGTGAACTCACAGCAGAGGGCCCACATCACAAAACTGTGAGCAACCCAGGAGTTGAGACCTCAGCGCAGAAGGCCCACATCCCCATGGGAATGGGAACCTGGCTGGAGTGTCCTCGCACCACTGGGCGCACATCAGAAAATGTGGGGAGCCCACCATTTAGGGCCTGACGCCAGAGGGCCGTCATCACCGAGAGGAGGAGGCGCCCTGCACGCTCCAACTGCCACCAGAGGGCTCACGTCTCCAAGGTGACGTGTGCCAGCCAGGCAGGAGTGACCTCACAGCAGAGGGCCTACCTCACAGAACATTGAGGAACCCAGCCAGGATTAGACTCTCGCCAGAGGGCCCACCTCACCAAGGGGATGGGAACCAGGCAGGAGTGTCCGCACACGAGTGGGGTCACATCATCGAAAGGTGAGGAACGCAGCACATGTGGCCTCAAGCCATAGGACAGTCATCACCAAGGGGCTGGCAGTGAGGCAGGCAGGAGGAGCCTCACAACAGAGGGCACATAGAATAAAAAAGTTGAGGAATCCAGCAGTTGGAACCTCCCAGCAGGCGGCTCAGAGCACCGATGATAAGGGATCCTTGCCGGAGTGAACTCACAGCAGAGGGCCCACATCATGGTACTGTGAGCAAGCCAGCCGTCTTGACCTCAGAGCAGAAGGCCCATATCGCCATGGGGATGGGAACCTGGCAAGAGTCTCCTCACTCACTTGGCGCACATCAGAAAATGTGGGGAGCCCAGCAGTTATGGCCTAAGGCAAGAGGGCCCTCATCACCGAGGGGAGGAGGATCCCAGCACACTCCAACTGCCACCAGAGGGCCCACGTCACCAAGGTGACGTGTGCCAGACAGGCATGATTGACCTCACAGCAGAGGGCCCACCTCACAGAAGGGTGAGGAACCCAGCCAGGATCAGACTCTCACCTGAGGGCCCACATCAGCAAGGGGATGGGAACCAGTCAGGACTGTCTTCCCTCCAGTGGGGTCACATCATCGAAAGGTGCGGAACCCAGCACATGTGGCCTCAAATCAGAGGACACATATCACAAAGGGAATGGGAGTGAGGCAGGCAGGAGTAGCCTAAAAACAGAGGGCCCAAAGAATAAGAAAGGTGAGGAATCCAGCAGTTGGAACCTCCCAGCAGGCGGTCCAGAGCACAGAAGCTATGGGATGCAGGCAGGAGTGAACTAACAGCAGAGAGCCCACATCATGAAACTGTGAGCAACCCAGGCTTTGGGACCTCAGAGCAGAAGGCCCACACCCCAATGGGGATGTGAACCTGGCTGGAGTGTCCTCGCACCACTGGGCACACATCACAAAATGTGGGGAGCCCAGCAGTTAGGGCCTGATGCCAGAGGGCCCTCATCACCGAGGAGAGGAGGCTCCCAGCAGGCTCCAAGTGCCACCAGAGGGCTCATGTCCACAAGGCGAGGTGAGCAAGCCAGGCAAGAGTGACCTCACATCAGACGGCCCACCTCACAGATGGGTGAGGAACCCAGCCAGGATCAGACTCTCAACAGAGGGCCCACATCACCAAGGGGTTGTGAACCAGGCCGGAGTCTCCTAAGACCATTGGTCCCACATCATCGAAAGGTGAGGAACCCAGCACATGTGGCCTCAAACCAGACGACACACATCACGAAGGGGCTGGGAGTGAGGCAGGCAGGAGGATCCTCACAACAGAGGGCCCAAAAATTTAAAAAAGTGAGGAATCCAGCAGTTGGAACCTCCCAGCAGGCGGCCAAGAGCACAGAGGCTATGGGATCCAGGCTTCTGTGAACTAACACCAGAGAACCCACATCATGAAAATGTGAACAACCCAGCCGTTGGGACCTCAGAGCAGAAGGCCCACATCCCCATGGAGATGGGATCCTAAGAGGAGTGCCAAAGCATCACTGGGCTCACTAAGAAAAGTTGGTGAGCCCAGCAGTCAGGGCCTGATGCAAGAGGGCCCTCATCACCGGGGGGAAGAGATTCCCAGCACGCTCCAACTGCCACCACACGGCTCACTTCACCAAGGCAATGTGTGCCAGCCATGCAGGAGTGACCTATCAGCAGAGGGTCTCCCTCACAGGTGGGTGAGGAACAAAGCCAGGAACAGACTCTCACCAGGGGGTCCACATAACCACGTGGATGAGAACCAAGCAGGAGTGTCCTCACACTAGTGGGGCCACATCATCGAAAGGTGAGGAACCCAGCAAAAGTGGCCACAAACCAGAGGACCCACATCACCAAGGGGTTGAGAGTGAGGTAGGTGTCTGGACGGGCATATTTAACACTCATTTCCCACCAGGAAGAGGAATTAACCAAAGGCTCAGCGTGCCCTGCCAGAAGCAGATTAGGGCCTGAAGCAGTCTTGCGGGTTTGCGGCCAGCTCACAAGAAAGCGAGCTGAAGAAAGGAGCTCAGGGGCCCTGTAATTCACAAACCTGCAGAGTTATAAATGACAGATAACGTCCAAAAATATATTGAAGTAAGGCTGCCAAGAGGACTTGAAAGCGGGGCAGAATTGCAGGAAACCGATTTCAGGAGGTAGACTGGATTTGCATTTAAAGCATAGGAAAAGAGGCAGAACATCGACAATGATGCACTTGGCAACAAAGGGCGTATGAGTTTGTTCCTGAATATATTCAGGAAAAAACACATACGCCCTTTTTGGCAAACCAAGCAAGCTTGCAATGGAAATCCGAACTACTATGAAGTGTCACTTCCCCCCGGTCTAAAGGGCCATCTGAGAAAAGTGTAAAATCCAGAAAGGCAAGACAGGCCATGGGGAAAAAGGAGCCTTGTTATGCTGATGGGCGGGATGTACATTGCCAACAGCCACTCTGGAGAAGTGTATGGTGTTTCCTGATACATCTGAAAAACAAAGCAACAGAGTCTAGGGCATTTCCACTTATGGTCCTATAGCTTAGGGAAATTAAAATCAAAAAGACACAGCCACCCCAAAATTTACAACGGCTCTGTTTACAGGAGCCTCTTCTACAGTACAAGTTAAATATCCCAGAGAACAAATAATTGATAAAGAAGTTGCGGTACTTATGTACAACAGAATACCACTCAGCAATGAAATCTGTGTCACCAGGCCTGTACCAGCATAATGAGTGGATTGAGGCATGATGATTCTAAGTGAAATAAGTCACACAGAAAAAGAAACATCATAAGGTATCACTAATGCACGGAATGTAAACTTGGCTACACATGAACTGAATTACAAAACAGAACAGGGTCTCAAGTTTAGAAAACCAACTTATGCTTGCTTAAGGGGAAAGGTGAGTTGGGGTGCTGCATAAAACCAGAGTTTGAAATTAGCACAGATACCGTTCCATAAGCCAAATACGTAATAGACAAGACCTACCCCTCGCTCAACGAAATGGACTCAACAATGAGGTATCACCTCACACCTGTTAGAATGGGCATCATCTGAAAATCTACAAACAACAAATGCTGGAAAGGGTGTGGAGAAAAGGAAGCCTCTTCCACTATTGTTGGGAATATAAATTGATACAGTCACTATGGAGAACAATATGGAGTTTCTTAAGAAACTAATAATAGAATTACCATATGATACAGCAATCCCAGGACTGGACATATACCCAGACAAAACCATAAATCAAAAAGAGACATTCACCGCAATGTTCATTGCATCACTATTTACAATATCGAGGTAATGGAAGCAACCTAAATGCCCACAGACAGACGAATGCATAAAGATGTGGTACATATATAAAATGGAATATTACTAAGCCATGAAAGGAATGAAATTGGGTCATTTGTAGAGACGTCGATGGATCTAGAGACTGTCATACAGAGTGAAGTAAGTCAGAAAGAGAAAAACAAATCTTGTATATTCATGCATATATGTGGAACCTAGAAAAACTGTACAGATTAACCGTTTTGCAAGGCATAAATAGAGCAACAGATGTAGACAACAATCATATGGACAACAAGGGGGGAAAGCTCTTGGAGGGGTGGTGGTGGGAGGAGTTGAGAGATTGGGATTGGCATGTAAACATTTATATGTATAAAATAGATAACCAATGAGAACCTGCTGTATAAAAATATAAAATAAAATTCAAAATTAAAAAGAAATAAAATTTAAAAAATAAAACAGAAAAAACAATTATTCCCTTCACATACATGTATTTATATGAATAAATTATTTCCATGCTTATATCTGTAAATACAAAAAAGAGGAATAAAATCTACCTTGAACCAAAAACGAAAAAGAGAAAAAAAAACAGAACCCACCAGTTACTCAGAGGAAAACCGTATCAGGGCACTTGCTCCAGTTGTAAACAATTCTGAAGTTGGTCAGTGGTGGGGAATCGTCTCCCATTCAGCCAGCAGCCCCCACACAACAAGCGTCCTCATTGCAAAGCTGGGGCACCGTGCCGAGGCATCTGTGAGTAAACGTGAGCTGAGCCCCAGGCCAGTTGCTGCTGAACTGTTCCCGCCCTTCCCAGGTAAAACACCTGAATATATACAAGGACTTGAAAGCCTAGAGGAAGGGCCATGGAGCCACACGAGTGACAGCATGCCAGCTGACTTGGTGCCTGCAGGCCAGCCAGGATGGTCCTGGCCCTGGGTGCTCTTCTGGAAGATTTCCATTTCCCTGCCTGAGATACCCGTCCTGTCCCTGCCCCCACTGCTTTTTTCCTTCCTCACCTCTGCCCAGGGAGAAATTCCAGCAGCAGGTATGGGTGACACATCCTCTTCTTTAGCAGGTGGCAGCCTGGCAACTGCTGCAGAAAGTCCAGCAGAGCCCCACTCACACTGGGCCACCCACAAAGCCGTGGCCTCTCACTCCCTCCCACCAGCCCAGCCCCGAGACTGCTGACAGGGCAGAGAAAATGGCGTCAGGCACAGCTGCAGGGGCTTTTGCTGCCTGGAGTGGTATTTATATTGATCTCAACCCAGGCACACCTGGGGAGGGCTGGCCGGCATGGTAAGGTTGCCCAGGTCAGCCAATCATCACCCCTCAGGGGCTCACAGTTGCAGAAAATGGAACTTGCTGAACCGGCCAGGTCCAAGGAACAGGTGTGGGCTCCTGAGAGTCAGGATAGACAAGGGGCTGCAGCTTTGGCTTGTTTTCTAATCATTTTATCTGGCCCATGAGTGGGAGACAACTTCAAGAAAACCCTCTCCTAATGAGAGGAACCCAGGAGTCAGGGAGAGGAGGGGTGGGTGGTGGTTGGAGACAGAGGCCTGGTGCCCTGGGTGCAGTGGAAGTCTCTGGAAGACCAGGTGGAGGGAGGCCACACAGAGTGATGCCCAGGGTCACAGACCTGTCGGAGCTGCTGTTTGTTAGTTCAAGTCCTGCTCTGAGGTGCTCTGTGTCAGCTCTGAGCGACAGGTGAGCTGGGGGTGCTCTTCAATGAGGGCTATGTGCACGGTTCCTGTGTGCCCAGCCCTGCCACGGTACCTGCAAGGGTAGCTCTGTATCCTGGGAGGGGCCTGACCATGAGAGCCCCGTGGGCTGGGTTGGGGGTGGGGTACCTGCCCAGGAGAGCTCCATATCCTGGGATTGGCCTGAACACGAGAGCCCCATGGGTTGCTGGGGACCTGGTAAAGGATGTCAGGACAGTCAGTGAAGCCACCGAGGATATACCTCCAGTTGCTCCTGATCCCTACACCCTGCTGGTCATTCTACCAACCACCAGGACATGGTATTCTGTATTAGTCTTCAATGATGCCTTCTTTTGTATTCCATTAGTCCCAGAGTCACAAGAAATTTTGGCTTGTGAGTGGCAGGACTCAACATACAACTAAAACAATACTTCCGGGCCGTCTTGCCCCAAGGGTTCAAAAATTCCCACACCATCTTTGGGGAAAGCTTAGCTAACGACCGAAAAGTTCTACCTCTGGAAAAGGAAACCCTCCTTCAATATGCAGACGACATTCTGATCGCCAGCCCTACTAAGGAGGCCTCTGAACTACCAAGCCAATAAAGGATAGAAGTTGTCCAAGAAAAAGCTCAAATATCACAGACTGCAGTGACCTGCCTGGGCTTCATTCTCACACAAGGTCAGAGAAGCCCATCCCAGGAAAGGGAAGAAACCATTTGCAGCCTTACCCCTTTCTAAAACTAGAAGACAGCTTAGGGGTTCCTGGGGAGGCCAGGGTTTGCTGCTTCTGGATCCCTAACTACAGTCTACTAGCTGGGCCTCTATATGAAACACTGAAAGGAAAAGATGATGATCCTTTTGAACAGAATCCAGAAGTGGCCTTTCAAGAATGGAAAGAGCAGTCAATTCAGACCCTTGCCCTGGAACTCCCTAATTGAGCTAAACCCTTTGACCTTTCCATTCCCGGTGAAAGGTGAATCGCCATTGGAGAATTAGTGCAAAAACTGGGACCACTTGAAATGGAACAACGCAAGAATGCCATCCAGGTAGGATAAACTACAGTCACCAAGGGGCTTGGCCCACTGCCACATCTGGCCAAGATACTGGCGGTATCTAAAAACCTGGAAATCAGCAGCCCAAAAGGCCACCTCCCTCCTAAGGGAAAAGGACCCCACGTGGTGATCCTAATCACCAACCATGCCCTGAAGTTGCAGGGTTCGCTCCGTGGGCACACCGACCTCGAGTGAGGAGGCCCTCCAACTCCAACATCCAGAGAGATAACCGGGGGCAACAGGGCACCATGACGACTCGTGTGAACATCACTTGACCTGGAGTTTCTCTCATAAAACAACAATAGTGTGTCCCGAAGGAGTAGACTACTGCTTGCAGGACTTCCTGCACCCGGAGGGGAGCTAATAATCTTGGCGGGGGAACCGTATATCACACCGTCACCATAGAAAAGCCTACAGACACCGTGATGATGGTGGCCAATAAGACCGGCTGGACTCCTGTTTACTTCAAAAGGCTGTTGACTCAGTGGCCATCATGGTCCTTGATCACCACTGACCCTGGACTGTCTGGGAGTTGAGCGGGCAGGGCTCTGACACCTGGTGCTGTTTTTACGTTAATTCAGGGGCCTAATTGAAGAAAGAGCAGACTACTGGTCAGAGCATCTAGGCTGGCAGAAACGGTCAGCCTAAGGTGGCCGAACAAATGTGGGGCGGGGTGAAACCGGCCCCCACAGCGTCTCTGCACATCTCTTTCCTGGACCCTTAAAGGTCATTAGAATCTATAACACTTCCAATGCTGGTGCTCAGGCGGACGAGCAGGGAGGCAGGGGTCCTGGGGCCAATCAACGTCACCTGGAGGCTGCTGGGGAGAAGTTCTGACCCTCGTCCCCTGGTATGAGGGCTCCCAACTCAGCACTCAGCAGTTACAGAAGAAGGGTCTGCACCCTCAGCACTCCAAGAATGAGGAATGGGACAAAAGGCAGAGGAGGGGTTTGTCCCCAGCAAAGCCCATTAAAAATCCCTGGGAGATAAAAATAGAATGTGGGCAATAAAGTCAAGTCTGACCTTTTTTATCCTTTGTGCTTTGTCTAATTTCACGTGCTCCTAGGGTCCCGCATGCAGAGGTTCCACACCCGGCACTTCAGACCAGATTTCCTGGTGCAGAATGGCTGGGTCGACACCTCAGCTCCTGGGGCCCAGTGCAGACTCCGAGATATAGAGCCTGAGCTGCAGCCAACCCGGCCCTTGAGAGCTCCGCCCCCTCCCTCCCACTGACTCTGACAGGATCTCTACACAGCAGCCCAGCCCACAGCCCACAGGGTAGTGCATGCTCTCACCTCTCCATTCTCTGATGAAAATATAAAGTTTCCTTTGCTTGGGAACCAAACTCAGTCTCGATCTGTTGGCCCCAATGACACTGGGCAGGGGGACCCTTGTTGGGGTCCACTCTGGAGGATCAGTAACAGAAATTGAGACTATTGTAACTTCAATGAACAGATGTGTGAGCCAAACTGTAGTTAACATAGAACAGTTTATAAGGCTCGGGTAAAATAAGATGTTTCTAACACTTCCATTTGATATTTCCATCACTTTATTATAAGCAAGTTCAGTGAAAAGGTTTGTCTTATTTGTCAGGTCAATATTAGAGAAATGAAGTGATTTCTTTCCAAGGATGTACATCTAATAATCTTGGTTAAAGCTTCAATCTTGTTTTAAATGCTTTTCCATTGAAAATGATACCTCTCTTTCAGCTCCCCCATTTCTGAGAAGTATAAAATCTTATAATTTATTATTACCAAAGGGGAAAGGTGGGAGGAGGGATAAATTAACAGTTTGGAATTAACACATACACACTGCTATGTATAAAATAGATCATCAACAAGGAACTACTGTATAGCACAGGGAACTACACTCAATATTGTGCAATAACCTATAAGGGGAAATAATCGGAAAAAGAATAGATATTTTTATTGACATCATCTATCAATGACAGTTAAAGTGTAACCTAAGGGAAGCCGGTGGTGAGTGCTTCTGACCCTGAAGACTTCAGTCATCTAAAGTTTGGACTCTGCCTACTTCCCAAGGCCCTTAATGAACATATGTGTAGCCGTAGCTTAAAAAACTCCCCAGTTTGGGTTTCGGGGAGACACTGATTTTGAAAAAGCCCTGGTGTTCTCCTTACATGAATGGGACTCTTCCTACTGCTAAAACATGTCTGTCACATCCAGAGGATGGTATACCGTCTGATCGGGAAGAGTTTGGAAAAGGCATCTCATCTCCTCATCTCCTGGTGCTCGGGTTCACCCCTCCAGCGTCTTTACTAACAGTCTCCCCACTTGGAGATGTCAACACTGTCAACATCCTGTTGCGTACAGTTTGGAATTTGTCCAGAGGATGAAGCGGAAGGATGAGGAACAATGAGAGACAAGTCCTAGGTGTTCAGACAGGCACATGTCACTCTAATTTCCAATCAGGAAGATGAATTGACCAAAGGCTAGGGTTGCCCATGGAAACAGTATAGGGCTTGAGGAAATCCCACTGCTTTGTGGCCAGTTCCCATAAACACAAGTTGAACAATGGAACTCAGGGGCAGTAAAATTCACGAAACTGCAGAGTTGAAAATATCTATCACTGAAAAATGTCTTGAGGAAAGTCAGAGAAAAGGATTGGCAAGCAAGGGAGAATGGCAGGAAAGGGATTTGAGGAGGTAGAAAGGACTCGCCATTAAGCACAAGAAAAGGGGCTGAACATTGCCGACATTGCAGTTGGCCAAAAAGGCTGTATGCGTTTTTTTCTGTATATATTCAAGAAAAGGGCATACACTTTTTTAGCCAACCAAACAGGTGGGCACTGGAAATCAATACTACAAAAGATATCACTTCGCATCAGTCAGAAGAGCCATCCTCATAAAGTGTAAACGCCAGAAATGCAGGACAGGGCAAGGAGAAGAGGGAGCCCTGTGAGGCTTATAGTGGAAATGTATATTGCCAACGGCCATTCTGGAGAAGTGTATTGTGTTTACTAAAGCATCTAAAAAATGAGCTACAGAGCATAGGGCACTTGCACTCATGGGCGTATATCTTGGGAAAAACAAAAATCGAGAGGACACAGGCACCCCAATGTTTACTGTCTCTCTGTTTAAAAGATCCTCGACTAGGATATAACTTAAATGTCTCTGGAGGGAAAAAATGGATAGAGATGTGGTACTTATGTAGAGTGGAATATTACTCAGCCTGGAAATCAATGAAATATGGCCAGTTGTAACAACTCCGGAGGAGTTACGTATGATCATTCTAAGTGACATAAATATGTAGAAAACACGCGTAAGGCTGCTAAACGGGAAAGGTGGGGAGGGGTGAGGCATCATCCAGGAGGTTGAAATTAGCAAAGATACCATTCCAAATACCAAACTGATAATCAACAAGGCCTACACGGTAGCTAAAAGAACTGCACTCAGCACACTCAAGTCACCGGAAAAGAATATCTATGACTGGTAAGAATCTGAAAAAGAAATTATTGATGTCTCTCTGTACGTGAATCAAGTGGATGTACAGCAGCAAGAAACAGAGCTTTGAAAATCAGCTGTAAACAACATAGTAATAAATTGAAAAAAATAAACGACAGAGAGACAGAGAAAACCTCTTACAACTTTTCCTCAGGGACGGTGATGCAACATGGATTGAACACATCTAGACCCACAGCAGGATGAGACATAAGGCTGGAAACTGTTCGCGCTAAGAGAAATGTGAGGTTGGGTGAGGAAATGCACACCCTTTAAAGTAATACTACCTGGTACCCATTCAATGGGTCCCAAATCTGCAGGTTCAAGGAATCTTCCTACAGCTAAAACATGCATGGAAAACCCAGAGGACTGTACACCATGTGATCGGGAGATGTGTCTAAAATGCACCTCATTTATCCTCTCCTGGTGCTCCTGTTCATCATTCCAGCCACGTTACTTAGAATCTCCCCACTTAGAGAATCAGCACATTTAAACTTCTGTTTCACACATTTTGCAAATTGTGAGGAGGATGAACGGGAACAGGGGGAACCAATGAGAGAATAGTTGTAGGGGTTTGGACGGGCACATGTCACTCTAATTTCCCATTAAGAATAAGAATTAAAAAAAGGCTCAGCCCGCCTCACCGGAGCCAAAATAGGGCCTGAAGCAATCCTGCGGTTTTGAGGCCAGCTCACAAAAGAGCAACTTAAAAAATGGAGCTCAGGGTCACTGCAATTCACAAACCTGCAGAGTTATAAATGAAAACTAACGTCCAAAAATATGTTGAGGTAAGGCAAAGAAGAGGATCTGAATGCAAGACAGAATTGCAAGAAACAGATTTCAAGAGATAGATTGGACTCGCCTTTAAAGCACATGAAAAGCGGCAGAATTTCGACAATGATGCAGTTGGCCCAAAAGGGAGTATGCGTTTTTTCCTGAATATATCCAGGAAAAAACGCATACGCACTTTATGGGCAACCAAGCAAGCAAGCAATGCAAATGTGCACAACAAAGAAGTCTCATTTCCCACCAGTCAAAAGGGCCATCCGAAAAAATTGTAAACACCAGAAATGCAGGACAGGCCATGGAGAACAGGGAGCCTTTATACGCTGATGGACAGTGTGTGAACTGCCGAGAGCCACTCTGGAGAAGTGTATGGTGGTTCCTAAATCATCTAAAAAACAGAGCGACAGAGCATAGGGCATTTCCAATCATGGGAGTATATCTAGGGAAGTCTAAAAATCAACAAGACACAAGCACACCACAGTTTAGGGCTACTCTGTTTACAAGAACCTCAACTTCAGTACACCTTAAATATCCCAGGAAAGAGAACAATGGATAAAGAAAATGTGGTACTTATGTACAATGGAATATCTCTTCACCATGAAATCAATGTAATAAGGCTAGTAGAAGGATAAAGAGTGGATTGAGGTCCGATAATACTACTTGAAATAAGTCAAACAGAAAAAGAAACATATCATAAGATATCACTTATAGAGGGAGGATAAATATGGCTGCACAAAAAATGAATTACAAAACAGAACAGTGTCTCACATTTAGAAAACACACTTATGTCAGCTTAAGGGGAAAGGAGAGGTGGGGTGATGCATAAAACCAGAGTTTGAAATTAGCACAGATACCGTTCAATAAACCAAATAGGTATCAGACAAGATCTACACCTTGCTCAATGAACTGGCCTCAACACACCCTATAAACCGCAGAGAAATATATCTGAGTAATAAGAATCTTAAAACCCATGTATTGATATATCTCCATAAGGGAATCAAGTGTGAGCAGAGCGGCACAAACACAGCAGTGAAAATGAGCTAAACCCCATTATAGAAATAAATTTTAAAACCAAAACGCAGAAACAATGAAAGAGAGAAAAATTCTTACAAAATTCGCTCAGGGGCTGTGATGCAACCTGGAATGACCACATATAAACCCACAGCTGGATAAGACATAAGGCTGGACACTTGGGGCTGAAAGGATTGGAGAGCTTTGGTGAGCAACTGCTGAAAGTTTAATGCAATACTTCATGCTACTTATTCCAAGGGTCCCAACACTCCAAGTTGAAGGGAATCTTCCTACAGCTAAACCATGCATGGGAAATCCAGCGGATGGTATACCATATGATCGGGAAAGGTTTCTAAAATGCACCTCATTTTCCTCTCCTGGGGCTCCGGATCAACATTCCAGCCACTTTACTAACAACATCTCCACATGGAGAGTCAATGCCTTTAAGTTCCGGTATCACACAGTCTGCAGTTAGTGCGGAGGATGAATGGGAATAGGGGGAACCAGTGAGAAAATAGCTGTAGCGGTTTCAATGGGCACATGTCACTCTAATTTCAATTCAGGAAGAAGAATTAACCAAAGGCAGAGCAAGGTGCCCCAGAAGAAGAATAGGGCCTGAAGAAATCCTGTGGATATGAGGCAAGATCACAAAAATAAGAGCTGAAAAATGGAGCTAAGGGCCACTGTAATTCAAAAACCTGCAGAGTTATAAAGGCCAACTATTTTCCAAAAGTATATTGAAGTAAGGCTATGAAGAGGCACTGAGAGCAAGGCAGAACTGCAGGAAACCTATTTCAGGAGGTAGACTGGAATTGCACTGAAAACATATGAAAAGACTCAGAACGTCGACAATGATGCACTTGGCCAAAAAGGGCGTATGCGTTCTTTCCTGAATATATTCAGGAAGAAACGCATATGCCCTTTCTGGCCAACCAAGCAAGCTCGCAAAGGAAATCTGCACTACAGTGAAGTCTCACTGCCCCCCGGTCAAAGGGCCTTCTGAAAAAAGAGTAAAATCCAGAAAGGCAGGACAGGCCATGGAGAACTGGGAGCCTTGTTATGCTGATGGGCGAGATGTAAATTGCCAACAGCCACTCTGGAGAAGTGTATGGTGTTTCCTGAAACATCCAAAAAACTAAGCAACAGAGCCTAGGGCACTTCCACTTATGGTCCTATAGCTTAGGGAAATTAAAATCAAAAAGACACAGCCACCCCAAAGGTTGGGATGGCTCTGTTTACAAGAACCTCGTTTACGGTACAAGTTCAATATCGCAAAAAGCGAAAAATGGATAAAGAAGTTGTGGTACTTACGTACAATGCAATATCACTCAGCAATGAAATTTATGTCATCAGGCCCATAGCAGCATAATGAGTGGATTCAGGTACGATGATTCTAAGTGAAATAAGTCACACAGAAAGAGAAACATCATAAGATATCACTACTACACGGAATGTAAACTTGGCTACACAGGAACTGAATTACAAAACAGAACAGCGTCTCAAATGTAGAAAACCAACATATGCTTGCTTAAGGGGAAAGGTGAGTTGGGGTGCTGCATAAAACCAGAAATTGAAATTAGCAGATACCGTTCCATAAGACAAATATGTAATAGACAAGAGCTACTCCTTGCTCAACGAAGTGGACTCAACATCCCATATTAAAAGCCTAAGAATATACCTGACTAGTAAGAATCTTAAAACCTATGGATTTATATGTCTCCGAAAGAGAATCAAGCATGTGTACAGAGGCATAAACGCAGCAGTGATAGGATTGGTGAGGTTCGGTGAGCAAATGCAGACCCTTTGAAGTCATATTGCATGGTACCCATTCCATGGTCTCAACTCTCCAGGTTTAAGGGATTCTTCATTCAGCTAAAACATGCATGTGGAACCCAGAGTATGATCCACGGTGTGATCGGGAAACGTGTTCAAATGTGTCTCAGTTTTCGTCCCCTGGTACTCGGGTACAACATTCCAGACGCTTTACTAACACTCTCCCCACTTGGAGAGTCAGTGCCTTTAACCTCCTGTTTGGCCCAGTTTGCAGTTTCTGTGGAAGATGAACAGGAAGATGGAGAACCAAGGAGAGACTAGCTGGAGGTGTCTGGAAGGGCAAATTTAACTCTCATTTCCCACCAGGAAGAGGAATTAACCAAAGGCTCAGCGTGCCATGCCAGAACCACACTAGGGCCTGAAGCAATCCTGCGGTGTTGCGGCCAGCTCACAAAAAAGCGAGTTGAAGAAAGTAGCTCAGGGACACTGTAATTCACAACCCTACAGAGTTATAAATGACACTTATCGTCCAAAAATATATTGAAGTAAGGCTGCCAAGAGGACTTGAAAGCGGGGCAGAATTGCAGGAATCCGATTTCAGGAGGTAGACTGGAATTGCATGTAAAGCATAGGAAAAGAGGCAGAACGTCCACAATGATGCACTTGGCCAAAAAGGGCGTATGCGTTTTTTCCTGAATATATTCAGGAAAAAACGCATACGCCCTTTTTGGCCAACCAAGCAAGCTTGCAAAGGAAATCTGCACTACAATGAAGTCTCACTGCCCCCCGGTCAAAAGGGCCATCTGAAAAAAGTGTAAAATCCAGAAAGGCAGGACAGGCCATGGAGAACTGGGAGCCTTGTTATGCTGATGGGCGGGATGTAAATTGCCAGCAGCCACTCTGGAGAAGTGTATGGTGTTTCCTGAAATATCCAAAAAACAAAGCAACAGAGCCTAGGGCACTTCCACTTATGGTCCTATAGCTTAGGGAAATTAAAATCAAAAAGACACAGCCACCCCAAGTTTGGGACGGCTCTGTTTACAAGAACTTCGTTTACGGTACAAGTTCAATATCACAGAAAGCGAAAAATGGATAAAGAAGTTGTGGTACTTACGTACAATGCAATATCACTCAGCAATGAAATCTATGTCATCAGGCCTGTAGCAGCATAATGACTGGATTCAGGTACGATGATTCTAAGTGAAATAAGTCACACAGAAAAAGAAACATCATAAGGTATCACTAATACATGGAATGTAAACTTGGCTACACAGGAACTGAATTACAAAGCAAAACAGGGTCTCAAATGTAGAAAACCAACTTATGCTTGCTTAAGGGGAAAGGTGAGTTGGGGTGCTGCATAAAACCAGAGATTGAAATTAGCACAGATACCGTTCCATAAGCCAAATATGTAATAGAGAAGAGCTACTCCTTGCTCAACGAAGTGGACTCAACACCGCATATTAAACGCCTAAGAATATACCTGACTAGTAAGAATCTTAAAACCTATGGATTTATATGTCTCCGAAAGAGAATCAAGCGTGTGTACAGCGGCATAAACGCAGCAGTGATAGGATTGGTGAGGTTCGGTGAGCAAATGCAGACCCTTTGAAGTCATATTGCATGGTACCCATTACATGGGTTTCAATTCTCTAGATTTAAGCGATTCTTCCTTCAGCTAAAACATGCATGTGGAACCAAGAGTATGATCCACCATGTGATCGGGAAATGTGTTCAAATGTGTCTCAGTTTTAGTCCCCTGGTACTCGGGTGCAACATTCCAGACGCTTTACTAACACTCTCCCCACTTGGAGAGTCAGTGCCTTTAACCTCCTGTTTGGCCCAGTTTGCAATTTCTGTGGAAGATGAACAGGAATAGTGAGAACCAATGAGAGACTAGCTCGAGGTGTCTGGACGGGCAAATTTAACTCTCATTTCCCACCAGGAAGAGGAATTAACCAAAGGTTCAGCATGCCGTGCCAGAAACAAACTAGGGCCTGAAGCAATCCTGCAGTGTTGCGGCCAGCTCACAAGAAAGCGAGTTGAAGAAAGGAGCTCAGGGGCACTGTAATTCACAAACCTGCAGAGTTATAAATGACAGGTATCTTCCAAAAATATATTGAAGTAAGGCTGCCAAGAGGAGTTGAAAGCGGGGCAGAATTGCAGGAAACCGATTTCAGGAGGTAGACTGGAATTGCATGTAAAGCATAGGAAAAGAGGCAGAACGTCCACAATGATGCACTTGGCCAAAAAGGGCGTATGCGTTTTTTCCTGAATATATTCAGGAAAAAACGCATACGCCCTTTTTGGCCAACCAAGCAAGCTTGCAAAGGAAATCTGCACTACAATGAAGTCTCACTGTCCCCCGGTCAAAAGGGCCATCTGAAAAAAGTGTAAAATCCAGAAAGGCAGGATAGGCCATGGAGAACTGGGAGCCTTGTTATGCTGATCGGCGTGATGTAAATTGCCAACAGCCACTCTGGAGAAGTGTATGGTGTTTCCTGAAACATCCAAAAAACAAAGCAACAGAGTCTAGGGCACTTCCACTTATGGTCCTATAGCTTAGGGAAATTAAAATCAAAAAGACACAGCCACCCTAAAGTTTGGGACGGCTCTGTTTGCAAGAACCTCGTTTACGGTACAAGTTCAATATCACAGAAAGCGAAAAATGGATAAAGAAGTTGTGGTACTTACGTACAATGCAATATCAGTCAGCAATGAAATCTATGTCATCAGGCCCGTAGCAGCATAATGAATGGATTCAGGTACGATGATTCTAAGTGAAATAAGTCACACAGAAAAAGAAACATCATAAGATATCACTAATACATGGAATGTAAACTTGGCTACACAAGAACTGAATTACAAAACAGAACAGAGTGTCAAATGTAGAAAACCAACTTAGGCTTGCTTAAGGGGAAGGGTGAGTTGGGGTGCTGCATAAAACCAGAGATTGAAATTAGCACAGATACCGTTCCATAAGCCAAATATGTAATAGACAAGAGCTACTCCTTGCTCAACGAAGTGGACACAACACCCCATATTAAACCCCTAAGAATATACCTGACTAGTAAGAATCTACCTATCTAGTAAGAATCTTAAAACCTATGGATTTATATGTCTCCAAAAGAGAATCAAGCGTGTGTACGGCGGCATAAATGCAGCAGTGATAGGATTGGTGAGGTTCGGTGAGCAAATGCAGACCCTTTGTAGTCATATTGCATGGTACCCATTCCATGAGTCTCAACTCTCCAGGTTTAAGAGATTCTTCCTTCAGCTAAAACATGCATGTGGAACCCAGAGTATGATCCACCGTGTGATCGGGAAACGTGTTCAAATGTGTCTCAGTTTTCGTCCCCTGGTACTCGGGTGCAACATTCCAGACACTTTACTAACACTCTCCCCACTTGGAGAGTCAGTGCCTTTAACCTCCTGTTTGGCCCAGTTTGCAATTTCTGTGGAAGATGAACAGGAATAGGGAGAACCAATGAGAGACTAGGTGGAGGTGTCCGGACGCGCAAAATTAACTCTAATTTCCCATCAGGAAGAGGAATTAACCAAAGGCTCAGCGTGCCATGCCGGAACCAAACAAGGGCCTGAAGCAATCCTGCGGTGTTGCGGCCAGCTCACAAGAAAGCGAGTTGAAGAAAGGAGCTCAGGGGCACTGTAATTCACAAACCTGTAGAGTTATAATTGATAGCTACCGTCCAAAAATATATTGAAGTAAGGCTGCCAAGAGGACTTGAAAGCGGGGCAGAATTGCAGGAAACCGATTTCAGGAGGTAGACAGGAATTGCATGTAACGCATAGGAAAAGAGGCAGAATGTCCACAATGATGCTCTTGGCCAAAAAGGGCGTATGCGTTTTTTCCTGAATATATTCAGGAAAAAACGCATACGCCCTTTTTGGCCAAACAAGCAAGCTTGCAAAGGAAATCTGCACTACAATGAAGTCTCACTGCCCCCCGGTCAAAAGGGCCATCTGAAAAAAGTGTAAAATCCAGAAAGGCAGGACAGGCCATGGAGAACTGGGAGCCTTGTTATGCTGATGATCGGGATGTGAATTGCCAGCAGCCACTCTGGAGAAGTGTATGGTGTTTCCTGAAACATCCAAAAAACAAAGCAACAGAGCCTAGGGCACTTCCACTTATGGTCCTATAGCTTAGGGAAATTAAAATCAAAAGACACAGCCACCCCAAAGTTTGGGACGGCTCTGTTTACAAGAACCTCGTTTACGGTACAAGTTCAATATCACAGAAAGCGAAAAATGGATAAAGAAGTTGTGGTACTTACGTACAATGCAATATCACTCAGCAATGAAATCTATGTCATCAGGCCCGTAGCAGCATAGTGAGTGGATTCAGGTACGAGTATTGTAAGTGAAATAAGTCACACAGAAAAAGAAACATCATAAGATATCCCTAATACACGGAATGTAAACTTGGCTACACAGGAACTGAATTACAAAACAGAACAGGGTCTCAAATGTAGAAAACCAACTTATGCTTGCTTAAGGGGAAAGGTGAGTTGGGGTGCTGCATGAAACCAGAGATTGAAATTAGCACAGATACCGTTCCATAAGCCAAATATGTAATAGACAAGAGCTACTCCTTGCTCAACGAAGTGGACTCAACACCCCACATTAAACGCCTAAGAATATACCTGACTAGTAATAATCTTAAAACCTTTGGATTTATATGTCTCCGAAAGAGAATCAAGCGTCTGTACAGCAGCATAAACGCAGCAGTGATAGGATTGGTGAGGTTCGGTGAGCAAATGCAGATCCTTTGAAGTCATATTGCATGGTACCCATTCCATGGGTCTCAACTCTCCAGGTTTAAGGGATTCTTCCTTCAGCTAAAACATGCATGTGGAACGGAGTGTATGATCCACCGTGTGATCGGGAAACGTGTTCAAATGTGTCTCAGTTTTCGTCCCCTGGTACTCGGGTGCAACATTCCAGACGCTTTACTAACACTCTCCCCACTTGGAGAGTCAGTGCCTTTAACCTCCTGTTTGGCCCAGTTTGCAATTTCTTCGGAAGATGAACAGGAATAAGGAGAAGCAATGGGAGACTATCTGTAGGTGTCTGGACGGGCAAATTTAACTCTCATTTCCCACCAGGAAGATAAATGAACCAAAGGCTCCGCGTGCCATGCTGGAACTAGATTAGGGCCTGAGGAGATCCTGCGGTGTTGCGGCCAGCTCACAAGAAAGCGAGTTGAAGAAAGGAGCTCAGGGGCACTGTAATTCAGAAACCTGCGGAGTTATAAATGACAGCTATCATCCAAAATTATACTGAAGTAAGGCTGCGAAGAGGACTTGAATGCGGGGCAGAATTGCTGGAAACTGATTTCAGAACGTACACTGGAGTAGCTCTTAAAGCATAGGAAATGAGACAGAACTTGGAAAATAATGCACTTGGCAAAAAAGGGCATATGTGTTTTATCCAGAGCTCTCATACCTGAGGGGAGGAGATTCCCAGCAGGCTCCAACTGCCACCTGAGGGCTCACATTGCCAAGGCAACGTGAGCATGCCAGGCAGGAGTTACCTCACAGCAGAGGTCCCACCTCACAGAAGGGTGAGAAACCCAGCCAACATCAGACTCTCACCAGAGGGCCCACATCACCAAGGGGATGGGAACCAGGCAGGAGTGTCTTCACATCAGTGGGGCCACATCATCAAAAGCTGAGGTACTCAGCACATGTGTCCTCAAACCAGAGGACCCACATCACCAAGGACCTCGGAGTGAGGCAGGCAGGAGTAGCCTCACAACACTGGGCCCATAGAATAAAAAAGTGAGGAATCCAGCAGTTGGAACCTCCCAGCAGGCGGCCCAGAGCACCGAGGCCATGGGATCCAGGCCACAGTGAACTCACAGAAGAGGGCCCATGTCATGAAACTGAGCAACCCAGCCATTGGGACCTCAGAGCAGGAGGCCCACATCCCCATGGGGATGGAATTCTGGTAGGAGTGTCCTCGCACCACTGAGAACGTATCAGAAAATTTTGGGCGACCAGCAGTTAGGGCCTGACGCCAGAGGACCCTCATCACCAAGGGAAGGAGGCTCCCAGCAGGCTCCAACTGCCACCAGAGGGCTGACGTCGCCAAGCCGATGTGTGCCAACCAGGCACGAATGACCTCACAGCAGAGGGCCCACCTCAGAGAAGTGTGACGAACCCAGTCAGGATCAGACTCGCACCAGAGGGCCCACATCACCAAATGGATTGGAACCAGGCAGGAGTGTCCTCACATGAGTAGGGCCACATCATCTAAAGGTGAGGAACCCAGAACATGTGGCTTCAAACCATAGGACACCCATCACCAAGGGGCTGGGAGTGAGGCAGGCAGGAGGAGCCTCATAACAGAGGGCCCAAAAATAAGAAAGGTGAGGAATCCAGCAGTTGGAACCTCCCAGCAGGCGGCCCAGAGCACAGAGGTTAGAGGAACCAGGCCAGAGTGAACTAACACCAGACAGCCCACATCATGAAACTGTGAGCAACCCAGACATTGGGACCTCAGAGCAGAAGGCCCACATCCCCATGGTGATGGGAACATGACAGGAGTGTCCTGGCATCACTGGGCTCACATCAGAAAACGTGGGGTGCTCAGAAGTTAGGGCCTGACGCTAGAGGGCACTCATCACCAAGAGGAGGAGGCTCCCAGCAGGCTCCAGCTGCCACCAGAGGGCCAACGTCGCCAAGGTGATGTGTTCCAGCCTGGCAGGAGTGACCTCACAGCAGAGGGCCCACCTCACAGAAGGGTGAGGAACACAGCCAGGATCAGACTCTCACCAGAGGGCCCACATCACCAAGGGGATGGGAACCAGGCAGGAGTGTCCCCACACCAGTGGGACAACATCATCGAAAGGTGAGGATCCCAGCACATGTGTCCTCAAACCAGAGGAACCACATCACCAAGGGGTTCGGAATGAGGCTGGCAGGACTGGCCTCACAACACAGGGTCCATAGAATATAAAAGTTGAGGAATCCAGCAGTTGGAACCTCCCAGCAAGTGGCCCAGAGCACCGAGGCTATGGGATCCAGGCCGCAGTGAACTCACAGCAGAGGGCCCACATCATGAACCTGTGAGCAGCCCAGCTGTTGGGACCTCAGAACAGAAGGCCCACATCCCCATTGGGATGGGAACCTGGCAGGAGTGGCTTTGCACCACTTAGCACATATCAGAAAATGTTAGGAGCCCAGCAGTTAGGGCCTGACGCCAGGGGGCCCTCATAACTGAGGGGAGGAGACTCCCAGCAGGTTCCAACTGCCAACAGAGGGCCCACGTCTACAAGGTGGCATGCGCCAGCCAGGCAGTAGTGACCTCACAGCAGAGGGCCTATCTCACAGAAGGGTGAGGAACCGAGGCAGGATGAGACTCTCACCAGAGGGCCCACAACACCAAGGGGATGGGAACCAGTCAGGACTGTCCTCCCACCAGTGGGGCCACATCATCGAAAGGTGAGGAACCCAGCACATGTGGCCTCATATCAGAGGACATACATCACAAAGGGGATGGGAGTGAGGCAGGTAGGAGTAGCCTAAAAACAGAGGGCCCAAAGAATAAAAAAAGTGAGGAATCCAGCATTTGGAACCTCCCAGCAGGCGGCCGAGAGCACAGAAGCTATGGGATGCAGGCAGGAGTGAACTAACAGCAGAGAGCCCACATCATGAAACTGTGAGCAACCCAGGCATTGGGACCTCAGAGCAGAAAGCCCACATCCCCATGGGGATGGGAACCTGACAGGAGTGTCCTGGCATCACTGGGCTCACATCAGAAAACGTGGGGAGCCCAGCAGTTAGAGCCTGATGCTAGAGGGCCGTCATCACCGAGGGCAGGAGGCTCCCAGCAGGTTCCATGTGCCAACAGAGGGCCCACGTCGCCAAGGTGATGTGTGCAAGTCAGGCAGGATTGACCTCACAGCAGAGGGCCTACCTCACAGAAGAGTGAGGAACCCAGCCAGGATAAGACTGTCACCAGAAGGCCCACATCACCAAGGGGATGGGAACCAGGCAGGAGTGTCCTCACACCAGTGGGGCCACATCATTGAAAGTTGCCTAACCCAGCACATGTGGCCTCAAACCAGAAGACCCACATCACGAAGGGGTTGCGAGTGAGGCAGGCAGGAGGAGCATCACAACACAGGACCCATAGAATACAAAAGTTGAGGAATCGAGCAGTTGGAACCTCCCAGCAGGCAGCCAAGACCACAGAGGCTATGGGATCCAGGCCACAGTGAACTAACACCAGAGAGCCCACATCATGAAATTGTGATCAACCCAGCCGTTGGAACCTCAGAGCAGAAGGCCCACATCCCCATGGGGATGGGAACCTAAGAGGAGTGCTTGAGCAACACTGGGCTCACTAAGAAAAGTTGGGGAGCCCAGCAGTTAGGGCCTGACGTCAGAGGGCCCTCATCACAGAGCTGAGGAGGCTCCCAGCAGGGTCCAATTGCCACCAGAGGGCTCATGTCAACAAGGCGAGGTGAGCAACCCAGGCAAGAGTTACCTGATAGTAGAGGGCCCACCTCACAGATGGGTGAGGAACCCAGCCAGGATCAGACTCTCACCAGAGGGCCCACATCACAAAGGGGATGGGACCCAGTCAGGATTATCCTCACACCAGTGGGGCCTCATCATCTTAAGGTGAGGAACCCAGCACATGTGTCCTCAAACCAGAGGACCCACATCACCAAGGGCCTTGGAGTGAGGCAGGCAGGAGTAGCCTCACAACACAGGGCACATAATATAAAAAACGTGAGGATTCCAGCATTTAGACCTTCCAGCAGGCGGCCCAGAACACCGAGGCTATGGGATCCAGGCCACAGTGAACTCACAGCAGAGGGCCCACATCACAAAACTGTGAGCAACCCAGGAGTTGAGACCTCAGCGCAGAAGGCCCACATCCCCATGGGAATGGGAACCTGGCTGGAGTGTCCTCGCACCACTGGGCGCACATCAGAAAATGTGGGGAGCCCACCATTTAGGGCCTGACGCCAGAGGGCCGTCATCACCGAGAGGAGGAGGCGCCCTGCACGCTCCAACTGCCACCAGAGGGCTCACGTCTCCAAGGTGACGTGTGCCAGCCAGGCAGGAGTGACCTCACAGCAGAGGGCCTACCTCACAGAACGTTGAGGAACCCAGCCAGGATTAGACTCTCGCCAGAGGGCCCACCTCACCAAGGGGATGGGAACCAGGCAGGAGTGTCCGCACACGAGTGGGGTCACATCATCGAAAGGTGAGGAACGCAGCACATGTGGCCTCAAGCCATAGGACAGTCATCACCAAGGGGCTGGCAGTGAGGCAGGCAGGAGGAGCCTCACAACAGAGGGCACATAGAATAAAAAAGTTGAGGAATCCAGCAGTTGGAACCTCCCAGCAGGCGGCTCAGAGCACCGATGATAAGGGATCCTTGCCGGAGTGAACTCACAGCAGAGGGCCCACATCATGGTACTGTGAGCAAGCCAGCCGTTTTGACCTCAGAGCAGAAGGCCCATATCGCCATGGGGATGGGAACCTGGCAAGAGTCTCCTCACTCACTTGGCGCACATCAGAAAATGTGGGGAGCCCAGCAGTTATGGCCTAAGGCAAGAGGGCCCTCATCACCGAGGGGAGGAGGATCCCAGCACACTCCAACTGCCACCAGAGGGCCCACGTCGCCAAGGTGACGTGTGCCAGACAGGCATGATTGACCTCACAGCAGAGGGCCCACCTCACAGAAGGGTGAGGAACCCAGCCAGGATCAGACTCTCACCTGAGGGCCCACATCAGCAAGGGGATGGGAACCAGTCAGGACTGTCTTCCCTCCAGTGGGGTCACATCATCGAAAGGTGCGGAACCCAGCACATGTGGCCTCAAATCAGAGGACACATATCACAAAGGGAACGGGAGTGAGGCAGGCAGGAGTAGCCTAAAAACAGAGGGCCCAAAGAATAAGAAAGGTGAGGAATCCAGCAGTTGGAACCTCCCAGCAGGCGGTCCAGAGCACAGAAGCTATGGGATGCAGGCAGGAGTGAACTAACAGCAGAGAGCCCACATCATGAAACTGTGAGCAACCCAGGCTTTGGGACCTCAGAGCAGAAGGCCCACACCCCAATGGGGATGTGAACCTGGCTGGAGTGTCCTCGCACCACTGGGCACACATCACAAAATGTGGGGAGCCCAGCAGTTAGGGCCTGATGCCAGAGGGCCCTCATCACCGAGGAGAGGAGGCTCCCAGCAGGCTCCAAGTGCCACCAGAGGGCTCATGTCCACAAGGCGAGGTGAGCAAGCCAGGCAGGACTGACCTCACATCAGACGGCCTACCTCACAGATGGGTGAGGAACCCAGCCAGGATCAGACTCTCAACAGAGGGCCCACATCACCAAGGGGATGTGAACCAGGCAGGAGTCTCCTAAGACCATTGGTCCCACATCATCGAAAGGTGAGGAACCCAGCACATGTGGCCTCAAACCAGACGACACACATCACGAAGGGGCTGGGAGTGAGGCAGGCAGGAGGATCCTCACAACAGAGGGCCCAAAAATTTTAAAAAGTGAGGAATCCAGCAGTTGGAACCTCCCAGCAGGCGGCCAAGAGCACAGAGGCTATGGGCTCCAGGCTTCTGTGAACTAACACCAGAGAGCCCACATCATGAAAATGTGAACAACCCAGCCGTTGGGACCTCAGAGCAGAAGGCCCACATCCCCATGGAGATGGGATCCTAAGAGGAGTGCCAAAGCATCACTGGGCTCACTAAGAAAAGTTGGTGAGCCCAGCAGTCAGGGCCTGATGCAAGAGGGCCCTCATCACCGGGGGGAAGAGATTCCCAGCACGCTCCAACTGCCACCACACGGCTGACTTCACCAAGGCAATGTGTGCCAGCCATGCAGGAGTGACCTATCAGCAGAGGGTCTCCCTCACAGGTGGGTGAGGAACAAAGCCAGGAACAGACTCTCACCAGGGGGTCCACATAACCACGTGGATGAGAACCAAGCAGGAGTGTCCTCACACTAGTGGGGCCACATCATCGAAAGGTGAGGAACCCAGCAAAAGTGGCCACAAACCAGAGGACCCACATCACCAAGGGGTTGAGAGTGAGGTAGGTGTCTGGACGGGCATATTTAACACTCATTTCCCACCAGGAAGAGGAATTAACCAAAGGCTCAGCGTGCCCTGCCAGAAGCAGATTAGGGCCTGAAGCAGTCTTGCGGGTTTGCGGCCAGCTCACAAGAAAGCGAGTTGAAGAAAGGAGCTCAGGGGCCCTGTAATTCACAAACCTGCAGAGTTATAAATGACAGATAACGTCCAAAAATATATTGAAGTAAGGCTGCGAAGAGGACTTGAAAGCGGGGCAGAATTGCAGGAAACCGATTTCAGGAGGTAGACTGGATTTGCATTTAAAGCATAGGAAAAGAGGCAGAACATCGACAATGATGCACTTGGCAACAAAGGGCGTATGAGTTTGTTCCTGAATATATTCAGGAAAAAACACATACGCCCTTTTTGGCAAACCAAGCAAGCTTGCAATGGAAATCCGAACTACTATGAAGTGTCACTTCCCCCCGGTCTAAAGGGCCATCTGAGAAAAGTGTAAAATCCAGAAAGGCAAGACAGGCCATGGGGAAAAAGGAGCCTTGTTATGCTGATGGGCGGGATGTACATTGCCAACAGCCACTCTGGAGAAGTGTATGGTGTTTCCTGATACATCTGAAAAACAAAGCAACAGAGTCTAGGGCATTTCCACTTATGGTCCTATAGCTTAGGGAAATTAAAATCAAAAAGACACAGCCACCCCAAAATTTACAACGGCTCTGTTTACAGGAGCCTCTTCTACAGTACAAGTTAAATATCCCAGAGAACAAATAATTGATAAAGAAGTTGCGGTACTTATGTACAACAGAATACCACTCAGCAATGAAATCTGTGTCACCAGGCCTGTACCAGCATAATGAGTGGATTGAGGCATGATGATTCTAAGTGAAATAAGTCACACAGAAAAAGAAACATCATAAGGTATCACTAATGCACGGAATGTAAACTTGGCTACACATGAACTGAATTACAAAACAGAACAGGGTCTCAAGTTTAGAAAACCAACTTATGCTTGCTTAAGGGGAAAGGTGAGTTGGGGTGCTGCATAAAACCAGAGTTTGAAATTAGCACAGATACCGTTCCATAAGCCAAATACGTAATAGACAAGACCTACCCCTCGCTCAACGAAATGGACTCAACAATGAGGTATCACCTCACACCTGTTAGAATGGGCATCATCTGAAAATCTACAAACAACAAATGCTGGAAAGGGTGTGGAGAAAAGGAAGCCTCTTCCACTATTGTTGGGAATATAAATTGATACAGTCACTATGGAGAACAATATGGAGTTTCTTAAGAAACTAATAATAGAATTACCATATGATACAGCAATCCCAGGACTGGACATATACCCAGACAAAACCATAAATCAAAAAGAGACATTCACCGCAATGTTCATTGCATCACTATTTACAATATCGAGGTAATGGAAGCAACCTAAATGCCCACAGACAGACGAATGCATAAAGATGTGGTACATATATAAAATGGAATATTACTAAGCCATGAAAGGAATGAAATTGGGTCATTTGTAGAGACGTCGATGGATCTAGAGACTGTCATACAGAGTGAAGTAAGTCAGAAAGAGAAAAACAAATCTTGTATATTCATGCATATATGTGGAACCTAGAAAAACTGTACAGATTAACCGTTTTGCAAGGCATAAATAGAGCAACAGATGTAGACAACAATCGTATGGACAACAAGGGGGGAAAGCTCTTGGAGGGGTGGTGGTGGGAGGAGTTGAGAGATTGGGATTGGCATGTAAACATTTATATGTATAAAATAGATAACCAATGAGAACCTGCTGTATAAAAATATAAAATAAAATTCAAAATTAAAAAGAAATAAAATTTAAAAAATAAAACAGAAAAAACAATTATTCCCTTCACATACATGTATTTATATGAATAAATTATTTCCATGCTTATATCTGTAAATACAAAAAAGAGGAATAAAATCTACCTTGAACCAAAAACGAAAAAGAGAAAAAAAAACAGAACCCACCAGTTACTCAGAGGAAAACCGTATCAGGGCACTTGCTCCAGTTGTAAACAATTCTGAAGTTGGTCAGTGGTGGGGAATCGTCTCCCATTCAGCCAGCAGCCCCCACACAACAAGCGTCCTCATTGCAAAGCTGGGGCACCGTGCCGAGGCATCTGTGAGTAAACGTGAGCTGAGCCCCAGGCCAGTTGCTGCTGAACTGTTCCCGCCCTTCCCAGGTAAAACACCTGAATATATACAAGGACTTGAAAGCCTAGAGGAAGGGCCATGGAGCCACACGAGTGACAGCATGCCAGCTGACTTGGTGCCTGCAGGCCAGCCAGGATGGTCCTGGCCCTGGGTGCTCTTCTGGAAGATTTCCATTTCCCTGCCTGAGATACCCGTCCTGTCCCTGCCCCCACTGCTTTTTTCCTTCCTCACCTCTGCCCAGGGAGAAATTCCAGCAGCAGGTATGGGTGACACATCCTCTTCTTTAGCAGGTGGCAGCCTGGCAACTGCTGCAGAAAGTCCAGCAGAGCCCCACTCACACTGGGCCACCCACAAAGCCGTGGCCTCTCACTCCCTCCCACCAGCCCAGCCCCGAGACTGCTGACAGGGCAGAGAAAATGGCGTCAGGCACAGCTGCAGGGGCTTTTGCTGCCTGGAGTGGTATTTATATTGATCTCAACCCAGGCACACCTGGGGAGGGCTGGCCGGCATGGTAAGGCTGCCCAGGTCAGCCAATCATCACCCCTCAGGGGCTCACAGTTGCAGAAAATGGAACTTGCTGAACCGGCCAGGTCCAAGGAACAGGTGTGGGCTCCTGAGAGTCAGGATAGACAAGGGGCTGCAGCTTTGGCTTGTTTTCTAATCATTTTATCTGGCCCATGAGTGGGAGACAACTTCAAGAAAACCCTCTCCTAATGAGAGGAACCCAGGAGTCAGGGAGAGGAGGGGTGGGTGGTGGTTGGAGACAGAGGCCTGGTGCCCTGGGTGCAGTGGAAGTCTCTGGAAGACCAGGTGGAGGGAGGCCACACAGAGTGATGCCCAGGGTCACAGACCTGTCGGAGCTGCTGTTTGTTAGTTCAAGTCCTGCTCTGAGGTGCTCTGTGTCAGCTCTGAGCGACAGGTGAGCTGGGGGTGCTCTTCAATGAGGGCTATGTGCACGGTTCCTGTGTGCCCAGCCCTGCCACGGTACCTGCAAGGGTAGCTCTGTATCCTGGGAGGGGCCTGACCATGAGAGCCCCGTGGGCTGGGTTGGGGGTGGGGTACCTGCCCAGGAGAGCTCCATATCCTGGGATTGGCCTGACCACGAGAGCCCCATGGGTTGCTGGGGACCTGGTAAAGGATGTCAGGACAGTCAGTGAAGCCACCGAGGATATACCTCCAGTTGCTCCTGATCCCTACACCCTGCTGGTCATTCTACCAACCACCAGGACATGGTATTCTGTATTAGTCTTCAATGATGCCTTCTTTTGTATTCCATTAGTCCCAGAGTCACAAGAAATTTTGGCTTGTGAGTGGCAGGACTCAACATACAACTAAAACAATACTTCCGGGCCGTCTTGCCCCAAGGGTTCAAAAATTCCCACACCATCTTTGGGGAAAGCTTAGCTAACGACCGAAAAGTTCTACCTCTGGAAAAGGAAACCCTCCTTCAATATGCAGACGACATTCTGATCGCCAGCCCTACTAAGGAGGCCTCTGAACTACCAAGCCAATAAAGGATAGAAGTTGTCCAAGAAAAAGCTCAAATATCACAGACTGCAGTGACCTGCCTGGGCTTCATTCTCACACAAGGTCAGAGAAGCCCATCCCAGGAAAGGGAAGAAACCATTTGCAGCCTTACCCCTTTCTAAAACTAGAAGACAGCTTAGGGGTTCCTGGGGAGGCCAGGGTTTGCTGCTTCTGGATCCCTAACTACAGTCTACTAGCTGGGCCTCTATATGAAACACTGAAAGGAAAAGATGATGATCCTTTTGAACAGAATCCAGAAGTGGCCTTTCAAGAATGGAAAGAGCAGTCAATTCAGACCCTTGCCCTGGAACTCCCTAATTGAGCTAAACCCTTTGACCTTTCCATTCCCGGTGAAAGGTGAATCGCCATTGGAGAATTAGTGCAAAAACTGGGACCACTTGAAATGGAACAACGCAAGAATGCCATCCAGGTAGGATAAACTACAGTCACCAAGGGGCTTGGCCCACTGCCACATCTGGCCAAGATACTGGCGGTATCTAAAAACCTGGAAATCAGCAGCCCAAAAGGCCACCTCCCTCCTAAGGGAAAAGGACCCCACGTGGTGATCCTAATCACCAACCATGCCCTGAAGTTGCAGGGTTCGCTCCGTGGGCACACCGACCTCGAGTGAGGAGGCCCTCCAACTCCAACATCCAGAGAGATAACCGGGGGCAACAGGGCACCATGACGACTCGTGTGAACATCACTTGACCTGGAGTTTCTCTCATAAAACAACAATAGTGTGTCCCGAAGGAGTAGACTACTGCTTGCAGGACTTCCTGCACCCGGAGGGGAGCTAATAATCTTGGCGGGGGAACCGTATATCACACCGTCACCATAGAAAAGCCTACAGACACCGTGATGATGGTGGCCAATAAGACCGGCTGGACTCCTGTTTACTTCAAAAGGCTGTTGACTCAGTGGCCATCATGGTCCTTGATCACCACTGACCCTGGACTGTCTGGGAGTTGAGCGGGCAGGGCTCTGACACCTGGTGCTGTTTTTACGTTAATTCAGGGGCCTAATTGAAGAAAGAGCAGACTACTGGTCAGAGCATCTAGGCTGGCAGAAACGGTCAGCCTAAGGTGGCCGAACAAATGTGGGGCGGGGTGAAACCGGCCCCCACAGCGTCTCTGCACATCTCTTTCCTGGACCCTTAAAGGTCATTAGAATCTATAACACTTCCAATGCTGGTGCTCAGGCGGACGAGCAGGGAGGCAGGGGTCCTGGGGCCAATCAACGTCACCTGGAGGCTGCTGGGGAGAAGTTCTGACCCTCGTCCCCTGGTATGAGGGCTCCCAACTCAGCACTCAGCAGTTACAGAAGAAGGGTCTGCACCCTCAGCACTCCAAGAATGAGGAACGGGACAAAAGGCAGAGGAGGGGTTTGTCCCCAGCAAAGCCCATTAAAAATCCCTGGGAGATAAAAATAGAATGTGGGCAATAAAGTCAAGTCTGACCTTTTTTATCCTTTGTGCTTTGTCTAATTTCACGTGCTCCTAGGGTCCCGCATGCAGAGGTTCCACACCCGGCACTTCAGACCAGATTTCCTGGTGCAGAATGGCTGGGTCGACACCTCAGCTCCTGGGGCCCAGTGCAGACTCCGAGATATAGAGCCTGAGCTGCAGCCAACCCGGCCCTTGAGAGCTCCGCCCCCTCCCTCCCACTGACTCTGACAGGATCTCTACACAGCAGCCCAGCCCACAGCCCACGGGGTAGTGCATGCTCTCACCTCTCCATTCTCTGATGAAAATATAAAGTTTCCTTTGCTTGGGAACCAAACTCAGTCTCGATCTGTTGGCCCCAATGACACTGGGCAGGGGGACCCTTGTTGGGGTCCACTCTGGAGGATCAGTAACAGAAATTGAGACTATTGTAACTTCAATGAACAGATGTGTGAGCCAAACTGTAGTTAACATAGAACAGTTTATAAGGCTCGGGTAAAATAAGATGTTTCTAACACTTCCATTTGATATTTCCATCACTTTATTATAAGCAAGTTCAGTGAAAAGGTTTGTCTTATTTGTCAGGTCAATATTAGAGAAATGAAGTGATTTCTTTCCAAGGATGTACATCTAATAATCTTGGTTAAAGCTTCAATCTTGTTTTAAATGCTTTTCCATTGAAAATGATACCTCTCTTTCAGCTCCCCCATTTCTGAGAAGTATAAAATCTTATAATTTATTATTACCAAAGGGGAAAGGTGGGAGGAGGGATAAATTAACAGTTTGGAATTAACACATACACACTGCTATGTATAAAATAGATCATCAACAAGGAACTACTGTATAGCACAGGGAACTACACTCAATATTGTGCAATAACCTATAAGGGGAAATAATCGGAAAAAGAATAGATATTTTTATTGACATCATCTATCAATGACAGTTAAAGTGTAACCTAAGGGAAGCCGGTGGTGAGTGCTTCTGACCCTGAAGACTTCAGTCATCTAAAGTTTGGACTCTGCCTACTTCCCAAGGCCCTTAATGAACATATGTGTAGCCGTAGCTTAAAAAACTCCCCAGTTTGGGTTTCGGGGAGACACTGATTTTGAAAAAGCCCTGGTGTTCTCCTTACATGAATGGGACTCTTCCTACTGCTAAAACATGTCTGTCACATCCAGAGGATGGTATACCGTCTGATCGGGAAGAGTTTGGAAAAGGCATCTCATCTCCTCATCTCCTGGTGCTCGGGTTCACCCCTCCAGCGTCTTTACTAACAGTCTCCCCACTTGGAGATGTCAACACTGTCAACATCCTGTTGCGTACAGTTTGGAATTTGTCCAGAGGATGAAGCGGAAGGATGAGGAACAATGAGAGACAAGTCCTAGGTGTTCAGACAGGCACATGTCACTCTAATTTCCAATCAGGAAGATGAATTGACCAAAGGCTAGGGTTGCCCATGGAAACAGTATAGGGCTTGAGGAAATCCCACTGCTTTGTGGCCAGTTCCCATAAACACAAGTTGAACAATGGAACTCAGGGGCAGTAAAATTCACGAAACTGCAGAGTTGAAAATATCTATCACTGAAAAATGTCTTGAGGAAAGTCAGAGAAAAGGATTGGCAAGCAAGGGAGAATGGCAGGAAAGGGATTTGAGGAGGTAGAAAGGACTCGCCATTAAGCACAAGAAAAGGGGCTGAACATTGCCGACATTGCAGTTGGCCAAAAAGGCTGTATGCGTTTTTTTCTGTATATATTCAAGAAAAGGGCATACACTTTTTTAGCCAACCAAACAGGTGGGCACTGGAAATCAATACTACAAAAGATATCACTTCGCATCAGTCAGAAGAGCCATCCTCATAAAGTGTAAACGCCAGAAATGCAGGACAGGGCAAGGAGAAGAGGGAGCCCTGTGAGGCTTATAGTGGAAATGTATATTGCCAACGGCCATTCTGGAGAAGTGTATTGTGTTTACTAAAGCATCTAAAAAATGAGCTACAGAGCATAGGGCACTTGCACTCATGGGCGTATATCTTGGGAAAAACAAAAATCGAGAGGACACAGGCACCCCAATATTTACTGCCTCTCTGTTTAAAAGATCCTCGACTAGGATATAACTTAAATGTCTCTGGAGGGAAAAAATGGATAGAGATGTGGTACTTATGTAGAGTGGAATATTACTCAGCCTGGAAATCAATGAAATATGGCCAGTTGTAACAACTCCGGAGGAGTTACGTATGATCATTCTAAGTGACATAAATATGTAGAAAACACGCGTAAGGCTGCTAAACGGGAAAGGTGGGGAGGGGTGAGGCATCATCCAGGAGGTTGAAATTAGCAAAGATACCATTCCAAATACCAAACTGATAATCAACAAGGCCTACACGGTAGCTAAAAGAACTGCACTCAGCACACTCAAGTCACCGGAAAAGAATATCTATGACTGGTAAGAATCTGAAAAAGAAATTATTGATGTCTCTCTGTACGTGAATCAAGTGGATGTACAGCAGCAAGAAACAGAGCTTTGAAAATCAGCTGTAAACAACATAGTAATAAATTGAAAAAAATAAACGACAGAGAGACAGAGAAAACCTCTTACAACTTTTCCTCAGGGACGGTGATGCAACATGGATTGAACACATCTAGACCCACAGCAGGATGAGACATAAGGCTGGAAACTGTTCGCGCTAAGAGAAATGTGAGGTTGGGTGAGGAAATGCACACCCTTTAAAGTAATACTACCTGGTACCCATTCAATGGGTCCCAAATCTGCAGGTTCAAGGAATCTTCCTACAGCTAAAACATGCATGGAAAACCCAGAGGACTGTACACCATGTGATCGGGAGATGTGTCTAAAATGCACCTCATTTATCCTCTCCTGGTGCTCCTGTTCATCATTCCAGCCACGTTACTTAGAATCTCCCCACTTAGAGAATCAGCACATTTAAACTTCTGTTTCACACATTTTGCAAATTGTGAGGAGGATGAACGGGAACAGGGGGAACCAATGAGAGAATAGTTGTAGGGGTTTGGACGGGCACATGTCACTCTAATTTCCCATTAAGAATAAGAATTAAAAAAAGGCTCAGCCCGCCTCGCCGGAGCCAAAATAGGGCCTGAAGCAATCCTGCGGTTTTGAGGCCAGCTCACAAAAGAGCAACTTAAAAAATGGAGCTCAGGGTCACTGCAATTCACAAACCTGCAGAGTTATAAATGAAAACTAACGTCCAAAAATATGTTGAGGTAAGGCAAAGAAGAGGATCTGAATGCAAGACAGAATTGCAAGAAACAGATTTCAAGAGATAGATTGGACTCGCCTTTAAAGCACATGAAAAGCAGCAGAATTTCGACAATGATGCAGTTGGCCCAAAAGGGAGTATGCGTTTTTTCCTGAATATATCCAGGAAAAAACGCATACGCACTTTATGGGCAACCAAGCAAGCAAGCAATGCAAATGTGCACAACAAAGAAGTCTCATTTCCCACCAGTCAAAAGGGCCATCCAAAAAAATTGTAAAAACCAGAAATGCAGGACAGGCCATGGAGAACAGGGAGCCTTTATACGCTGATGGACAGTGTGTGAACTGCCGAGAGCCACTCTGGAGAAGTGTATGGTGGTTCCTAAATCATCTAAAAAACAGAGCGACAGAGCATAGGGCACTTCCAATCATGGGAGTATATCTAGGAAAGTCTAAAAATCAACAAGACACAAGCACACCACAGTTTAGGGCTACTCTGTTTACAAGAACCTCAACTTCAGTACACCTTAAATATCCCAGGAAAGAGAACAATGGATAAAGAAAATGTGGTACTTATGTACAATGGAATATCTCTTCACCATGAAATCAATGTAATAAGGCTAGTAGAAGGATAAAGAGTGGATTGAGGTCCGATAATACTACTTGAAATAAGTCAAACAGAAAAAGAAACATATCATAAGATATCACTTATAGAGGGAGGATAAATATGGCTGCACAAAAAATGAATTACAAAACAGAACAGTGTCTCACATTTAGAAAACACACTTATGTCAGCTTAAGGGGAAAGGAGAGGTGGGGTGATGCATAAAACCAGAGTTTGAAATTAGCACAGATACCGTTCAATAAACCAAATAGGTATCAGACAAGATCTACACCTTGCTCAATGAACTGGCCTCAACACACCCTATAAACCGCAGAGAAATATATCTGAGTAATAAGAATCTTAAAACCCATGTATTGATATATCTCCATAAGGGAATCAAGTGTGAGCAGAGCGGCACAAACACAGCAGTGAAAATGAGCTAAACCCCATTATAGAAATAAATTTTAAAACCAAAACGCAGAAACAATGAAAGAGAGAAAAATTCTTACAAAATTCGCTCAGGGGCTGTGATGCAACCTGGAATGACCACATATAAACCCACAGCTGGATAAGACATAAGGCTGGACACTTGGGGCTGAAAGGATTGGAGAGCTTTGGTGAGCAACTGCCGAAAGTTTAATGCAATACTTCATGCTACTTATTCCAAGGGTCCCAACACTCCAAGTTGAAGGGAATCTTCCTACAGCTAAACCATGCATGGGAAATCCAGCGGATGGTATACCATATGATCGGGAAAGGTTTCTAAAATGCACCTCATTTTCCTCTCCTGGGGCTCCGGATCAACATTCCAGCCACTTTACTAACAACATCTCCACATGGAGAGTCAATGCCTTTAAGTTCCGGTATCACACAGTCTGCAGTTAGTGCGGAGGATGAATGGGAATAGGGGGAACCAGTGAGAAAATAGCTGTAGCGGTTTCAATGGGCACATGTCACTCTAATTTCAATTCAGGAAGAAGAATTAACCAAAGGCAGAGCAAGGCGCCCCAGAAGAAGAATAGGGCCTGAAGAAATCCTGTGGATATGAGGCAAGATCACAAAAATAAGAGCTGAAAAATGGAGCTAAGGGCCACTGCAATTCAAAAACCTGCAGAGTTATAAAGGCCAACTATTTTCCAAAAGTATATTGAAGTAAGGCTATGAAGAGGCACTGAGAGCAAGGCAGAACTGCAGGAAACCTATTTCAGGAGGTAGACTGGAATTGCACTGAAAACATATGAAAAGACTCAGAACGTCGACAATGATGCACTTGGCCAAAAAGGGCGTATGCGTTCTTTCCTGAATATATTCAGGAAGAAACGCATACGCCCTTTCTGGCCAACCAAGCAAGCTCGCAAAGGAAATCTGCACTACAATGAAGTCTCACTGCCCCCCGGTCAAAGGGCCTTCTGAAAAAAGAGTAAAATCCAGAAAGGCAGGACAGGCCATGGAGAACTGGGAGCCTTGTTATGCTGATGGGCGAGATGTAAATTGCCAACAGCCACTCTGGAGAAGTGTATGGTGTTTCCTGAAACATCCAAAAAACTAAGCAACAGAGCCTAGGGCACTTCCACTTATGGTCCTATAGCGTAGGGAAATTAAAATCAAAAAGACACAGCCACCCCAAAGGTTGGGATGGCTCTGTTTACAAGAACCTCGTTTACGGTACAAGTTCAATATCGCAAAAAGCGAAAAATGGATAAAGAAGTTGTGGTACTTACGTACAATGCAATATCACTCAGCAATGAAATCTATGTCATCAGGCCCGTAGCAGCATAATGAGTGGATTCAGGTACGATGATTCTAAGTGAAATAAGTCACACAGAAAGAGAAACATCATAAGATATCACTACTACACGGAATGTAAACTTGGCTACACAGGAACTGAATTACAAAACAGAACAGGGTCTCAAATGTAGAAAACCAACTTATGCTTGCTTAAGGGGAAAGGTGAGTTGGGGTGCTGCATAAAACCAGAAATTGAAATTAGCAGATACCGTTCCATAAGACAAATATGTAATAGACAAGAGCTACTCCTTGCTCAACGAAGTGGACTCAACATCCCATATTAAAAGCCTAAGAATATACCTGACTAGTAAGAATCTTAAAACCTATGGATTTATATGTCTCCGAAAGAGAATCAAGCATGTGTACAGCGGCATAAACGCAGCAGTGATAGGATTGGTGAGGTTCGGTGAGCAAATGCAGACCCTTTGAAGTCATATTGCATGGTACCCATTCCATGGTCTCAACTCTCCAGGTTTAAGGGATTCTTCATTCAGCTAAAACATGCATGTGGAACCCAGACTATGATCCACGGTGTGATCGGGAAACGTGTTCAAATGTGTCTCAGTTTTCGTCCCGTGGAACTCGGGTGCAACATTCCAGATGCTTTACTAACACTCTCCCCACTTGGAGAGTCAGTGCCTTTAACCTCCTGTTTGGCCCAGTTTGCAATTTCTGTGGAAAATGAACAGGAATAGGGAGAACCATAGAGAGACTAGCTGGAGGTGTCTGGACGGGCAAATTAAACTCTCATTTCCCACCAGGAAGAGGAATTAACCAAAGGCTCAGCGTGCCGTGCCGGAACCACACTAGGGCCTGAAGCAATCCTGCGGTGTTGCGGCCAGCTCACAAGAAAGCGAGTTGAAGAAAGGAGCTCAGGGGCACTGTAATTCACAAACCTGCAGAGTTATAAATGACAGCTATCGTCCAAAAATATATTGAAGTAAGGCTGCCAAGAGGACTTGAAAGCGGGGCAGAATTGCAGGAAACCGATTTCAGGAGGTAGACGGGAATTGCATGTAAAGCATAGGAAAAGAGGCAGAACGTCCACAATGATGCACTTGGCTAAAAAGGGCGTATGCGTTTTTTCCTGAATATATTCAGGAAAAAACGCATACGCCCTTTTTGGTCAACCAAGCAAGCTTGCAAAGGAAATCTGCACTACAATGAAGTCTCACTGCCCCCCGGTCAAAAGGGCCATCTGAAAAAAGTGTAAAATCCAGAAAGGCAGGACAGGCCATGGAGAACTGGGAGCCTTGTTATGCTGGTGGGCGGGATGTAAATTGCCAACAGCCACTCTGGAGAAGTGTATGGTGTTTCCTGAAACATCTAAAAAACAAAGCAACAGAGCCTAGGGCACTTCCACTTATGGTCCTATAGCTTAGGAATATTAAAATCAAAAAGACACAGCCACCCCAAAGTTTGGGCCGGCTCTGTTTACAAGAACCTCGTTTACAGTACAAGATCAATATCACAGAAAGCGAAAAATGGATAAAGAAGTTGTGGTACTTACGTACAATGCAATATCACTCAGCAATGAAATCTATGTCATCAGGCCCGTAGCAGCATAATGAGTGGATGCAGGTACGATGATTCTAAGAGAAATAAGTCACACAGAAAAAGAAACATCATAAGGTATCACTACTACACGGAATGTAAACTTGGCTACACAGGAACTGAATTACAAAACAGAACAGGGTCTCAAATGTAGAAAACCAACTTATGCTTGCTTAAGGGGAAAGGTGAGTTGGGGTGCTGCATAAAAACAGAGATTGAAATTAGCACAGATACCGTTCCATAAGCCAAATATGTAATAGACAAGAGCTACTCCTTGCTCAACGCAGTGGACTCAACACCCCATATTAAACGCCTAAGAATATACCTGACTAGAAATAATCTTAAAACCTAC
The DNA here is from genome assembly GCF_964270905.1 of Leucopleurus acutus. Lineage (NCBI taxonomy): Eukaryota > Metazoa > Chordata > Mammalia > Artiodactyla > Delphinidae > Leucopleurus > Leucopleurus acutus. Next base: position 97,481,420 of record NC_139142.1, on the reverse strand, counting down.
GGATTTATTTGTCTCCGAAAGAGAATCAAGCGTGTGTCCGGCGGCATAAACGCAGCAGTGATAGGATTGGTGAGGTTCGGTGAGCAAATGCAGACCCTTTGAAGTCATACTGCATGGTACCCATTCCATGGGTCTCAACTCTCCAGGTTTAAGGGATTCTTCCTTCAGCTAAAACATGCATGTGGAACCCAGAGTATGATCCACCGTGTGATCGGGAAACGTGTTCAAATGTGTCTCAGTTTTCGTCCCCTGGTACTCGGGTGCAACACTCCAGACGCTTTACTAACACTCTCCCCACTTGGAGAGTGAGTGCCTTTAACCTCCTGTTTGGCCCAGTTTCCAATTTCTGTGGAACATGTACAGGAATAGGGAGAACCAATGAGAAACTAGCTGGAGGTGTCTGGACGGGCAAATTCAACTCTCATTTCCGACCAGAAAGAGGAATTAACCAAAGGCTCAGCATGCTGTGCCGGAACCACACTAGGGCCTGAAGCAATCCTGCGGTGTTGCGGCCAGCTCCCAAGAAAGCGAGTTGAAGAAAGGAGCTCAGGGGCACTGTAATTCACAAACCTGCAGAGTTATAAATGACAGCTATCTTCCAAAAATATATTGAAGTAAGGCTGCCAAGAGGACTTGAAAGCGGGGCAGAATTGCAGGAAATCGATTTCAGGAGGTACACTGGAATTGAATGTAAAGCATAGAAAAGAGGCAGAACGTCCACAATGATGCACTTGGCCGAAAAGGGCGTATGCGTTTTTTCCTGAATATATTCAAGAAAAAACGCATACGCCCTTTTTGTCCAACCAAGCAAGCTTGCAAAGAATATCTGCACTACAATGAAGTCTCACTGCCCCCCGGTCAAAAGGGCCATCTGAAAAAAGTGTAAAATCCAGAAAGGCAGGACAGGCCATGGAGAACTGGGAGCCTTGTTATGCTGATGGGCGGGATGTAAATTGCCAACAGCCACTCTGGAGAAGTGTATGCTGTTTCCTGAAACATCTAAAAAACAAAGCAACAGAGCCTAGGGCACTTCCACTTATGGTCCTATAGCTTAGGTAAATTAAAATCAAAAAGACACGGTCACGCCAAAGTTTGGGACGGCTCTGTTTACAAGAACCTCATTTACGGTACAAGTTCAATATCACAGAAAGCGAAAAATGGATAAAGAAGTTGTGGTACTTACGTACAATGCAATATCACTCAGCAATGAAATCTATGTCATCAGGCCCGTAGCAGCATAATGAATGGATGCAGGTATGATGAGTCTAAGTGAAATAAGTCACACAGAAAAAGAAACATCATAAAATATCACTACTACACGGAATGTAAACTTGGCTACACAGGAACTGAATTACAAAACAGAACAGGGTCTCAAATGTAGAAAACCAACTTATGCTTGCTTAAGGGGAAAGGTGAGTTGGGGTGCTGCATAAAACCAGAGATTGAAATTAGCACAGATACCATTCCATAAGCCAAATATGTAATAGACAAGAGCTACTCCTTGCTCAACGAAGTGGACTCAACACCCCATATTAAACGCTTAAGAATACACCTGACTAGAAATAATCTTAAAAACTACGGATTTATATGTCTCCGAAAGAGAATCAAGTGTGTGTACAGCGGCATAAACGCAGCAGTGATAGGATTGGTGAGGTTCGGTGAGCAAATGCAGACCCTTTGAAGTCATATTGCATGGTACCCAATCCATGGGTCTCAACTCTCCAAGTTTAAGGGATTCTTCCTTCAGCTAAAACATGCATGTGGAACATAGATTATGATCCACCATGTGATCAGGAAACGTGTTCAAATGTGTCTCAGTTTTCGTCCCCTGGTACTCGGGTGCAAACTCCAGACGCTTTACTAACACTCTCCCCACTTGGAGAGTCAGTGCCTTTAACCTCCTGTATGGCCCAGTTTGCAATTTCTGCGGAAAATGTACAGGAATAGGGAGAACCAATGAGAAACTAGCTGGAGGTGTCTGGACGGGCAAATTTAACTCTCATTTCCCACCAGAAAGAGGAATTAACCAAAGGCTCAGCATGCCCTGCCAGAACCACACTAGGGCCTGAAGCAATCCTGCGGTATTGCGGCCAGCTCACAAGAAAGCGAGTTGAAGAAAGGAGCTCAGGGGCACTGTAATTCACAAACCTGCAGAGTTATAAATGACAGCTATCGTCCAAAAATAAATTGAAGTAAGGCTGCCAAGAGGACTTGAAAGCGGGGCAGAATTGCAGGAAACCGATTTCAGGAGGTAGACGGGAATTGCATGTAAAGCATAGGAAAAGAGGCAGAACGTCCACAATGATGCACTTGGCCAAAAAGGGCGTATCTGTTCTTTCCTGAATATATTCAGGAAAAAACGCATACGCCCTTTTTGGCCAACCAAGCAGGCTTGCAAAGGAAATCTACACTACAATGAAGTCTCACTGCCCCCCGGTCAAAAGGGCCATCTGAAATAAGTGTAATATCCAGAAAGGCAGGACAGGCCATGGAGAACTGGGAGCCTCGTTATTCTGATGGGTGGGATGTAAATTGCCAACAGCCACTCTGCAGAAGTGTATGGTGTTTCCTGAAACATCCAAAAAACAAAGCAACAGAGCCTAGGGCACTTCCACTTATGGTCCTATAGCTTAGGGAAATTAAAATCAAAAAGACACAGCCACCCCAAAGTTTGGGACGGCTCTGTTTACAAGAAACTCGTTTACGGTACAAGTTCAATATCACAGAATGCGAAAAATGGATAAAGAAGTTGTGGTATTTACGTACAATGCAATATCACTCAGCAATGAAATCTATGTCATCAGGCCCATAGCAGCATAATGAGTGGATTCAGGTACGATGATTCTAAATGAAATAAGTCACACAGAAAAAGAAACATCATAAGATATCACTACTACACGTAATGTAAACTTGGCTACACAGGAACTGAATTACAAAACAGAACAGGGTCTCAAGTTTAGAAAACCAACTTATGCTTGCTTAAGGGGAAAGGTGAGTTGGGGTGCTGCATAAAACCAGAGTTTGAAATTAGCACAGATACCGTTCCATAAGCCAAATACGTAATAGACAAGACCTACCCCTCGCTCAACGAAATGGACTCAACAATGAGGTATCACCTCACACCTGTTAGAATGGGCATCATCTGAAAATCTACAAACAACAAATGCTGGAAAGGGTGTGGAGAAAAGGAAGCCTCTTCCACTATTGTTGGGAATATAAATTGATACAGTCACTATGGAGAACAATATGGAGTTTCTTAAGAAACTAATAATAGAATTACCATATGATACAGCAATCCCAGGACTGGACATATACCCAGACAAAACCATAAATCAAAAAGAGACATTCACCGCAATGTTCATTGCATCACTATTTACAATATCGAGGTAATGGAAGCAACCTAAATGCCCACAGACAGACGAATGCATAAAGATGTGGTACATATATAAAATGGAATATTACTAAGCCATGAAAGGAATGAAATTGGGTCATTTGTAGAGACGTCGATGGATCTAGAGACTGTCATACAGAGTGAAGTAAGTCAGAAAGAGAAAAACAAATCTTGTATATTCATGCATATATGTGGAACCTAGAAAAACTGTACAGATTAACCGTTTTGCAAGGCATAAATAGAGCAACAGATGTAGACAACAATCGTATGGACAACAAGGGGGGAAAGCTCTTGGAGGGGTGGTGGTGGGAGGAGTTGAGAGATTGGGATTGGCATGTAAACATTTATATGTATAAAATAGATAACCAATGAGAACCTGCTGTATAAAAATATAAAATAAAATTCAAAATTAAAAAGAAATAAAATTTAAAAAATAAAACAGAAAAAACAATTATTCCCTTCACATACATGTATTTATATGAATAAATTATTTCCATGCTTATATCTGTAAATACAAAAAAGAGGAATAAAATCTACCTTGAACCAAAAACGAAAAAGAGAAAAAAAAAACAGAACCCACCAGTTACTCAGAGGAAAACCGTATCAGGGCACTTGCTCCAGTTGTAAACAATTCTGAAGTTGGTCAGTGGTGGGGAATCGTCTCCCATTCAGCCAGCAGCCCCCACACAACAAGCGTCCTCATTGCAAAGCTGGGGCACCGTGCCGAGGCATCTGTGAGTAAACGTGAGCTGAACCCCAGGCCAGTTGCTGCTGAACTGTTCCCGCCCTTCCCAGGTAAAACACCTGAATATATACAAGGACTTGAAAGCCTAGAGGAAGGGCCATGGAGCCACACGAGTGACAGCATGCCAGCTGACTTGGTGCCTGCAGGCCAGCCAGGATGGTCCTGGCCCTGGGTGCTCTTCTGGAAGATTTCCATTTCCCTGCCTGAGATACCCGTCCTGTCCCTGCCCCCACTGCTTTTTTCCTTCCTCACCTCTGCCCAGGGAGAAATTCCAGCAGCAGGTATGGGTGACACATCCTCTTCTTTAGCAGGTGGCAGCCTGGCAACTGCTGCAGAAAGTCCAGCAGAGCCCCACTCACACTGGGCCACCCACAAAGCCATGGCCTCTCACTCCCTCCCACCAGCCCAGCCCCGAGACTGCTGACAGGGCAGAGAAAATGGCGTCAGGCACAGCTGCAGGGGCTTTTGCTGCCTGGAGTGGTATTTATATTGATCTCAACCCAGGCACACCTGTGGAGGGCTGGCCGGCATGGTAAGGCTGCCCAGGTCAGCCAATCATCACCCCTCAGGGGCTCACAGTTGCAGAAAATGGAACTTGCTGAACCGGCCAGGTCCAAGGAACAGGTGTGGGCTCCTGAGAGTCAGGATAGACAAGGGGCTGCAGCTTTGGCTTGTTTTCTAATCATTTTATCTGGCCCATGAGTGGGAGACAACTTCAAGAAAACCCTCTCCTAATGAGAGGAACCCAGGAGTCAGGGAGAGGAGGGGTGGGTGGTGGTTGGAGACAGAGGCCTGGTGCCCTGGGTGCAGTGGAAGTCTCTGGAAGACCAGGTGGAGGGAGGCCACACAGAGTGATGCCCAGGGTCACAGACCTGTCGGAGCTGCTGTTTGTTAGTTCAAGTCCTGCTCTGAGGTGCTCTGTGTCAGCTCTGAGCGACAGGTGAGCTGGGGGTGCTCTTCAATGAGGGCTATGTGCACGGTTCCTGTGTGCCCAGCCCTGCCACGGTACCTGCAAGGGTAGCTCTGTATCCTGGGAGGGGCCTGACCATGAGAGCCCCGTGGGCTGGGTTGGGGGTGGGGTACCTGCCCAGGAGAGCTCCATATCCTGGGATTGGCCTGACCACGAGAGCCCCATGGGTTGCTGGGGACCTGGTAAAGGATGTCAGGACAGTCAGTGAAGCCAGCGAGGATATACCTCCAGTTGCTCCTGATCCCTACACCCTGCTGGTCATTCTACCAACCACCAGGACATGGTATTCTGTATTAGTCTTCAATGATGCCTTCTTTTGTATTCCATTAGTCCCAGAGTCACAAGAAATTTTGGCTTGTGAGTGGCAGGACTCAACATACAACTAAAACAATACTTCCGGGCCGTCTTGCCCCAAGGGTTCAAAAATTCCCACACCATCTTTGGGGAAAGCTTAGCTAACGACCGAAAAGTTCTACCTCTGGAAAAGGAAACCCTCCTTCAATATGCAGACGACATTCTGATCGCCAGCCCTACTAAGGAGGCCTCTGAACTACCAAGCCAATAAAGGATAGAAGTTGTCCAAGAAAAAGCTCAAATATCACAGACTGCAGTGACCTGCCTGGGCTTCATTCTCACACAAGGTCAGAGAAGCCCATCCCAGGAAAGGGAAGAAACTATTTGCAGCCTTACCCCTTTCTAAAACTAGAAGACAGCTTAGGGGTTCCTGGGGAGGCCAGGGTTTGCTGCTTCTGGATCCCTAACTACAGTCTACTAGCTGGGCCTCTATATGAAACACTGAAAGGAAAAGATGATGATCCTTTTGAACAGAATCCAGAAGTGGCCTTTCAAGAATGGAAAGAGCAGTCAATTCAGACCCTTGCCCTGGAACTCCCTAATTGAGCTAAACCCTTTGACCTTTCCATTCCCGGTGAAAGGTGAATCGCCATTGGAGAATTAGTGCAAAAACTGGGACCACTTGAAATGGAACAACGCAAGAATGCCATCCAGGTAGGATAAACTACAGTCACCAAGGGGCTTGGCCCACTGCCACATCTGGCCAAGATACTGGCGGTATCTAAAAACCTGGAAATCAGCAGCCCAAAAGGCCACCTCCCTCCTAAGGGAAAAGGACCCCACGTGGTGATCCTAATCACCAACCATGCCCTGAAGTTGCAGGGTTCGCTCCGTGGGCACACCGACCTCGAGTGAGGAGGCCCTCCAACTCCAACATCCAGAGAGATAACCGGGGGCAACAGGGCACCATGACGACTCGTGTGAACATCACTTGACCTGGAGTTTCTCTCATAAAACAACAATAGTGTGTCCCGAAGGAGTAGACTACTGCTTGCAGGACTTCCTGCACCCGGAGGGGAGCTAATAATCTTGGCGGGGGAACCGTATATCACACCGTCACCATAGAAAAGCCTACAGACACCGTGATGATGGTGGCCAATAAGACCGGCTGGACTCCTGTTTACTTCAAAAGGCTGTTGACTCAGTGGCCATCATGGTCCTTGATCACCACTGACCCTGGACTGTCTGGGAGTTGAGCGGGCAGGGCTCTGACACCTGGTGCTGTTTTTACGTTAATTCAGGGGCCTAATTGAAGAAAGAGCAGACTACTGGTCAGAGCATCTAGGCTGGCAGAAACGGTCAGCCTAAGGTGGCCGAACAAATGTGGGGCGGGGTGAAACCGGCCCCCACAGCGTCTCTGCACATCTCTTTCCTGGACCCTTAAAGGTCATTAGAATCTATAACACTTCCAATGCTGGTGCTCAGGCGGACGAGCAGGGAGGCAGGGGTCCTGGGGCCAATCAACGTCACCTGGAGGCTGCTGGGGAGAAGTTCTGACCCTCGTCCCCTGGTATGAGGGCTCCCAACTCAGCACTCAGCAGTTACAGAAGAAGGGTCTGCACCCTCAGCACTCCAAGAATGAGGAACGGGACAAAAGGCAGAGGAGGGGTTTGTCCCCAGCAAAGCCCATTAAAAATCCCTGGGAGATAAAAATAGAATGTGGGCAATAAAGTCAAGTCTGACCTTTTTTATCCTTTGTGCTTTGTCTAATTTCACGTGCTCCTAGGGTCCCGCATGCAGAGGTTCCACACCCGGCACTTCAGACCAGATTTCCTGGTGCAGAATGGCTGGGTCGACACCTCAGCTCCTGGGGCCCAGTGCAGACTCCGAGATATAGAGCCTGAGCTGCAGCCAACCCGGCCCTTGAGAGCTCCGCCCCCTCCCTCCCACTGACTCTGACAGGATCTCTACACAGCAGCCCAGCCCACAGCCCACGGGGTAGTGCATGCTCTCACCTCTCCATTCTCTGATGAAAATATAAAGTTTCCTTTGCTTGGGAACCAAACTCAGTCTCGATCTGTTGGCCCCAATGACACTGGGCAGGGGGACCCTTGTTGGGGTCCACTCTGGAGGATCAGTAACAGAAATTGAGACTATTGTAACTTCAATGAACAGATGTGTGAGCCAAACTGTAGTTAACATAGAACAGTTTATAAGGCTCGGGTAAAATAAGATGTTTCTAACACTTCCATTTGATATTTCCATCACTTTATTATAAGCAAGTTCAGTGAAAAGGTTTGTCTTATTTGTCAGGTCAATATTAGAGAAATGAAGTGATTTCTTTCCAAGGATGTACATCTAATAATCTTGGTTAAAGCTTCAATCTTGTTTTAAATGCTTTTCCATTGAAAATGATACCTCTCTTTCAGCTCCCCCATTTCTGAGAAGTATAAAATCTTATAATTTATTATTACCAAAGGGGAAAGGTGGGAGGAGGGATAAATTAACAGTTTGGAATTAACACATACACACTGCTATGTATAAAATAGATCATCAACAAGGAACTACTGTATAGCACAGGGAACTACACTCAATATTGTGCAATAACCTATAAGGGGAAATAATCGGAAAAAGAATAGATATTTTTATTGACATCATCTATCAATGACAGTTAAAGTGTAACCTAAGGGAAGCCGGTGGTGAGTGCTTCTGACCCTGAAGACTTCAGTCATCTAAAGTTTGGACTCTGCCTACTTCCCAAGGCCCTTAATGAACATATGTGTAGCCGTAGCTTAAAAAACTCCCCAGTTTGGGTTTCGGGGAGACACTGATTTTGAAAAAGCCCTGGTGTTCTCCTTACATGAATGGGACTCTTCCTACTGCTAAAACATGTCTGTCACATCCAGAGGATGGTATACCGTCTGATCGGGAAGAGTTTGGAAAAGGCATCTCATCTCCTCATCTCCTGGTGCTCGGGTTCACCCCTCCAGCGTCTTTACTAACAGTCTCCCCACTTGGAGATGTCAACACTGTCAACATCCTGTTGCGTACAGTTTGGAATTTGTCCAGAGGATGAAGCGGAAGGATGAGGAACAATGAGAGACAAGTCCTAGGTGTTCAGACAGGCACATGTCACTCTAATTTCCAATCAGGAAGATGAATTGACCAAAGGCTAGGGTTGCCCATGGAAACAGTATAGGGCTTGAGGAAATCCCACTGCTTTGTGGCCAGTTCCCATAAACACAAGTTGAACAATGGAACTCAGGGGCAGTAAAATTCACGAAACTGCAGAGTTGAAAATATCTATCACTGAAAAATGTCTTGAGGAAAGTCAGAGAAAAGGATTGGCAAGCAAGGGAGAATGGCAGGAAAGGGATTTGAGGAGGTAGAAAGGACTCGCCATTAAGCACAAGAAAAGGGGCTGAACATTGCCGACATTGCAGTTGGCCAAAAAGGCTGTATGCGTTTTTTTCTGTATATATTCAAGAAAAGGGCATACACTTTTTTAGCCAACCAAACAGGTGGGCACTGGAAATCAATACTACAAAAGATATCACTTCGCATCAGTCAGAAGAGCCATCCTCATAAAGTGTAAACGCCAGAAATGCAGGACAGGGCAAGGAGAAGAGGGAGCCCTGTGAGGCTTATAGTGGAAATGTATATTGCCAACGGCCATTCTGGAGAAGTGTATTGTGTTTACTAAAGCATCTAAAAAATGAGCTACAGAGCATAGGGCACTTGCACTCATGGGCGTATATCTTGGGAAAAACAAAAATCGAGAGGACACAGGCACCCCAATGTTTACTGCCTCTCTGTTTAAAAGATCCTCGACTAGGATATAACTTAAATGTCTCTGGAGGGAAAAAATGGATAGAGATGTGGTACTTATGTAGAGTGGAATATTACTCAGCCTGGAAATCAATGAAATATGGCCAGTTGTAACAACTCCGGAGGAGTTACGTATGATCATTCTAAGTGACATAAATATGTAGAAAACACGCGTAAGGCTGCTAAACGGGAAAGGTGGGGAGGGGTGAGGCATCATCCAGGAGGTTGAAATTAGCAAAGATACCATTCCAAATACCAAACTGATAATCAACAAGGCCTACACGGTAGCTAAAAGAACTGCACTCAGCACACTCAAGTCACCGGAAAAGAATATCTATGACTGGTAAGAATCTGAAAAAGAAATTATTGATGTCTCTCTGTACGTGAATCAAGTGGATGTACAGCAGCAAGAAACAGAGCTTTGAAAATCAGCTGTAAACAACATAGTAATAAATTGAAAAAAATAAACGACAGAGAGACAGAGAAAACCTCTTACAACTTTTCCTCAGGGACGGTGATGCAACATGGATTGAACACATCTAGACCCACAGCAGGATGAGACATAAGGCTGGAAACTGTTCGCGCTAAGAGAAATGTGAGGTTGGGTGAGGAAATGCACACCCTTTAAAGTAATACTACCTGGTACCCATTCAATGGGTCCCAAATCTGCAGGTTCAAGGAATCTTCCTACAGCTAAAACATGCATGGAAAACCCAGAGGACTGTACACCATGTGATCGGGAGATGTGTCTAAAATGCACCTCATTTATCCTCTCCTGGTGCTCCTGTTCATCATTCCAGCCACGTTACTTAGAATCTCCCCACTTAGAGAATCAGCACATTTAAACTTCTGTTTCACACATTTTGCAAATTGTGAGGAGGATGAACGGGAACAGGGGGAACCAATGAGAGAATAGTTGTAGGGGTTTGGACGGGCACATGTCACTCTAATTTCCCATTAAGAATAAGAATTAAAAAAAGGCTCAGCCCGCCTCGCCGGAGCCAAAATAGGGCCTGAAGCAATCCTGCGGTTTTGAGGCCAGCTCACAAAAGAGCAACTTAAAAAATGGAGCTCAGGGTCACTGCAATTCACAAACCTGCAGAGTTATAAATGAAAACTAACGTCCAAAAATATGTTGAGGTAAGGCAAAGAAGAGGATCTGAATGCAAGACAGAATTGCAAGAAACAGATTTCAAGAGATAGATTGGACTCGCCTTTAAAGCACATGAAAAGCGGCAGAATTTCGACAATGATGCAGTTGGCCCAAAAGGGAGTATGCGTTTTTTCCTGAATATATCCAGGAAAAAACGCATACGCACTTTATGGGCAACCAAGCAAGCAAGCAATGCAAATGTGCACAACAAAGAAGTCTCATTTCCCACCAGTCAAAAGGGCCATCCAAAAAAATTGTAAAAACCAGAAATGCAGGACAGGCCATGGAGAACAGGGAGCCTTTATACGCTGATGGACAGTGTGTGAACTGCCGAGAGCCACTCTGGAGAAGTGTATGGTGGTTCCTAAATCATCTAAAAAACAGAGCGACAGAGCATAGGGCACTTCCAATCATGGGAGTATATCTAGGAAAGTCTAAAAATCAACAAGACACAAGCACACCACAGTTTAGGGCTACTCTGTTTACAAGAACCTCAACTTCAGTACACCTTAAATATCCCAGGAAAGAGAACAATGGATAAAGAAAATGTGGTACTTATGTACAATGGAATATCTCTTCACCATGAAATCAATGTAATAAGGCTAGTAGAAGGATAAAGAGTGGATTGAGGTCCGATAATACTACTTGAAATAAGTCAAACAGAAAAAGAAACATATCATAAGATATCACTTATAGAGGGAGGATAAATATGGCTGCACAAAAAATGAATTACAAAACAGAACAGTGTCTCACATTTAGAAAACACACTTATGTCAGCTTAAGGGGAAAGGAGAGGTGGGGTGATGCATAAAACCAGAGTTTGAAATTAGCACAGATACCGTTCAATAAACCAAATAGGTATCAGACAAGATCTACACCTTGCTCAATGAACTGGCCTCAACACACCCTATAAACCGCAGAGAAATATATCTGAGTAATAAGAATCTTAAAACCCATGTATTGATATATCTCCATAAGGGAATCAAGTGTGAGCAGAGCGGCACAAACACAGCAGTGAAAATGAGCTAAACCCCATTATAGAAATAAATTTTAAAACCAAAACGCAGAAACAATGAAAGAGAGAAAAATTCTTACAAAATTCGCTCAGGGGCTGTGATGCAACCTGGAATGACCACATATAAACCCACAGCTGGATAAGACATAAGGCTGGACACTTGGGGCTGAAAGGATTGGAGAGCTTTGGTGAGCAACTGCCGAAAGTTTAATGCAATACTTCATGCTACTTATTCCAAGGGTCCCAACACTCCAAGTTGAAGGGAATCTTCCTACAGCTAAACCATGCATGGGAAATCCAGCGGATGGTATACCATATGATCGGGAAAGGTTTCTAAAATGCACCTCATTTTCCTCTCCTGGGGCTCCGGATCAACATTCCAGCCACTTTACTAACAACATCTCCACATGGAGAGTCAATGCCTTTAAGTTCCGGTATCACACAGTCTGCAGTTAGTGCGGAGGATGAATGGGAATAGGGGGAACCAGTGAGAAAATAGCTGTAGCGGTTTCAATGGGCACATGTCACTCTAATTTCAATTCAGGAAGAAGAATTAACCAAAGGCAGAGCAAGGCGCCCCAGAAGAAGAATAGGGCCTGAAGAAATCCTGTGGATATGAGGCAAGATCACAAAAATAAGAGCTGAAAAATGGAGCTAAGGGCCACTGCAATTCAAAAACCTGCAGAGTTATAAAGGCCAACTATTTTCCAAAAGTATATTGAAGTAAGGCTATGAAGAGGCACTGAGAGCAAGGCAGAACTGCAGGAAACCTATTTCAGGAGGTAGACTGGAATTGCACTGAAAACATATGAAAAGACTCAGAACGTCGACAATGATGCACTTGGCCAAAAAGGGCGTATGCGTTCTTTCCTGAATATATTCAGGAAGAAACGCATACGCCCTTTCTGGCCAACCAAGCAAGCTCGCAAAGGAAATCTGCACTACAATGAAGTCTCACTGCCCCCCGGTCAAAGGGCCTTCTGAAAAAAGAGTAAAATCCAGAAAGGCAGGACAGGCCATGGAGAACTGGGAGCCTTGTTATGCTGATGGGCGAGATGTAAATTGCCAACAGCCACTCTGGAGAAGTGTATGGTGTTTCCTGAAACATCCAAAAAACTAAGCAACAGAGCCTAGGGCACTTCCACTTATGGTCCTATAGCGTAGGGAAATTAAAATCAAAAAGACACAGCCACCCCAAAGGTTGGGATGGCTCTGTTTACAAGAACCTCGTTTACGGTACAAGTTCAATATCGCAAAAAGCGAAAAATGGATAAAGAAGTTGTGGTACTTACGTACAATGCAATATCACTCAGCAATGAAATCTATGTCATCAGGCCCGTAGCAGCATAATGAGTGGATTCAGGTACGATGATTCTAAGTGAAATAAGTCACACAGAAAGAGAAACATCATAAGATATCACTACTACACGGAATGTAAACTTGGCTACACAGGAACTGAATTACAAAACAGAACAGGGTCTCAAATGTAGAAAACCAACTTATGCTTGCTTAAGGGGAAAGGTGAGTTGGGGTGCTGCATAAAACCAGAAATTGAAATTAGCAGATACCGTTCCATAAGACAAATATGTAATAGACAAGAGCTACTCCTTGCTCAACGAAGTGGACTCAACATCCCATATTAAAAGCCTAAGAATATACCTGACTAGTAAGAATCTTAAAACCTATGGATTTATATGTCTCCGAAAGAGAATCAAGCATGTGTACAGCGGCATAAACGCAGCAGTGATAGGATTGGTGAGGTTCGGTGAGCAAATGCAGACCCTTTGAAGTCATATTGCATGGTACCCATTCCATGGTCTCAACTCTCCAGGTTTAAGGGATTCTTCATTCAGCTAAAACATGCATGTGGAACCCAGACTATGATCCACGGTGTGATCGGGAAACGTGTTCAAATGTGTCTCAGTTTTCGTCCCGTGGAACTCGGGTGCAACATTCCAGATGCTTTACTAACACTCTCCCCACTTGGAGAGTCAGTGCCTTTAACCTCCTGTTTGGCCCAGTTTGCAATTTCTGTGGAAAATGAACAGGAATAGGGAGAACCATAGAGAGACTAGCTGGAGGTGTCTGGACGGGCAAATTAAACTCTCATTTCCCACCAGGAAGAGGAATTAACCAAAGGCTCAGCGTGCCGTGCCGGAACCACACTAGGGCCTGAAGCAATCCTGCGGTGTTGCGGCCAGCTCACAAGAAAGCGAGTTGAAGAAAGGAGCTCAGGGGCACTGTAATTCACAAACCTGCAGAGTTATAAATGACAGCTATCGTCCAAAAATATATTGAAGTAAGGCTGCCAAGAGGACTTGAAAGCGGGGCAGAATTGCAGGAAACCGATTTCAGGAGGTAGACGGGAATTGCATGTAAAGCATAGGAAAAGAGGCAGAACGTCCACAATGATGCACTTGGCTAAAAAGGGCGTATGCGTTTTTTCCTGAATATATTCAGGAAAAAACGCATACGCCCTTTTTGGTCAACCAAGCAAGCTTGCAAAGGAAATCTGCACTACAATGAAGTCTCACTGCCCCCCGGTCAAAAGGGCCATCTGAAAAAAGTGTAAAATCCAGAAAGGCAGGACAGGCCATGGAGAACTGGGAGCCTTGTTATGCTGGTGGGCGGGATGTAAATTGCCAACAGCCACTCTGGAGAAGTGTATGGTGTTTCCTGAAACATCTAAAAAACAAAGCAACAGAGCCTAGGGCACTTCCACTTATGGTCCTATAGCTTAGGAATATTAAAATCAAAAAGACACAGCCACCCCAAAGTTTGGGCCGGCTCTGTTTACAAGAACCTCGTTTACGGTACAAGATCAATATCACAGAAAGCGAAAAATGGATAAAGAAGTTGTGGTACTTACGTACAATGCAATATCACTCAGCAATGAAATCTATGTCATCAGGCCCGTAGCAGCATAATGAGTGGATGCAGGTACGATGATTCTAAGAGAAATAAGTCACACAGAAAAAGAAACATCATAAGGTATCACTACTACACGGAATGTAAACTTGGCTACACAGGAACTGAATTACAAAACAGAACAGGGTCTCAAATGTAGAAAACCAACTTATGCTTGCTTAAGGGGAAAGGTGAGTTGGGGTGCTGCATAAAAACAGAGATTGAAATTAGCACAGATACCATTCCATAAGCCAAATATGTAATAGACAAGAGCTACTCCTTGCTCAACGCAGTGGACTCAACACCCCATATTAAACGCCTAAGAATATACCTGACTAGAAATAATCTTAAAACCTACGGATTTATTTGTCTCCGAAAGAGAATCAAGCGTGTGTCCGGCGGCATAAACGCAGCAGTGATAGGATTGGTGAGGTTCGGTGAGCAAATGCAGACCCTTTGAAGTCATACGGCATGGTACCCATTCCATGGGTCTCAACTCTCCAGGTTTAAGAGATTCTTCCTTCAGCTAAAACATGCATGTGGAACCCAGAGTATGATCCACCGTGTGATCGGGAAACGTGTTCAAATGTGTCTCAGTTTTTGTCCCCTGGTACTCGGGTGCAACACTCCAGACGCTTTACTAACACTCTCCCCACTTGGAGAGTGAGTGCCTTTAACCTCCTGTTTGGCCCAGTTTCCAATTTCTGTGGAAAATGTACAGGAATAGGGAGAACCAATGAGAAACTAGCTGGAGGTGTCTGGACGGGCAAATTCAACTCTCATTTCCGACCAGAAAGAGGAATTAACCAAAGGCTCAGCATGCTGTGCCGGAACCACACTAGGGCCTGAAGCAATCCTGCGGTGTTGCGGCCAGCTCACAAGAAAGCGAGTTGAAGAAAGGAGCTCAGGGGCACTGTAATTCACAAACCTGCAGAGTTATAAATGACAGCTATCTTCCAAAAATATATTGAAGTAAGGCTGCCAAGAGGACTTGAAAGCGGGGCAGAATTGCAGGAAATCGATTTCAGGAGGTACACTGGAATTGAATGTAAAGCATAGAAAAGAGGCAGAACGTCCACAATGATGCACTTGGCCGAAAAGGGCGTATGCGTTTTTTCCTGAATATATTCAGGAAAAAACGCATACACCCTTTTTGTCCAACCAAGCAAGCTTGCAAAGAATATCTGCACTACAATGAAGTCTCACTGCCCCCCGGTCAAAAGGGCCATCTGAAAAAAGTGTAAAATCCAGAAAGGCAGGACAGGCCATGGAGAACTGGGAGCCTTGTTATGCTGATGGGCGGGATGTAAATTGCCAACAGCCACTCTGGAGAAGTGTATGCTGTTTCCTGAAACATCTAAAAAACAAAGCAACAGAGCCTAGGGCACTTCCACTTATGGTCCTATAGCTTAGGTAAATTAAAATCAAAAAGACACGGTCACGCCAAAGTTTGGGACGGCTCTGTTTACAAGAACCTCATTTACGGTACAAGTTCAATATCACAGAAAGCGAAAAATGGATAAAGAAGTTGTGGTACTTACGTACAATGCAATATCACTCAGCAATGAAATCTATGTCATCAGGCCCGTAGCAGCATAATGAATGGATGCAGGTATGATGAGTCTAAGTGAAATAAGTCACACAGAAAAAGAAACATCATAAAATATCACTACTACACGGAATGTAAACTTGGCTACACAGGAACTGAATTACAAAACAGAACAGGGTCTCAAATGTAGAAAACCAACTTATGCTTGCTTAAGGGGAAAGGTGAGTTGGGGTGCTGCATAAAACCAGAGATTGAAATTAGCACAGATACCATTCCATAAGCCAAATATGTAATAGACAAGAGCTACTCCTTGCTCAACGAAGTGGACTCAACACCCCATATTAAACGCTTAAGAATACACCTGACTAGAAATAATCTTAAAAACTACGGATTTATATGTCTCCGAAAGAGAATCAAGTGTGTGTACAGCGGCATAAACGCAGCAGTGATAGGATTGGTGAGGTTCGGTGAGCAAATGCAGACCCTTTGAAGTCATATTGCATGGTACCCAATCCATGGGTCTCAACTCTCCAAGTTTAAGGGAATCTTCCTTCAGCTAAAACATGCATGTGGAACATAGATTATGATCCACCATGTGATCAGGAAACGTGTTCAAATGTGTCTCAGTTTTCGTCCCCTGGTACTCGGGTGCAACACTCCAGACGCTTTACTAACACTCTCCCCACTTGGAGAGTCAGTGCCTTTAACCTCCTGTATGGCCCAGTTTGCAATTTCTGCGGAAAATGTACAGGAATAGGGAGAACCAATGAGAAACTAGCTGGAGGTGTCTGGACGGGCAAATTTAACTCTCATTTCCCACCAGAAAGAGGAATTAACCAAAGGCTCAGCATGCCCTGCCAGAACCACACTAGGGCCTGAAGCAATGCTGCGGTATTGCGGCCAGCTCACAAGAAAGCGAGTTGAAGAAAGGAGCTCAGGGGCACTGTAATTCACAAACCTGCAGAGTTATAAATGACAGCTATCGTCCAAAAATAAATTGAAGTAAGGCTGCCAAGAGGACTTGAAAGCGGGGCAGAATTGCAGGAAACCGATTTCAGGAGGTAGACGGGAATTGCATGTAAAGCATAGGAAAAGAGGCAGAACGTCCACAATGATGCACTTGGCCAAAAAGGGCGTATCTGTTCTTTCCTGAATATATTCAGGAAAAAACGCATACGCCCTTTTTGGCCAACCAAGCAGGCTTGCAAAGGAAATCTACACTACAATGAAGTCTCACTGCCCCCCGGTCAAAAGGGCCATCTGAAATAAGTGTAATATCCAGAAAGGCAGGACAGGCCATGGAGAACTGGGAGCCTCGTTATTCTGATGGGTGGGATGTAAATTGCCAACAGCCACTCTGCAGAAGTGTATGGTGTTTCCTGAAACATCCAAAAAACAAAGCAACAGAGCCTAGGGCACTTCCACTTATGGTCCTATAGCTTAGGGAAATTAAAATCAAAAAGACACAGCCACCCCAAAGTTTGGGACGGCTCTGTTTACAAGAAACTCATTTACGGTACAAGTTCAATATCACAGAATGCGAAAAATGGATAAAGAAGTTGTGGTACTTACGTACAATGCAATATCACTCAGCAATGAAATCTATGTCATCAGGCCCATAGCAGCATAATGAGTGGATTCAGGTACGATGATTCTAAATGAAATAAGTCACACAGAAAAAGAAACATCATAAGATATCACTACTACACGTAATGTAAACTTGGCTACACAGGAACTGAATTACTAAACAGAACAGGGTGTCAAATGTAGAAAACCAACTTATGCTTGCTTAAGAGGAAAGGTGAGTTGGGGTGCTGCATACAACAAGAGATTGAAATAAGCACAGATACCATTCCATAAGCCAAATATGTAATAGACAAGAGCTACTCCTTGCTCAACGAAGTGGACTCAACACCCCATATTAAACGCCTAACAATATACCTGACTAGTAAGAATCTTAAAACCTATGGATTTATATGTCTCCGAAAGAGAATCAAGCGTGTGTACAGCGTCATAAACGCAGCAGTGATAGGATTGGTGAGGTTCGGTGAGCAAATGCAGACCCTTTGAAGTCATATTGCATGGTACCCATTCCATGGGTCTCAACTCTCCATGTTTAAGGGATTCTTCCTTCAGCTAAAACATGCATTTGGAACCCAGAGTATGATCCACCGTGTGATCGGAAAACGTGTTCAAATGTGTCTCAGTTTTCGTACCCTGCTACTCGGTTGCAACATTCCAGACGCTTTACTAACACTCTCCCCACTTGGAGAGTCAGTGCCTTTAACCTCCTGTTTGGCCCAGTTTGCAATTTCTGTGGAAAATGAACAGGAATAGGGAGAACCAATGAGAGACTAGGTGGAGGTGTCTGGACGGGCAAATTTAACTCTCATTTCCCACCAGGAAGAGGAATGAACCAAAGGCTCAGCATGCCGTGCCGGAACCAAACTAGGGCCTGAAGCAATCCTGCGGTGTTGCGGCCAGCTCACAAGAAAGCGAGTTGAAGAAAGGAGCTCAGGGGCACTGTAATTCACAAACCTGCAGAGTTATAAATGACTGCTATCTTCCAAAAATATATTGAAGTAAGGCTGCCAAGAGGAGTTGAAAGCGGGGCAGAATTGCAGGAAACCGATTTCAGGAGGTAGACTGGAATTGCATGTAAAGCATAGGAAAAGAGGCAGAACGTCCACAATGATGCACTTGGCCAAAAAGTGCGTATGCGTTTTTTCCTGAATATATTCAGGAAAAAACGCATACGCCCTTCTTGGCCTACCAAGCAAGCTTGCAAAGGAAATCTGCACTACAATGAAGTCTCACTGCCCCCCGGTCAAAAGGGTCATCTGAAAAAAGTGTAAAATCCAGAAAGGCAGGACAGGCCAAGGAGAACTGGGAGCCTTGTTATGCTGATGGGCGGGATGTAAATTGCCAGCAGCCACTCTGGAGAAGTGTATGGTGTTTCCTGAAACATCCAAAAAACAAAGCAATAGAGCGTAGGGCACTTCCACTTATGGTCCTATAGCTTAGGGAAATTAAAATCAAAAAGACACAGCCACCCCGAAGTTTGGGACGGCTCTGTTTAAAAGAACCTCATTTACGGTACAAGTTCAATATCACAGAAAGCGAAAAATGGATAAAGAAGTTGTGGTACTTACGTACAATGCAATATCACTCAGCAATGAAATCTATGTCATCAGGCCCGTAGCAGCATAATGAGTGGATTCAGGTACGATGATTCTAAGTGAAATAAGTCACACAGAAAAAGAAACATCATAAGATATCACTACTACACGGAATGTAAACTTGGCTACACAGGAACTGAATTACTAAACAGAACAGAGTGTCAAATGTAGAAAACCAATTTATGCTTGCTTAAGGGGAAAGGTGAGTTGGGGTGCTGCATACAACAAGAGATTGAAATTAGCACAGATACCGTTCCATAAGCCAAATATGTAATAGACAAGAGCTACTCCTTGCTCAACGAAGTGGACTCAAAACCCCATATTAAACGCCTAACAATATACCTGACTAGTAAGAATCTTAAAACCTACGGATTTATGTGTCTCCGAAAGAGAATCAAGTGTGTGTACAGCGGCATAAACGCAGCAGCGATAGGATTGGTGAGGTTCGGTGAGCAAATGCAGACCCTTTGAAGTCATATTGCATGGTATCCATTCCATGGGTCTCAACTCTCCAGGTTTAAGGGATTCTTCCTTCAGCTAAAAGATGCATGTGGAACCCAGAGTATGATCCACCGTGTGATTGGGAAACGTGTTCAAATGTGTCTCAGTTTTCGTCCCCTGGTACTCGGGTGCAACATTCCAGACGCTTTACTAACACTCTCCCCACTTGGAGAGTCAGTGCCTTTAACCTCCTGTTTGGCCCATTTGCAATTTCTGTGGAAAATGAACAGGAATAGGGAGAATCAATGAGAGACTAGGTGGAGGTGTCTGAACGGGCAAATTTAACTCTCATTTCCCACCAGGAAGAGGAATTAACCAAAGGCTCAACATGCCATCCCGGAACCAAACTAGGGCCTGAAGCAATCCTGCGGTGTTGCGGCCAGCTCACAAGAAAGCGAGTTGAAGAAAGGAGCTCAGGGGCACTGTAATTCACAAACCTGCAGAGTTATAAATGACAGCTATCTTCCAAAAATATATTGAAGTAAGGCAGCCAAGAGGAGTTGAAAGCGGGGCAGAATTGCAGGAAACCGATTTCAGGAGGTAGACTGGAATTGCATGTAAAGCATAGGAAAAGAGGCAGAACGTCCACAATGATGCACTTGGCCAAAAAGTGCGTATGCGTTTTTTCCTGAATATATTCAGGAAAAAACGCATACGCACTTTTTGGCCAACCAAGCAAGCTTGCAAAGGAAATCTGCACTACAATGAAGTCTCACTGCCCCCCGGTCAAAAGGGCTATCTGAAAAAAGTGTAAAATCCAGAAAGGCAGGACAGGCCAAGGAGAACTAGGAGCCTTGTTATGCTGATGGGTGGGATGTAAATTGCCAGCAGCCTCTCTGGAGAAGAGTATGGTGTTTCCTGAAACATCCAAAAAACAAAGCAACAGAGCCTAGGGCACTTCCACTTATGGTCCTATAGCTTAGGGAAATTAAAATCAAAAAGACACAGCCACCCCAAAGTTTGGGACGGCTCTGTTTACAAGAAACTAATTTACGGTAGAAGTTCAATATCACAGAAAGCGAAAAATGGATAAAGAAGTTGTGGTACTTACGTACAATGCAATATCACTCAGCAATGAAATCTATGTCATCAGGCCCATAGCAGCATAATGAGTGGATTCAGGTACGATGATTCTAAGTGAAATAAGTCACACAGAAAAAGAAACATCATAAGATATCACTACTACAAGTAATGTAAACTTGGCTACACAGGAACTGAATTACTAAACAGAACAGGGTGTCAAATGTAGAAAACCAACTTATGCTTGCTTAAGGGGAAAGGTGAGTTGGGGTGCTGCATACAACAAGAGATTGAAATAAGCACAGATACCGTGCCATAAGCCAAATATGTAATAGACAAGAGCTACTCCTTGCTCAACGAAGTGGACTCAACACCCCATATTAAACGCCTAACAATATACCTGACTAGTAAGTATCTTAAAACCTATGGATTTATATGTCTCCGAAAGAGAATCAAGCGTGTGTACAGCGTCATAAACGCAGCAGTGATAGGATTGGTGAGGTTTGGTGAGCAAATGCAAACCCTTTGAAGTCATATTGCATGGTACGCATTCCATGGGTCTCAACTCTCCATGTTTAAGGGATTCTTCCTTCAGCTAAAACATGCATGTGGAACCCAGAGTATGATCCACCGTGTGATCGGAAAACGTGTTCAAATGTGTCTCAGTTTTCGTCCCCTGGTACTCGGGTGCAACATTCCAGACGCTTTACTAACACTCTCCCCACTTGGAGAGTCAGTGCCTTTAACCTCCTGTTTGGCCCAGTTTGCAATTTCTGTGGAAAATGAACAAGAATAGGGAGAACCAATGAGAGACTAGGTGGAGGTGTCTGGACGGGCAAATTTAACTCTCATTTCCCACCAGGAAGAGGAATGAACCAAAGGCTCAGCATGCCGTGCCGGAACCAAACTAGGGCCTGAAGCAATCCTGCGGTGTTGCGGCCAGCTCACAAGAAAGCGAGTTGAAGAAAGGAGCTCAGGGGCACTGTAATTCACAAACCTGCAGAGTTATAAATGACAGCTATCTTCCAAAAATATATTGAAGTAAGGCTGCCAAGAGGAGTTGAAAGCAGGGCAGAATTGCAGGAAACCGATTTCAGGAGGTAGACAGGAATTGCATGTAAAGCATAGGAAAAGAGGCACAATGTCCACAATGATGCACTTGCCTAAAAGGGCGTATGCGTTTTTTCTTGAATATATTCAGGAAAAAACGCATATGCCCTTCTTGGCCTACCAAGCAAGCTTGCAAAGGAAATCTGCACTACAATGAAGTCTCACTGCCCCCCGGTCAAAAGGGCTATCTGAAAAAAGTGTAAAATCCAGAAAGGCAGGACAGGCCAAGGAGAACTAGGAGCCTTGTTATGCTGATGGGTGGGATGTAAATTGCCAGCAGCCACTCTGGAGAAGTGTATGGTGTTTCCTGAAACATCCAAAAAACAAAGCAACAGAGCCTAGGGCACTTCCACTTATGGTCCTATAGCTTAGGGAAATTAAAATCAAAAAGACACAGCCACCCCAAAGTTTGGGACGGCTCTGTTTACAAGAAACTCGTTTACGGTATAAGTTCAATATCACAGAAAGCGAAAAATGGATAAAGAAGTTGTGGTACTTACGTACAATGCAATATCACTCAGCAATGAAATCTATGTCATCAGGCCCGTAGCAGCATAATTAGTGGATTCAGGTACGATGATTCTAAGTGAAATAAGTCACACAGAAAAAGAAACATCATAAGATATCACTACGACACGGAATGTAAACTTGGCTACACAGGAACTGAATTACAAAACAGAACAGGGTGTCAAATGTAGAAAACCAACTTATGCTTGCTTAAGGGGAAAGGTGAGTTGGGGTGCTGCATAAAACCAGAGATTGAAATTAGCACAGATACCATTCCATAAGCCAAATATGTAATAGACAAGAGCTACTCCTTGCTCAACGAAGTGGACTCAACACCCCATATTAAACGCCTAAGAATATACCTGGCTAGTAAGAATCTTAAAACCTAAGGATTTATATGTCTCCGAAAGAGAATCAAGCGTGTGTACAGCGGCATAAACGCAGCAGTGATAGGATTGGTGAGGTTTGGTGAGCAAATGCAGACCCTTTGAAATCATATTGCATGGTACCCATTCCATGGGTCTCAACTCTCCATGTTTAAGGGATTCTTCCTTCAGCTAAAACATGCATGTGGAACCCAGAGTACGATCCACTGTGTGATCGGGAAACGTGTTCAAATGTGTCTCAGTTTTCGTCCCCTGGTACTCGGGTGCAACATTCCAGACGCTTTACTAACACTCTCCCCACTTGGAGAGTCAGTGCCTTTAACCTCCTGTTTGGCCCAGTTTGCAATTTCTGTGGAAAATGAACAGGAATAGGGAGAACCAATGAGAGACTAGCTGGAGGCGTCTGGACGGGCAAATTTAACTCTCATTTCCCACCAGGAAGAGGAATTAACCAAAGGATCAGCGTGCCATGCCGGAACCACACTAGGGCCTGAAGCAATCCTGCAGTGTTGCGGCCAGCTCACAAGAAAGCGAGTTGAAGAAAGGAGCTCAGGGGCACTGTAATTCACAAACCTGCAGTTATAAATGACAGCTATCGTCCAAAAATATATTGAAGGAAGGCTGCCAAGAGGACTTGAAAGCGGGGCAGAATTGCAGGAAACCGATTTCAGGAGGTACACTGGAATTGCATGTAAAGCATAGGAAAAGAGGCAGAACGTCCACAATGATGCACTTGGCCAAAAAGGGCGTATGCGTTTTTTCCTGAATATATACAGGAGAAAACGCATACGCCATTTTTGGCCAAACAAGCAAGCTTGCAAAGGAAATCTGCACTACAATGAAGTCTCACTGCCCCCCGGTCAAAAGGGCTATCTGAAAAAAGTGTAAAATCCAGAAAGGCAGGACAGGCCATGGAGAAATGGGAGCCTTGTTATGCTGATGGGTGGGATGTAAATTGCCAGCAGCCACTCTGAAGAAGTGTATGGTGTTTCCTGAAACATCCAAAAAACAAAGCAACAGAGCCTAGGGCACTTCCACTTATGGTCCTATAGCTTAGGGAAATTAAAATCAAAAAGACACAGCCACCCCAAAGTTTGGGACGGCTCTGTTTACAAGAAACTCGTTTACGGTACAAGTTCAATATCACAGAATGCGAAAAATGGATAAAGAAGTTGTGGTACTTACGTACAATGCAATATCACTCAGCAATGAAATCTATGTCATCAGGCCCATAGCAGCATAATGAGTGGATTCAGGTACGATGCTTCTAAATGAAATAAGTCACACAGAAAAAGAAACATCATAAGATATCACTACTACACGTAATGTAAACTTGGCTACACAGGAACTGAATTACTAAACAGAACAGGGTGTCAAATGTAGAAAACCAACTTATGCTTGCTTAAGGGGAAAGGTGAGTTGGGGTGCTGCATACAACAAGAGATTGAAATAAGCACAGATACCATTCCATAAGCCAAATATGTAATAGACAAGAGCTACTCCTTGCTCAACGAAGTGGACTCAACACCCCATATTAAACGCCTAACAATATACCTGACTAGTAAGAATCTTAAAACCTATGGATTTATATGTCTCCGAAAGAGAATCAAGCGTGTGTACAGCGTCATAAACGCAGCAGTGATAGGATTGGTGAGGTTCGGTGAGCAAATGCAGACCCTTTGAAGTCATATTGCATGGTACCCATTCCATGGGTCTCAACTCTCCATGTTTAAGGGATTCTTCCTTCAGCTAAAACATGCATTTGGAACCCAGAGTATGATCCACCATGTGATCGGAAAACGTGTTCAAATGTGTCTCAGTTTTCGTACCCTGCTACTCGGTTGCAACATTCCAGACGCTTTACTAACACTCTCCCCACTTGGAGAGTCAGTGCCTTTAACCTCCTGTTTGGCCCAGTTTGCAATTTCTGTGGAAAATGAACAGGAATAGGGAGAACCAATGAGAGACTAGGTGGAGGTGTCTGGACGGGCAAATTTAACTCTCATTTCCCACCAGGAAGAGGAATGAACCAAAGGCTCAGCATGCCGTGCCGGAACCAAACTAGGGCCTGAAGCAATCCTGCGGTGTTGCGGCCAGCTCACAAGAAAGCGAGTTGAAGAAAGGAGCTCAGGGGCACTGTAATTCACAAACCTGCAGAGTTATAAATGACCGCTATCTTCCAAAAATATATTGAAGTAAGGCTGCCAAGAGGAGTTGAAAGCGGGGCAGAATTGCAGGAAACCGATTTCAGGAGGTAGACTGGAATTGCATGTAAAGCATAGGAAAAGAGGCAGAACGTCCACAATGATGCACTTGGCCAAGAAGGGCGTATGCGTTTTTTCCTGAATATATTCAGGAAAAAACGCATACGCCCTTCTTGGCCTACCAAGCAAGCTTGCAAAGGAAATCTGCACTACAATGAAGTCTCACTGCCCCCCGGTCAAAAGGGTCATCTGAAAAAAGTGTAAAATCCAGAAAGGCAGGACAGGCCAAGGAGAACTGGGAGCCTTGTTATGCTGATGGGCGGGATGTAAATTGCCAGCAGCCTCTCTGGAGAAGAGTATGGTGTTTCCTGAAACATCCAAAAAACAAAGCAACAGAGCCTAGGGCACTTCCACTTATGGTCCTATAGCTTAGGGAAATTAAAATCAAAAAGACACAGCCACCCCAAAGTTTGGGACGGCTCTGTTTACAAGAAACTAGTTTACGGTAGAAGTTCAATATCACAGAAAGCGAAAAATGGATAAAGAAGTTGTGGTACTTACGTACAATGCAATATCACTCAGCAATGAAATCTATGTCATCAGGCCCGTAGCAGCATAATGAGTGGATTCAGGTACGATGATTCTAAGTGAAATAAGTCACACAGAAAAAGAAACATCATAAGATATCACTACTACAAGTAATGTAAACTTGGCTACACAGGAACTGAATTACTAAACAGAACATGGTGTCAAATGTAGAAAACCAACTTATGCTTGCTTAAGGGGAAAGGTGAGTTGGGGTGCTGCATACAACAAGAGATTGAAATAAGCACAGATACCGTGCCATAAGCCAAATATGTAATAGACAAGAGCTACTCCTTGCTCAACGAAGTGGACTCAACACCCCATATTAAACGCCTAACAATATACCTGACTAGTAAGTATCTTAAAACCTATGGATTTATATGTCTCCGAAAGAGAATCAAGCGTGTGTACAGCGTCATAAACGCAGCAGTGATAGGATTGGTGAGGTTTGGTGAGCAAATGCAGACCCTTTGAAGTCATATTGCATGGTACGCATTCCATGGGTCTCAACTCTCCATGTTTAAGGGATTCTTCCTTCAGCTAAAACATGCATGTGGAACCCAGAGTATGATCCACCGTGTGATCGGAAAACGTGTTCAAATGTGTCTCAGTTTTCGTCCCCTGCTACTCGGTTGCAACATTCCAGACGCTTTACTAACCCTCTCCCCACTTGGAGAGTCAGTGCCTTTAACCTCCTGTTTGGCCCAGTTTGCAATTTCTGTGGAAAATGAACAGGAATAGGGAGAACCAATGAGAGACTAGGTGGAGGTGTCTGGACGGGCAAATTTAACTCTCATTTCCCACCAGGAAGAGGAATTAACCAAAGGCTCAGCATGCCGTGCCGCAACCAAACTAGGGCCTGAAGCAATCCTGCGGTGTTGCGGCCAGCTCACAAGAAAGCGAGTTGAAGAAAGGAGCTCAGGGGCACTGTAATTCACAAACCTGCAGAGTTATAAATGACAGCTATCTTACAAAAATATATTGAAGTAAGGCTGCCAAGAGGAGTTGAAAGCGGGGCAGAATTGCAGGAAACCGATTTCAGGAGGTAGACAGGAATTGCATGTAAAGCATAGGAAAAGAGGCACAATGTCCACAATGATGCACTTGGCCTAAAAGGGCGTATGCGTTTTTTCCTGAATATATTCAGGAAAAAACGCATATGCCCTTCTTGGCCTACCAAGCAAGCTTGCAAAGGAAATCTGCTCTACAATGAAGTCTCACTGCCCCCCGGTCAAAAGGGCTATCTGAAAAAAGTGTAAAATCCAGAAAGGCAGGACAGGCCAAGGAGAACTAGGAGCCTTGTTATGCTGATGGGTGGGATGTAAATTGCCAGCAGCCACTCTGGAGAAGTGTATGGTGTTTCCTGAAACATCCAAAAAACAAAGCAACAGAGCCTAGGGCACTTCCACTTATGGTCCTATAGCTTAAGGAAATTAAAATCAAAAAGACACAGCCACCCCAAAGTTTGGGACGGCTCTGTTTACAAGAAACTCGTTTACGGTACAAGTTCAATATCACAGAAAGCGAAAAATGGATAAAGAAGTTGTGGTACTTACGTACAATGCAATATCACACAGCAATGAAATCTATGTCATCAGGCCCGTAGCAGCATAATGAGGGGATTCAGGTACGATGATTCTAAGTGAAATAAGTCACACAGAAAAAGAAACATCATAAGATATCACTACTACACGGAAAGTAAACTTGGCTACACAGGAACTGAATTACAAAACAGAACAGGGTGTCAAATGTAGAAAACCAACTTATGCTTGCTTAAGGGGAAAGGTGAGTTGGGGTGCTGCATAAAACCAGAGATTGAAATTAGCACAGATACCATTCCATAAGCCAAATATGTAATAGACAAGAGCTACTCCTTGCTCAACGAAGTGGACTCAACACCCCATATTAAACGCCTAAGAATATACCTGGCTAGTAAGAATCTTAAAACCTAAGGATTTATATGTCTCCGAAAGAGAATCAAGCGTGTGTACAGTGGCATAAACGCAGCAGTGATAGGATTGGTGAGGTTCGGTGAGCAAATGCAGACCCTTTGAAATCATATTGCATGGTACCCATTCCATGGGTCTCAACTCTCCATGTTTAAGGGATTCTTCCTTCAGCTAAAACATGCATGTGGAACCCAGAGTACGATCCACTGTGTGATCGGGAAACGTGTTCAAATGTGTCTCAGTTTTCGTCCCCTGGTACTCGGGTGCAACATTCCAGACGCTTTACTAACACTCTCCCCACTTGGAGAGTCAGTGCCTTTAACCTCCTGTTTGGCCCAGTTTGCAATTTCTGTGGAAAATGAACAGGAATAGGGAGAACCAATGAGAGACTAGCTGGAGGCGTCTGGACGGGCAAATTTAACTCTCATTTCCCACCAGGAAGAGGAATTAACCAAAGGATCAGCGTGCCATGCCGGAACCACACTAGGGCCTGAAGCAATCCTGCAGTGTTGCGGCCAGCTCACAAGAAAGCGAGTTGAAGAAAGGAGCTCAGGGGCACTGTAATTCACAAACCTGCAGTTATAAATGACAGCTATCGTCCAAAAATATATTGAAGGAAGGCTGCCAAGAGGACTTGAAAGCGGGGCAGAATTGCAGGAAACCGATTTCAGGAGGTACACTGGAATTGCATGTAAAGCATAGGAAAAGAGGCAGAACGTCCACAATGATGCACTTGGCCAAAAAGGGCGTATGCGTTTTTTCCTGAATATATACAGGAGAAAACGCATACGCCATTTTTGGCCAAACAAGCAAGCTTGCAAAGGAAATCTGCACTACAATGAAGTCTCACTGCCCCCCCGGTCAAAAGGGCTATCTGAAAAAAGTGTAAAATCCAGAAAGGCAGGACAGGCCATGGAGAAATGGGAGCCTTGTTATGCTGATGGGTGGGATGTAAATTGCCAGCAGCCACTCTGAAGAAGTGTATGGTGTTTCCTGAAACATCCAAAAAACAAAGCAACAGAGCCTAGGGCACTTCCAATTATGGTCCTATAGCTTAGGGAAATTAAAATCAAAAAGACACAGCCACCCCAAAGTTTGGGCCGGCTCTGTTTACAAGAACCTCGTTTTCGGTTCAAGTTCAATATCACAGAAAGCGAAAAATGGATAAAGAAGTTGTGGTACTTACGTACAATGCAATATCACTCAGCAATGAAATCTATGTCATCAGGCCCGTAGCAGCATAATGAGTGGATTCAGGTACGATGATTCTAAGTGAAATAAGTCACACAGAAAAAGAAACATCATAAGGTATCACTAATACACGCAATGTAAACTTGGCTACACAGGAACTGAATTACAAAGCAAAACAGGGTCTCAAATGTAGAAAACCAACTTATGCTTGCTTAAGGGGAAAGGTGAGTTGGGGTACTGCATAAAACCAGAGATTGAAATTAGCACAGATACCGTTCCATAAGCCAAATATGTAATAGACAAGAGCTACTCCTTGCTCAACGAAGTGGACTCAACACCCCATAATAAACGTCTAAGAATATACCTGACTAGCAAGAATCTTAAAACCTTTGGATTTATATGTCTCCAAAAGAGAATCAAGTGTGTGTACAGCGGCTTAAACGCAGCAGTGATAGGATTGGTGAGGTTCGGTGAGCAAATGCAGACCCTTTGAAGTCATATTGCATGGTACCCATTCCATGGGTCTCAACTCTCCAGGTTTAAGGGATTCTTCCTTCAGCTAAAACATGCATGTGGATCACAGAGTATGATCCACCGTGTGATCAGGTAACGTGTTCAAATGTGTCTCAGTTTTCGTCCCCTGGTACTCGGCTGCAACATTCCAGACGCTTTACTAACACTCTCCCCACTTGGAGAGTCAGTGCCTTTAAACTCCTGGTTGGCCCAGTTTGCAATTTCTGCGTAAGATGAACAGGAATAGGGAGAACCAATGAGAGACTAGATGGAGGTGTCTGGACGGGCAAATTTAACTCTCATTTCCCACCAGGAAGAGGAATTAACCAAAGGCTCAGCGTGCCATGCCAGAAGCACACTAGGGCCTGAAGCAATCCTGCGGTGTTGCGGCCAGCTCACAAGAAAGCAAGTTGAGGAAAGGAACTCAGGGGTACTGTAATTCACAAACCTGCAGAGTTATAAATGACAGCTATTGTCCAAAAATATATTGAAGTAAGGCTGCCAAGAGGACTTGAAAGCGGGGCAGAATTGCAGGAAACCGATTTCAGGAGGTAGACGGGAATTGCATGTAAAGCATAGGAAAAGAGGCAGAACGTCCACAATGATGCACTTGGCCAAAAATGGCGTATGCGTTTTTTCCTGAATATATTCAGGAAAAAACGCATACGCCCTTTTTGGCCAACCAAGCAAGCTTGCAAAGGAAATCTGCACTACAATGAAGTCTCACTGCCCCCCGGTCAAAAGGGCCATCTGAAAAAAGTGTAAAATCCAGAAAGGCAAGACAGGACATGGAGAATTGGGAGCCTTGTTATGCTGATGGGCGGGATGTAAATTGTCAACAGCCACTCTGGAGAAGTGTATGCTGTTTCCTGAAACATCTAAAAAACAAAGCAACAGAGCCTAGGGCACTTCCACTTATGGTCCTATAGCTTAGGGAAATTAAAATCAAAAAGACACAGCCACCCCAATGTTAGGGACGGCTCTGTTTACAAGAACCTTGTTTACAGTACAAGTTCAATATCACAGAAAGCGAAAAATGGATAAAGAAGTTGTGGTACTTACGTACAATGCAATATCACTCAGCAATGAAATCTATGTCATCAGGCCCGTAGCAGCATAATGAGTGGATTAAGGTACGATGATTGTAAGTGAAATAAGTCACACAGAAAAAGAAACATCATAAGATATCACTACTACACGGAATGTAAACTTGGCTACACAGGAAGTGAATTACAAAACAGAACAGTGTCTCAAATGTAGAAAACCAACTTACGCTAGCTTAAGGGAAAGGTGAGTTGGGGTGCTGCATGAAACCAGAGATTGAAATTAGCACAGATACCGTTCCATAAGCCAAATATGTAATAGACAAGAGCTACTCCTTGCTCAACGCAGTGGACTCAACACCCCATATTAAACGCCTAAGAATATACCTGACTAGAAATAATCTTAAAACCTACGGATTTATATGTCCCAGAAAGACAATCAAGCGTGTGTACAGCGGCATAAACGCAGCAGTGATAGGATTGGTGAGGTTCGGTGAGCAAATGCAGACCCTTTGAAGTCATATTGCATGATACCCATTCCATGGGTCTCAACTCTCCAGGTTTAAGGGATTCTTCCTTCAGCTAAAACATGCATGTGGAACCCAGAGTATGATCCACCGTGTGATCGGAAAATGTGTTCAAATGTGTCTCAGTTTTCGTCCCCTGGTACTCGGGTGCAAACACCAGACGCTTTACTAACACTCTCCCCAATTGGAGAGTCAGTGCCTTTAACCTCCTGTTTGGCCCAGTTTGCAATTTCTGCGGAAAATGTACAGGAATAGGGAGAACCAATGAGAGACTAGCTGGAGGTGTCTGGACGGGCAAATTTAACTCTCATTTCCCACCAGGAAGAGGAATTAACCAAAGGCTCAGCGTGCCGTGCCGGAACCACACTAGGGCCTGAAGCAATCCTGCGGTGTTGCGGCCAGCTCACAAGAAAGCGAGTTGAAGAAAGGAGCTCAGGGGCACTGTAATTCACAAACCTGCAGAGTTATAAATGACAGCTATCGTCCAAAAATATATTGAAGTAAGGCTGCCAAGAGGACTTGAAAGCGGGGCAGAATTGCAGGAAACCGATTTCAGGAGGTAGACGGGAATTGCATGTAAAGCATAGGAAAAGAGGAAGAACGTCCACAATGATGCACTTGGCCAAAAAGTGCGTATGCGTTTTTTCCAGGAAAAAACGCATACGCCCTTTTTGGCCAACCAAGCAAGCTTGCAAAGGAAATCTGCACTACAATGAAGTCTCTCTGCCCCCCGGTCAAAAGGGCCATATGAAAAAAGTGTAAAATCCAGAAAGGCAGGACAGGCCATGGAGAACTGGGAGCCTTGTTATGCTGATGGGCGGGATGTAAATTGCCAACAGCCACTCTGGAGAAGTGTATGCTGTTTCCTGAAACATCTAAAAAACAAAGCAACAGAGCCTAGGGCACTTCCACTTATGGTCCTATAGCTTAGGGAAATTAAAATCAAACAGACACAGCCACCCCAAAGTTTGGGACGGCTCTGTTTACAAGAACCTCGTTTACGGTACAAGTTCAATATCACAGAAAGCGAAAAATGGATAAAGAAGTTGTGGTACTTACGTACAATGCAATATCACTCAGCAATGAAATCTATGTCATCAGGCCCGTAGCAGCATAATGAGTGGATGCAGGTATGATGAGTCTAAGTGAAATAAGTCACACAGAAAAAGAAACATCATAAAATATCACTACTACACGGAATGTAAACTTGGCTACACAGGAACTGAATTACAAAACAGAACAGGGTGTCAAATGTAGAAAACCAACTTATGCTTGCTTAAGGGGAAAGGTGAGTTGGGGTGCTGCATAAAACCACAGATTGAAATTAGCACAGATACCGTTCCATAAGCCAAATATGTAATAGACAAGAGCTACTCCTTGCTCAACGAAGTGGACTCAACACCCCATATTAAACGCTTAAGAATACACCTGACTAGAAATAATCTTAAAAACTACAGATTTATATGTCTCCGAAAGAGAATCAAGCGTGTGTACAGCGGCATAAACGCAGCAGTGATAGGATTGGTGAGGTTCGGTGAGCAAATGCAGACCCTTTGAAGTCATATTGCATGGTACCCAATCCATGGGTCTCAACTCTCCAAGTTTAAGGGATTCTTCCTTCAGCTAAAACATGCATGTGGAACATAGATTATGATCCACCATGTGATCAGGAAACGTGTTCAAATGTGTCTCAGTTTTCGTCCCCTGGTAATCGGGTGCAACACTCCAGACGCTTTACTAACACTCTCCCCACTTGGAGAGTCAGTGCCTTTAACCTCCTGTATGGCCCAGTTTGCAATTTCTGCGGAAAATGTACAGGAATAGGGAGAACCAATGAGAAACTAGCTGGAGGTGTCTGGACGGGCAAATTTAACTCTCATTTCCCACCAGAAAGAGGAATTAACCAAAGGCTCAGCATGCCGTGCCGGAACCACACTAGGGCCTGAAGCAAGCCTGCGGTATTGCGGCCAGCTCATAAGAAAGCGAGTTGAAGAAAGGAGCTTAGGGGCACTGTAATTCACAAACCTGCAGAGTTATAAATGACAGCTATCGTCCAAAAATAAATTGAAGTAAGGCTGCCAAGAGGACTTGAAAGCGGGGCAGAATTGCAGGAAACCGATTTCAGGAGGTAGACGGGAATTGCATGTAAAGCATAGGAAAAGAGGAAGAACGTCCACAATGATGCACTTGGCCAAAAAGGGCGTATCTGTTCTTTCCTGAATATATTCAGGAAAAAACGCATACGCCCTTTTTGGCCAACCAAGCAGGTTTGCAAAGGAAATCTACACTACAATGAAGTCTCACTGCCCCCCAGTCAAAAGGGCCATCTGAAATAAGTGTAATATCCAGAAAGGCAGGACAGGCCATGGAGAACGGGGAGCCTCGTTATTCTGATGGGTGGGATGTAAATTGCCAACAGCCACTCTGCAGAAGTGTATGGTGTTTCCTGAAACATCCAAAAAACAAAGCAACAGAGCCTAGGGCACTTCCACTTATGGTCCTATAGCTTAGGGAAATTAAAATCAAAAAGACACAGCCACCCCAAAGTTTGGGACGGCTCTGTTTACAAGAAACTCGTTTACGGTACAAGTTCAATATCACAGAAAGCGAAAAATGGATAAAGAAGTTGTGGTACTTACGTACAATGCAATATCACTCAGCAATGAAATCTATGTCATCAGGCCCATAGCAGCATAATGAGTGGATTCAGGTACGATGATTCTAAATGAAATAAGTCACACAGAAAAAGAAACATCATAAGATATCACTACTACACGTAATGTAAACTTGGCTACACAGGAACTGAATTACTAAACAGAACAGGGTGTCAAATGTAGAAAACCAACTTATGCTTGCTTAAGGGGAAAGGTGAGTTGGGGTGCTGCATACAACAAGAGATTGAAATAAGCACAGATACCATTCCATAAGCCAAATATGTAATAGACAAGAGCTACTCCTTGCTCAACGAAGTGGACTCAACACCCCATATTAAACGCCTAACAATATACCTGACTAGTAAGAATCTTAAAACCTATGGATTTATATGTCTCCGAAAGAGAATCAAGCGTGTGTACAGCGTCATAAACGCAGCAGTGATAGGATTGGTGAGGTTCGGTGAGCAAATGCAGACCCTTTGAAGTCATATTGCATGGTACCCATTCCATGGGTCTCAACTCTCCATGTTTAAGGGATTCTTTCTTCAGCTAAAACATGCATGTGGAACCCAGAGTATGATCCACCGTGTGATCGGAAAACGTGTTCAAATGTGTCTCAGTTTTCGTACCCTGCTACTCGGTTGCAACATTCCAGACGCTTTACTAACACTCTCCCCACTTGGAGAGTCAGTGCCTTTAACCTCCTGTTTGGCCCAGTTTGCAATTTCTGTGGAAAATGAACAGGAATAGGGAGAACCAATGAGAGACTAGGTGGAGGTGTCTGGACGGGCAAATTTAACTCTCATTTCCCACCAGGAAGAGGAATGAACCAAAGGCTCAGCATGCCGTGCCGGAACCAAACTAGGGCCTGAAGCAATCCTGCGGTGTTGCGGCCAGCTCACAAGAAAGCGAGTTGAAGAAAGGAGCTCAGGGGCACTGTAATTCACAAACGTGCAGAGTTATAAATGACAGCTATCGTCCAAAAATATATTGAAGTAAGGCTGCCAAGAGCAGTTGAAAGCGGGGCAGAATTGCAGGAAACCGATTTCAGGAGGTAGACTGGAATTGCATGTAAAGCATAGGAAAAGAGGCACAATGTCCACAATGATGCACTTGGCCAAAACGGGCGTATGCGTTTTTTCCTGAATATATTCAGGAAAAAACGCATACGCCCTTCTTGGCCTACCAAGCAAGCTTGCAAAGGAAATCTGCACTACAATGAAGTCTCACTGCCCCCCGGTCAAAAGGGTCATCTAAAAAAAGTGTAAAATCCAGAAAGGCAAGACAGGCCAAGGAGAACTGGGAGCCTTGTTATGCTGATGGGAGGGATGTAAATTGCCAGCAGCCACTCTGGAGAAGTGTATGGTGTTTCCTGAAACATCCAAAAAACAAAGCAATAGAGCGTAGGGCACTTCCACTTATGGTCCTATAGCTTAGGGAAATTAAAATCAAAAAGATACAGCCACCCCGAAGTTTGGGACGGCTCTGTTTAAAAGAACCTCATTTACGGTACAAGTTCAATATCACAGAAAGCGAAAAATGGATAAAGAAGTTGTGGTACTTACGTACAATGCAATATCACTCAGCAATGAAATCTATGTCATCAGGCCCGTAGCAGCATAATGAGTGGATTCAGGTACGATGATTCTAAGTGAAATAAGTCACACAGAAAAAGAAACATCATAAGATATCACTACTACACGGAATGTAAACTTGGCTACACAGGAACTGCATTACTAAACAGAACAGAGTGTCAAATGTAGAAAACCAATTTATGCTTGCTTAAGGGGAAAGGTGAGTTGGGGTGCTGCATACAACAAGAGATTGAAATTAGCACAGATACCGTTCCATAAGCCAAATATGTAATAGACAAGAGCTACTCCTTGCTCAACGAAATGGACTCAAAACCCCATATTAAACGCCTAACAATATACCTGACTAGTAAGAATCTTAAAACCTATGGATTTATATGTCTCCGAAAGAGAATCAAGCGTGTGTACAGCGGCATAAACGCAGCAGCGATAGGATTGGTGAGGTTCGGTGAGCAAATGCAGACCCTTTGAAGTCATATTGCATGGTATCCATTCCATGGGTCTCAACTCTCCAGGTTTAAGGGATTCTTCCTTCAGCTAAAAGATGCATGTGGAACCCAGAGTATGATCCACCATGTGATCGGGAAACGTGTTCAAATGTGTCTCAGTTTTCGTCCCCTGGTACTCGGGTGCAACATTCCAGACGCTTTACTAACACTCTCCCCACTTGGAGAGTCAGTGCCTTTAACCTCCTGTTTGGCCCAGTTTGCAATTTCTGTGGAAAATGAACAGGAATAGGGAGAATCAATGAGAGACTAGGTGGAGGTGTCTGAACGGGCAAATTTAACTCTCATTTCCCACCAGGAAGAGGAATTAACCAAAGGCTCAACATGCCATCCCGGAACCAAACTAGGGCCTGAAGCAATCCTGCGTTGTTGCGGCCAGCTCACAAGAAAGCGAGCTGAAGAAAGGAGCTCAGGGGCACTGTAATTCACAAACATGCAGAGTTATAAATGACAGCTATCTTCCAAAAATATATTGAAGTAAGGCAGCCAAGAGGAGTTGAAAGCGGGGCAGAATTGCAGGAAACCGATTTCAGGAGGTAGACTGGAATTGCATGTAAAGCATAGGAAAAGAGGCAGAACGTCCACAATGATGCACTTGGCCAAAAAGTGCGTATGCGTTTTTTCCTGAATATATTCAGGAAAAAACGCATACGCACTTTTTGGCCAACCAAGCAAGCTTGCAAAGGAAATCTGCACTACAATGAAGTCTCACTGCCCCCCGGTCAAAAGGGCTATCTGAAAAAAGTGTAAAATCCAGAAAGGCAGGACAGGCCAAGGAGAACTAGGAGCCTTGTTATGCTGATGGGTGGGATGTAAATTGCCAGCAGCCACTCTGGAGAAGTGTATGGTGTTTCCTGAAACATCCAAAAAACAAAGCAACAGAGCCTAGGGCACTTCCACTTATGGTCCTATAGCTTAGGGAAATTAAAATCAAAAAGACACAGCCACCCCAAAGTTTGGGACGGCTCTGTTTACAAGAAACTCGTTTACGGTACAAGTTCAATATCACAGAAAGCGAAAAATGGATAAAGAAGTTGTGGTACTTACGTACAATGCAATATCACTCAGCAATGAAATCTATGTCATCAGGCCCGTAGCAGCATAATGAGTGGATTCAGGTACGATGATTCTAAGTGAAATACGTCACACAGAAAAAGAAACATCATAAGATATCACTACTACACGGAATGTAAACTTGGCTACACAGGAACTGAATTACAAAACAGAACAGGGTGTCAAATGTAGAAAACCAACTTATGCTTGCTTAAGGGGAAAGGTGAGTTGGGGTGCTGCATAAAACCAGAGATTGAAATTAGCACAGATACCATTCCATAAGCCAAATATGTAATAGACAAGAGCTACTCCTTGCTCAACGAAGTGGACTCAACACCCCATATTAAACGCCTAAGAATATACCTGACTAGTAAGAATCTTAAAACCTAAGGATTTATATGTCTCCGAAAGAGAATCAAGCATGTGTACAGCGGCATAAACGCAGCAGTGATAGGATTGGTGAGGTTCGGTGAGCAAATGCAGACCCTTTGAAGTCATATTGCATGGTACCCATTCCATGGGTCTCAACTCTCCATGTTTAAGGGATTCTTCCTTCAGCTAAAACATGCATGTGGAACCCAGAGTACGATCCACTGTGTGATCGGGAAACGTGTTCAAATGTGTCTCAGTTTTCGTCCCCTGGTACTCGGGTGCAACATTCCAGACGCTTTACTAACACTCTCCCCACTTGGAGAGTCAGTGCCTTTAACCTCCTGTTTGGCCCAGTTTGCAATTTCTGTGGAAAATGAACAGGAATAGGGAGAACCAATGAGAGACTAGCTGGAGGCGTCTGGACGGGCAAATTTAACTCTCATTTCCCACCAGGAAGAGGAATTAACCAAAGGATCAGCGTGCCATGCCGGAACCACACTAGGGCCTGAAGCAATCCTGCGGTGTTGCGGCCAGCTCACAAGAAAGCGAGTTGAAGAAAGGAGCTCAGGGGCACTGTAATTCACAAACCTGCAGTTATAAATGACAGCTATCGTCCAAAAATATATTGAAGGAAGGCTGCCAAGAGGACTTGAAAGCGGGGCAGAATTGCAGGAAACCGATTTCAGGAGGTACACTGGAATTGCATGTAAAGCATAGGAAAAGAGGCAGAACGTCCACAATGATGCACTTGGCCAAAAAGGGCGTATGCGTTTTTTCCTGAATATATACAGGAGAAAACGCATACGCCATTTTTGGCCAAACAAGCAAGCTTGCAAAGGAAATCTGCACTACAATGAAGTCTCACTGCCCCCCGGTCAAAAGGGCTATCTGAAAAAAGTGTAAAATCCAGAAAGGCAGGACAGGCCATGGAGAAATGGGAGCCTTGTTATGCTGATGGGTGCGATGTAAATTGCCAGCAGCCACTCTGAAGAAGTGTATGGTGTTTCCTGAAACATCCAAAAAACAAAGCAACAGAGCCTAGGGCACTTCCACTTATGGTCCTATAGCTTAGGGAAATTAAAATCAAAAAGACACAGCCACCCCAAAGTTTGGGCCGGCTCTGTTTACAAGAACCTCGTTTTCGGTACAAGTTCAATATCACAGAAAGCGAAAAATGGATAAAGAAGTTGTGGTACGTACGTACAATGCAATATCACTCAGCAATGAAATCTATGTCATCAGGCCCGTAGCAGCATAATGAGTGGATTCAGGTACGATGATTCTAAGTGAAATAAGTCACACAGAAAAAGAAACATCATAAGGTATCACTAATACACGCAATGTAAACTTGGCTACACAGGAACTGAATTACAAAGCAAAACAGGGTCTCAAATGTAGAAAACAAACTTATGCTTGCTTAAGGGGAAAGGTGAGTTGGGGTACTGCATAAAACCAGAGATTGAAATTAGCACAAATACCGTTCCATAAGCCAAATATGTAATAGACAAGAGCTACTCCTTGCTCAACGAAGTGGACTCAACACCCCATAATAAACGCCTAAGAATATACCTGACTAGTAAGAATCTTAAAACCTTTGGATTTATATGTCTCCAAAAGAGAATCAAGTGTGTGTACAGCGGCATAAACGCAGCAGTGATAGGATTGGTGAGGTTCGGTGAGCAAATGCAGACCCTTTGAAGTCATATTGCATGGTACCCATTCCATGGGTCTCAACTCTCCAGGTTTAAGGGATTCTTCCTTCAGCTAAAACATGCATGTGGATCACAGAGTATGATCCACCGTGTGATCAGGTAACGTGTTCAAATGTGTCTCAGTTTTCGTCCCCTGGTATTCGGCTGCAACATTCCAGACGCTTTACTAACACTCTCCCCACTTGGAGAGTCAGTGCCTTTAACCTCCTGGTTGGCCCAGTTTGCAATTTCTGCGTAACATGAACAGGAATAGGGAGAACCAATGAGAGACTAGATGGAGGTGTCTGGACGGGCAAATTTAACTCTCATTTCCCACCAGGAAGAGGAATTAACCAAAGGCTCAGCGTGCCATGCCAGAAGCACACTAGGGCCTGAAGCAATCCTGCGGTGTTGCGGCCAGCTCACAAGAAAGCAAGTTGAGGAAAGGAACTCAGGGGTACTGTAATTCACAAACCTGCAGAGTTATAAATGACAGCTATTGTCCAAAAATATATTGAAGTAAGGTTGCCAAGAGGACTTGAAAGCGGGGCAGAATTGCAGGAAACCGATTTCAGGAGGTAGACTGGAATTGCATGTAAAGCATAGGAAAAGAGGCACAATGTCCACAATGATGCACTTGGCCAAAAAGGGCGTATGCGTTTTTTCCTGAATATATTCAGGAAAAAACGCATACGCCCTTTTTCCCCAACCAAGAAAGCTTGCAAAGAAAACCTGCACTACAATGAAATTTCACTGCCCCCAGGTCAAAAGGGCCATCTGAAAAAAGTGTAAAATCCAGAAAGGCAGGACAGGCCATGGAGAAATGGGAGCCTTGTTATGTTGATGGGCGGGATGGAAATTGCCAGCAGCCACTCTGGAGAAGTGTATGGTGTTTCCTGAAACATCCAAAAAACAAAGCAACAGAGCCTAGGGCACTTCCACTTATGGTCCTATAGCTTAGGGAAATTAAAATCAAAAAGACACAGCCACCCCAAAGTTTGGGCCGGCTCTGTTTACAAGAACCTCGTTTACGGTACAAGTTCAATATCACAGAATGCGAAAAATGGATAAAGAAGTTGTGGTACTTACGTACAATGCAATATCACTCAGCAATGAAATCTATGTCATCAGGCCCATAGCAGCATAATGAGTGGATTCAGGTACGATGATTCTAAGTGAAATAAATCACACAGAAAAAGAAACATCATAAGATATCACTACTACACGGAATGTAAACTTGGCTACACAGGAACTGAATTACAAAACAGAACAGGGTCTCAAATGTAGAAACCCAACTTATGCTTGCTTAAGGGGAAAGGTGAGTTGGGGTGCGGCATAAAACCAGAGATTGAAATTAGCACAGATACCGTTCCATAAGCCAAATATGTAATAGACAAGAGTTACTCCTTGCTCAACGAAGTGGACCCAACACCCCATATTAAACGCCTAAGAATATACCTGACTAGTAAGAATCTTAAAACATATGGATTTATATGTCTCCGAAAGAGAATCAAGCCTGTGTACAGTGGCATAAACGCAGCAGTGATAGGATTGGTGAGGTTCGGTGAGCAAATGCAGACCCTTTGAAGTCATATTGCATGGTACCCATTCCATGGGTCTCAACTCTCCATGTTTAAGGGATTCTTCCTTCAGCTAAAACATGCATGTGGAACCCAGAGTACGATCCACCGTGTGATCGGAAAACGTATTCAAATGTGTCTCAGTTTTCGTCCCCTGGTACTCGGGTGCAACATTCCAGACGCTTTACTAACACTCTCCCCACTTGGAGAGTCAGTGCCTTTAACCTCCTGTTTGGCCCAGTTTGCAATTTCTGTGGAAAATGAACAGGAATAGGGAGAACCAATGAGAGACTAGGTGGAGGTGTCTGGACGGGCAATTTTAACTCTCATTTCCCACCAGGAAGAGGAATTAACCAAAGGCTCAGCATGCCATGCCAGAACCAAACTAGGGCCTGAAGCAATCCTGCGGTGTTGCGGCCAGCTCACAAGAAAGCGAGTGGAAGAAAGGAGCTCAGGGGCACTGTAATTCACAAACCTGCAGAGTTATAAATGACAGCTATCTTCCAAAAATATATTGAAGGAAGGCTGCCAAGAGGAGTTGAATGCGGGGCAGAATTGCAGGAAACTGATTTCAGGAGGTAGACTGGAATTGCATGTAAAGCATAGGAAAAGAGGCAGAACGTCCACAATGATGCACTTGGCCAAAAAGGGCGTATGCGTTTTTTCCTGAATATATTCAGGAAAAAACGCATACGCCCTTTTTGGCCAACCAAGTAAGCTTGCAAAGGAAATCTGCACTACAATGAAGTCTCACTGCCCCCCGGTCAAAAGGGCCATCTGAAAAAAGTGTAAAATCCAGAAAGGCAGGCCAGGCCATGGAGAACTGGGAGCCTTGTTATGCTGATGGGCGGGATGTAAATTGCCAGCAGCCACTCTGGAGAAGTGTATGATGTTTCCTGAAACATCCAAAAAACAAAGCAACAGAGCCTAGGGCACTTCCACTTATGGTCCTATAGCTTAGGGAAATTAAAATCAAAAAGACACAGCCACCCCAAAGTTTGGGCCGGCTCTCTTTACAAGAACCTCGTTTACGGTACAAGTTCAATATCACAGAAAGTGAAAAATGGATAAAGAAGTTGTGGTACTTACGTAAAACGCAATATCACTCAGCAATGAAATCTATGTCATCAGGCCCGTAGCAGCATAATGAGTGGATTCAGGTACGATGATTCTAAGTGAAATAAGTCACACAGAAAAAGAAACATCATAAGATATCACTACTACACGGAATGTAAACTTGGCTACACAGGAACTGAATTACAGAACAGAACAGGGTCTCAAATGTAGAAAACCAACTTATGCTTGCTTAAGGGGAAAGGTGAGTTGGGGTGCTGCATAAAACCAGAGATTGAAATTAGCACAGATACCGTTACATAAGCCAAATATGTAATAGACAAGAGCTACTCCTTGCTCAACGAAGTGGACTCAACACCCCACATTAAACGCCTAAGAATATACCTGACTAGTAATAATCTTAAAACCTAAGGATTTATATGTCTCCGAAAGAGAATCAAGCGAGTGTACAGCGGCATAAACGCAGCAGTGATAGGATTGGTGAGGTTCGGTGAGCAAATGCAGACCCTTTGAAGTCATATTGCATGGTACCCATTCCATGGGTCTCAACTCTCCAGGTTTAAGGGATTCTTCCTTCAGCTAAAATATGCATGTGGAACCCAGAGTATGATCCACCATGTGATCGGAAAACGTGTTCAAATGTGTCTCAGTTTTCGTCCCCTGCTACTCGGGTGCAACATTCCAGACGCTTTACTAACACTCTCCCCAATTGGAGAGTCAGTGCCTTTAACCTCCTGTTTGGCCCAGTTTGCAATTTCTGTGGAAAATGAACAGGAATTGGGAGAACCAATGAGAGACTAGGTGGAGGTGTCTGGACGGGCAAATTTAACTCTCATTTCCCACCAGGAAGAGGAATTAACCAAAGGCTCAACATGCCATACCGGAACCAAACTAGGGCCTGAAGCAATCCTGCGGTGTTGCGGCCAGCTCACAAGAAAGCGAGTTGAAGAAACGAGCTCAGGGGCAGTGTAATTCACAAACCTGCAGAGTTATAAATGACAGCTATCGTCCAAAAATATATTGAAGTAAGGCTGCCAAGAAGACTTGAAAGCGGGGCAGAATTGCAGGAAACCGATTTCAGGAGGGAGACTGGAATTGCATGTAAAGCATAGGAAAAGAGGCACAATGTCCACAATGATGCACTTGGCCAAAAAGGGCGTATGCGTTTTTTCCTGAATATATTCAGGAAAAAACGCATACGCACTTTTTGGCCAACCAAGCAAGCTTGCAAAGGATATCTGCACTACAATGAAGTCTCACTGCCCCCCGGTCAAAAGGGCCATCTGAAAAAAGTGTAAAATCCAGAAAGGCAGGACAGGCCATGGAGAACTGGGAGCCTTGTTATGCTGATGGGTGGGATGTAAATTGCCAACAGCCACTCTGGAGAAGTGTATGGTGTTTCCTGAAACATCTAAAAAACAAAGCAACACAGCCTAGGGCACTTCCACTTATGGTCCTATAGCTTAGGGAAATTAAAATCAAAAAGACACAGCCACCCCAAAGTTTGGGCCGGCTCTGTTTACAAGAACCTCGTTTACGGTACAAGTTCAATATCACAGAAAGCGAAAAATGGATAAAGAAGTTGTTGTACTTACGTACAATGCAATATCACTCAGCAATGAAATCTATGTCATCAGGCCCGTAGCAGCATAATGAGTGTATTCAGGTATGATGATTCTAAGTGAAATAAGTCACACAGAAAAAGAAACACCATAAGATATCACTACTACACGGAAGGTAAACTTGGCTACACAAGAACTGAATTACAAAACAGAACAGGGTCTCAAATGTAGAAAACCTACTTATGCTTGCTTGAGGGGAAAGGTGAGTTGGGGTGCTGCATGAAACCAGAGATTGAAATTAGCACAGATACCGTTCCATAAGCCAAATATGTAATAGACAAGAGCTACTCCTTGCTCAACGAAGTGGACTCAACACCCCATATTAAACGCCTAAGAATATACCTGACTAGTAAGAATCTTAAAACCTATGGATTTATATGTCTCCGAAAGAGAATCAAGCGTGTGTACAGCGTCATAAACGCAGCAGTGATAGGATTGGTGAGGTTCGGTGAGCAAATGCAGACCCTTTGAAGTCATATTGCATGGTACCCATTCCATGGGTCTCAACTCTCCATGTTTAAGGGATTCTTTCTTCAGCTAAAACATGCATGTGGAACCCAGAGTATGATCCACCGTGTGATCGGAAAACGTGTTCAAATGTGTCTCAGTTTTCGTACCCTGCTACTCGGTTGCAACATTCCAGACGCTTTACTAACACTCTCCCCACTTGGAGAGTCAGTGCCTTTAACCTCCTGTTTGGCCCAGTTTGCAATTTCTGTGGAAAATGAACAGGAATAGGGAGAACCAATGAGAGACTAGGTGGAGGTGTCTGGA
The DNA here is from genome assembly GCF_964270905.1 of Leucopleurus acutus. NCBI lineage: Eukaryota > Metazoa > Chordata > Mammalia > Artiodactyla > Delphinidae > Leucopleurus > Leucopleurus acutus. Next base: position 97,437,935 of record NC_139142.1, on the reverse strand, counting down.
CGGGCAAATTTAACTCTCATTTCCCACCAGGAAGAGGAATGAACCAAAGGCTCAGCATGCCGTGCCGGAACCAAACTAGGGCCTGAAGCAATCCTGCGGTGTTGCGGCCAGCTCACAAGAAAGCGAGTTGAAGAAAGGAGCTCAGGGGCACTGTAATTCACAAACGTGCAGAGTTATAAATGACAGCTATCGTCCAAAAATATATTGAAGTAAGGCTGCCAAGAGCAGTTGAAAGCGGGGCAGAATTGCAGGAAACCGATTTCAGGAGGTAGACTGGAATTGCATGTAAAGCATAGGAAAAGAGGCACAATGTCCACAATGATGCACTTGGCCAAAACGGGCGTATGCGTTTTTTCCTGAATATATTCAGGAAAAAACGCATACGCCCTTCTTGGCCTACCAAGCAAGCTTGCAAAGGAAATCTGCACTACAATGAAGTCTCACTGCCCCCCGGTCAAAAGGGTCATCTAAAAAAAGTGTAAAATCCAGAAAGGCAAGACAGGCCAAGGAGAACTGGGAGCCTTGTTATGCTGATGGGCGGGATGTAAATTGCCAGCAGCCACTCTGGAGAAGTGTAAGGTGTTTCCTGAAACATCCAAAAAACAAAGCAATAGAGCGTAGGGCACTTCCACTTATGGTCCTATAGCTTAGGGAAATTAAAATCAAAAAGACACAGCCACCCCGAAGTTTGGGACGGCTCTGTTTAAAAGAACCTCATTTACGGTACAAGTTCAATATCACAGAAAGCGAAAAATGGATAAAGAAGTTGTGGTACTTACGTACAATGCAATATCACTCAGCAATGAAATCTATGTCATCAGGCCCGTAGCAGCATAATGAGTGGATTCAGGTACGATGATTCTAAGTGAAATAAGTCACACAGAAAAAGAAACATCATAAGATATCACTACTACACGGAATGTAATCTTGGCTACACAGGAACTGCATTACTAAACAGAACAGAGTGTCAAATGTAGAAAACCAATTTATGCTTGCTTAAGGGGAAAGGTGGGTTGGGGTGCTGCATACAACAAGAGATTGAAATTAGCACAGATACCGTTCCATAAGCCAAATATGTAATAGACAAGAGCTACTCCTTGCTCAACGAAATGGACTCAAAACCCCATATTAAACGCCTAACAATATACCTGACTAGTAAGAATCTTAAAACCTATGGATTTATATGTCTCCGAAAGAGAATCAAGCGTGTGTACAGCGGCATAAACGCAGCAGCGATAGGATTGGTGAGGTTCGGTGAGCAAATGCAGACCCTTTGAAGTCATATTGCATGGTATCCATTCCATGGGTCTCAACTCTCCAGGTTTAAGGGATTCTTCCTTCAGCTAAAAGATGCATGTGGAACCCAGAGTATGATCCACCGTGTGATCGGGAAACGTGTTCAAATGTGTCTCAGTTTTCGTCCCCTGGTACTCGGGTGCAACATTCCAGACGCTTTACTAACACTCTCCCCACTTGGAGAGTCAGTGCCTTTAACCTCCTGTTTGGCCCAGTTTGCAATTTCTGTGGAAAATGAACAGGAATAGGGAGAATCAATGAGAGACTAGGTGGAGGTGTCTGAACGGGCAAATTTAACTCTCATTTCCCACCAGGAAGAGGAATTAACCAAAGGCTCAACATGCCATCCCGGAACCAAACTAGGGCCTGAAGCAATCCTGCGTTGTTGCGGCCAGCTCACAAGAAAGCGAGCTGAAGAAAGGAGCTCAGGGGCACTGTAATTCACAAACATGCAGAGTTATAAATGACAGCTATCTTCCAAAAATATATTGAAGTAAGGCAGCCAAGAGGAGTTGAAAGCGGGGCAGAATTGCAGGAAACCGATTTCAGGAGGTAGACTGGAATTGCATGTAAAGCATAGGAAAAGAGGCAGAACGTCCACAATGATGCACTTGGCCAAAAAGTGCGTATGCGTTTTTTCCTGAATATATTCAGGAAAAAACGCATACGCACTTTTTGGCCAACCAAGCAAGCTTGCAAAGGAAATCTGCACTACAATGAAGTCTCACTGCCCCCCGGTCAAAAGGGCTATCTGAAAAAAGTGTAAAATCCAGAAAGGCAGGCCAGGCCAAGGAGAACTAGGAGCCTTGTTATGCTGATGGGTGGGATGTAAATTGCCAGCAGCCACTCTGGAGAAGTGTATGGTGTTTCCTGAAACATCCAAAAAACAAAGCAACAGAGCCTAGGGCACTTCCACTTATGGTCCTATAGCTTAGGGAAATTAAAATCAAAAAGACACAGCCACCCCAAAGTTTGGGACGGCTCTGTTTACAAGAAACTCGTTTACGGTACAAGTTCAATATCACAGAAAGCGAAAAATGGATAAAGAAGTTGTGGTACTTACGTACAATGCAATATCACTCAGCAATGAAATCTATGTCATCAGGCCCGTAGCAGCATAATGAGTGGATTCAGGTACGATGATTCTAAGTGAAATACGTCACACAGAAAAAGAAACATCATAAGATATCACTACTACACGGAATGTAAACTTGGCTACACAGGAACTGAATTACAAAACAGAACAGGGTGTCAAATGTAGAAAACCAACTTATGCTTGCTTAAGGGGAAAGGTGAGTTGGGGTGCTGCATAAAACCAGAGATTGAAATTAGCACAGATACCATTCCATAAGCCAAATATGTAATAGACAAGAGCTACTCCTTGCTCAACGAAGTGGACTCAACACCCCATATTAAACGCCTAAGAATATACCTGACTAGTAAGAATCTTAAAACCTAAGGATTTATATGTCTCCGAAAGAGAATCAAGCATGTGTACAGCGGCATAAACGCAGCAGTGATAGGATTGGTGAGGTTCGGTGAGCAAATGCAGACCCTTTGAAGTCATATTGCATGGTACCCATTCCATGGGTCTCAACTCTCCATGTTTAAGGGATTCTTCCTTCAGCTAAAACATGCATGTGGAACCCAGAGTACGATCCACTGTGTGATCGGGAAACGTGTTCAAATGTGTCTCAGTTTTCGTCCCCTGGTACTCGGGTGCAACATTCCAGACGCTTTACTAACACTCTCCCCACTTGGAGAGTCAGTGCCTTTAACCTCCTGTTTGGCCCAGTTTGCAATTTCTGTGGAAAATGAACAGGAATAGGGAGAACCAATGAGAGACTAGCTGGAGGCGTCTGGACGGGCAAATTTAACTCTCATTTCCCACCAGGAAGAGGAATTAACCAAAGGATCAGCGTGCCATGCCGGAACCACACTAGGGCCTGAAGCAATCCTGCGGTGTTGCGGCCAGCTCACAAGAAAGCGAGTTGAAGAAAGGAGCTCAGGGGCACTGTAATTCACAAACCTGCAGTTATAAATGACAGCTATCGTCCAAAAATATATTGAAGGAAGGCTGCCAAGAGGACTTGAAAGCGGGGCAGAATTGCAGGAAACCGATTTCAGGAGGTACACTGGAATTGCATGTAAAGCATAGGAAAAGAGGCAGAACGTCCACAATGATGCACTTGGCCAAAAAGGGCGTATGCGTTTTTTCCTGAATATATACAGGAGAAAACGCATACGCCATTTTTGGCCAAACAAGCAAGCTTGCAAAGGAAATCTGCACTACAATGAAGTCTCACTGCCCCCCGGTCAAAAGGGCTATCTGAAAAAAGTGTAAAATCCAGAAAGGCAGGACAGGCCATGGAGAAATGGGAGCCTTGTTATGCTGATGGGTGGGATGTAAATTGCCAGCAGCCACTCTGAAGAAGTGTATGGTGTTTCCTGAAACATCCAAAAAACAAAGCAACAGAGCCTAGGGCACTTCCACTTATGGTCCTATAGCTTAGGGAAATTAAAATCAAAAAGACACAGCCACCCCAAAGTTTGGGCCGGCTCTGTTTACAAGAACCTCGTTTTCGGTACAAGTTCAATATCACAGAAAGCGAAAAATGGATAAAGAAGTTGTGGTACGTACGTACAATGCAATATCACTCAGCAATGAAATCTATGTCATCAGGCCCGTAGCAGCATAATGAGTGGATTCAGGTACGATGATTCTAAGTGAAATAAGTCACACAGAAAAAGAAACATCATAAGGTATCACTAATACACGCAATGTAAACTTGGCTACACAGGAACTGAATTACAAAGCAAAACAGGGTCTCAAATGTAGAAAACAAACTTATGCTTGCTTAAGGGGAAAGGTGAGTTGGGGTACTGCATAAAACCAGAGATTGAAATTAGCACAAATACCGTTCCATAAGCCAAATATGTAATAGACAAGAGCTACTCCTTGCTCAACGAAGTGGACTCAACACCCCATAATAAACGCCTAAGAATATACCTGACTAGTAAGAATCTTAAAACCTTTGGATTTATATGTCTCCAAAAGAGAATCAAGTGTGTGTACAGCGGCATAAACGCAGCAGTGATAGGATTGGTGAGGTTCGGTGAGCAAATGCAGACCCTTTGAAGTCATATTGCATGGTACCCATTCCATGGGTCTCAACTCTCCAGGTTTAAGGGATTCTTCCTTCAGCTAAAACATGCATGTGGATCACAGAGTATGATCCACCGTGTGATCAGGTAACGTGTTCAAATGTGTCTCAGTTTTCGTCCCCTGGTATTCGGCTGCAACATTCCAGACGCTTTACTAACACTCTCCCCACTTGGAGAGTCAGTGCCTTTAACCTCCTGGTTGGCCCAGTTTGCAATTTCTGCGTAACATGAACAGGAATAGGGAGAACCAATGAGAGACTAGATGGAGGTGTCTGGACGGGCAAATTTAACTCTCATTTCCCACCAGGAAGAGGAATTAACCAAAGGCTCAGCGTGCCATGCCAGAAGCACACTAGGGCCTGAAGCAATCCTGCGGTGTTGCGGCCAGCTCACAAGAAAGCAAGTTGAGGAAAGGAACTCAGGGGTACTGTAATTCACAAACCTGCAGAGTTATAAATGACAGCTATTGTCCAAAAATATATTGAAGTAAGGTTGCCAAGAGGACTTGAAAGCGGGGCAGAATTGCAGGAAACCGATTTCAGGAGGTAGACTGGAATTGCATGTAAAGCATAGGAAAAGAGGCACAATGTCCACAATGATGCACTTGGCCAAAAAGGGCGTATGCGTTTTTTCCTGAATATATTCAGGAAAAAACGCATACGCCCTTTTTCCCCAACCAAGAAAGCTTGCAAAGGAAACCTGCACTACAATGAAATTTCACTGCCCCCAGGTCAAAAGGGCCATCTGAAAAAAGTGTAAAATCCAGAAAGGCAGGACAGGCCATGGAGAAATGGGAGCCTTGTTATGTTGATGGGCGGGATGGAAATTGCCAGCAGCCACTCTGGAGAAGTGTATGGTGTTTCCTGAAACATCCAAAAAACAAAGCAACAGAGCCTAGGGCACTTCCACTTATGGTCCTATAGCTTAGGGAAATTAAAATCAAAAAGACACAGCCACCCCAAAGTTTGGGCCGGCTCTGTTTACAAGAACCTCGTTTACGGTACAAGTTCAATATCACAGAATGCGAAAAATGGATAAAGAAGTTGTGGTACTTACGTACAATGCAATATCACTCAGCAATGAAATCTAGGTCATCAGGCCCGTAGCAGCATAATGAGTGGATTCAGGTACGATGATTCTAAGTGAAATAAGTCACACAGAAAAAGAAACATCATAAGATATCACTACTACACGGAATGTAAACTTGGCTACACAGGAACTGAATTACAAAACAGAACAGGGTCTCAAATGTAGAAACCCAACTTATGCTTGCTTAAGGGGAAAGGTGAGTTGGGGTGCGGCATAAAACCAGAGATTGAAATTAGCACAGATACCGTTCCATAAGCCAAATATGTAATAGACAAGAGTTACTCCTTGCTCAACGAAGTGGACCCAACACCCCATATTAAACGCCTAAGAATATACCTGACTAGTAAGAATCTTAAAACATAGGGATTTATATGTCTCCGAAAGAGAATCAAGCCTGTGTACAGTGGCATAAACGCAGCAGTGATAGGATTGGTGAGGTTCGGTGAGCAAATGCAGACCCTTTGAAGTCATATTGCATGGTACCCATTCCATGGGTCTCAACTCTCCATGTTTAAGGGATTCTTCCTTCAGCTAAAACATGCATGTGGAACCCAGAGTACGATCCACCGTGTGATCGGAAAACGTATTCAAATGTGTCTCAGTTTTCGTCCCCTGGTACTCGGGTGCAACATTCCAGACGCTTTACTAACACTCTCCCCACTTGGAGAGTCAGTGCCTTTAACCTCCTGTTTGGCCCAGTTTGCAATTTCTGTGGAAAATGAACAGGAATAGGGAGAACCAATGAGAGACTAGGTGGAGGTGTCTGGACGGGCAATTTTAACTCTCATTTCCCACCAGGAAGAGGAATTAACCAAAGGCTCAGCATGCCATGCCAGAACCAAACTAGGGCCTGAAGCAATCCTGCGGTGTTGCGGCCAGCTCACAAGAAAGCGAGTGGAAGAAAGGAGCTCAGGGGCACTGTAATTCACAAACCTGCAGAGTTATAAATGACAGCTATCTTCCAAAAATATATTGAAGGAAGGCTGCCAAGAGGAGTTGAATGCGGGGCAGAATTGCAGGAAACTGATTTCAGGAGGTAGACTGGAATTGCATGTAAAGCATAGGAAAAGAGGCAGAACGTCCACAATGATGCACTTGGCCAAAAAGGGCGTATGCGTTTTTTCCTGAATATATTCAGGAAAAAACGCATACGCCCTTTTTGGCCAACCAAGTAAGCTTGCAAAGGAAATCTGCACTACAATGAAGTCTCACTGCCCCCCGGTCAAAAGGGCCATCTGAAAAAAGTGTAAAATCCAGAAAGGCAGGCCAGGCCATGGAGAACTGGGAGCCTTGTTATGCTGATGGGCGGGATGTAAATTGCCAGCAGCCACTCTGGAGAAGTGTATGATGTTTCCTGAAACATCCAAAAAACAAAGCAACAGAGCCTAGGGCACTTCCACTTATGGTCCTATAGCTTAGGGAAATTAAAATCAAAAAGACACAGCCACCCCAAAGTTTGGGCCGGCTCTCTTTACAAGAACCTCGTTTACGGTACAAGTTCAATATCACAGAAAGTGAAAAATGGATAAAGAAGTTGTGGTACTTACGTAAAACGCAATATCACTCAGCAATGAAATCTATGTCATCAGGCCCGTAGCAGCATAATGAGTGGATTCAGGTACGATGATTCTAAGTGAAATAAGTCATACAGGGCTTACCTGGTGGTGCAGTGGTTGAGAGTCCGCCTGCCGATGCAGAGGACATGGGTTCGTGCCCCGCTCCGGGAAGATCCCACATGCCGCGGAGCGGCTGGGACTGTGAGCCATGGCCGCTGAGCCTGCGCGTCCGGAGCCTGTGCTCCGCAATGGGAAACACCACAACAGTGAGAGGCCCACGTACCGCAAAAAAAAAAATAAATAAAAAATAAATAAATAAATAAATAAGTCACACAGAAAAAGAAACATCATAAGATATCACTACTACACGGAATGTAAACTTGGCTACACAGGAACTGAATTACAAAACAGAACAGGGTGTCAAATGTAGAAAACCAACTTATGCTTGCTTAAGGGGAAAGGTGAGTTGGCGTGCTACATAAAACCAGAGATTGAAATTAGCACAGATACCCTTCCATAAGCCAAATATGTAATAGACAAGAGCTACTCCTTGCTCAACGAAGTGGACTCAACACCCCACATTAAACGCCTAAGAATATACCTGACTAGTAAGAATCTTAAAACCTAAGGATTTATATGTCTCCGAAAGAGAATCAAGCGTGTGTACAGCGGCATAAACGCAGCAGTGATAGGATTGGTGAGGTTCGGTGAGCAAATGCAGACCCTTTGAAGTCATATTGCATGGTACCCATTCCATGGGTCTCAACTCTCCATGTTTAAGGGATTCTTCCTTCAGCTAAAACATGCATGTGGAACCCAGAGTACGATCCACTGTGTGATCGGGAAACGTGTTCAAATGTGTCTCAGTTTTCGTCCCCTGCTACTCGGGTGCAACATTCCAGATGCTTTACTAACACTCTCCCCAATTGGAGAGTCAGTGCCTTTAACCTCCTGTTTGGCCCAGTTTGCAATTTCTGTGGAAAATGAACAGGAATAGGGAGAATCAATGAGAGACTAGCTGGAGGCATCTGGACGGGCAAATTTAACTCTCATTTCCCACCAGGAAGAGGAATTAACCAAAGGCTCAGCGTGCCATGCCGGAACCACACTAGGGCCAGAAGCAATCCTGCGGTGTTGCGGCCAGCTCACAAGAAAGCGAGTTGAAGAAAGGAGCTCAGGGGCACTGTAATTCACAAAACTGCAGTTATAAATGACAGCTATCGTCCAAAAATATATTGAAGTAAGGCTGCCAAGAGGACTTGAAAGCGGGGCAGAATTGCAGGAAACCGATTTCAGGAGGTACACTGGAATTGCATGTAAAGCATAGGAAAAGAGGCAGAACGTCCACAATGATGCACTTGGCCAAAAAGGGCGTATGCGTTTTTTCCTGAATATATACAGGAAAAAACGCATACGCCCTTTTTGGCCAAACAAGCAAGCTTGCAAATGAAATCTGCACTACAATGAAGTCTCACTGACCCCCCGGTCAAAAGGGCCATCTGAAAAAAGTGTAAAATCCAGAAAGGCAGGACAGGCCATGGAGAAATGGGAGCCTTGTTATGCTGATGGGTGAGATGTAAATTGCCAGCAGCCACTCTGGAGAAGTGTATGGTGTTTCCTGAAACATCCAAAAAACAAAGCAACAGAGCCTAGGGCACTTCCACTTATGGTCCTATAGCTTAGGGAAATTAAAATCAAAAGACACAGCCACCCCAAAGTTTGGGACGGCTCTGTTTACAAGAACCTTGTTTACAGTACAAGTTCAATATCACAGAAAGCGAAAAATGGATAAAGAAGTTGTGGTACTTACGTACAATGCAATATCACTCAGCAACGAAATCTATGTCATCAGGCCCGTAGAAGCATAATGAGTGGATTCAGGTACGATGATTCTAAGTGAAATAAGTCACACAGAAAAAGAAACATCATAAGATATCACTACTACACGGAATGTAAACTTGGCTACACAGGAACTGAATTACAAAACAGAACAGTGTCTCAGATGTAGAAAACCAACTTATGCTTGCTTAAGGGGAAAGGTGAGTCGGGGTGCAGCATAAAACCACACATTGAAATTAGCACAGATAACGTTCCATAAGCCAAATATGTAATAGACAAGAGCTACTCCTTGCTCAACCAAGTGGACTCAACACCCCATATTAAACGCCTAAGAATATACCTGACTAGTAATAATCTTAAAACCTATGGATTTATATGTCTCCGAAAGAGAATCAAGCGTGTGTACAGCAGCATAAACGCAGCAGTGATAGGATTGGTGAGGTTCGGTGAGCAAATGCAGACCCTTTGTAGTCATATTGCATGGTACCTATTCCATGGGTCTCAACTCTCCAGGTTTAAGAGATTCTTCCTTCAGCTAAAACATGCATGTGGAACCCAGAGTATGATCCACCGTGTGATCGGGAAACGTGTTCAAATGTGTCTCAGTTTTCGTCCCCTGGTACTCGGGTGCAACATTCCAGACGCTTTACTAACACTCTCCTCACTTGGAGACTCAGTGCCTTTAACCTCCTGTTTGGCCCAGTTTGCAATTTCTGTGGAAAATGAACAGGAATAGGGAGAACCAATGAGAGACCAGCTGGAGGTGTCTGGACGGGCAAATTTAACTCTCATTTCCCACTAGGAAGAGGAATTAACCAAAGGCTCATCATGCCATGCCGTAACCAAACTAGGGCCTGAAGCAATCCTGCGGTGTTGCGGCCAGCTCACAGGAAAGCGAGTTGAAGAAAGGAGCTCAGGGGCACTGTAATTCACAAACCTGCAGAGTTATAAATGACAGCTATCTTCCAAAAATATATTGAAGTGAGGCAGCCAAGAGGAGTTGAAAGTGGGGCAGAATTGCAGGAAACCGATTTCAGGAGGTAGACAGGAATTGCATGTAAAGCATAGGAAAAGAGGCAGAACGTCCACAATAATCCACTTGGCCAAAAAGGGCGTATGCGTTTTTTCCTGAATATATTCAGGAAAAAACGCATACGCCCTTTTTGGCCAACCAAGCAAGCTTGCAAAGGAAATCTGCACTACAATGAACTCTCACTGCCCCCTGGTCCAAAGGGCCATCTGAAAAAAGTGTAAAATCCAGAAAGGCAGGACAGGCCATGGAGAAATGGGAGCCTTGTTATGCTGATGGGCGGGATGTAAATTGCCAGCAGCCACTCTGGAGAAGTGTATGGTGTTTCCTGAAACATCCAAAAAACAAAGCAACAGAGCCTAGGGCACTTCCACTTATGGTCCTATAACTTAGGGAAATTAAAATCAAAAAGACACAGCCACCCCAAAGTTTGGGCCGGCTCTGTTTACAAGAACCTCGTTTACGGTACAAGTTCAATATCACAGAAAGTGAAAAATGGATAAAGAAGTTGTGGTACTTACGTACAACGCAATATCACTCAGCAATGAAATCTATGTCATCAGGCCCATAGCAGCATAATGAGTGGATTCAGGTACGATGATTCTAAGTGAAATAAGTCACACAGAAAAAGAAACATCATAAGATATCACTACTACACGTAATGTAAACTTGGCTACACAGGAACTGAATTACTCAACAGAACAGGGTGTCAAATGTAGAAAACCAACTTATGCTTGCTTAAGGGGAAAGGTGAGTTGGGGTGCTGCATACAACAAGAGATTGAAATTAGCACAGATACCCTTCCATAAGCCAAATATGTAATAGACAAGAGCTACTCCTTGCTCAACGAAGTGGACTCAACACCCCATATTAAACGCTTAAGAATATACCTGACTAGTAAGAATCTTAAAACCTAAGGATTTATATGTCTCCGAAAGAGAATCAAGCGTGTGTACAGCGGCATAAACGCAGCTGTGATAGGATTGGTGAGGTTCGGTGAGCAAATGCAGACCCTTTGAAGTCATATTGCATGGTACCCATTCCATGGGTCTCAACTCTCCATGTTTAAGGGATTCTTCCTTCAGCTAAAACATGCATGTGGAACCCAGAGTACGATCCACTGTGTGATCGGGATACGTGTTCAAATGTGTCTCAGTTTTCATCCCCTGGTACTCGGGTGCAACATTCCAGATGCTTTACTAACACTCTCCCCACTTGGAGAGTCAGTGCCTTTAACCTCCTGTTTGGCCCAGTTTGCAATTTCTGTGGAAAATGAACAGGAATAGGGAGAACCAATGAGAGACTAGCTGGAGGCGTCTGGACGGGCAAATTTAACTCTCATTTCCCACCAGGAAGAGGAATTAACCAAAGGCTCAGCGTGCCATGCCGGAACCACACTAGGGCCAGAAGCAATCCTGCGGTGTTGCGGCCAGCTCACAAGAAAGCGAGTCGAAGAAAGGAGCTCAGGGGCACTGTAATTCACAAACCTGCAGTTATAAATGACAGCTATCTTCCAAAAATATATTGAAGTAAGGCTGCCAAGAGGAGTTGAAAGCGGGGCAGAATTGCAGGAAACCGATTTCAGGAGGGAGACTGGAATTGCATGTAAAGCATAGGAAAAGAGGCACAATGTCCACAATGATGCACTTGGCCAAAAAGGGCGTATGCGTTTTTTCCTGAATATATTCAGGAAAAAACGCATACGCCCTTTTTGGCCAACCAAGCAAGCTTGCAAAGGAAATCTGCACTACAATGAAGTCTCACTGCCCCCCGGTCAAAAGGGCCATCTGAAAAAAGTGTAAAATCCAGAAAGGCAGGACAGGCCAAGGAGAACTGGGAGCCTTGTTATGCTGATGGGCGGGATGTAAATTGCCAGCAGCCACTCTGGAGAAGTGTATGGTGTTTCCTGAAACATCCAAAAAACAAAGCAACAGAGCCTAGGGCACTTCCACTTATGGTCCTATAGCTTAGGGAAATTAAAATCAAAAAGACACAGCCACCCCAAAGTTTGGGACGGCTCTGTTTAAAAGAACCTCGTTTACGGTACAAGTTCAATATCACAGAAAGCGAAAAATGGATAAAGAAGTTGTGGTACTTACGTACAATGCAATATCACTCAGCAATGAAATCTATGTCATTAGGCCCGTAGCAGCATAATGAGTGGATTCAGGTACAATGATTCTAAGTGAAATAAGTCACACAGAAAAAGAAACATCATAAGATATCACTACTACACGGAATGTAAACTTGGCTACACAGGAACTGAATTACAAAACAGAACAGGGTGTCAAATGTAGAAAACCAACTTATGCTTGCTTAAGGGGAAAGGTGAGTTGGCGTGCTGCATAAAACCAGAGATTGAAATTAGCACAGATACCCTTCCATAAGCCAAATATGTAATAGACAAGAGCTACTCCTTGCTCAACGAAGTGGACTCAACACCCCACATTATATGCCTAAGAATATACCTGACTAGTAAGAGTCTTAAAACCTAAGGATTTATATGTCTCCGAAAGAGAATCAAGCGTGTGTACAGCGGCATAAACGCAGCAGTGATAGGATTGGTGAGGTTCGGTGAGCAAATGCAGACCCTTTGAAGTCATATTGCATGGTACCCATTCCATGGGTCTCAACTCTCCATGTTTAAGGGATTCTTCCTTCAGCTAAAACATGCATGTGGAACCCAGAGTACGATCCACTGTGTGATCGGGAAACGTGTTCAAATGTGTCTCAGTTTTCGTCCCCTGGTACTAGGGTGCAACATTCCAGATGCTTTACTAACACTCTCCCCAATTGGAGAGTCAGTGCCTTTAACCTCCTGTTTGGCCCAGTTTGCAATTTCTGTGGAAAATGAACAGGAATAGGGAGAACCAATGAGAGACTAGCTGGAGGCGTCTGGACGGGCAAATTTAACTCTCATTTCCCACCAGGAAGAGGAATTAACCAAAGGCTCAGCGTGCCATGCCGGAACCACACTAGGGCCAGAAGCAATCCTGCGGTGTTGCGGCCAGCTCACAAGAAAGCGAGTTGAAGGAAGGAGCTCAGGGGCACTGTAATTCACAAACCTGCAGTTATAAATGACAGCTATCGTCCAAAAATATATTGAAGTAAGGCTGCCAAGAGGACTTGAAAGCGGGGCAGAATTGCAGGAAACTGATTTCAGGAGGTACACTGGAATTGCATGTAAAGCATAGGAAAAGAGGCAGAACGTCCACAATGATGCACTTGGCCAAAAAGGGCGTATGCGTTTTTTCCTGAATATATACAGGAAAAAACGCATACGCCCTTTTTGGCCAAACAAGCAAGCTTGCAAATGAAATCTGCACTACAATGAAGTCTCACTTATCCCCCGGTCAAAAGGGCCATCTGAAAAAAGTGTAAAATCCAGAAAGGCAGGACAGGCCATGGAGAAATGGGAGCCTTGTTATGCTGATGGGTGGGATGTAAATTGCCAGCAGCCACTCTGGAGAAGTGTATGGTGTTTCCTGAAACATCCAAAAAACTAAGCAACAGACCCTAGGGCACTTCCACTTATGGTCCTATAGCTTAGGGAAATTAAAATCAAAAAGACACAGCCACCCCAAAGTTTGGGACGGCTCTGTTTACAAGAACCTCGTTTACGGTACAAGTTCAATATCACAGAAAGCGAAAAATGGATAAAGAAGTTGTGGTACTTACGTACAATGCAATATCACTCAGCAACGAAATCTATGTCATCAGGCCCGTAGAAGCATAATGAGTGGATTCAGGTACGATGATTCTAAGTGAAATAAGTCACACAGAAAAAGAAACATCATAAGATATCACTACTACACGGAATGTAAACTTGGCTACACAGGAACTGAATTACAAAACAGAACAGTGTCTCAGATGTAGAAAACCAACTTATGCTTGCTTAAGGGGAAAGGTGAGTTGGGGTGCAGCATAAAACCACACATTGAAATTAGCACAGATACCGTTCCATAAGCCAAATATGTAATAGACAAGAGCTACTCCTTGCTCAACCAAGTGGACTCAACACCCCATATTAAACGCTTAAGAATACACCTGACTAGAAATAATCTTAAAACCTGTGGATTTATATGTCTCCGAAAGAGAATCAAGCGTGTGTACAGCGACATAAACGCAGCAGTGATAAGATTGGTGAGGTTCGGTGAGCAAATGCAGACCCTTTGAAGTCATATTGCATGGTACCCAATCCATGGGTCTCAACTCTCCAAGTTTAAGGGATTCTTCCTTCAGCTAAAACATGCATGTGGAACCCAGAGTATGATCCACCGTGTGATCGGAAAACGTGTTCAAATGTGTCTCAGTTTTCGTACCCTGCTACTCGGTTGCAACATTCCAGACGCTTTACTAACACTCTCCCCACTTGGAGAGTCAGTGCCTTTAACCTCCTGTTTGGCCCAGTTTGCAATTTCTGTGGAAAATGAACAGGAATAGGGAGAACCAATGAGAGACTAGGTGGAGGTGTCTGGACGGGCAATTTTAACTCTCATTTCCCACCAGGAAGAGGAATTAACCAAAGGCTCAGCATGCCATGCCAGAACCAAACTAGGGCCTGAAGCAATCCTGCGGTGTTGCGGCCAGCTCACAAGAAAGCGAGTGGAAGAAAGGAGCTCAGGGGCACTGTAATTCACAAACCTGCAGAGTTATAAATGACAGCTATCTTCCAAAAATATATTGAAGGAAGGCTGCCAAGAGGAGTTGAATGCGGGGCAGAATTGCAGGAAACTGATTTCAGGAGGTAGACTGGAATTGCATGTAAAGCATAGGAAAAGAGGCAGAACGTCCACAATGATGCACTTGGCCAAAAAGGGCGTATGCGTTTTTTCCTGAATATATTCAGGAAAAAACGCATACGCCCTTTTTGGCCAACCAAGTAAGCTTGCAAAGGAAATCTGCACTACAATGAAGTCTCACTGCCCCCCGGTCAAAAGGGCCATCTGAAAAAAGTGTAAAATCCAGAAAGGCAGGCCAGGCCATGGAGAACTGGGAGCCTTGTTATGCTGATGGGCGGGATGTAAATTGCCAGCAGCCACTCTGGAGAAGTGTATGATGTTTCCTGAAACATCCAAAAAACAAAGCAACAGAGCCTAGGGCACTTCCACTTATGGTCCTATAGCTTAGGGAAATTAAAATCAAAAAGACACAGCCACCCCAAAGTTTGGGCCGGCTCTCTTTACAAGAACCTCGTTTACGGTACAAGTTCAATATCACAGAAAGTGAAAAATGGATAAAGAAGTTGTGGTACTTACGTAAAACGCAATATCACTCAGCAATGAAATCTATGTCATCAGGCCCGTAGCAGCATAATGAGTGGATTCAGGTACGATGATTCTAAGTGAAATAAGTCACACAGAAAAAGAAACATCATAAGATATCACTACTACACGGAATGTAAACTTGGCTACACAGGAACTGAATTACAGAACAGAACAGGGTCTCAAATGTAGAAAACCAACTTATGCTTGCTTAAGGGGAAAGGTGAGTTGGGGTGCTGCATAAAACCAGAGATTGAAATTAGCACAGATACCGTTACATAAGCCAAATATGTAATAGACAAGAGCTACTCCTTGCTCAACGAAGTGGACTCAACACCCCACATTAAACGCCTAAGAATATACCTGACTAGTAATAATCTTAAAACCTAAGGATTTATATGTCTCCGAAAGAGAATCAAGCGAGTGTACAGTGGCATAAACGCAGCAGTGATAGGATTGGTGAGGTTCGGTGACCAAATGCAGACCCTTTGAAGTCATATTGCATGGTACCCATTCCATGGGTCTCAACTCTCCAGGTTTAAGGGATTCTTCCTTCAGCTAAAATATGCATGTGGAACCCAGAGTATGATCCACCATGTGATCGGAAAACGTGTTCAAATGTGTCTCAGTTTTCGTCCCCTGCTACTCGGGTGCAACATTCCAGACGCTTTACTAACACTCTCCCCAATTGGAGAGTCAGTGCCTTTAACCTCCTGTTTGGCCCAGTTTGCAATTTCTGTGGAAAATGAACAGGAATTGGGAGAACCAATGAGAGACTAGGTGGAGGTGTCTGGACGGGCAAATTTAACTCTCATTTCCCACCAGGAAGAGGAATTAACCAAAGGCTCAACATGCCATACCGGAACCAAACTAGGGCCTGAAGCAATCCTGCGGTGTTGCGGCCAGCTCACAAGAAAGCGAGTTGAAGAAACGAGCTCAGGGGCAGTGTAATTCACAAACCTGCAGAGTTATAAATGACAGCTATCGTCCAAAAATATATTGAAGTAAGGCTGCCAAGAAGACTTGAAAGCGGGGCAGAATTGCAGGAAACCGATTTCAGGAGGGAGACAGGAATTGCATGTAAAGCATAGGAAAAGAGGCACAATGTCCACAATGATGCACTTGGCCAAAAAGGGCGTATGCGTTTTTTCCTGAATATATTCAGGAAAAAACGCATACGCCCTTTTTGGCCAACCAAGCAAGCTTGCAAAGGATATCTGCACTACAATGAAGTCTCACTGCCCCCCGGTCAAAAGGGCCATCTGAAAAAAGTGTAAAATCCAGAAAGGCAGGACAGGCCATGGAGAACTGGGAGCCTTGTTATGCTGATGGGTGGGATGTAAATTGCCAACAGCCACTCTGGAGAAGTGTATGGTGTTTCCTGAAACATCTAAAAAACAAAGCAACAGAGCCTAGGGCACTTCCACTTATGGTCCTATAGCTTAGGGAAATTAAAATCAAAAAGACACAGCCACCCCAAAGTTTGGGCCGGCTCTGTTTACAAGAACCTCGTTTACGGTACAAGTTCAATATCACAGAAAGCGAAAAATGGATAAAGAAGTTGTTGTACTTACGTACAATGCAATATCACTCAGCAATGAAATCTATGTCATCAGGCCCGTAGCAGCATAATGAGTGTATTCAGGTATGATGATTCTAAGTGAAATAAGTCACACAGAAAAAGAAACACCATAAGATATCACTACTACACGGAAGGTAAACTTGGCTACACAAGAACTGAATTACAAAACAGAACAGGGTCTCAAATGTAGAAAACCTACTTATGCTTGCTTGAGGGGAAAGGTGAGTTGGGGTGCTGCATGAAACCAGAGATTGAAATTAGCACAGATACCGTTCCATAAGCCAAATATGTAATAGACAAGAGCTACTCCTTGCTCAACGAAGTGGACTCAACACCCCATATTAAACGCCTAAGAATATACCTGACTAGTAAGAATATTAAAACCTACCGATTTATATGTCTCCGAAAGAGAATCAAGCGTGTGTACGGCGGCATAAACGCAGCAGTGATAGGATTGGTGAAGTTCGGTGAGCAAATGCAGAACCTTTGAAGTCATATTGCACGGTACCCATTCCATGGGACTCAACTCTCCAGGTTTAAGGGATTCTTCCTTCAGCTAAAACATGCATGTGGAACCCAGAGTATGATCCACCATGTGATCGGAAAACGTGTTCAAATGTGTCTCAGTTTTCGTCCCCTGGTACTCGGGTGCAACATTCAAGACGCTTTACTAACACTCTCCCCAATTGGAGAGTCAGTGCCTTTAACCTCCTGTTTGGCCCAGTTTGCAATTTCTGTGGAAAATGAACAGGAATAGGGAGAACCAATGAGAGACTAGGTGGAGGTGTCTGGACGGGCAAATTTAACTCTCATTTCCCACCAGGAAGAGGAATTAACCAAAGGCTCAACATGCCGTGCCGGAACCAAACTAGGGCCTGAAGCAATCCTGCGGTGTTGCGGCCAGCTCACAAGAAAGCGAGTTGAAGAAACGAGCTCAGGGGCAGTGTAATTCACAAACCTGCAGAGTTATAAATGACAGCTATCGTCCAAAAATATATTGAAGGAAGGCTGCCAAGAGGACTTGAAAGCGGGGCAGAATTGCAGGAAACCGATTTCAGGAGGTAGACAGGAATTGCATGTAAAGCATAGGAAAAGAGGCAGAACGTCCACAATGATGCACTTGGCCAAAAAGGGCGTATGCGTTTTTTCAGGAAAAAACGCATACGCCCTTTTTGGCCAACCAAGCAAGCTTGCAAAGGAAATCTGCACTACAATGAAGTCTCACTGCCCCCCGGTCAAAACGGCCATCTGAAAAACGTGTAAAATCCAGAAAGGCAGGACAGGCCATGGAGAACTGGGAGCCTTGTTATGCTGATGGGCGGGATGTAAATTGCCAACAGCCACTCTGGAGAAGTGTATGGTGTTTCTTGAAACATCCAAAAAACAAAGCAACAGAGCCTAGGGCACTTCCACTTATGGTCCTATAGCTTAGGGAAATTAAAATCAAAAAGACACAGCCACCCCAAGTTTGGGACGGCTCTGTTTACAAGAACCTCGTTTACAGTACAAGTTCAATATCACAGAAAGCGAAAAATGGATAAAGAAGTTGTGGTACTTACGTACAATGCAATATCACTCAGCAATGAAATCTATGTCATCAGGCCTGTAGCAGCATAATGAGTGGATTCAGGTACGATGATTCTAAGTGAAATAAGTCATACAGGGCTTACCTGGTGGCGCAGTGGTTGAGAGTCCGCCTGCCGATGCAGAGGACATGGGTTCGTGCCCCGCTCCGGGAAGATCCCACATGCCGCGGAGCGGCTGGGACTGTGAGCCATGGCCGCTGAGCCTGCGCGTCCGGAGCCTGTGCTCCGCAATGGGAAACACCACAACAGTGAGAGGCCCACGTACCGCAAAAAAAAAAATAAATAAAAAATAAATAAATAAATAAATAAGTCACACAGAAAAAGAAACATCATAAGATATCACTACTACACGGAATGTAAACTTGGCTACACAGGAACTGAATTACAAAACAGAACAGGGTGTCAAATGTAGAAAACCAACTTATGCTTGCTTAAGGGGAAAGGTGAGTTGGCGTGCTACATAAAACCAGAGATTGAAATTAGCACAGATACCCTTCCATAAGCCAAATATGTAATAGACAAGAGCTACTCCTTGCTCAACGAAGTGGACTCAACACCCCACATTAAACGCCTAAGAATATACCTGACTAGTAAGAATCTTAAAACCTAAGGATTTATATGTCTCCGAAAGAGAATCAAGTGTGTGTACAGCGGCATAAACGCAGCAGTGATAGGATTGGTGAGGTTCGGTGAGCAAATGCAGACCCTTTGAAGTCATATTGCATGGTACCCATTCCATGGGTCTCAACTCTCCATGTTTAAGGGATTCTTCCTTCAGCTAAAACATGCATGTGGAACCCAGAGGACGATCCACTGTGTGATCGGGAAACGTGTTCAAATGTGTCTCAGTTTTCGTCCCCTGGTACTCGGGTGCAACATTCCAGATGCTTTACTAACACTCTCCCCAATTGGAGAGTCAGTGCCTTTAACCTCCTGTTTGGCCCAGTTTGCAATTTCTGTGGAAAATGAACAGGAATAGGGAGAATCAATGAGAGACTAGCTGGAGGCATCTGGACGGGCAAATTTAACTCTCATTTCCCACCAGGAAGAGGAATTAACCAAAGGCTCAGCGTGCCATGCCGGAACCAAACTAGGGCCAGAAGCAATCCTGCGGTGTTGCGGCCAGCTCACAAGAAAGCGAGTTGAAGAAAGGAGCTCAGGGGCACTGTAATTCACAAAACTGCAGTTATAAATGACAGCTATCGTCCAAAAATATATTGAAGTAAGGCTGCCAAGAGGACTTGAAAGCGGGGCAGAATTGCAGGAAACCGATTTCAGGAGGTACACTGGAATTGCATGTAAAGCATAGGAAAAGAGGCAGAACGTCCACAATGATGCACTTGGCCAAAAAGTGCGTATGCGTTTTTTCCTGAATATATACAGGAAAAAACGCATACGCCCTTTTTGGCCAAACAAGCAAGCTTGCAAATGAAATCTGCACTACAATGAAGTCTCACTGACCCCCCAGTCAAAAGGGCCATCTGAAAAAAGTGTAAAATCCAGAAAGGCAGGACAGGCCATGGAGAAATGGGAGCCTTGTTATGCTGATGGGTGAGATGTAAATTGCCAGCAGCCACTCTGGAGAAGTGTATGGTGTTTCCTGAAACATCCAAAAAACAAAGCAACAGAGCCTAGGGCACTTCCACTTATGGTCCTATAGCTTAGGGAAATTAAAATCAAAAGACACAGCCACCCCAAAGTTTGGGACGGCTCTGTTTACAAGAACCTTGTTTACAGTACAAGTTCAATATCACAGAAAGCGAAAAATGGATAAAGAAGTTGTGGTACTTACGTACAATGCAATATCACTCAGCAACGAAATCTATGTCATCAGGCCCGTAGAAGCATAATGAGTGGATTCAGGTACGATGATTCTAAGTGAAATAAGTCACACAGAAAAAGAAACATCATAAGATATCACTACTACACGGAATGTAAACTTGGCTACACAGGAACTGAATTACAAAACAGAACAGTGTCTCAGATGTAGAAAACCAACTTATGCTTGCTTAAGGGGAAAGGTGAGTCGGGGTGCAGCATAAAACCACACATTGAAATTAGCACAGATAACGTTCCATAAGCCAAATATGTAATAGACAAGAGCTACTCCTTGCTCAACCAAGTGGACTCAACACCCCATATTAAACGCCTAAGAATATACCTGACTAGTAAGAATCTTAAAACCTATGGATTTATATGTCTCCGAAAGAGAATCAAGCGTGTGTACAGCAGCATAAACGCAGCAGTGATAGGATTGGTGATGTTCGGTGAGCAAATGCAGACCCTTTGTAGTCATATTGCATGGTACCTATTCCATGGGTCTCAACTCTCCAGGTTTAAGAGATTCTTCCTTCAGCTAAAACATGCATGTGGAACCCAGAGTATGATCCACCATGTGATCGGGAAACGTGTTCAAATGTGTCTCAGTTTTCGTCCCCTGGTACTCGGGTGCAACATTCCAGACGCTTTACTAACACTGTCCTCACTTGGAGACTCAGTGCCTTTAACCTCCTGTTTGGCCCAGTTTGCAATTTCTGTGGAAAATGAACAGGAATAGGGAGAACCAATGAGAGACCAGCTGGAGGTGTCTGGACGGGCAAATTTAACTCTCATTTCCCACTAGGAAGAGGAATTAACCAAAGGCTCATCATGCCATGCCGTAACCAAACTAGGGCCTGAAGCAATCCTGCGGTGTTGCGGCCAGCTCACAGGAAAGCGAGTTGAAGAAAGGAGCTCAGGGGCACTGTAATTCACAAACCTGCAGAGTTATAAATGACAGCTATCTTCCAAAAATATATTGAAGTGAGGCAGCCAAGAGGAGTTGAAAGTGGGGCAGAATTGCAGGAAACCGATTTCAGGAGGTAGACAGGAATTGCATGTAAAGCATAGGAAAAGAGGCAGAACGTCCACAATAATCCACTTGGCCAAAAAGGGCGTATGCGTTTTTTCCTGAATATATTCAGGAAAAAACGCATACGCCCTTTTTGGCCAACCAAGCAAGCTTGCAAAGGAAATCTGCACTACAATGAACTCTCACTGCCCCCTGGTCCAAAGGGCCATCTGAAAAAAGTGTAAAATCCAGAAAGGCAGGACAGGCCATGGAGAAATGGGAGCCTTGTTATGCTGATGGGCGGGATGTAAATTGCCAGCAGCCACTCTGGAGAAGTGTATGGTGTTTCCTGAAACATCCAAAAAACAAAGCAACAGAGCCTAGGGCACTTCCACTTATGGTCCTATAACTTAGGGAAATTAAAATCAAAAAGACACAGCCACCCCAAAGTTTGGGCCGGCTCTGTTTACAAGAACCTCGTTTACGGTACAAGTTCAATATCACAGAAAGTGAAAAATGGATAAAGAAGTTGTGGTACTTACGTACAACGCAATATCACTCAGCAATGAAATCTATGTCATCAGGCCCATAGCAGCATAATGAGTGGATTCAGGTACGATGATTCTAAGTGAAATAAGTCACACAGAAAAAGAAACATCATAAGATATCACTACTACACGTAATGTAAACTTGGCTACACAGGAACTGAATTACTCAACAGAACAGGGTGTCAAATGTAGAAAACCAACTTATGCTTGCTTAAGGGGAAAGGTGAGTTGGGGTGCTGCATACAACAAGAGATTGAAATTAGCACAGATACCCTTCCATAAGCCAAATATGTAATAGACAAGAGCTACTCCTTGCTCAACGAAGTGGACTCAACACCCCATATTAAACGCCTAAGAATATACCTGACTAGTAAGAATCTTAAAACCTAAGGATTTATATGTCTCCGAAAGAGAATCAAGCGTGTGTACAGCGGCATAAACGCAGCTGTGATAGGATTGGTGAGGTTCGGTGAGCAAATGCAGACCCTTTGAAGTCATATTGCATGGTACCCATTCCATGGGTCTCAACTCTCCATGTTTAAGGGATTCTTCCTTCAGCTAAAACATGCATGTGGAACCCAGAGTACGATCCACTGTGTGATCGGGATACGTGTTCAAATGTGTCTCAGTTTTCATCCCCTGGTACTCGGGTGCAACATTCCAGATGCTTTACTAACACTCTCCCCACTTGGAGAGTCAGTGCCTTTAACCTCCTGTTTGGCCCAGTTTGCAATTTCTGTGGAAAATGAACAGGAATAGGGAGAACCAATGAGAGACTAGCTGGAGGCGTCTGGACGGGCAAATTTAACTCTCATTTCCCACCAGGAAGAGGAATTAACCAAAGGCTCAGCGTGCCATGCCGGAACCACACTAGGGCCAGAAGCAATCCTGCGGTGTTGCGGCCAGCTCACAAGAAAGCGAGTCGAAGAAAGGAGCTCAGGGGCACTGTAATTCACAAACCTGCAGTTATAAATGACAGCTATCTTCCAAAAATATATTGAAGTAAGGCTGCCAAGAGGAGTTGAAAGCGGGGCAGAATTGCAGGAAACCGATTTCAGGAGGGAGACTGGAATTGCATGTAAAGCATAGGAAAAGAGGCACAATGTCCACAATGATGCACTTGGCCAAAAAGGGCGTATGCGTTTTTTCCTGAATATATTCAGGAAAAAACGCATACGCCCTTTTTGGCCAACCAAGCAAGCTTGCAAAGGAAATCTGCACTACAATGAAGTCTCACTGCCCCCCGGTCAAAAGGGCCATCTGAAAAAAGTGTAAAATCCAGAAAGGCAGGACAGGCCAAGGAGAACTGGGAGCCTTGTTATGCTGATGGGCGGGATGTAAATTGCCAGCAGCCACTCTGGAGAAGTGTATGGTGTTTCCTGAAACATCCAAAAAACAAAGCAACAGAGCCTAGGGCACTTCCACTTATGGTCCTATAGCTTAGGGAAATTAAAATCAAAAAGACACAGCCACCCCAAAGTTTGGGACGGCTCTGTTTAAAAGAACCTCGTTTACGGTACAAGTTCAATATCACAGAAAGCGAAAAATGGATAAAGAAGTTGTGGTACTTACGTACAATGCAATATCACTCAGCAATGAAATCTATGTCATCAGGCCCGTAGCAGCATAATGAGTGGATTCAGGTACAATGATTCTAAGTGAAATAAGTCACACAGAAAAAGAAACATCATAAGATATCACTACTACACGGAATGTAAACTTGGCTACACAGGAACTGAATTACAAAACAGAACAGGGTGTCAAATGTAGAAAACCAACTTATGCTTGCTTAAGGGGAAAGGTGAGTTGGCGTGCTGCATAAAACCAGAGATTGAAATTAGCACAGATACCCTTCCATAAGCCAAATATGTAATAGACAAGAGCTACTCCTTGCTCAACGAAGTGGACTCAACACCCCACATTATATGCCTAAGAATATACCTGACTAGTAAGAGTCTTAAAACCTAAGGATTTATATGTCTCCGAAAGAGAATCAAGCGTGTGTACAGCGGCATAAACGCAGCAGTGATAGGATTGGTGAGGTTCGGTGAGCAAATGCAGACCCTTTGAAGTCATATTGCATGGTACCCATTCCATGGGTCTCAACTCTCCATGTTTAAGGGATTCTTCCTTCAGCTAAAACATGCATGTGGAACCCAGAGTACGATCCACTGTGTGATCAGGAAACGTGTTCAAATGTGTCTCAGTTTTCGTCCCCTGGTACTCGGGTGCAACATTCCAGATGCTTTACTAACACTCTCCCCAATTGGAGAGTCAGTGCCTTTAACCTCCTGTTTGGCCCAGTTTGCAATTTCTGTGGAAAATGAACAGGAATAGGGAGAACCAATGAGAGACTAGCTGGAGGCGTCTGGACGGGCAAATTTAACTCTCATTTCCCACCAGGAAGAGGAATTAACCAAAGGCTCAGCGTGCCATGCCGGAACCACACTAGGGCCAGAAGCAATCCTGCGGTGTTGCGGCCAGCTCACAAGAAAGCGAGTTGAAGGAAGGAGCTCAGGGGCACTGTAATTCACAAACCTGCAGTTATAAATGACAGCTATCGTCCAAAAATATATTGAAGTAAGGCTGCCAAGAGGACTTGAAAGCGGGGCAGAATTGCAGGAAACTGATTTCAGGAGGTACACTGGAATTGCATGTAAAGCATAGGAAAAGAGGCAGAACGTCCACAATGATGCACTTGGCCAAAAAGGGCGTATGCGTTTTTTCCTGAATATATACAGGAAAAAACGCATACGCCCTTTTTGGCCAAACAAGCAAGCTTGCAAATGAAATCTGCACTACAATGAAGTCTCACTTATCCCCCGGTCAAAAGGGCCATCTGAAAAAAGTGTAAAATCCAGAAAGGCAGGACAGGCCATGGAGAAATGGGAGCCTTGTTATGCTGATGGGTGGGATGTAAATTGCCAGCAGCCACTCTGGAGAAGTGTATGGTGTTTCCTGAAACATCCAAAAAACAAAGCAACAGACCCTAGGGCACTTCCACTTATGGTCCTATAGCTTAGGGAAATTAAAATCAAAAAGACACAGCCACCCCAAAGTTTGGGACGGCTCTGTTTACAAGAACCTCGTTTACGGTACAAGTTCAATATCACAGAAAGCGAAAAATGGATAAAGAAGTTGTGGTACTTACGTACAATGCAATATCACTCAGCAACGAAATCTATGTCATCAGGCCCGTAGAAGCATAATGAGTGGATTCAGGTACGATGATTCTAAGTGAAATAAGTCACACAGAAAAAGAAACATCATAAGATATCACTACTACACGGAATGTAAACTTGGCTACACAGGAACTGAATTACAAAACAGAACAGTGTCTCAGATGTAGAAAACCAACTTATGCTTGCTTAAGGGGAAAGGTGAGTTGGGGTGCAGCATAAAACCACACATTGAAATTAGCACAGATACCGTTCCATAAGCCAAATATGTAATAGACAAGAGCTACTCCTTGCTCAACCAAGTGGACTCAACACCCCATATTAAACGCCTAAGAATATACCTGACTAGTAATAATCTTAAAACCTATGGATTTATATGTCTCCGAAAGAGAATCAAGCGTGTGTACAGCAGCATAAACGCAGCAGTGATAGGATTGGTGAGGTTCGGTGAGCAAATGCAGACCCTTTGTAGTCATATTGCATGGTACCTATTCCATGGGTCTCAACTCTCCAGGTTTAAGAGATTCTTCCTTCAGCTAAAACATGCATGTGGAACCCAGAGTACGATCCACCGTGTGATCGGGAAACGTGTTCAAATGTGTCTCAGTTTTCGTCCCCTGGTACTCGGGTGCAACATTCCAGACGCTTTACTAACACTCTCCCCACTTGGAGACTCAGTGCCTTTAACCTCCTGTTTGGCCCAGTTTGCAATTTCTGTGGAAAATGAACAGGAATAGGGAGAACCAATGAGAGACCAGCTGGAGGTGTCTGGACGGGCAAATTTAACTCTCATTTCCCACCAGGAAGAGGAATTAACCAAAGGCTCATCATGCCATGCCGTAACCAAACTAGGGCCTGAAGCAATCCTGCGGTGTTGCGGCCAGCTCACAAGAAAGCGAGTTGAAGAAAGGAGCTCAGGGGCACTGTAATTCACAAACCTGCAGAGTTATAAATGACAGCTATCTTCCAAAAATATATTGAAGTAAGGCTGCCAAGAGGAGTTGAAAGCGGGGCAGAATTGCAGGAAACCGATTTCAGGAGGGAGACTGGAATTGCATGTAAAGCATAGGAAAAGAGGCACAATGTGCACAATGATGCACTTGGCCAAAAAGGGCGTATGCGTTTTTTCCTGAATATATTCAGGAAATATATTCAGGAAAAAACGCATACGCCCTTTTTGGCCAACCAAGCAAGCTTGCAAAGGAAATCTGCACTACAATGAAGTCTCACTGCCCCCCGGTCAAAAGGGCCATCTGAAAAAAGTGTAAAATCCAGAAAGGCAGGACAGGCCAAGGAGAACTGGGAGCCTTGTTATGCTGATGGGCGGGATGTCAATTGTCAGCAGCCACTCTGGAGAAGTGTATGGTGTTTCCTGAAACATCCAAAAAACAAAGCAACAGAGCCTAGGGCACTTCCACTTATGGTCCTATAGCTTAGGGAAATTAAAATCAAAAAGACACAGCCACCCCAAAGTTTGGGACGGCTCTGTTTAAAAGTACCTCGTTTACGGTACAAGTTCAATATCACAGAAAGCGAAAAATGGATAAAGAAGTTGTGGTACTTACGTACAATGCAATATCACTCAGCAATGAAATCTATGTCATCAGGCCCGTAGCAGCATAATGAGGGGATTCAGGTACGATGATTCTAAGTGAAATAAGTCACACAGAAAAAGAAACATCATAAGATATCACTACTACACGGAATGTAAACTTGGCTACACAGGAACTGAATTACAAAACAGAACAGGGTGTCAAATGTAGAAAACCAACTTATGCTTGCTTAAGGGGAAAGGTGAGTTGGGGTGCTGCATAAAACCAGAGATTGAAATTAGCACAGATACCATTCCATAAGCCAAATATGTAATAGACAAGAGCTACTCCTTGCTCAACGAAGTGGACTCAACACCCCATATTAAACGCCTAAGAATATACCTGACTAGTAAGAATCTTAAAACCTAAGGATTTATATGTTTCCGAAAGAGAATCAAGCGTGTGTACAGCGGCATAAACGCAGCAGTGATAGGATTGGTGAGGTTCGGTGAGCAAATGCAGACCCTTTGAAATCATATTGCATGGTACCCATTCCATGGGTCTCAACTCTCCATGTTTAAGGGATTCTTCCTTCAGCTAAAACATGCATGTGGAACCCAGAGGACGATCCACTGTGTGATCGGGAAACGTGTTCAAATGTGTCTCAGTTTTCGTCCCCTGGTACTCGGGTGCAACATTCCAGACGCTTTACTAACACTCTCCCCACTTGGAGAGTCAGTGCCTTTAACCTC
Organism: Leucopleurus acutus; assembly: GCF_964270905.1. NCBI lineage: Eukaryota > Metazoa > Chordata > Mammalia > Artiodactyla > Delphinidae > Leucopleurus > Leucopleurus acutus. The sequence goes on along the minus strand of NC_139142.1, from coordinate 97,410,687 downwards.
CTGTTTGGCCCAGTTTGCAATTTCTGTGGAAAATGAACAGGAATAGGGAGAACCAATGAGAGACTAGCTGGAGGCGTCTGGACGGGCAAATTTAACTCTCATTTCCCACCAGGAAGAGGAATTAACCAAAGGATCAGCGTGCCATGCCGGAACCACACTAGGGCCTGAAGCAATCCTGCGGTGTTGCGGCCAGCTCACAAGAAAGCGAGTTGAAGAAAGGAGCTCAGGGGCACTGTAATTCACAAACCTGCAGTTATAAATGACAGCTATCGTCCAAAAATATATTGAAGGAAGGCTGCCAAGAGGACTTGAAAGCGGGGCAGAATTGCAGGAAACCGATTTCAGGAGGTACACTGGAATTGCATGTAAAGCATAGGAAAAGAGGCAGAACGTCCACAATGATGCACTTGGCCAAAAAGGGCGTATGCGTTTTTTCCTGAATATATACAGGAGAAAACGCATACGCCATTTTTGGCCAAACAAGCAAGCTTGCAAAGGAAATCTGCACTACAATGAAGTCTCACTGCCCCCCGGTCAAAAGGGCTATCTGAAAAAAGTGTAAAATCCAGAAAGGCAGGACAGGCCATGGAGAAATGGGAGCCTTGTTATGCTGATGGGTGGGATGTAAATTGCCAGCAGCCACTCTGAAGAAGTGTATGGTGTTTCCTGAAACATCCAAAAAACAAAGCAACAGAGCCTAGGGCACTTCCACTTATGGTCCTATAGCTTAGGGAAATTAAAATCAAAAAGACACAGCCACACCAAAGTTTGGGCCGGCTCTGTTTACAAGAACCTCGTTTTCGGTACAAGTTCAATATCACAGAAAGCGAAAAATGGATAAAGAAGTTGTGGTACTTACGTACAATGCAATATCACTCAGCAATGAAATCTATGTCATCAGGCCCGTAGCAGCATAATGAGTGGATTCAGGTACGATGATTCTAAGTGAAATAAGTCACACAGAAAAAGAAACATCATAAGGTATCACTAATACACGCAATGTAAACTTGGCTACACAGGAACTGAATTACAAAGCAAAACAGGGTCTCAAATGTAGAAAACCAACTTATGCTTGCTTAAGGGGAAAGGTGAGTTGGGGTACTGCATAAAACCAGAGATTGAAATTAGCACAGATACTGTTCCATAAGCCAAATATGTAATAGACAAGAGCTACTCCTTGCTCAACGAAGTGGACTCAACACCCCATAATAAACGCCTAAGAATATACCTGACTAGTAAGAATCTTAAAACTTTTCGATTTATATGTCTCCAAAAGAGAATCAAGTGTGTGTACAGCGGCATAAACGCAGCAGTGATAGGATTGGTGAGGTTCGGTGAGCAAATGCAGACCCTTTGAAGTCATATTGCATGGTACCCATTCCATGGGTCTCAACTCTCCAGGTTTAAGGGATTCTTCCTTCAGCTAAAACATGCATGTGGATCACAGAGTATGATCCACCGTGTGATCAGGTAACGTGTTCAAATGTGTGTCAGTTTTCGTCCCCTGGTACTCGGCTGCAACATTCCAGACGCTTTACTAACACTCTCCCCACTTGGAGAGTCAGTGCCTTTAACCTCCTGGTTGGCCCAGTTTGCAATTTCTGCGTAAGATGAACAGGAATAGGGAGAACCAATGAGAGACTAGATGGAGGTGTCTGGACAGGCAAATTTAACTCTCATTTCCCACCAGGAAGAGGAATTAACCAAAGGCTCAGCGTGCCATGCCAGAAGCACACTAGGGCCTGAAGCAATCCTGCGGTGTTGCGGCCAGCTCACAAGAAAGCAAGTTGAGGAAAGGAACTCAGGGGTACTGTAATTCACAAACCTGCAGAGTTATAAATGACAGCTATTGTCCAAAAACATATTGAAGTAAGGCTGCCAAGAGGACTTGAAAGCGGGGCAGAATTGCAGGAAACCGATTTCAGGAGGTAGACGGGAATTGCATGTAAAGCATAGGAAAAGAGGCAGAACGTCCACAATGATGCACTTGGCCAAAAAGGGCGTATGCGTTTTTTCCTGAATATATTCAGGAAAAAACGCATACGCCCTTTTTGGCCAACCAAGCAAGCTTGCAAAGGAAATCTGCACTACAATGAAGTCTCACTGCCCCCCGGTCAAAAGGGCCATCTGAAAAAAGTGTAAAATCCAGAAAGGCAAGACAGGACATGGAGAATTGGGAGCCTTGTTATGCTGATGGGCGGGATGTAAATTGCCAACAGCCACTCTGGAGAAGTGTATGCTGTTTCCTGAAACATCTAAAAAACAAAGCAACAGAGCCTAGGGCACTTCCACTTATGGTCCTATAGCTTAGGGAAATTAAAATCAAAAAGACACAGCCACCCCAAAGTTAGGGACGGCTCTGTTTACAAGAACCTTGTTTACAGTACAAGTTCAATATCACAGAAAGCGAAAAATGGATAAAGAAGTTGTGGTACTTACGTACAATGCAATATCACTCAGCAATGAAATCTATGTCATCAGGCCCGTAGCAGCATAATGAGTGGATTAAGGTACGATGATTGTAAGTGAAATAAGTCACACAGAAAAAGAAACATCATAAGATATCACTACTACACGGAATGTAAACTTGGCTACACAGGAAGTGAATTACAAAACAGAACAGGGTCTCAAATGTAGAAAATCAACTTACGCTAGCTTAAGGGGAAAGGTGAGTTGGGGTGCTGCATGAAACCAGAGATTGAAATTAGCACAGATACCGTTCCATAAGCCAAATATGTAATAGACAAGAGCTACTCCTTGCTCAACGAAGTGGACTCAACACCCCATATTAAATGCCTAAGAATATACCTGACTAGAAATAATCTTAAAACCTACGGATTTATATGTCCCAGAAAGACAATCAAGCGTGTGTACAGCGGCATAAACGCAGCAGTGATAGGATTGGTGAGGTTCGGTGAGCAAATGCAGACCCTTTGAAGTCATATTGCATGGTACCCATTCCATGGGTCTCAACTCTCCAGGTTTAAGGGATTCTTCCTTCAGCTAAAACATGCATGTGGAACCCAGAGTATGATCCACCGTGTGATCGGAAAACGTGTTCAAATGTGTCTCAGTTTTCGTCCCCTGGTACTCGGGTGCAAACACCAGACGCTTTACTAACACTCTCCCCAATTGGTGAGTCAGTGCCTTTAACCTCCTGTTTGGCCCAGTTTGCAATTTCTGCGGAAAATGTACAGGAATAGGGAGAACCAATGAGAGACTAGCTGGGGGTGTCAGGACGGGCAAATTTAACTCTCATTTCCCACCAGGAAGAGGAATTAACCAAAGGCTCAGCGTGCCGTGCCGGAACCACACTAGGGCCTGAAGCAATCCTGCGGTGTTGCGGCCAGCTCACAAGAAAGCGAGTTGAAGAAAGGAGCTCAGGGGCACTGTAATTCACAAACCTGCAGAGTTATAAATGACAGCTATCGTCCAAAAATATATTGAAGTAAGGCTGCCAAGAGGACTTGAAAGCGGGGCAGAATTGCAGGAAACCGATTTCAGGAGATAGACGGGAATTGCATGTAAAGCATAGGAAAAGAGGAAGAACGTCCACAATGATGCACTTGGCCAAAAAGGGCGTATGCGTTTTTTCCAGGAAAAAACGCATACGCCCTTTTTGGCCAACCAAGCAAGCTTGCAAAGGAAATCTGCACTACAATGAAGTCTCGCTGCCCCCCGGTCAAAAGGGCCATATGAAAAAAGTCTAAAATCCAGAAAGGCAGGACAGGCCATGGAGAACTGGGAGCCTTGTTATGCTGATGGGCGGGATGTAAATTGCCAACAGCCACTCTGGAGAAGTGTATGCTGTTTCCTGAAACATCTAAAAAACTAAGAAACAGAGCCTAGGGCACTTCCACTTATGGTCCTATAGCTTAGGGAAATTAAAATCAAACAGACACAGCCACCCCAAAGTTTGGGACGGCTCTGTTTACAAGAACCTCGTTTACGGTACAAGTTCAATATCACAGAAAGCGAAAAATGTATAAAGAAGTTGTGGTACTTACGTACAATGCAATATCACTCAGCAATGAAATCTATGTCTTCAGGCCCGTAGCAGCATAATGAGTGGATTCAGGTATGATGATTCTAAGTGAAATAAGTCACACAGAAAAAGAAACACCATAAGATATCACTACTACACGGAAGGTAAACTTGGCTACACAAGAACTGAATTACAAAACAGAACAGGGTCTCAAATGTAGAAAACCAACTTATGCTTGCTTAAGAGGAAAGGTGAGTTGGGGTGCTGCATGAAACCAGAGATTGAAATTAGCACAGATACCGTTCCATAAGCCAAATATGTAATAGACAAGAGCTACTCCTTGCTCAACGAAGTGGACTCAACACCCCATATTAAACGCCTAAGAATATACCTGACTAGTAAGAATATTAAAACCTACCGATTTATATGTCTCCGAAAGAGAATCAAGCGTGTGTACGGCGGCATAAACGCAGCAGTGATAGGATTGGTGAAGTTCGGTGAGCAAATGCAGACCCTTTGAAGTCATATTGCATGGTACCCATTCCATGGGTCTCAACTCTCCATGTTTAAGGGATTCTTCCTTCAGCTAAAACATGCATGTGGAACCCAGAGTATGATCCACCGTGTGATCGGGAAACGTGTTCAAATGTGTCTCAGTTTTCGTCCCGTGGAACTCGGGTGCAACATTCCAGATGCTTTACTAACACTCTCCCCACTTGGAGAGTCAGTGCCTTTAACCTCCTGTTTGGCCCAGTTTGCAATTTCTGTGGAAAATGAACAGGAATAGGGAGAACCAAAGAGAGACTAGCTGGAGGTGTCTGGACGGGCAAATTTAACTCTCATTTCCCACCAGGAAGAGGAATTAACCAAAGGCTCAGCGTGCCGTGCCGGAACCACACTAGGGCCTGAAGCAATCCTGCGGTGTTGCGGCCAGCTCACAAGAAAGCGAGTTGAAGAAAGGAGCTGAGGGGCACTGTAATTCACAAACCTGCAGAGTTATAAATGACAGCTATCGTCCAAAAATATATTGAAGTAAGGCTGCCAAGAGGACTTGAAAGCGGGGCAGAATTGCAGGAAACCGATTTCAGGAGGTAGACGGGAATTGCATGTAAAGCATAGGAAAAGAGGCAGAACGTCCACAATGATGCACTTGGCTAAAAAGGGCGTATGCGTTTTTTCCTGAATATATTCAGGAAAAAACGCATACGCCCTTTTTGGTCAACCAAGCAAGCTTGCAAAGGAAATCTGCACTACAATGAAGTCTCACTGCCCCCCGTTCAAAAGGGCCATCTGAAAAAACTGTAAAATCCAGAAAGGCAAGACAGGACATGGAGAATTGGGAGCCTTGTTATGCTGATGGGCGGGATGTAAATTGCCAACAGCCACTCTGGAGAAGTGTATGCTGTTTCCTGAAACATCTAAAAAACAAAGCAACAGAGCCTAGGGCACTTCCACTTATGGTCCTATAGCTTAGGAATATTAAAATCAAAAAGACACAGCCACCCCAAAGTTTGGGCCGGCTCTGTTTACAAGAACCTCGTTTACGGTACAAGATCAATATCACAGAAAGCGAAAAATGGATAAAGAAGTTGTGGTACTTACGTACAATGCAATATCACTCAGCAATGAAATCTATGTCATCAGGCCCGTAGCAGCATAATGAGTGGATGCAGGTACGATGATTCTAAGAGAAATAAGTCACACAGAAAAAGAAACATCATAAGGTATCACTACTACACGGAATGTAAACTTGGCTACACAGGAACTGAATTACAAAACAGAACAGGGTCTCAAATGGAGAAAACCAACTTATGCTTGCTTAAGGGGAAAGGTGAGTTGGGGTGCTGCATAAAACCAGAGATTGAAATTAGCACAGATACCGTTCCATAAGCCAAATATGTAATAGACAAGAGCTACTCCTTGCTCAACGCAGTGGACTCAACACCCCATATTAAACGCCTAAGAATATACCTGACTAGAAATAATCTTAAAACCTACGGATTTATTTGTCTCCGAAAGAGAATCAAGCGTGTGTCCGGCGGCATAAACGCAGCAGTGATAGGATTGGTGAGGTTTGGTGAGCAAATGCAGACCCTTTGAAGTCATACTGCATGGTACCCATTCCATGGGTCTCAACTCTCCAGGTTTAAGGGATTCTTCCTTCAGCTGAAACATGCATGTGGAACACAGAGTATGATCCACCGAGTGATCAGGAAACGTGTTCAAATGTGTCTCAGTTTTCGTCCCCTGGTACTCGGGTGCAACATTCAAGACGCTTTACTAACACTCTCCCCACTTGGAGAGTCAGTGTCTTTAAACTCCTGTTTGGCCCAGTTTGCAATTTCTGCGGAAAATGTACAGGAATAGGGAGAACCAATGAGAGACTAGCTGGAGGTGTCTGGACGGGCAAATATAACTCTCATTTCCCACCAGGAAGAGGAATTAACCAAAGGCTCAGCGTGCCGTGCCGGAACCACACTAGGGCCTGAAGCAATCCTGCGGTGTTGCGGCCAGCTCACAAGAAAGCGAGTTGAAGAAAGGAGCTCAGGGGCACTGTAATTCACAAACCTGCAGAGTTATAAATGACAGCTATCGTCCAAAAATATATTGAAGTAAGGCTGCCAAGAGGACTTGAATGCGGGGCAGAATTGTAGGAAACCGATTTCAGGAGGTAGACGGTAATTGCATGTAAAGCATAGGAAAAGAGGAAGAACGTCCACAATGATGCACTTGGCCAAAAAGTGCTTATGCGTTTTTTCCTGAATATATTCAGGAAAAAACGCATAAGCCCTTTTTGGCCAACCAAGCAAGCTTGCAAAGAAATCTGCACTACAATGAAGTCTCGCTGCCCCCCGGTCAAAAGGGCCATCTGAAAAAAGTGTAAAATCCAGAAAGGCAGGACAGGCCATGGAGAACTGGGAGCCTTGTTATGCTGATGGGCGGGATGTAAATTGCCAACAGCCACTCTGGAGATGTGTATGGTGTTTCCTGAAACATCTAAAAAACTAAGCAACAGAGCGTAGGGCACTTCCACTTATGGTCCTATAGCTTAGGGAAATTAAAATCAAACAGACACAGCCACCCCAAAGTTTGGGCCGGCTCTGTTTACAAGAACCTCGTTTACGGTACAAGTTCAATATCACAGAAAGCGAAAAATGGATAAAGAAGTTGTTGTACTTACGTACAATGCAATATCACTCAGCAATGAAATCTATGTCATCAGGCCCGTAGCAGCATAATGAGTGTATTCAGGTATGATGATTCTAAGTGAAATAAGTCACACAGAAAAAGAAACACCATAAGATATCACTACTACACGGAAGGTAAACTTGGCTACACAAGAACTGAATTACAAAACAGAACAGGGTCTCAAATGTAGAAAACCTACTTATGCTTGCTTGAGGGGAAAGGTGAGTTGGGGTGCTGCATGAAACCAGAGATTGAAATTAGCACAGATACCGTTCCATAAGCCAAATATGTAATAGACAAGAGCTACTCCTTGCTCAACGAAGTGGACTCAACACCCCATATTAAACGCCTAAGAATATACCTGACTAGTAAGAATATTAAAACCTACCGATTTATATGCCTCCGAAAGAGAATCAAGCGTGTGTACGGCGGCATAAACGCAGCAGTGATAGGATTGGTGAAGTTCGGTGAGCAAATGCAGAACCTTTGAAGTCATATTGCACGGTACCCATTCCATGGGACTCAACTCTCCAGGTTTAAGGGATTCTTCCTTCAGCTAAAACATGCATGTGGATCACAGAGTATGATCCACCGTGTGAACAGGTAACGTGTTCAAATGTGTCTCAGTTTTCGTCCCCTGGTACTCGGCTGCAACATTCCAGACGCTTTACTAACACTCTCCCCACTTGGAGAGTCAGTGCCTTTAACCTCCTGGTTGGCCCAGTTTGCAATTTCTGCGTAAGATGAACAGGAATAGGGAGAACCAATGAGAGACTAGATGGAGGTGTCTGGACGGGCAAATTTAACTCTCATTTCCCACCAGGAAGAGGAATTAACCAAAGGCTCAGCGTGCCATGCCAGAAGCACACTAGGGCCTGAAGCAATCCTGCGGTGTTGCGGCCAGCTCACAAGAAAGCAAGTTGAGGAAAGGAACTCAGGGGTACTGTAATTCACAAACCTGCAGAGTTATAAATGACAGCTATTGTCCAAAAATATATTGAAGTAAGGCTGCCAAGAGGACTTGAAAGCGGGGCAGAATTGCAGGAAACCGATTTCAGGAGGTAGACGGGAATTGCATGTAAAGCATAGGAAAAGAGGCAGAACGTCCACAATGATGCACTTGGCCAAAAAGGGCGTATGCGTTTTTTCCTGAATATATTCAGGAAAAAACGCATACGCCCTTTTTGGCCAACCAAGCAAGCTTGCAAAGGAAATCTGCACTACAATGAAGTCTCACTGCCCCCCGGTCAAAAGGGCCATCTGAAAAAAGTGTAAAATCCAGAAAGGCAAGACAGGACATGGAGAATTGGGAGCCTTGTTATGCTGATGGGCGGGATGTAAATTGCCAACAGCCACTCTGGAGAAGTGTATGCTGTTTCCTGAAACATCTAAAAAACAAAGCAACAGAGCCTAGGGCACTTCCACTTATGGTCCTATAGCTTAGGGAAATTAAAATCAAAAAGACACAGCCACCCCAAAGTTAGGGACGGCTCTGTTTACAAGAACCTCGTTTACAGTACAAGTTCAATATCACAGAAAGCGAAAAATGGATAAAGAAGTTGTGGTACTTACGTACAATGCAATATCACTCAGCAATGAAATCTATGTCATCAGGCCCGTAGCAGCATAATGAGTGGAATAAGGTACGATGATTGTAAGTGAAATAAGTCACACAGAAAAAGAAACATCATAAGATATCACTACTACACGGAATGTAAACTTGGCTACACAGGAAGTGAATTACAAAACAGAACAGGGTCTCAAATGTAGAAAACCAACTTACGCTAGCTTAAGGGGAAAGGTGAGTTGGGGTGCTGCATGAAACCAGAGATTGAAATTAGCACAGATACCGTTCCATAAGCCAAATATGTAATAGACAAGAGCTACTCCTTGCTCAACGAAGTGGACTCAACACCCCATATTAAACGCCTAAGAATATACCTGACTAGAAATAATCTTAAAACCTACCGATTTATATGCCTCCGAAAGAGAATCAAGCGTGTGTACGGCGGCATAAACGCAGCAGTGATAGGATTGGTGAAGTTCGGTGAGCAAATGCAGAACCTTTGAAGTCATATTGCACGGTACCCATTCCATGGGACTCAACTCTCCAGGTTTAAGGGATTCTTCCTTCAGCTAAAACATGCATGTGGAACCCAGAGTATGATCCACCATGTGATCGGAAAACGTGTTCAAATGTGTCTCAGTTTTCGTCCCCTGGTAGTCGGGTGCAACATTCAAGACGCTTTACTAACACTCTCCCCAATTGGAGAGTCAGTGCCTTTAACCTCCTGTTTGGCCCAGTTTGCAATTTCTGTGGAAAATGAACAGGAATAGGGAGAACCAATGAGAGACTAGGTGGAGGTGTCTGGACGGGCAAATATAACTCTCATTTCCCACCAGGAAGAGGAATTAACCAAAGGCTCAGCGTGCCGGAACCACACTAGGGCCTGAAGCAATCCTGCGGTGTTGCGGCCAGCTCACAAGAAAGCGAGTTGAAGAAAGGAGCTGAGGGGCACTGTAATTCACAAACCTGCAGAGTTATAAATGACAGCTATCGTCCAAAAATATATTGAAGTAAGGCTGCCAAGAGGACTTGAAAGCGGGGCAGAATTGCAGGAAACCGATTTCAGGAGGTAGACGGGAATTGCATGTAAAGCATAGGAAAAGAGGCAGAACGTCCACAATGATGCACTTGGCTAAAAAGGGCGTATGCGTTTTTTCCTGAATATATTCAGGAAAAAACGCATACGCCCTTTTTGGTCAACCAAGCAAGCTTGCAAAGGAAATCTGCACTACAATGAAGTCTCACTGCCCCCCGGTCAAAAGGGCCATCTGAAAAAACTGTAAAATCCAGAAAGGCAAGACAGGACATGGAGAATTGGGAGCCTTGTTATGCTGATGGGCGGGATGTAAATTGCCAACAGCCACTCTGGAGAAGTGTATGCTGTTTCCTGAAACATCTAAAAAACAAAGCAACAGAGCCTAGGGCACTTCCACTTATGGTCCTATAGCTTAGGAATATTAAAATCAAAAAGACACAGCCACCCCAAAGTTTGGGCCGGCTCTGTTTACAAGAACCTCGTTTACGGTACAAGATCAATATCACAGAAAGCGAAAAATGGATAAAGAAGTTGTGGTACTTACGTACAATGCAATATCACTCAGCAATGAAATCTATGTCATCAGGCCCGTAGCAGCATAATGAGTGGATGCAGGTACGATGATTCTAAGAGAAATAAGTCACACAGAAAAAGAAACATCATAAGGTATCACTACTACACGGAATGTAAACTTGGCTACACAGGAACTGAATTACAAAACAGAACAGGGTCTCAAATGGAGAAAACCAACTTATGCTTGCTTAAGGGGAAAGGTGAGTTGGGGTGCTGCATAAAACCAGAGATTGAAATTAGCACAGATACCGTTCCATAAGCCAAATATGTAATAGACAAGAGCTACTCCTTGCTCAACGCAGTGGACTCAACACCCCATATTAAACGCCTAAGAATATACCTGACTAGAAATAATCTTAAAACCTACGGATTTATTTGTCTCCGAAAGAGAATCAAGCGTGTGTCCGGCGGCATAAACGCAGCAGTGATAGGATTGGTGAGGTTTGGTGAGCAAATGCAGACCCTTTGAAGTCATACTGCATGGTACCCATTCCATGGGTCTCAACTCTCCAGGTTTAAGGGATTCTTCCTTCAGCTGAAACATGCATGTGGAACACAGAGTATGATCCACCGAGTGATCAGGAAACGTGTTCAAATGTGTCTCAGTTTTCGTCCCCTGGTACTCGGGTGCAACATTCAAGACGCTTTACTAACACTCTCCCCACTTGGAGAGTCAGTGTCTTTAAACTCCTGTTTGGCCCAGTTTGCAATTTCTGCGGAAAATGTACAGGAATAGGGAGAACCAATGAGAGACTAGCTGGAGGTGTCTGGACGGGCAAATATAACTCTCATTTCCCACCAGGAAGAGGAATTAACCAAAGGCTCAGCGTGCCGTGCCGGAACCACACTAGGGCCTGAAGCAATCCTGCGGTGTTGCGGCCAGCTCACAAGAAAGCGAGTTGAAGAAAGGAGCTCAGGGGCACTGTAATTCACAAACCTGCAGAGTTATAAATGACAGCTATCGTCCAAAAATATATTGAAGTAAGGCTGCCAAGAGGACTTGAATGCGGGGCAGAATTGTAGGAAACCGATTTCAGGAGGTAGACGGTAATTGCATGTAAAGCATAGGAAAAGAGGAAGAACGTCCACAATGATGCACTTGGCCAAAAAGTGCTTATGCGTTTTTTCCTGAATATATTCAGGAAAAAACGCATAAGCCCTTTTTGGCCAACCAAGCAAGCTTGCAAAGAAATCTGCACTACAATGAAGTCTCGCTGCCCCCCGGTCAAAAGGGCCATCTGAAAAAAGTGTAAAATCCAGAAAGGCAGGACAGGCCATGGAGAACTGGGAGCCTTGTTATGCTGATGGGCGGGATGTAAATTGCCAACAGCCACTCTGGAGATGTGTATGGTGTTTCCTGAAACATCTAAAAAACTAAGCAACAGAGCGTAGGGCACTTCCACTTATGGTCCTATAGCTTAGGGAAATTAAAATCAAACAGACACAGCCACCCCAAAGTTTGGGCCGGCTCTGTTTACAAGAACCTCGTTTACGGTACAAGTTCAATATCACAGAAAGCGAAAAATGGATAAAGAAGTTGTTGTACTTACGTACAATGCAATATCACTCAGCAATGAAATCTATGTCATCAGGCCCGTAGCAGCATAATGAGTGTATTCAGGTATGATGATTCTAAGTGAAATAAGTCACACAGAAAAAGAAACACCATAAGATATCACTACTACACGGAAGGTAAACTTGGCTACACAAGAACTGAATTACAAAACAGAACAGGGTCTCAAATGTAGAAAACCTACTTATGCTTGCTTGAGGGGAAAGGTGAGTTGGGGTGCTGCATGAAACCAGAGATTGAAATTAGCACAGATACCGTTCCATAAGCCAAATATGTAATAGACAAGAGCTACTCCTTGCTCAACGAAGTGGACTCAACACCCCATATTAAACGCCTAAGAATATACCTGACTAGTAAGAATATTAAAACCTACCGATTTATATGCCTCCGAAAGAGAATCAAGCGTGTGTACGGCGGCATAAACGCAGCAGTGATAGGATTGGTGAAGTTCGGTGAGCAAATGCAGAACCTTTGAAGTCATATTGCACGGTACCCATTCCATGGGACTCAACTCTCCAGGTTTAAGGGATTCTTCCTTCAGCTAAAACATGCATGTGGATCACAGAGTATGATCCACCGTGTGATCAGGTAACGTGTTCAAATGTGTCTCAGTTTTCGTCCCCTGGTACTCGGCTGCAACATTCCAGACGCTTTACTAACACTCTCCCCACTTGGAGAGTCAGTGCCTTTAACCTCCTGGTTGGCCCAGTTTGCAATTTCTGCGTAAGATGAACAGGAATAGGGAGAACCAATGAGAGACTAGATGGAGGTGTCTGGACGGGCAAATTTAACTCTCATTTCCCACCAGGAAGAGGAATTAACCAAAGGCTCAGCGTGCCATGCCAGAAGCACACTAGGGCCTGAAGCAATCCTGCGGTGTTGCGGCCAGCTCACAAGAAAGCAAGTTGAGGAAAGGAACTCAGGGGTACTGTAATTCACAAACCTGCAGAGTTATAAATGACAGCTATTGTCCAAAAATATATTGAAGTAAGGCTGCCAAGAGGACTTGAAAGCGGGGCAGAATTGCAGGAAACCGATTTCAGGAGGTAGACGGGAATTGCATGTAAAGCATAGGAAAAGAGGCAGAACGTCCACAATGATGCACTTGGCCAAAAAGGGCGTATGCGTTTTTTCCTGAATATATTCAGGAAAAAACGCATACGCCCTTTTTGGCCAACCAAGCAAGCTTGCAAAGGAAATCTGCACTACAATGAAGTCTCACTGCCCCCCGGTCAAAAGGGCCATCTGAAAAAAGTGTAAAATCCAGAAAGGCAAGACAGGACATGGAGAATTGGGAGCCTTGTTATGCTGATGGGCGGGATGTAAATTGCCAACAGCCACTCTGGAGAAGTGTATGCTGTTTCCTGAAACATCCAAAAAACAAAGCAACAGAGCCTAGGGCACTTCCACTTATGGTCCTATAGCTTAGGGAAATTAAAATCAAAAAGACACAGCCACCCCAAAGTTAGGGACGGCTCTGTTTAGAAGAACCTCGTTTACAGTACAAGTTCAATATCACAGAAAGCGAAAAATGGATAAAGAAGTTGTGGTACTTACGTACAATGCAATATCACTCAGCAATGAAATCTATGTCATCAGGCCCGTAGCAGCATAATGAGTGGATTAAGGTACGATGATTGTAAGTGAAATAAGTCACACAGAAAAAGAAACATCATAAGATATCACTACTACACGGAATGTAAACTTGGCTACACAGGAAGTGAATTACAAAACAGAACAGGGTCTCAAATGTAGAAAACCAACTTACGCTAGCTTAAGGGGAAAGGTGAGTTGGGGTGCTGCATGAAACCAGAGATTGAAATTAGCACAGATACCGTTCCATAAGCCAAATATGTAATAGACAAGAGCTACTCCTTGCTCAACGAAGTGGACTCAACACCCCATATTAAACGCCTAAGAATATACCTGACTAGAAATAATCTTAAAACCTACCGATTTATATGCCTCCGAAAGAGAATCAAGCGTGTGTACGGCGGCATAAACGCAGCAGTGATAGGATTGGTGAAGTTCGGTGAGCAAATGCAGAACCTTTGAAGTCATATTGCACGGTACCCATTCCATGGGACTCAACTCTCCAGGTTTAAGGGATTCTTCCTTCAGCTAAAACATGCATGTGGAACCCAGAGTATGATCCACCATGTGATCGGAAAACGTGTTCAAATGTGTCTCAGTTTTCGTCCCCTGGTAGTCGGGTGCAACATTCAAGACGCTTTACTAACACTCTCCCCAATTGGAGAGTCAGTGCCTTTAACCTCCTGTTTGGCCCAGTTTGCAATTTCTGTGGAAAATGAACAGGAATAGGGAGAACCAATGAGAGACTAGCTGGAGGTGTCTGGACGGGCAAATATAACTCTCATTTCCCACCAGGAAGAGGAATTAACCAAAGGCTCAGCGTGCCGGAACCACACTAGGGCCTGAAGCAATCCTGCGGTGTTGCGGCCAGCTCACAAGAAAGCGAGTTGAAGAAAGGAGCTCAGGGGCACTGTAATTCACAAACCTGCAGAGTTATAAATGACAGCTATCGTCCAAAAATATATTGAAGTAAGGCTGCCAAGAGGACTTGAAAGCGGGGCAGAATTGTAGGAAACCGATTTCAGGAGGTAGACGGTAATTGCATGTAAAGCATAGGAAAAGAGGCAGAACGTCCACAATGATGCACTTGGCCAAAAAGGGCGTATGCGTTTTTTCAGGAAAAAACGCATACACCCTTTTTGGCCAACCAAGCAAGCTTGCAAAGGAAATCTGCACTACAATGAAGTCTCACTGCCCCCCGGTCAAAACGGCCATCTGAAAAAAGTGTAAAATCCAGAAAGGCAGGACAGGCCATGGAGAACTGGGAGCCTTGTTATGCTGATGGGCGGGATGTAAATTGCCAACAGCCACTCTGGAGAAGTGTATGGTGTTTCTTGAAACATCCAAAAAACAAAGCAACAGAGCCTAGGGCACTTCCACTTATGGTCCTATAGCTTAGGGAAATTAAAATCAAAAAGACACAGCCACCCCAAGTTTGGGACGGCTCTGTTTACAAGAACCTCGTTTACAGTACAAGTTCAATATCACAGAAAGCGAAAAATGGATAAAGAAGTTGTGGTACTTACGTACAATGCAATATCACTCAGCAATGAAATCTATGTCATCAGGCCTGTAGCAGCATAATGAGTGGATTCAGGTACGATGATTCTAAGTGAAATAAGTCATACAGGGCTTACCTGGTGGCGCAGTGGTTGAGAGTCCGCCTGCCGATGCAGAGGACATGGGTTCGTGCCCCGCTCCGGGAAGATCCCACATGCCGCGGAGCGGCTGGGACTGTGAGCCATGGCCGCTGAGCCTGCGCGTCCGGAGCCTGTGCTCCGCAATGGGAAACACCACAACAGTGAGAGGCCCACGTACCGCAAAAAAAAAAATAAATAAAAAATAAATAAATAAATAAATAAGTCACACAGAAAAAGAAACATCATAAGATATCACTACTACACGGAATGTAAACTTGGCTACACAGGAACTGAATTACAAAACAGAACAGGATGTCAAATGTAGAAAACCAACTTATTCTTGCTTAAGGGGAAAGGTGAGTTGGCGTGCTACATAAAACCAGAGATTGAAATTAGCACAGATACCCTTCCATAAGCCAAATATGTAATAGACAAGAGCTACTCCTTGCTCAACGAAGTGGACTCAACACCCCACATTAAACGCCTAAGAATATACCTGACTAGTAAGAATCTTAAAACCTAAGGATTTATATGTCTCCGAAAGAGAATCAAGCGTGTGTACAGCGGCATAAACGCAGCAGTGATAGGATTGGTGAGGTTCGGTGAGCAAATGCAGACCCTTTGAAGTCATATTGCATGGTACCCATTCCATGGGTCTCAACTCTCCATGTTTAAGGGATTCTTCCTTCAGCTAAAACATGCATGTGGAACCCAGAGTACGATCCACTGTGTGATCGGGAAACGTGTTCAAATGTGTCTCAGTTTTCGTCCCCTGGTACTCGGGTGCAACATTCCAGATGCTTTACTAACACTCTCCCCAATTGGAGAGTCAGTGCCTTTAACCTCCTGTTTGGCCCAGTTTGCAATTTCTGTGGAAAATGAACAGGAATAGGGAGAATCAATGAGAGACTAGCTGGAGGCATCTGGACGGGCAAATTTAACTCTCATTTCCCACCAGGAAGAGGAATTAACCAAAGGCTCAGCGTGCCATGCCGGAACCACACTAGGGCCAGAAGCAATCCTGCGGTGTTGCGGCCAGCTCACAAGAAAGCGAGTTGAAGAAAGGAGCTCAGGGGCACTGTAATTCACAAAACTGCAGTTATAAATGACAGCTATCGTCCAAAAATATATTGAAGTAAGGCTGCCAAGAGGACTTGAAAGCGGGGCAGAATTGCAGGAAACCGATTTCAGGAGGTAGACTGGAATTGCATGTAAAGCATAGGAAAAGAGGCAGAACGTCCACAATGATGCACTTGGCCAGAAAGGGCGTATGCGTTTTTTCCTGAATATATACAGGAAAAAACGCATACGCCCTTTTTGGCCAACCAAGCAAGCTTGCAAAGGAAATCTGCACTACAATGAAGTCTCACTGCCCCCCGGTCAAAAGGGCCATCTGAAAAAAGTGTAAAATCCAGAAAGGCAGGACAGGCCAAGGAGAACTGGGAGCCTTGTTATGCTGATGGGCGGGATGTAAATTGCCAGCAGCCACTCTGGAGAAGTGTATGGTGTTTCCTGAAACATCCAAAAAACAAAGCAACAGAGCCTAGGGCACTTCCACTTATGGTCCTATAGCTTAGGGAAATTAAAATCAAAAAGACACAGCCACCCCAAAGTTTGGGACGGCTCTGTTTAAAAGAACCTCGTTTACGGTACAAGTTCAATATCACAGAAAGCGAAAAATGGATAAAGAAGTTGTGGTACTTACGTACAATGCAATATCACTCAGCAATGAAATCTATGTCATCAGGCCCGTAGCAGCATAATGAGTGGATTCAGGTACAATGATTCTAAGTGAAATAAGTCACACAGAAAAAGAAACATCATAAGATATCACTACTACACGGAATGTAAACTTGGCTACACAGGAACTGAATTACAAAACAGAACAGGGTGTCAAATGTAGAAAACCAACTTATGCTTGCTTAAGGGGAAAGGTGAGTTGGCGTGCTGCATAAAACCAGAGATTGAAATTAGCACAGATACCCTTCCATAAGCCAAATATGTAATAGACAAGAGCTACTCCTTGCTCAACGAAGTGGACTCAACACCCCACATTATATGCCTAAGAATATACCTGACTAGTAAGAGTCTTAAAACCTAAGGATTTATATGTCTCCGAAAGAGAATCAAGCGTGTGTACAGCGGCATAAACGCAGCAGTGATAGGATTGGTGAGGTTCGGTGAGCAAATGCAGACCCTTTGAAGTCATATTGCATGGTACCCATTCCATGGGTCTCAACTCTCCATGTTTAAGGGATTCTTCCTTCAGCTAAAACATGCATGTGGAACCCAGAGTACGATCCACTGTGTGATCGGGAAACGTGTTCAAATGTGTCTCAGTTTTCGTCCCCTGGTACTCGGGTGCAACATTCCAGATGCTTTACTAACACTCTCCCCAATTGGAGAGTCAGTGCCTTTAACCTCCTGTTTGGCCCAGTTTGCAATTTCTGTGGAAAATGAACAGGAATAGGGAGAACCAATGAGAGACTAGCTGGAGGCGTCTGGACGGGCAAATTTAACTCTCATTTCCCACCAGGAAGAGGAATTAACCAAAGGCTCAGCGTGCCATGCCGGAACCACACTAGGGCCAGAAGCAATCCTGCGGTGTTGCGGCCAGCTCACAAGAAAGCGAGTTGAAGGAAGGAGCTCAGGGGCACTGTAATTCACAAACCTGCAGTTATAAATGACAGCTATCGTCCAAAAATATATTGAAGGAAGGCTGCCAAGAGGACTTGAAAGCGGGGCAGAATTGCAGGAAACCGATTTCAGGAGGTACACAGGAATTGCATGTAAAGCACAGGAAAAGAGGCAGAACGTCCACAATGATGCACTTGGCCAAAAAGAGCGTATGCGTTTTTTCCTGAATATATACAGGAAAAAACGCATACGCCCTTTTTGGCCAACCAAGCAAGCTTGCAAAGGAAATCTGCACTAAAATGAAGTCTCACTGCCCCCCAGTCAAAAGGGCTATCTGAAAACAGTGTAAAATCCAGAAAGGCAGGACAGGCCATGGAGAACTGGGAGCCTTGTTATGCTGATGGGCGGGATGTAAATTGCCAACAGCCACTCTGGAGTAGTGTATGGTGTTTCCTGAAACATCTAAAAAACAAGCAACAGAGCCTAGGGCACTTCCACTTATGGTCCTATAGCTTAGGGAAATTAAAATCAAAAAGACACAGCCACCCCAAAGTTTGGGCCGGCTCTGTTTACAAGAACCTCGTTTACGGTACAAGTTCAATATCACAGAAAGCGAAAAATGGATACAGAAGTTGTGGTACTTACGTACAATGCAATATCACTCAGCAATGAAATCAATGTCATCAGGCCCGTCGCAGCATAATGAGTGGATTCAGGTACGATGATTCTAAGTGAAATAAGTCACACAGAAAAAGAAACATCATAAGATATCACTACTACACGGAATGTAAACTTGGCTACACAGGAACTGAATTAAAAAACAGAACAGTGTCTCAGATGTAGAAAACCAACTTATGCTTGCTTAAGGGGAAAGGTGAGTTGGGGTACAGCATAAAACCACACATTGAAATTAGCACAGATACCGTTCCATAAGCCAAATATGTAATAGACAAGAGCTACTCCTTGCTCAACGAAGTGGACTCAACACCCCATATTAAACGCCTAAGAATATACCTGACTAGTAAGAATCTTAAAACCTATGGATTTATATGTCTCTGAAAGAGAATCAAGCGTGTGTACAGCGGCATAAACGCAGCAGTGATAGGATTGGTGAGGTTCGGTGAGCAAATGCAGACCCTTTGTAGTCATATTGCATGGTACCCATTCCATGGGTCTCAACTCTCCAGGTTTAAGAGATTCTTCCTTCAGCTAAAACATGCATGTGGAACCCAGAGTATGATCCACCGTGTGATCGGGAAACGTGTTCAAATGTGTCTCAGTTTTCGTCCCCTGGTACTCGGGTGCAACATTCCAGACACTTTACTAACACTCTCCCCACTTGGAGAGTCAGTGCCTTTAACCTCCTGTTTGGCCCAGTTTGCAATTTCTGTGGAAGATGAACAGGAATAGGGAGAACCAATGAGAGACTAGGTGGAGGTGTCCGGACGCGCAAATTTAACTCTAATTTCCCATCAGGAAGAGGAATTAACCAAAGGCTCAGCGTGCCATGCCGGAACCAAACAAGGGCCTGAAGCAATCCTGCGGTGTTGCGGCCAGCTCACAAGAAAGCGAGTTGAAGAAAGGAGCTCAGGGGCACTGTAATTCAGAAACCTGCGGAGTTATAAATGACAGCTATCATCCAAAATTATACTGAAGTAAGGCTGCGAAGAGGACTTGAATGCGGGGCAGAATTGCTGGAAACTGATTTCAGAACGTACACGGGAGTAGCTCTTAAAGCATAGGAAAAGAGACAGAACTTGGAAAATAATGCACTTGGCAAAAAAGGGCATATGTGTTTTATCCAGAGCTCTCATACCTGAGGGGAGGAGGTTCCCAGCAGGCTCCAACTGCCACCTGAGGGCTCACATTGCCAAGGCAACGTGAGCATGCCAGGCAGTAGTTACCTCACAGCAGAGGTCCCACCTCACAGAAGGGTGAGAAACCCAGCCAACATCAGACTCTCACCAGAGGGCCCACATCACCAAGGGGATGGGAACCAGGCAGGAGTGTCTTCACATCAGTGGGGCCACATCATCAAAAGCTGAGGTACTCAGCACATGTGTCCTCAAACCAGAGGACCCACATCACCAAGGACCTCGGAGTGAGGCAGGCAGGAGTAGCCTCACAACACTGGGCCCATAGAATAAAAAAGTGAGGAATCCAGCAGTTGGAACCTCCCAGCAGGCGGCCCAGAGCACCGAGGCTATGGGATCCAGGCCACAGTGAACTCACAGAAGAGGCCCCATGTCATGAAACTGAGCAACCCAACCATTGGGACCTCAGAGCAGGAGGCCCACATCCCCATGGGGATGGAATTCTGGTAGGAGTGTCCTCGCACCACTGAGAACGTATCAGAAAATTTTGGGCGACCAGCAGTTAGGGCCTGACGCCAGAGGACCCTCATCACCAAGGGAAGGAGGCTCCCAGCAGGCTCCAACTGCCACCAGAGGGCTGACGTCGCCAAGGCGATGTGTGCCAACCAGGCACGAATGACCTCACAGCAGAGGGCCCACCTCAGAGAAGTGTGACGAACCCAGTCAGGATCAGACTCGCACCAGAGGGCCCACATCACCAAATGGATTGGAACCAGGCAGGAGTGTCCTCACATGAGTAGGGCCACATCATCTAAAGGTGAGGAACCCAGAACATGTGGCTTCAAACCATAGGACACCCATCACCAAGGGGCTGGGAGTGAGGCAGGCAGGAGGAGCCTCATAACAGAGGGCCCAAAAATAAGAAAGGTGAGGAATCCAGCAGTTGGAACCTCCCAGCAGGCGGCCCAGAGCACAGAGGCTAGAGGAACCAGGCCAGAGTGAACTAACACCAGACAGCCCACATCATGAAACTGTGAGCAACCCAGACATTGGGACCTCAGAGCAGAAGGCCCACATCCCCATGGTGATGGGAACATGACAGGAGTGTCCTGGCATCACTGGGCTCACATCAGAAAACGTGGGGTGCTCAGAAGTTAGGGCCTGACGCTAGAGGGCACTCATCACCGAGAGGAGGAGGCTCCCAGCAGGCTCCAGCTGCCACCAGAGGGCCAACGTCGCCAAGGCGATGTGTGCCAGTCTGGCAGGAGTGACCTCACAGCAGAGGGCCCACCTCACAGAAGGGTGAGGAACACAGCCAGGATCAGACTCTCACCAGAGGGCCCACATCACCAAGGGGATGGGAACCAGGCAGGAGTGTCCCCACACCAGTGGGACAACATCATCGAAAGGTGAGGATCCCAGCACATGTGTCCTCAAACCAGAGGAACCACATCACCAAGGGGTTCGGAATGAGGCTGGCAGGACTGGCCTCACAACACAGGGTCCATAGAATATAAAAGTTGAGGAATCCAGCAGTTGGAACCTCCCAGCAGGCGGCCAAGAGCACAGAGGCTATGGGATCCAGGCTTCTGTGAACACCAGAGAGCCCACATCATGAAAATGTGAACAACCCAGCCGTTGGGACCTCAGAGCAGAAGGCCCACAACCCCATGGAGATGGGATCCTAAGAGGAGTGCCAAAGCATCACCGGGCTCCCTAAGAAAAGTTGGTGAGTCCAGCAGTTAGGGCCTGACGCAAGAGGGTCCTCATCACCGGGGGGAGGAGATTCCCAGCACGCTCCAACTGCCACCACACGGCTGACTTCACCAAGGCAATGTGTGCCAGCCATGCAGGAGTGACCTATCAGCAGAGGGTCTCCCTCACAGGTGGGTGAGGAACAAAGCCAGGAACAGACTCTCACCAGGGGGTCCACATAACCACGTGGATGAGAACCAAGCAGGAGTGTCCTCACACTAGTGGGGCCACATCATCGAAAGGTGAGGAACCCAGCAAAGGTGGCCACAAACCAGAGGACCCACATCACCAAGGGGTTGAGAGTGAGGTAGGTGTCTGGACGGGTATATTTAACACTCATTTCCCACCAGGAAGAGAAATTAACCAAAGGCTCAGCGTGCCCTGCCAGAAGCAGATTAGGGCCTGAAGCAGTCTTGCGGGTTTGCGGCCAGCTCACAAGAAAGCGAGTTGAAGAAAGGAGCTCAGGGGCCCTGTAATTCACAAACCTGGAGAGTTATAAATAACAGATAACGTCCAAAAATATATTGAAGTAAGGCTGCGAAGAGGACTTGAAAGCGGGGCAGAATTTCAGGAAACTGATTTCAGGAGGTAGACTGGAATTGCATTTAAAGCATAGGAAAAGAGGCAGAACATCGACAATGATGCACTTGGCAACAAAGGGCGTATGAGTTTGTTCCTGAATATATTCAGGAAAAAACACATACGCCCTTTTTGGCAAACCAAGCAAGCTTGCAATGGAAATCCGAACTACTATGAAGTGTCACTTCCCCCCGGTCTAAAGGGCCATCTGAGAAAAGTGTAAAATCCAGAAAGGCAAGACAGGCCATGGGGAAAAAGGAGCCTTGTTATGCTGATGGGCGGGATGTAAATTGCCAACAGCCACTCTGGAGAAGTGTATGGTGTTTCCTGATACATCTGAAAAACAAAGCAACAGAGTCTAGGGCATTTCCACTTATGGTCCTATAGCTTAGGGAAATTAAAATCAAAAAGACACAGCCACCCCAAAATTTGGGACGGCTCTGTTTACAGGAACCTCTTCTACAGTACGAGTTAAATATCCCAGAGAACAAATAATTGATAAAGAAGTTGCGGTACTTACGTACAACAGAATACCACTCAGCAATGAAATCTGTGTCACCAGGCCTGTACCAGCATAATGAGTGGATTGAGGCATGATGATTCTAAGTGAAATAAGTCACACAGAAAAAGAAACATCATAAGGTATCACTAATGCACGGAATGTAAACTTGGCTACACATGAACTGAATTACAAAACAGAACAGGGTCTCAAGATTAAAAAACCAACTTATGCTTGCTTAAAGGGAAAGGTGAGTTAAGGGGGTGCTGCATAAAACCAGAGATTGAAATTAGCACAGATACCGTTCCATAAGCCAAATATGTAATAGACAAGACCTACCCCCTGCTCAACGAAATGGACTCAACAATGAGGTATCACCTCACACCTGTTAGAATGGGCATCATCTGAAAATCTACAAACAAATGCTGGAAAGGGTGTGGAGAAAAGGAACCCTCTTCCACTATTGTTGGGAATATAAGTTGATACAGTCACTATGGAGAACAATATGGAGTTTCTTAAGAAACTAATAATAGAATTACCATATGATACAGCGATCCCAGGACTGGACATATACCCAGACAAAACCATAAATCAAAAAGAGACATTCACCGCAATGTTCATTGCATCACTATTTACAATATCGAGGTAATGGAAGCAACCTAAATGCCCACAGACAGACGAATGCATAAAGATGTGGTACATATATAAAATGGAATATTACTAAGCCATGAAAGGAATGAAATTGGGTCATTTGTAGAGACGTCGATGGATCTAGAGACTGTCATACAGAGTGAAGTAAGTCAGAAAGAGAAAAACAAATCTTGTATATTCATGCATATATGTGGAACCTAGAAAAACTGTACAGATTAACCGTTTTGCAAGGCATAAATAGAGCAACAGATGTAGACAACAATCGTATGGACAACAAGGGGGGAAAGCTCTTGGAGGGGTGGTGGTGGGAGGAGTTGAGAGATTGGGATTGGCATGTAAACATTTATATGTATAAAATAGATAACCAATGAGAACCTGCTGTATAAAAATATAAAATAAAATTCAAAATTAAAAAGAAATAAAATTTAAAAAATAAAACAGAAAAAACAATTATTCCCTTCACATACATTTATATGAATAAATTATTTCCATGCTTATATCTGTAAATACAAAAAAGAGGAATAAAATCTACCTTGAACCAAAAACAAAAAAGAGAAAAAAAAAACAGAACCCACCAGTTACTCAGAGGAAAACCGTATCAGGGCACTTGCTCCAGTTGTAAACAATTCTGAAGTTGGTCAGTGGTGGGGAATCGTCTCCCATTCAGCCAGCAGCCCCCACACAACAAGCGTCCTCATTGCAAAGCTGGGGCACCGTGCCGAGGCATCTGTGAGTAAACGTGAGCTGAGCCCCAGGCCAGTTGCTGCTGAACTGTTCCCGCCCTTCCCAGGTAAAACACCTGAATATATACAAGGACTTGAAAGCCTAGAGGAAGGGCCATGGAGCCACACGAGTGACAGCATGCCAGCTGACTTGGTGCCTGCAGGCCAGCCAGGATGGTCCTGGCCCTGGGTGCTCTTCTGGAAGATTTCCATTTCCCTGCCTGAGATACCCGTCCTGTCCCTGCCCCCACTGCTTTTTTCCTTCCTCACCTCTGCCCAGGGAGAAATTCCAGCAGCAGGTATGGGTGACACATCCTCTTCTTTAGCAGGTGGCAGCCTGGCAACTGCTGCAGAAAGTCCAGCAGAGCCCCACTCACACTGGGCCACCCACAAAGCCGTGGCCTCTCACTCCCTCCCACCAGCCCAGCCCCAAGACTGCTGACAGGGCAGAGAAAATGGCGTCAGGCACAGCTGCAGGGGCTTTTGCTGCCTGGAGTGGTATTTATATTGATCTCAACCCAGGCACACCTGGGGAGGGCTGGCCGGCATGGTAAGGCTGCCCAGGTAGCCAATCATCACCCCTCAGGGGCTCACAGTTGCAGAAAATGGAACTTGCTGAACCAGCCAGGTCCAAGGAACAGGTGTGGGCTCCTGAGAGTCAGGATAGACAAGGGGCTGCAGCTTTGGCTTGTTTTCTAATCATTTTATCTGGCCCATGAGTGGGAGACAACTTCAAGAAAACCCTCTCCTAATGAGAGGAACCCAGGAGTCAGGGAGAGGAGGGGTGGGTGGTGGTTGGAGACAGAGGCCTGGTGCCCTGGGTGCAGTGGAAGTCTCTGGAAGACCAGGTGGAGGGAGGCCACACAGAGTGATGCCCAGGGTCACAGACCTGTCGGAGCTGCTGTTTGTTAGTTCAAGTCCTGCTCTGAGGTGCTCTGTGTCAGCTCTGAGTGACAGGTGAGCTGGGGGTGCTCTTCAATGAGGGCTATGTGCACGGTTCCTGTGTGCCCAGCCCTGCCACGGTACCTGCAAGGGTAGCTCTGTATCCTGGGAGGGGCCTGACCATGAGAGCCCCGTGGGCTGGGTTGGGGGTGGGGTACCTGCCCAGGAGAGCTCCATATCCTGGGATTGGCCTGACCACGAGAGCCCCATGGGCTGCTGGGGACCTGGTAAAGGATGTCAGGACAGTCAGTGAAGCCACCGAGGATATACCTCCAGTTGCTCCTGATTCCTACACCCTGCTGGTCATTCTACCAACCACCAGGACATGGTATTCTGTATTAGTCTTCAATGATGCCTTCTTTTGTATTCCATTAGTCCCAGAGTCACAAGAAATTTTGGCTTGTGAGTGGCAGGACTCAACATACAACTAAAACAATACTTCCGGGCCGTCTTGCCCCAAGGGTTCAAAAATTCCCACACCATCTTTGGGGAAAGCTTAGCTAAAGACCGAAAAGTTCTACCTCTGGAAAAGGAAACCCTCCTTCAATATGCAGACGACATTCTGATCGCCAGCCCTACTAAGGAGGCCTCTGAACTACCAAGCCAATAAAGGATAGAAGTTGTCCAAGAAAAAGCTCAAATATCACAGACTGCAGTGACCTGCCTGGGCTTCATTCTCACACAAGGTCAGAGAAGCCCATCCCAGGAAAGGGAAGAAACCATTTGCAGCCTTACCCCTTTCTAAAACTAGAAGACAGCTTAGGGGTTCCTGGGGAGGCCAGGGTTTGCTGCTTCTGGATCCCTAACTACAGTCTACTAGCTGGGCCTCTATATGAAACACTGAAAGGAAAAGATGATGATCCTTTTGAACAGAATCCAGAAGTGGCCTTTCAAGAATGGAAAGAGCAGTCAATTCAGACCCTTGCCCTGGAACTCCCTAATTGAGCTAAACCCTTTGACCTTTCCATTCCCGGTGAAAGGTGAATCGCCATTGGAGAATTAGTGCAAAAACTGGGACCACTTGAAATGGAACAACGCAAGAATGCCATCCAGGTAGGATAAACTACAGTCACCAAGGGGCTTGGCCCACTGCCACATCTGGCCAAGATACTGGCGGTATCTAAAAACCTGGAAATCAGCAGCCCAAAAGGCCACCTCCCTCCTAAGGGAAAAGGACCCCACGTGGTGATCCTAATCACCAACCATGCCCTGAAGTTGCAGGGTTCGCTCCGTGGGCACACCGACCTCGAGTGAGGAGGCCCTCCAACTCCAACATCCAGAGAGATAACCGGGGGCAACAGGGCACCATGACGACTCGTGTGAACATCACTTGACCTGGAGTTTCTCTCATAAAACAACAATAGTGTGTCCCGAAGGAGTAGACTACTGCTTGCAGGACTTCCTGCACCCGGAGGGGAGCTAATAATCTTGGCGGGGGAACCGTATATCACACTGTCACCATAGAAAAGCCTACAGACACCGTGATGATGGTGGCCAATAAGACCGGCTGGACTCCTGTTTACTTCAAAAGGCTGTTGACTCAGTGGCCATCATGGTCCTTGATCACCACTGACCCTGGACTGTCTGGGAGTTGAGCGGGCAGGGCTCTGACACCTGGTGCTGTTTTTACGTTAATTCAGGGGCCTAATTGAAGAAAGAGCAGACTACTGGTCAGAGCATCTAGGCTGGCAGAAACGGTCAGCCTAAGGTGGCCGAACAAATGTGGGGTGGGGTGAAACCGGCCCCCACAGCGTCTCTGCACATCTCTTTCCTGGACCCTTAAAGGTCATTAGAATCTATAACACTTCCAATGCTGGTGCTCAGGCGGACGAGCAGGGAGGCAGGGGTCCTGGGGCCAATCAACGTCACCTGGAGGCTGCTGGGGAGAAGTTCTGACCCTCGTCCCCTGGTATGAGGGCTCCCAACTCAGCACTCAGCAGTTACAGAAGAAGGGTCTGCACCCTCAGCACTCCAAGAATGAGGAACGGGACAAAAGGCAGAGGAGGGGTTTGTCCCCAGCAAAGCCCATTAAAAATCCCTGGGAGATAAAAATAGAATCTGGGCAATAAAGTCAAGTCTGACCTTTTTTATCCTTTGTGCTTTGTCTAATTTCACGTGCTCCTAGGGTCCCGCATGCAGAGGTTCCACACCCGGCACTTCAGACCAGATTTCCTGGTGCAGAATGGCTGGGTCGACACCTCAGCTCCTGGGGCCCAGTGCAGACTCCGAGATATAGAGCCTGAGCTGCAGCCAACCCGGCCCTTGAGAGCTCCGCCCCCTCCCTCTCACTGACTCTGACAGGATCTCTACACAGCAGCCCAGCCCACAGCCCACGGGGTAGTGCATGCTCTCACCTCTCCATTCTCTGATGAAAATATAAAGTTTCCTTTGCTTGGGAACCAAACTCAGTCTCGATCTGTTGGCCCCAATGACACTGGGCAGGGGGACCCTTGTTGGGGTCCACTCTGGAGGATCAGTAACAGAAATTGAGACTATTGTAACTTCAATGAACAGATGTGTGAGCCAAACTGTAGTTAACATAGAACAGTTTATAAGGCTCGGGTAAAATAAGATGTTTCTAACACTTCCATTTGATATTTCCATCACTTTATTATAAGCAAGTTCAGTGAAAAGGTTTGTCTTATTTGTCAGGTCAATATTAGAGAAATGAAGTGATTTCTTTCCAAGGATGTACATCTAATAATCTTGGTTAAAGCTTCAATCTTGTTTTAAATGCTTTTCCATTGAAAATGATACCTCTCTTTCAGCTCCCCCATTTCTGAGAAGTATAAAATCTTATAATTTATTATTACCAAAGGGGAAAGGTGGGAGGAGGGATAAATTGACAGTTTGGAATTAACACATACACACTGCTATGTATAAAATAGATCATCAACAAGGAACTACTGTATAGCACAGGGAACTACACTCAATATTGTGCAATAACCTATAAGGGGAAATAATCGGAAAAAGAATAGATATTTTTATTGACATCATCTATCAATGACAGTTAAAGTGTAACCTAAGGGAAGCCGGTGGTGAGTGCTTCTGACCCTGAAGACTTCAGTCATCTAAAGTTTGGACTCTGCCTACTTCCCAAGGCCCTTAATGAACATATGTGTAGCCGTAGCTTAAAAAACTCCCCAGTTTGGGTTTCGGGGAGACACTGATTTTGAAAAAGCCCTGGTGTTCTCCTTACATGAATGGGACTCTTCCTACTGCTAAAACATGTCTGTCACACCCAGAGGATGGTATACCGTCTGATCGGGAAGAGTTTGGAAAAGGCATCTCATCTCCTCATCTCCTGGTGCTCGGGTTCACCCCTCCAGCGTCTTTACTAACAGTCTCCCCACTTGGAGATGTCAACACTGTCAACATCCTGTTGCGTACAGTTTGGAATTTGTCCAGAGGATGAAGCGGAAGGATGAGGAACAATGAGAGACAAGTCCTAGGTGTTCAGACAGGCACATGTCACTCTAATTTCCAATCAGGAAGATGAATTGACCAAAGGCTAGGGTTGCCCATGGAAACAGTATAGGGCTTGAGGAAATCCCACTGCTTTGTGGCCAGTTCCCATAAACACAAGTTGAACAATGGAACTCAGGGGCAGTAAAATTCACGAAACTGCAGAGTTGAAAATATCTATCACTGAAAAATGTCTTGAGGAAAGTCAAAGAAAAGGATTGGCAAGCAAGGGAGAATGGCAGGAAAGGGATTTGAGGAGGTAGAAAGGATTCGCCATTAAGCACAAGAAAAGGGGCTGAACATTTCCGACATTGCAGTTGGCCAAAAAGGCTGTATGCGTTTTTTTCTGTATATATTCAAGAAAAGGGCATACACTTTTTTAGCCAACCAAACAGGTGGGCACTGGAAATCAATACTACAAAAGATATCACTTCGCATCAGTCAGAAGAGCCATCCTCATAAAGTGTAAACGCCAGAAATGCAGGACAGGGCAAGGAGAAGAGGGAGCCCTGTGAGGCTTATAGTGGAAATGTATATTGCCAACGGCCATTCTGGAGAAGTGTATTGTGTTTACTAAAGCATCTAAAAAATGAGCTACAGAGCATAGGGCACTTGCACTCATGGGCGTATATCTTGGGAAAAACAAAAATCGAGAGGACACAGGCACCCCAATGTTTACTGCCTCTCTGTTTAAAAGATCCTCGACTAGGATATAACTTAAATGTCTCTGGAGGGAAAAAATGGATAGAGATGTGGTACTTATGTAGAGTGGAATATTACTCAGCCTGGAAATCAATGAAATATGGCCAGTTGTAACAACTCCGGAGGAGTTACGTATGATCATTCTAAGTGACATAATTCAAAAAGAAAAAGACACATATCATAAGATATCACTTAAAGGTGGAATCCAAAATGGCTACACATGAAATAAATTACAAAACAAAAACATAGTCAAATATGTAGAAAACACGCGTAAGGCTGCTAAACGGGAAAGGTGGGGAGGGGTGAGGCATCATCCAGGAGGTTGAAATTAGCAAAGATACCATTCCAAATACCAAACTGATAATCAACAAGGCCTACACGGTAGCTAAAAGAACTGCACTCAGCACACTCAAGTCACCGGAAAAGAATATCTATGACTGGTAAGCATCTGAAAAAGAATTTATTGATGTCTCTCTGTACGTGAATCAAGTGGATGTACAGCAGCAAGAAACAGAGCTTTGAAAATCAGCTGTAACCAATATAGTAATAAATTGAAAAAAATAAACGACAGAGAGACAGAGAAAACCTCTTACAACTTTTCCTCAGGGACGGTGATGCAACATGGATTGAACACATCTAGACCCACAGCAGGATGAGACATAAGGCTGGAAACTGTTCGCGCTAAGAGAAATGTGAGGTTGGGTGAGGAAATGCACACCCTTTAAAGTAATACTACCTGGTACCCATTCAATGGGTCCCAAATCTGCAGGTTCAAGGAATCTTCCTACAGCTAAAACATGCATGGAAAACCCAGAGGACTGTACACCATGTGATCGGGAGATGTGTCTAAAATGCACCTCATTTATCCTCTCCTGGTGCTCCTGTTCATCATTCCAGCCACGTTACTTAGAATCTCCCCACTTAGAGAATCAGCACATTTAAACTTCTGTTTCACACATTTTGCAAATTGTGAGGAGGATGAACGGGAAGAGGGGGAAACAATGAGAGAATAGTTGTAGGGGTTTGGACGGGCACATGTCACTCTAATTTCCCATTAAGAATAAGAATTAAAAAAAGGCTCAGCCCGCCTCGCCGGAGCCAAAATAGGGCCTGAAGCAATCCTGCGGTTTTGAGGCCAGCTCACAAAAGAGCAACTTAAAAAATGGAGCTCAGGGTCACTGCAATTCACAAACCTGCAGAGTTATAAATGAAAACTAACGTCCAAAAATATGTTGAGGTAAGGCAAAGAAGAGGATCTGAATGCAAGACAGAATTGCAAGAAACAGATTTCAAGAGATAGATTGGACTCGCCTTTAAAGCACATGAAAAGCGGCAGAATTTCGACAATGATGCAGTTGGCCCAAAAGGGAGTATGCGTTAGTTCCTGAATATATCCAGGAAAAAACGCATACGCACTTTATGGGCAACCAAGCAAGCAAGCAATGCAAATGTGCACAACAAAGAAGTCTCATTTCCCACCGGTCAAAAGGGCCATCCGAAAAAATTGTAAACACCAGAAATGCAGGACAGGCCATGGAGAACAGGGAGCCTTTATACGCTGATGGACAGTGTGTGAACTGCCGAGAGCCACTCTGGAGAAGTGTATGGTGGTTCCTAAATCATCTAAAAAACAGAGCGACAGAGCATAGGGCACTTCCAATCACGGGAGTATATCTAGGGAAGTCTAAAAATCAACAAGACACAAGCACACCACAGTTTAGGGCTACTCTGTTTACAAGAACCTCAACTTCAGTACACCTTAAATATCCCAGGAAAGAGAACAATGGATAAAGAAAATGTGGTACTTATGTACAATGGAATATCTCTTCACCATGAAATCAATGTAATAAGGCTAGTAGAAGGATAAAGAGTGGATTGAGGTCCGATAATACTACTTGAAATAAGTCAAACAGAAAAAGAAACATATCATAAGATATCACTTATAGAGGGAGGATAAATATGGCTGCACAAAAAATGAATTACAAAACAGAACAGTGTCTCACATTTAGAAAACACACTTATGTCAGCTTAAGGGGAAAGGAGAGGTGGGGTGATGCATAAAACCAGAGTTTGAAATTAGCACAGATACCGTTCAATAAACCAAATAGGTATCAGACAAGATCTACACCTCGCTCAATGAACTGGCCTCAACACACCCTATACACCGCAGAGAAATATATCTGAGTAATAAGAATCTTAAAACCCATGTATTGATATATCTCCATAAGGGAATCAAGTGTGCGCAGAGCGGCACAAACACAGCAGTGAAAATGAGCTAAACCCCATTATAGAAATAAATTTTAAAACCAAAACGCAGAAACAATGAAAGAGAGAAAAATTCTTACAAAATTCGCTCAGGGGCTGTGATGCAACCTGGAATGACCACATATAAACCCACAGCTGGATAAGACATAAGGCTGGACACTTGGGGCTGAAAGGATTGGAGAGCTTTGGTGAGCAACTGCCGAAAGTTTAATGCAATACTTCGTGCTACTTATTCCAAGGGTCCCAACACTCCAAGTTGAAGGGAATCTTCCTACAGCTAAACCATGCATGGGAAATCCAGCGGATGGTATACCATATGATCGGGAAAGGTTTCTAAAATGCACCTCATTTTCCTCTCCTGGGGCTCCGGATCAACATTCCAGCCACTTTACTAACAACATCTCCACATGGAGAGTCAATGCCTTTAAGTTCCGGTATCGCACAGTCTGCAGTTAGTGCGGAGGATGAATGGGAATAGGGGGAACCAGTGAGAAAATAGCTGTAGCGGTATCAATGGGCACATGTCACTCTAATTTCACATCAGGAAGAAGAATTAACCAAAGGCAGAGCAAGGCACCCCAGAAGAAGAATAGGGCCTGAAGAAATCCTGTGGATATGAGGCAAGATCACAAAAATAAGAGCTGAAAAATGGAGCTAAGGGCCACTGCAATTCAAAAACCTGCAGAGTTATAAAGGCCAACTATTCTCCAAAAGTATATTGAGGTAAGGCTATGAAGAGGCACTGAGAGCAAGGCAGAACTGCAGGAAACCGATTTCAGGAGGTAGACAGGAATTGCACTGAAAACATATGAAAACACTCAGAACGTCGACAATGATGCACTTGGCCAAAAAGGGCGTATGCGTTTTTTCCTGAATATATTCAGGAAGAAACGCATACGCCCTTTCTGGCCAACCAAGCAAGCTCTCAAAGGAAATCTGCACTACAATGAAGTCTCACTTCACCCCGGTCAAAGGGCCATCTGAAAAAAGTGTAAAATCCAGAAAGGCAGGACAGGCCATGGAGAACTGGGAGCCTTGTTATGCTGATGGGCGGGATGTAAATTGCCAGCAGCCACTCTGGAGAAGTGTATGGTGTTTCCTGAAACATCTAAAAAACAAAGCAACAGAGCCTAGGGCACTTGCACTTATGGTCCTATAGCTTAGGGAAATTAAAATCAAAAAGACACAGCCACCCCAAAGTTTGGGACGGCTCTGTTTACAAGAACCTCGTTTACGGTACAAGTTCAATATCACAGAAAGCGAAAAATGGATAAAGAAGTTGTGGTACTTACGTACAATGCAATATCACTCAGCAATGAAATCTATGTCATCAGGCCCGTCGCAGCATAATGAGTGGATTCAGGTACGATGATTCTAAGTGAAATAAGTCACACAGAAAAAGAAACTTCATAAGATATCACCAATACACGGAATGTAAACTTGGCTACAAAGGAACTGAATTACAAAACAGAACAGGGTCTCAAATGTAGAAAACCAACTTATGCTTGCTTAAGGGGAAAGGTGAGTTGGGGTGCTGCATGAAACCAGAGATTGAAATTAGCACAGATACCGTTCCATAAGCCAAATATGTAATAGACAAGAGCTACTCCTTGCTCAACGAAGTGGACTCAACACCCCATATTAAACGCCTAAGAATATACCTGACTAGAAATAATCTTAAAACCTACGGATTTATTTGTCTCCGAAAGAGAATCAAGCGTGTGTACAGCGGCATAAACGCAGCAGTGATAGGATTGGTGAGGTTCGGTGAGCAAATGCAGACCCTTTGAAGTCATATTGCATGGTACCCATTCCATGGGTCTCAACTCTCCAGGTTTAAGGGATTCTTCCTTCAGCTAAAACATGCATGTGGAACACAGATTATGATCCACCGTGTGATCAGGAAACGTGTTCAAATGTGTCTCAGTTTTCGTCCCCTGGTACTCGGGTGCAACACTCCAGACGCTTTACTAACACTCTCCCCACTTGGAGAGTCAGTGCCTTTAACCTCCTGTTTGGCCCAGTTTGTAATTTCTGTAGAAAATGAACAGGAATAGGGAGAACGAAAGAGAGACTAGCTGGAGGTGTCTGGACGGGCAAATTTAACTCTCATTTCCCACCAGGAAGAGGAATTAACCAAAGGCTCAGCGTGCCGTGCCGGAACTACACTAGGGCCTGAAGCAATCCTGCAGTGTTGCGGCCAGCTCACAAGAAAACGAGTTGAAGAAACGAGCTCAGGGGCACTGTAATTCACAAACCTGCAGAGTTATAAATGACAGCTATCGTCCAAAAATATATTGAAGTAAGGCTGCCAAGAGGACTTGAAAGCGGGGCAGAATTGCAGGAAATCGATTTCAGGGGGTACACTGAAATTGCATGTAAAGCATAGGAAAAGAGGCAGAACGTCCACAATGATGCACTTGGCCAAAAAGGGCGTATGCGTTTTTTCCTGAATATATTCAGGAAAAAACGCATACGCCCTTTTTGGCCAACCAAGAAAGCTTGCAAAGGAAATCTGCACTACAATGAAGTCTCACTGCCCCCCGGTCAAAAGGGCCATCTGAAAAAAGTGTAAAATCCAGAAAGGCAGGACAGGCCATGGAGAACTGGGAGCCTTGTTATGCTGGTGGGCGGGATGTAAATTGCCAACAGCCACTCTGGAGAAGTGTATGGTGTTTCCTGAAACATCTAAAAAACAAAGCAACAGAGCCTAGGGCACTTCCACTTATGGTCCTATAGCTTAGGGAAATTAAAATCAAAAAGACACAGCCACCCCAAAGGTTGGGACGGCTCTGTTTACAAGAACCTCGTTTACGGTACAAGTTCAATATCACAGAAAGCAAAAAATGGATAAAGAAGTTGTGGTACTTACGTACAATGCAATATCACTCAGCACTGAAATCTATGTCATCAGGCCCGTAGCAGCATAATGAGTGGATTCAGGTACGATGATTCTAAGTGAAATAAGTCACACAGAAAAAGAAACATCATAAGATATCACTACTACACGGAATGTAAACTTGGCTACACAGGAACTGAATTACAAAACAGAACAGGGTGTCAAATGTAGAAAACCAACTTATGCTTGCTTAAGGGGAAAGGTGAGTTGGGGTGCTGCATGAAACCAGAGATTGAAATTAGCACAGATACCGTTCCATAAGCCAAATATGCAATAGACAAGAGCTACTCCTTGCTCAACGAAGTGGACTCAACACCCCATATTAAACGCCTAAGAATATACCTGACTAGAAATAATCTTAAAACCTACGGATTTATATGTCTCCGAAAGAGAATCAAGCGTGTGTACAGCGGCATAAACGCAGCAGTGATAGGATTGGTGAGGTTCGGTGAGCAAATGCAGACCCTTTGAAGTCATATTGCATGGTACCCATTCCATGGGTCTCAACTCTCCAGGTTTAAGGGATTCTTCCTTCAGCTAAAACATGCATGTGGAACCCAGAGTATGATCCACCGTGTGATCGGGAAACGTGTTCAAATGTATCTCGTTTTCGTCCCTGGTACTCGGGTGCAACATTCCAGATGCTTTACTAACACTCTCCCCACTTGGAGAGTCAGTGCCTTTAACCTCCTGTTTCGCCCAGTTTGTAATTTCTGTGGAAAATGAACAGGAATAGGGAGAACGAAAGAGAGACTAGCTGGAGGTGTCTGGACGGGCAAATTTAACTCTCATTTCCCACCAGGAAGAGGAATTAACCAAAGGCTCAGCATGCCGTGCCGGAACTACACTAGGGCCTGAAGCAATCCTGCGGTGTTGCGGACAGCTCACAAGAAAGCGAGTTGAAGAAACGAGCTCAGGGGCACTGTAATTCACAAACCTGCAGAGTTATAAATAACAGCTATCGTCCAAAACTATATTGAAGGAAGGTTGCCAAGAGGACTTGAAAGCGGGGCAGAATTGCAGGAAATCGATTTCAGGAGGTACACTGGAATTGCAAGTAAAGCATAGGAAAAGAGGCAGAACGTCCACAATGATGCACTTGGCCAAAAAGGGCGTATGCGTTTTTTCCTGAATATATTCAGGAAAAAACGCATACGCCCTTTTTGGCCAACCAAGCAAGCTTGCAAAGGATATCTGCACTACAATGAAGTCTCACTGCCCCCCGGTCAAAAGGGCCATCTGAAAAAAGTGTAAAATCCAGAAAGGCAGGACAGGCCATGGAGAACTGGGAGCCTTGTTATGCTGATGGGCGGGATGTAAATTGCCAACAGCCACTCTGGAGAAGTGTATGGTGTTTCCTGAAACATCTAAAAAACAAAGCAACAGAGCCTAGGGCACTTCCACTTATGGTCCTATAGCTTAGGGAAATTAAAATAAAAAAGACACAGTCACCCCAAAGTTTGGGATGGCTCTGTTTACAAGAACCTCGTTTACGGTACAAGTTCAATATCACAGAAAGCGAAAAATGGATAAAGAAGTTGTGGTACTTACGTACAATGCAATATCACTCAGCAATGAAATCTATGTCATCAGGCCCGTAGCAGCATAATGAGTGGATTCAGGTATGATGATTCTAAGTGAAATAAGTCACACAGGAAAAGAAACACCATAAGATATCACTACTACACGGAAGGTAAACTTGGCTACACAAGAACTGAATTACAAAACAGAACAGGGTCTCAAATGTAGAAAACCAACTTATGCTTGCTTAAGGGGAAAGGTGAGTTGGGGTGCTGCATGAAACCAGAGATTGAAATTAGCACAGATACCGTTCCATAAGCCAAATATGCAATAGACAAGAGCTACTCCTTGCTCAACGAAGTGGACTCAACACCCCATATTAAACGCCTAAGAATATACCTGACTAGAAATAATCTTAAAACCTACGGATTTATATGTCTCCGAAAGAGAATCAAGCGTGTGTACAGCGGCATAAACGCAGCAGTGATAGGATTGGTGAGGTTCGGTGAGCAAATGCAGACCCTTTGAAGTCATATTGCATGGTACCCATTCCATGGGTCTCAACTCTCCAGGTTTAAGGGATTCTTCCTTCAGCTAAAACATGCATGTGGAACCCAGAGTATGATCCACCGTGTGATCGGGAAACGTGTTCAAATGTATCTCGTTTTCGTCCCTGGTACTCGGGTGCAACATTCCAGATGCTTT
The DNA here is from genome assembly GCF_964270905.1 of Leucopleurus acutus. Lineage (NCBI taxonomy): Eukaryota > Metazoa > Chordata > Mammalia > Artiodactyla > Delphinidae > Leucopleurus > Leucopleurus acutus. The sequence continues at coordinate 97,374,375 of NC_139142.1, read as the reverse complement.
ACTAACACTCTCCCCACTTGGAGAGTCAGTGCCTTTAACCTCCTGTTTCGCCCAGTTTGTAATTTCTGTGGAAAATGAACAGGAATAGGGAGAACGAAAGAGAGACTAGCTGGAGGTGTCTGGACGGGCAAATTTAACTCTCATTTCCCACCAGGAAGAGGAATTAACCAAAGGCTCAGCGTGCCGTGCCGGAACTACACTAGGGCCTGAAGCAATCCTGCGGTGTTGCGGACAGCTCACAAGAAAGCGAGTTGAAGAAACGAGCTCAGGGGCACTGTAATTCACAAACCTGCAGAGTTATAAATGACAGCTATCGTCCAAAAATATATTGAAGTAAGGCTGCCAAGAGGACTTGAAAGCGGGGCAGAATTGCAGGAAATCGATTTCAGGAGGTACACTGGAATTGCAAGTAAAGCATAGGAAAAGAGGCAGAACGTCCACAATGATGCACTTGGCCAAAAAGGGCGTATGCGTTTTTTCCTGAATATATTCAGGAAAAAACGCATACGCCCTTTTTGGCCAACCAAGCACGCTTGCAAAGGATATCTGCACTACAATGAAGTCTCACTGCCCCCCGGTCAAAAGGGCCATCTGAAAAAAGTGTAAAATCCAGAAAGGCAGGACAGGCCATGGAGAACTGGGAGCCTTGTTATGCTGATGGGCGGGATGTAAATTGCCAACAGCCACTCTGGAGAAGTGTATGGTGTTTCCTGAAACATCTAAAAAACAAAGCAACAGAGCCTAGGGCACTTCCAATTATGGTCCTATAGCTTAGGGAAATTAAAATCAAAAAGACACAGTCACCCCAAAGTTTGGGACGGCTCTGTTTACAAGAACCTCGTTTACGGTACAAGTTCAATATCACAGAAAGCGAAAAATGGATAAAGAAGTTGTGGTACTTACGTACAATGCAATATCACTCAGCAATGGAATCTATGTCATCAGGCCCGTAGCAGCATAATGAGTGGATTCAGGTATGATGATTCTAAGTGAAATAAGTCACACAGGAAAAGAAACACCATAAGATATCACTACTACACGGAAGGTAAACTTGGCTACACAAGAACTGAATTACAAAACAGAACAGGGTCTCAAATGTAGAAAACCAACTTATGCTTGCTTAAGGGGAAAGGTGAGTTGGGGTGCTGCATGAAACCAGAGATTGAAATTAGCACAGATACCGTTCCATAAGCCAAATATGCAATAGACAAGAGCTACTCCTTGCTCAACGAAGTGGACTCAACACCCCATATTAAACGTCTAAGAATATACCTGACTAGAAATAATCTTAAAACCTACAGATTTATATGTCTCCGAAAGAGAATCAAGCGTGTGTACAGCGGCATAAACGCAGCAGTGATAGGATTGGTGAGGTTCGGTGAGCAAATGCAGACCCTTTGAAGTCATATTGCATGGTACCCATTCCATGGGTCTCAACTCTCCAGGTTTAAGGGATTCTTCCTTCAGCTAAAACATGCATGTGGAACCCAGAGTATGATCCACCGTGTGATCGGGAAACGTGTTCAAATGTGTCTCGTTATCGTCCCTGGTACTCGGGTGCAACATTCCAGATGCTTTACTAACACTCTCCCCACTTGGAGAGTCAGTGCCTTTAACCTCCTGTTTGGCCCAGTTTGTAATTTCTGTGGAAAATGAACAGGAATAGGGAGAACAAAAGAGAGACTATCTGGAGGTGTCTGGACGGGCAAATTTAACTCTCATTTCCCACCAGGAAGAGGAATTAACCAAAGGCTCAGCGTGCCGTGCCGGAACTACACTAGGGCCTGAAGCAATCCTGCGGTGTTGCGGCCAGCTCACAAGAAAACGAGTTGAAGAAACGAGCTCAGGGGCACTGTAATTCACAAACCTGCAGAGTTATAAATGACAGCTATCGTCCAAAAATATATTGAAGTAAGGCTGCCAAGAGGACTTGAAAGCGGGGCAGAATTGCAGGAAATCGATTTCAGGGGGTACACTGGAATTGCATGTAAAGCATAGGAAAAGAGGCAGAACGTCCACAATGATGCACTTGGCCAAAAAGGGCGTATGCGTTTTTTCCTGAATATATTCAGGAAAAAACGCATACGCCCTTTTTGGCCAACCAAGCAAGCTTGCAAAGGAAATCTGCCCTACAATGAAGTCTCACTGCCCCCCGGTCAAAAGGGCCATCTGAAAAAAGTGTAAAATCCAGAAAGGCAGGACAGGCCATGGAGAACTGGGAGCCTTGTTATGCTGGTGGGCGGGATGTAAATTGCCAACAGCCACTCTGGAGAAGTGTATGGTGTTTCCTGAAACATCTAAAAAACAAAGCAACAGAGCCTAGGGCACTTCCACTTATGGTCCTATAGCTTAGGGAAATTAAAATCAAAAAGACACAGCCACCCCAAAGGTTGGGACGGCTCTGTTTACAAGAACCTCGTTTACGGTACAAGTTCAATATCACAGAAAGCAAAAAATGGATAAAGAAGTTGTGGTACTTACGTACAATGCAATATCACTCAGCACTGAAATCTATGTCATCAGGCCCGTAGCAGCATAATGAGTGGATTCAGGTACGATGATTCTAAGTGAAATAAGTCACACAGAAAAAGAAACATCATAAGATATCACTACTACACGGAATGTAAACTTGGCTACACAGGAACTGAATTACAAAACAGAACAGGGTGTCAAATGTAGAAAACCAACTTATGCTTGCTTAAGGGGAAAGGTGAGTTGGGGTGCTGCATGAAACCAGAGATTGAAATTAGCACAGATACCGATCCATAAGCCAAATATGCAATAGACAAGAGCTACTCCTTGCTCAACGAAGTGGACTCAACACCCCATATTAAACGCCTAAGAATATACCTGACTAGAAATAATCTTAAAACCTACGGATTTATATGTCTCCGAAAGAGAATCAAGCGTGTGTACAGCGGCATAAACGCAGCAGTGATAGGATTGGTGAGGTTCGGTGAGCAAATGCAGACCCTTTGAAGTCATATTGCATGGTACCCATTCCATGGGTCTCAACTCTCCAGGTTTAAGGGATTCTTCCTTCAGCTAAAACATGCATGTGGAACCCAGAGTATGATCCACCGTGTGATCGGGAAACGTGTTCAAATGTGTCTCGTTTTCGTCCCTGGTACTCGGGTGCAACATTCCAGATGCTTTACTAACACTCTCCCCACTTGGAGAGTCAGTGCCTTTAACCTCCTGTTTGGCCCAGTTTGTAATTTCTGTGAAAAATGAACAGGAATAGGGAGAACGAAAGAGAGACTATCTGGAGGTGTCTGGACGGGCAAATTTAACTCTCACTTCCCACCAGGAAGAGGAATTAACCAAAGGCTCAGCGTGCCGTGCCGGAACTACACTAGGGCCTGAAGCAATCCTGCGGTGTTGCGGCCAGCTCACAAGAAAGCGAGTTGAAGAAACGAGCTGAGGGGCACTGTAATTCACAAACCTGCAGAGTTATAAATGACAGCTATCGTCCAAAAATATATTGAAGGAAGGCTGCCAAGAGGACTTGAAAGCGGGGCAGAATTGCAGGAAATCGATTTCAGGGGGTACACTGGAATTGCATGTAAAGCATACGAAAAGAGGCAGAACGTCCACAATGATGCACTTGGCCAAAAAGGGCGTATGCGTTTTTTCCTGAATATATTCAGGAAAAAACGCATACGCCCTTTTTGGCCAACCAAGAAAGCTTGCAAAGGATATCTGCACTACAATGAAGTCTCACTGCCCCCCGGTCAAAAGGGCCATCTGAAAAAAGTGTAAAATCCAGAAAGGCAGGACAGGCCATGGAGAACTGGGAGCCTTGTTATGCTGGTGGGCGGGATGTAAATTGCCAACAGCCACTCTGGAGAAGTGTATGGTGTTTCCTGAAACATCTAAAAAACAAAGCAACAGAGCCTAGGGCACTTCCACTTATGGTCCTATAGCTTAGGGAAATTAAAATCAAAAAGACACAGCCACCCCAAAGTTTGGGACAGCTCTGTTTACAAGAACCTCGTTTACGGTACAAGTTCAATATCACAGAAAGCGAAAAATGGATAAAGAAGTTGTGGTACTTACGTACAATGCAATATCACTCAGCAATGAAATCTATGTCATCAGGCCCGTAGCAGCATAATGAGTGGATTCAGGTATGATGATTCTAAGTGAAATAAGTCACACAGGAAAAGAAACACCATAAGATATCACTACTACACGGAAGGTAAACTTGGCTACACAAGAACTGAATTACAAAACAGAACAGGGTCTCAAATGTAGAAAACCAACTTATGCTTGCTTAAGGGGAAAGGTGAGTTGGGGTGCTGCATGAAACCAGAGATTGAAATTAGCACAGATACCGTTCCATAAGCCAAATATGTAATAGACAAGAGCTACTCCTTGCTCAACGAAGTGGACTCAACACCCCATATTAAACGCTTAAGAATACACCTGACTAGAAATAATCTTAAAAACTACGGATTTATATGTCTCCGAAAGAGAATCAAGCGTGTGTACAGCGGCATAAACGCAGCAGTGATAGGATTGGTGAGGTTCGGTGAGCAAATGCAGACCCTTTGAAGTCATATTGCATGGTACCCATTCCATGGGTCTCAACTCTCCAGGTTTAAGGGATTCTTCCTTCAGCTAAAACATGCATGTGGAACACAGATTATGATCCACCGTGTGATCAGGAAACGTGTTCAAATGTGTCTCAGTTTTCGTCCCCTGGTACTCGGGTGCAACACTCCAGACGCTTTACTAACACTCTCCCCACTTGGAGAGTCAGTGCCTTTAACCTCCTGTTTGGCCCAGTTTGTAATTTCTGTGGAAAATGAACAGGAATAGGGAGAACGAAAGAGAGACTAGCTGGAGGTGTCTGGACGGGCAAATTTAACTCTCATTTCCCACCAGGAAGAGGAATTAACCAAAGGCTCAGCGTGCCGTGCCGGAACTACACTAGGGCCTGAAGCAATCCTGCGGTGTTGCGGCCAGCTCACAAGAAAACGAGTTGAAGAAACGAGCTCAGGGGCACTGTAATTCACAAACCTGCAGAGTTATAAATGACAGCTATCGTCCAAAAATATATTGAAGTAAGGCTGCCAAGAGGACTTGAAAGCGGGGCAGAATTGCAGGAAATCGATTTCAGGGGGTACACTGAAATTGCATGTAAAGCATAGGAAAAGAGGCAGAACGTCCACAATGATGCACTTGGCCAAAAAGGGCGTATGCGTTTTTTCCTGAATATATTCAGGAAAAAACGCATACGCCCTTTTTGCCCAACCAAGCAAGCTTGCAAAGGAAATCTGCACTACAATGAAGTCTCACTGCCCCCCGGTCAAAAGGGCCATCTGAAAAAAGTGTAAAATCCAGAAAGGCAGGACAGGCCATGGAGAACTGGGAGCCTTGTTATGCTGGTGGGCGGGATGTAAATTGCCAACAGCCACTCTGGAGAAGTGTATGGTGTTTCCTGAAACATCTAAAAAACAAAGCAACAGAGCCTAGGGCACTTCCACTTATGGTCCTATAGCTTAGGGAAATTAAAATCAAAAAGACACAGCCACCCCAAAGGTTGGGACGGCTCTGTTTACAAGAACCTCGTTTACGGTACAAGTTCAATATCACAGAAAGCAAAAAATGGATAAAGAAGTTGTGGTACTTACGTACAATGCAATATCACTCAGCAATGAAATCTATGTCATCAGGCCCGTAGCAGCATAATGAGTGGATTCAGGTACGATGATTCTAAGTGAAATAAGTCACACAGAAAAAGAAACATCATAAGATATCACTACTACACGGAATGTAAATTTGGCTACACAGGTACTGAATTACAAAACAGAACAGGGTGTCAAATGTAGAAAACCAACTTATGCTTGCTTAAGGGGAAAGGTGAGTTGGGGTGCTGCATGAAACCAGAGATTGAAATTAGCACAGATACCGTTCCATAAGCCAAATATGCAATAGACAAGAGCTACTCCTTGCTCAACGAAGTGGACTCAACACCCCATATTAAACGCCTAAGAATATACCTGACTAGAAATAATCTTAAAACCTACGGATTTATATGTCTCCGAAAGAGAATCAAGCGTGTGTACAGCGGCATAAACGCAGCAGTGATAGGATTGGTGAGGTTCGGTGAGCAAATGCAGACCCTTTGAAGTCATATTGCATGGTACCCATTCCATGGGTCTCAACTCTCCAGGTTTAAGGGATTCTTCCTTCAGCTAAAACATGCATGTGGAACCCAGAGTATGATCCACCGTGTGATCGGGAAACGTGTTCAAATGTATCTCGTTTTCGTCCCTGGTACTCGGGTGCAACATTCCAGATGCTTTACTAACACTCTCCCCACTTGGAGAGTCAGTGCCTTTAACCTCCTGTTTGGCCCAGTTTGTAATTTCTGTGGAAAATGAACAGGAATAGGGAGAACGAAAGAGAGACTAGCTGGAGGTGTCTGGACGGGCAAATTTAACTCTCATTTCCCACCAGGAAGAGGAATTAACCAAAGGCTCAGCGTGCCGTGCCGGAACTACACTAGGGCCTGAAGCAATCCTGCGGTGTTGCGGCCAGCTCACAAGAAAACGAGTTGAAGAAAGGAGCTCAGGGGCACTGTAATTCACAAACCTGCAGAGTTATAAATGACAGCTATCTTCCAAAAATATATTGAAGTAAGGCTGCCAAGAGGAGTTGAAAGCGGGGCAGAATTGCAGGAAACCGATTTCAGGAGGTAGACTGGAATTGCATGTAAAGCATAGGAAAAGAGGCAGAACGTCCACAATGATGCACTTGGCCAAAAAGGGCGTATGCGTTTTTTCCTGAATATATTCAGGAAAAAACGCATACGCCCTTTTTGGCCAACCAAGCAAGCTTGCAAAGGAAATCTGCACTACAATGAAGTCTCACTGCCCCCCAGTCAAAAGAGCCATCTGAAAAAAGTGTAAAATCCAGAAAGGCAGGACAGGCTAAGGAGAACTGGGAGCCTTTTTATGCTGATGGGTGGGATGTAAATTGCCAACAGCCACTCTGGAGAAGTGTATGGTGTTTCCTGAAACATCCAAAAAACAAAGCAACAGAGCCTAGGGCACTCCCACTTATGGTCCTATAGCTTAGGGAAATTAAAATCAAAAAGACACAGCCACCCCAAAGTTTCGGCCGGCTCTGTTTACAAGAACCTCGTTTACTGTACAAGTTCAATATCACAGAAAGCGAAAGATGGATAAAGAAGTTGTGGTAGATACGTACAATGCAATATCACTCAGCAATGAAATCTATGTCATCAGGCCCGTAGCAGCATAATGAGTGGATTCAGGTACGATGATTCTAAGTGAAATAAATCACACAGAAAAAGAAACATCATAAGATATCACTCCTACACGGAATGTAAACTTGGCTACACAGGAACTGAATTACAAAACAGAACAGGGTCTCAAATGTAGAAAACCAACTTATGCTTGCTTAAGGGGAAAGGTGAGTTGGGGTGCGGCATAAAACCAGAGATTGAAATTAGCACAGATACCGTTCCATAAGCCAAATATGTAATAGGCAAGAGCTACTCCTTGCTCAAAGAAGTGGACTCAACACCCCATAATAAACGCCTAAGAATATACCTGACTAGTAAGAATCTTAAAACCTTTGGATTTATATGTCTCCAAAAGAGAATCAAGCGTGTGTACAGCGGCATAAACGCAGCAGTGATAGGATTGGTGAGGTTCGGTGAGCAAATGCAGGCCCTTTGAAGTCATATTGCATGGTACCCATTCCATGGGTCTCAACTCTGCATGTTTAAGGGATTCTTCCTTCAGCTAAAACATGCATGTGGAACCCAGAGTATGATCCACCATGTGATCGGGCAACGTGTTCAAATGTGTCTCAGTTTTCGTCCCCTGGTACTCGGGTGCAACATTCCAGACGCTTTACTAACACTCTCCCCACTTGGAGAGTCAGTGCCTTTAACCTCCTGGTTGGCCCACTTTGCAATTTTTGCGTAAGATGAACAGGAACAGGGAGAACCAATGAGAGACTAGGTGGAGGTGTCTGGACGGGCAAATTTAACTCTCATTTCCCACCACGAAGAGGAATTAACCAAAGGCTCAGCGTGCCATGCCAGAAGCACACTAGGGCCTGAAGCAATCCTGCGGTGTTGCAGGGAGCTCACAAGAAAGCAAGTTGAAGAAAGGAACTCAGGGGTACTGTAATTCACAAAACTGCAGAGTTATAAATGACAGCTATCGTCCAAAACTATATTGAAGTAAGGCTGCCAAGAGGAGTTGAAAGCGGGGCAGAATTGCAGGAAACCGATTTCAAGAGGTAGACTGGAATTGCATGTAAAGCATAGGAATAGAGGCACAACGTCCACAAGGATGCACTTGGACAAAAAGGGCGAATGCGATTTTTCCTGAATATATTCAGGAAAAAACGCATACGCCCTTTTTGACCAACCAAGCAAGCTTGCAAAGGAAATCTGCACTACAATGAAGTCTCACTGCCCCCAGGTCAAAAGGGCCATCTGAAAAAAGTGTAAAATCCAGAAAGGCAGGAAAGGCCATGGAGAACTGGGAGCCTTGTTATGCTGATGGTTGGGATGAAAATTGCCAGCAGCCACTCTGGAGAAGTGTATGGTGTTTCCTGAAACATCCAAAAAACAAAGCAACAGAGCCTAGGGCACTTCCACTTATGGTCCTATAGCTTAGGGAAATTAAAATCAAAAAGACACAGCCACCCCAAAGTTTGGGACGGCTCTGTTTACAAGAACCTTGTTTACAGTACAAGTTCAATATCACAGAAAGCAAAAAATGGATAAAGAAGTTGTGGTACTTATGTACAATGCAATATCACTCAGCAATGAAATCTATGTCATCAAGCCCGTAGCAGAATAATGAGTGGATTCAGGTACGATGATTCTAAGTGAAATAAGTCACACAGAAAAAGAAACATCATAAGATATCACTACTACACGGAATGTAAACTTGGCTACACAGGAACAGAATTACTAAACAGGACAGGGTGTCAAATGTAGAAAACCAACTTATGCTTGCTTAAGGGGAAAGGTGAGTTGGGGTGTTGCATACAACAAGAGATTGAAATTAGCACAGATACCATTCCATGAGCCAAATATGTAATAGACAAGAGCTACTCCTTGCTCAACGAAGTGGACTCAACACCCCATATTAAACGCCTAACAATATACCTGACTAGTAAGAATCTTAAAACCTATGGATTTATATGTCTCCGAAAGAGAATCAAGCGTCTGTACAGCGGCATAAACGCAGCAGTGATAGGATTGGTGAGGTTCGGTGAGCAAATGCAGACCCTTTGAAGTCATATTGCATGGTATCCATTCCATAGGTCTCAACTCTCCAGGTTTAAGGGATTCTTCCTTCAGCTAAAACATGCATGTGGAACCCAGAGTATGACCCACCGTGTGATCGGGAAACGTGTTCAAATGTGTCTCAGGTTTTGTCCCCTGGTACTCGGGTGCAACATTCCAGATGCTTTACTAACACTCTCCCCACTTGGAGAGTCAGTGCCTTTAACCTCCTCTTTGTCCCAGTTTGCAATTTCTGCGTAAGATGAACAGGAATAGGGAGAAGCAATGAGAGACTAGCTGGAGGTTTCTGGACGGGCAAATTTAACTCTCATTTCCCACCAGGAAGAGGAAGTAACCAAAGGCTCAGCGTGCCATGCCAGAAGCACACTAGGGCCTGAAGCAATCCTGCGGTGTTGCGGCCAGCTGAAAAGAAAGCGAGTTGAAGAAAGGAGCTCAGGGGCACTGTAATTCACAAACCTGCAGAGTTATAAATGACAGCTATCCTCCAAAAATATATTGAAGTAAGGCTGCCAAGAGGAGTTGAAAGCGGGGCAGAATTGCAGGAAACCGATTTCAGGAGGTAGACTGGAATTGCATGTAAAGCATAGGAAAAGAGGCAGAACGTCCACAATGATGCACTTGGCCAAAAAGGGCGTATGTGTTTTTTCCTGAATATATTCAGGAAAAAACGCATACGCCCTTTTTGGCCAACCAAGCAAGCTTGCAAAGGAAATCTGCACTACAATGAAGTCTCACTGCCCCCCGGTCAAAAGGGCCATCTGAAAAAAGTGTAAAATCCAGAAAGGCAGGACAGACCAAGGAGAACTAGGAGCCTTGTTATGCTGATGGGCGGGATGTAAATTGCCAGCAGCCACTCTGGAGAAGTGTATGGTGTTTCCTGAAACATTCAAAAAACAAAGCAACAGATCCTAGGGCACTTCCACTTATGGTCCTATAGCTTAGGGAAATTAAAATCAAAAAGAAACAGCCACCCCAAAGCTTGGGAGGGCTCTGTTTACAAGAACCTCGTTTAATGTACAAGTTCAATATCACAGAAAGCGAAAAATGGATAAAGAAGTTGTGGTACTTACATACAATGCAATATCACTCAGCAATGAAATCTATGTCATCAGGCACATAGCAGCATAATGAGTGGATTCAGGTACGATGATTCTAAGTGAAATCAGTCACACAGAAAAAGAAATATCATAAGATATCACTACTACACGGAATGTAAACTTGGCTACACAGGAACTGAATTACAAAACAGAACAGGGTGTCAAATGTAGAAAACCAACTTATGCTTGCTTAAGGGGAAAGGTGAGTTGGGGTGCTGCATAAAACCAGAGATTGAAATTAGCACAGATACCGTTCCATAAGCCAAATATGTAATACACAAGAGCTACTCCTTGCTCAACGAAGTGGACTCAACACCACATATTAAACGCCTAACAATATACCTGACTAGTAAGAATCTTAAAACCTATGGATTTATATGTCTCCGAAAGAGAATGAAGCGTGTGTACAGCGGCATAAACGCAGTAGTGATAGGATTGGTAAGGTTCGGTGAGCAAATGCAGACCCTTTGAAGTCATATTGCATGGTACCCATTCCATGGGTCTCAACTCTGCATGCTTAAGGGATTCTTCCTTCAGCTAAAACATGCATGTGGAACCCAGAGTATGATCCACCGTGTGATCGGGAAACGTGTTCCAATGTGTCTCAGTTTTCATCCCCTGGTACTCGGGTACAACATTCCAAACGGTTTACTAACACTCTCCCCACTTGTAAAGTCAGTGCCTTTAACCTCCTGTTTGGCCCAGTTTGCAATTTCTGCGTAAGATGAACAGGAATAGGGAGAACCAATGAGAGACTAGCTGGAGGTGTCTGGATGGGCAAATTTAACTCTCATTTCCCACCAAGAAGAAGAATTAACCAAAGGCTCAGCATGCCATGCCAGAAGCACACTAGGGCCTGAAGCAATCCTGCGGTGTTGCAGCCAGCTGAAAAGAAAGCGAGTTGAAGAAAGGAGCTCAGGGGCACTGTAATTCACAAACCTGCAGAGTTATAAATGACAGCTATCCTCCAAAAATATATTGAAGTAAGGCTGCCAAGAGGAGTTGAAAGCGGGGCAGAATTGCAGGAAACCGATTTCAGGAGGTAAACTGGAATTGCATGTAAAGCATAGGAAAAGAGGCAGAACGTCCACAATGATGCACTTGGCCAAAAAGGGCGTATGCGTTTTTTCCTGAATATATTCAGGAAAAAACGCATACGCCCTTTTTGGCCAACCAAGCAAGCATGCAAAGGAAATCTGCACTACAATGAAGTCTCACTGCCCCCCCGGGTCAAAAGGGCCATCTGAAAAAAGTGTAAAATCCAGAAAGGCAGGACAGGCCATGGAGAACTGGGAGCCTTGTTATGCTGATGGTTGGGATGAAAATTACCAGCAGCCACTCTGGAAAAGTGTATGGTGTTTCCTGAAACATCCAAAAAACAAAGCAACAGAGCCTAGGGCACTCCCACTTATGGTCCTATAGCTTAGGGAAATTAAAATCAAAAAGACACAGCCACCCCAAAGTTTGGGACGGCTCTGTTTACAAGAACCTCGTTTACGGTACAAGTTCAATATCACAGAAAGCAAAAAATGGATAAAGAAGTTGTGGTACGTATGTACAATGCAATATCACTCAGCAATGAAATCTATGTCATCAAGCCCATAGCAGAATAATGAGTGGATTCAGGTACGATGATTCTAAGTGAAATAAGTCACACAGAAAAAGAAACATCATAAGATATCACTACTACATGGAATGTAAACTTGGCTACACAGGAACAGAATTACTAAACAGGACAGGGTGTAAAATGTAGAAAACCAACTTATGCTTGCTTAAGGGGAAAGGTGAGTTGGGGTGTTGCATGAAACCAGAGATTGAAATTAGCACAGATACCGTTCCATGAGCCAAATATGTAATAGACAAGAGCTACTCCTTGCCCAACGAAGTGGACTCAACACCCCATATTAAATGCCTAACAATATACCTGACTAGTACGAATCTTAAAACCTATGGATTTATATGTCTCCGAAAGAGAATCAAGCATGTGTACAGCGGCATAAACGCAGCAGTGATAGGATTGGTGAGGTTCGGTGAGCAAATGCAGACCCTTTGAAGTCATATTGCATGGTACCCATTCCATAGGTCTCAACTCTCCAGGTTTAAGGGATTCTTCCTTCAGCTAAAACATGCATGTGGAACCCAGAGTATGACCCACCGTGTGATCGGGAAACGTGTTCAAATGTGTCTCAGTTTTCGTCCCCTGGTACTCGGGTGCAACATTCCAGACGCTTTACTAACACTCTCCCCACTTGGAGAGTCAGTGCCTTTAACCTCCTGTTTGTCCCCGTTTGCAATTTCTTTGGAAAATGAACAGGAATAGGGAGAACCAATGAGAGACTAGGTGGAGGTGTCTGGACGGGCAAATTTAACTCTCATTTCCCACCAAGAAGAAGAATTAACCAAAGGCTCAGCATGCCATGCCGGAAGCACACTAGGGCCTGAAGCAATCCTGCGGTGTTGCGGCCAGCTCAAAAGAAAGCGAGTTGAAGAAAGGAGCTCAGGGGCACTGTAATTCACAAACCTGCAGAGATAAATGACAGCTATCTTCCAAAAATATATTGAAGTAAGGCTGCCAAGAGGACTTGAAAGCGGGGCAGAATTGCAGGAAACCGATTTCAGGAGGTAGACTGGAATTGCATGTAAAGCATAGGAAAAGAGGCAGAACGTCCACAATGATGCACTTGGCCAAAAATGGCGTATGCGTTTTTTCCTGAATATATTCAGGAAAAAACGCATACGCCCTTTTTGGCCAACCAAGCAAGCTTGCAAAGGAAATCTGCACTACAATGAAGTCTCACTGCCCCCCGCTCAAAAGGGCCATCTGAAAAAAGTGTTAAATCCAGAAAGGCCGGACAGGCCATGGAGAACTGGGAGCCTTGTTATTCTGATGGGTGGGATGTAAATTGCCAACAGCCACTCTGGAGAAGTGTATGGTGTTTCCTGAAACATCCAAAAAACAAAGCAACAGAGCCTAGGGCACTTCCACTTATGGTCCTATAGCTTAGGGAAATTAAAATCAAAAAGACACAGCCACCCCAAAGCTTGGGAGGGCTCTGTTTACAAGAACCTCGTTTAATGTACAAGTTCAATATCACAGAAAGGGAAAAATGGATAAAGAAGTTGTGGTACTTACGTACAATGCAATATCACTCAGCAATGAAATCTATGTCATCAGGCCCGTAGCAGCATAATGAGTGGATTCAGGTACGATGATTCTAAGTGAAATAAGTCACACAGAAAATGAAACATCATAAGATATCACCAATACATGGAATGTAAACTTGGCTACACAGGAACTGAATTACAAAACAGAACAGGATCTCAAATGTAGAAAACCAACTTACGCTTGCTTAAGGGGAAAGGTGAGTTGGGGTGCTGCATGAAACCAGAGATTGAAATTAGCACAGATACCGTTCCATAAGCCAAATATGTAATAGGCAAGAGCTACTCCTTGCTCAAAGAAGTGGACTCAACACCCCATAATAAACGCCTAAGAATATACCTGACTAGTAAGAATCTTAAAACCTTTGGATTTATATGTCTCCAAAAGAGAATCAAGCGTGTGTACAGCGGCATAAACGCAGCAGTGATAGGATTGGTGAGGTTCGGTGAGCAAATGCAGGCCCTTTGAAGTCATATTGCATGGTACCCATTCCATGGGTCTCAACTCTGCATGTTTAAGGGATTCTTCCTTCAGCTAAAACATGCATGTGGAACCCAGAGTATGATCCACCATGTGATCGGGAAACGTGTTCAAATGTGTCTCAGTTTTCGTCCCCTGGTACTCGGGTGCAACATTCCAGACGCTTTACTAACACTCTCCCCACTTGGAGAGTCAGTGCCTTTAACCTCCTGGTTGGCCCACTTTGCAATTTTTGCGTAAGATGAACAGGAACAGGGAGAACCAATGAGAGACTAGGTGGAGGTGTCTGGACGGGCAAATTTAACTCTCATTTCCCACCACGAAGAGGAATTAACCAAAGGCTCAGCGTGCCATGCCAGAAGCACACTAGGGCCTGAAGCAATCCTGCGGTGTTGCAGGGAGCTCACAAGAAAGCAAGTTGAAGAAAGGAACTCAGGGGTACTGTAATTCACAAAACTGCAGAGTTATAAATGACAGCTATCGTCCAAAACTATATTGAAGTAAGGCTGCCAAGAGGAGTTGAAAGCGGGGCAGAATTGCAGGAAACCGATTTCAAGAGGTAGACTGGAATTGCATGTAAAGCATAGGAATAGAGGCACAACGTCCACAATGATGCACTTGGCCAAAAAGGGCGTATGTGTTTTTTCCTGAATATATTCAGGAAAAAACGCATACGCCCTTTTTGGCCAACCAAGCAAGCTTGCAAAGGAAATCTGCACTACAATGAAGTCTCACTGCCCCCCGGTCAAAAGGGCCATCTGAAAAAAGTGTAAAATCCAGAAAGGCAGGACAGACCAAGGAGAACTAGGAGCCTTGTTATGCTGATGGGCGGGATGTAAATTGCCAGCAGCCACTCTGGAGAAGTGTATGGTGTTTCCTGAAACATTCAAAAAACAAAGCAACAGAGCCTAGGGCACTTCCACTTATGGTCCTATAGCTTAGGGAAATTAAAATCAAAAAGAAACAGCCACCCCAAAGCTTGGGAGGGCTCTGTTTACAAGAACCTCGTTTAATGTACAAGTTCAATATCACAGAAAGCGAAAAATGGATAAAGAAGTTGTGGTACTTACATACAATGCAATATCACTCAGCAATGAAATCTATGTCATCAGGCACATAGCAGCATAATGAGTGGATTCAGGTACGATGATTCTAAGTGAAATCAGTCACACAGAAAAAGAAATATCATAAGATATCACTACTACACGGAATGTAAACTTGGCTACACAGGAACTGAATTACAAAACAGAACAGGGTGTCAAATGTAGAAAACCAACTTATGCTTGCTTAAGGGGAAAGGTGAGTTGGGGTGCTGCATAAAACCAGAGATTGAAATTAGCACAGATACCGTTCCATAAGCCAAATATGTAATACACAAGAGCTACTCCTTGCTCAACGAAGTGGACTCAACACCACATATTAAACGCCTAACAATATACCTGACTAGTAAGAATCTTAAAACCTATGGATTTATATGTCTCCGAAAGAGAATGAAGCGTGTGTACAGCGGCATAAACGCAGTAGTGATAGGATTGGTAAGGTTCGGTGAGCAAATGCAGACCCTTTGAAGTCATATTGCATGGTACCCATTCCATGGGTCTCAACTCTGCATGCTTAAGGGATTCTTCCTTCAGCTAAAACATGCATGTGGAACCCAGAGTATGATCCACCGTGTGATCGGGAAACGTGTTCCAATGTGTCTCAGTTTTCGTCCCCTGGTACTCGGGTGCAACATTCCAGACGCTTTACTAACACTCTCCCCACTTGGAGAGTCAGTGCCTTTAACCTCCTGTTTGTCCCCGTTTGCAATTTCTTTGGAAAATGAACAGGAATAGGGATAACCAATGAGAGACTAGGTGGAGGTGTCTGGACGGGCAAATTTAACTCTCATTTCCCACCAAGAAGAAGAATTAACCAAAGGCTCAGCATGCCATGCCAGAAGCACACTAGGGCCTGAAGCAATCCTGCGGTGTTGCAGCCAGCTGAAAAGAAAGCGAGTTGAAGAAAGGAGCTCAGGGGCACTGTAATTCACAAACCTGCAGAGTTATAAATGACAGCTATCCTCCAAAAATATATTGAAGTAAGGCTGCCAAGAGGAGTTGAAAGCGGGGCAGAATTGCAGGAAACCGATTTCAGGAGGTAAACTGGAATTGCATGTAAAGCATAGGAAAAGAGGCAGAACGTCCACAATGATGCACTTGGCCAAAAAGGGCGTATGCGTTTTTTCCTGAATATATTCAGGAAAAAACGCATACGCCCTTTTTGGCCAACCAAGCAAGCATGCAAAGGAAATCTGCACTACAATGAAGTCTCACTGCCCCCCCGGGTCAAAAGGGCCATCTGAAAAAAGTGTAAAATCCAGAAAGGCAGGACAGGCCATGGAGAACTGGGAGCCTTGTTATGCTGATGGTTGGGATGAAAATTACCAGCAGCCACTCTGGAAAAGTGTATGGTGTTTCCTGAAACATCCAAAAAACAAAGCAACAGAGCCTAGGGCACTCCCACTTATGGTCCTATAGCTTAGGGAAATTAAAATCAAAAAGACACAGCCACCCCAAAGTTTGGGACGGCTCTGTTTACAAGAACCTCGTTTACGGTACAAGTTCAATATCACAGAAAGCAAAAAATGGATAAAGAAGTTGTGGTACGTATGTACAATGCAATATCACTCAGCAATGAAATCTATGTCATCAAGCCCATAGCAGAATAATGAGTGGATTCAGGTACGATGATTCTAAGTGAAATAAGTCACACAGAAAAAGAAACATCATAAGATATCACTACTACATGGAATGTAAACTTGGCTACACAGGAACAGAATTACTAAACAGGACAGGGTGTCAAATGTAGAAAACCAACTTATGCTTGCTTAAGGGGAAAGGTGAGTTGGGGTGTTGCATACAACAAGAGATTGAAATTAGCACAGATACCATTCCATGAGCCAAATATGTAATAGACAAGAGCTACTCCTTGCCCAACGAAGTGGACTCAACACCCCATATTAAATGCCTAACAATATACCTGACTAGTACGAATCTTAAAACCTATGGATTTATATGTCTCCGAAAGAGAATCAAGCATGTGTACAGCGGCATAAACGCAGCAGTGATAGGATTGGTGAGGTTCGGTGAGCAAATGCAGACCCTTTGAAGTCATATTGCATGGTACCCATTCCATAGGTCTCAACTCTCCAGGTTTAAGAGATTCTTCCTTCAGCTAAAACATGCATGTGGAACCCAGAGTATGACCCACCGTGTGATCGGGAAACGTGTTCAAATGTGTCTCAGTTTTCGTCCCCTGGTACTCGGGTGCAACATTCCAGACGCTTTACTAACACTCTCCCCACTTGGAGAGTCAGTGCCTTTAACCTCCTGTTTGTCCCCGTTTGCAATTTCTTTGGAAAATGAACAGGAATAGGGAGAACCAATGAGAGACTAGGTGGAGGTGTCTGGACGGGCAAATTTAACTCTCATTTCCCACCAAGAAGAAGAATTAACCAAAGGCTCAGCATGCCATGCCGGAAGCACACTAGGGCCTGAAGCAATCCTGCGGTGTTGCGGCCAGCTCAAAAGAAAGCGAGTTGAAGAAAGGAGCTCAGGGGCACTGTAATTCACAAACCTGCAGAGATAAATGACAGCTATCTTCCAAAAATATATTGAAGTAAGGCTGCCAAGAGGACTTGAAAGCGGGGCAGAATTGCAGGAAACCGATTTCAGGAGGTAGACTGGAATTGCATGTAAAGCATAGGAAAAGAGGCAGAACGTCCACAATGATGCACTTGGCCAAAAATGGCGTATGCGTTTTTTCCTGAATATATTCAGGAAAAAACGCATACGCCCTTTTTGGCCAACCAAGCAAGCTTGCAAAGGAAATCTGCACTACAATAAAGTCTCACTGCCCCCCGCTCAAAAGGGCCATCTGAAAAAAGTGTTAAATCCAGAAAGGCCGGACAGGCCATGGAGAACTGGGAGCCTTGTTATTCTGATGGGTGGGATGTAAATTGCCAACAGCCACTCTGGAGAAGTGTATGGTGTTTCCTGAAACATCCAAAAAACAAAGCAACAGAGCCTAGGGCACTTCCACTTATGGTCCTATAGCTTAGGGAAATTAAAATCAAAAAGACACAGCCACCCCAAAGCTTGGGAGGGCTCTGTTTACAAGAACCTCGTTTAATGTACAAGTTCAATATCACAGAAAGGGAAAAATGGATAAAGAAGTTGTGGTACTTACGTACAATGCAATATCACTCAGCAATGAAATCTATGTCATCAGGCCCGTAGCAGCATAATGAGTGGATTCAGGTACGATGATTCTAAGTGAAATAAGTCACACAGAAAATGAAACATCATAAGATATCACCAATACATGGAATGTAAACTTGGCTACACAGGAACTGAATTACAAAACAGAACAGGATCTCAAATGTAGAAAACCAACTTACGCTTGCTTAAGGGGAAAGGTGAGTTGGGGTGCTGCATGAAACCAGAGATTGAAATTAGCACAGATACCGTTCCATAAGCCAAATATGTAATAGACAAGAGCTACTCCTTGCTCAACGAAGTGGACTCAACACCCCATGTTAAACGCCTAACAATATACCCGACTAGTAAGAATCTTAAAACCTATGGATTTATATGTCTCCGAAAGAGAATCAAGCGTGTGTACAGCGGCATAAACGCAGCAGTGATAGGAGTGGTGAGGTTCGGTGAGCAAATGCAGACCCTTTGAAGTCATATTGCATGGTACCCATTCCATGGGTCTCAACTCTCCAGGTTTAAGAGATTCTTCCTTCAGCTAAAACATGCATGTGGAACCCAGAGTATGATCCACCGTGTGATCGGGAAACGTGTTCAAATGTGTCTCAGTTTTCGTCCCCTGGTACTCCGGTGCAACATTCCAGACGCTTTACTAACACTCTCCCCACTTGGAGAGTCAGTGCCTTTAACCTCCTGTTTGGCCCAGTTTGCAATTTCTGCGTAAGATGAACAGGAATAGGGATAACCAATGAGAGACTAGCTGGAGGTGTCTGGACGGGCAAATTTAACTCTCATTTCCCACCAGGAAGAGGAAATAACCAAAGGCTCAGCGTGCCATGCCAGAAGCACACTAAGGCCTGAAGCAATCCTGCGGTGTTGCGGCCAGCTCACAAGAAAGCGAGTTGAAGAAAGGAGCTTAGGGGCACTGTAATTCACAAACCTGCAGAGATAAATGACAGCTATCTTCCAAAAATATATTGAAGTAAGGCTGCCAAGAGGAGTTGAAAGCGGGGCAGAATTGCAGGAAACCGATTTCAGGAGGTAGACTGGAATTGCATGTAAAGCATAGGAAAAGAGGCAGAACGTCCACAATGATGCACTTGGCCAGAAAGGGCGTATGCGTTTTTTCCTGAATATATTCAGGAAAAAACGCATACGCCCTTTTTGGCCAACCAAGCAAGCTTGCAAAGGAAATCTGCACTACAATGAAGTCTCACTGCCCCCCAGTCAAAAGAGCCATCTGAAAAAAGTGTAAAATCCAGAAAGGCAGGACAGGCTAAGGAGAACTGGGAGCCTTTTTATGCTGATGGGTGGGATATAAATTGCCAACAGCCACTCTGGAGAAGTGTATGGTGTTTCCTGAAACATCCAAAAAACAAAGCAACAGAGCCTAGGGCACTCCCACTTATGGTCCTATTGCTTAGGGAAATTAAAATCAAAAAGACACAGCCACCCCAAAGTTTCGGCCGGCTCTGTTTACAAGAACCTCGTTTACTGTACAAGTTCAATATCACAGAAAGTGAAAAATGGATAAAGAACTTGTGGTACTTACGTACAATGCAATATCACTCAGCAATGAAATCTATGTCATCAGGCCCATAGCAGCATAATGAGTGGATTCAGGTACGATGATTCTAAGTGAAATAAATCACACAGAAAAAGAAACATCATAAGATATCACTACTACACGGAATGTAAACTTGGCTACACAGGAACTGAATTACAAAACAGAACAGGGTCTCAAATGTAGAAAACCAACTTATACTTGCTTAAGGGGAAAGGTGAGTTGGGGTGCTGCATGAAACCAGAGATTGAAATTAGCACAGATACCGTTTCATAAGCCAAATATGTAATAGACAAGAGCTACTCCTTGCTCAAAGAAGTGGACTCAACACCCCATAATAAACGCCTAAGAATATACCTGACTAGTAAGAATCTTAAAACCTATGGATTTATATGTCTCCAAAAGAGAATCAAGGGTGTGTACAGTGGCATAAACGCAGCTGTGATAGGATTGGTGAGGTTCGGTGAGCAAATGCAGGCCCTTTGAAGTCATATTGCATGGTACCCATTCCATGGGTCTCAACTCTCCAGGTTTAAGGGATTCTTCCTTCAGCTAAAACATGCATGTGGAACCCAGAGTATGATCCACCGTGTGATCGGGAAACGTGTTCAAATGTGTCTCAGTTTTCGTCCCCTGGTACTCGGGTGCAACATTCCAGACGCTTTACTAACACTCTCCCCACTTGGAGAGTGAGTGCCTTTAACCTCCTGTTTGGCCCAGTTTGCAATTTCTGCGTAAGATGAACAGGAATAGGGATAACCAATGAGAGACTAGGTGGAGGTGTCTGGACGGGCAAATTTAACTCTCATTTCCCACCAGGAAGAGGAAATAACCAAAGGCAAAGCGAGCCATGCCAGAAGCACACTAAGGCCTGAAGCAATCCTGCGGTGTTGCGGCCAGCTCACAAGAAAGCGAGTTGAAGAAAGGAGCTCAGGGGCACTGTAATTCACAAACCTGCAGAGTTATAAATGACAGCTATCTTCCAAAAATATATTGAAGTAAGGCTGCCAAGAGGAGTTGAAAGCGGGGCAGAATTGCAGGAAACCGATTTCAGGAGGTAGACTGGAATTGCATGTAAAGCATAGGAAAAGAGGCAGAACGTCCACAATGATGCACTTGGCCAAAAAGGGCGTATGCGTTTTTTCCTGAATATATTCAGGAAAAAACGCATACGCCCTTTTTGGCCAACCAAGCAAGCTTGCAAAGGAAATCTGCACTACAATGAAGTCTCACTGCCCCCCAGTCAAAAGAGCCATCTGAAAAAAGTGTAAAATCCAGAAAGGCAGGACAGGCTAAGGAGAACTGGGAGCCTTTTTATGCTGATGGGTGGGATGTAAATTGCCAACAGCCACTCTGGAGAAGTGTATGGTGTTTCCTGAAACATCCAAAAAACAAAGCAACAGAGCCTAGGGCACTCCCACTTATGGTCCTATAGCTTAGGGAAATTAAAATCAAAAAGACACAGCCACCCCAAAGTTTCGGCCGGCTCTGTTTACAAGAACCTCGTTTACTGTACAAGTACAATATCACAGAAAGCGAAAAATGGATAAAGAAGTTGTGGTACTTACGTACAATGCAATATCACTCAGCAATGAAATCTATGTCATCAGGCCCGTCGCAGCATAATGAGTGGATTCAGGTACGATGATTCTAAGTGAAATAAATCACACAGAAAAAGAAACATCATAAGATATCACTACTACACGGAATGTAAACTTGGCTACACAGGAACTGAAATACAAAACAGAACAGGGTCTCAAATGTAGAAAACCAACTTATGCTTGCTTAAGGGGAAAGGTGAGTTGGGGTGCGGCATAAAACCAGAGATTGAAATTAGCACAGATACCGTTCCATAAGCCAAATATGTAATAGAGAAGAGCTACTCCTTGCTCAAAGAAGTGGACTCAACACCCCATAATAAACGCCTAAGAATATACCTGACTAGTAAGAATCTTAAAACCTTCGGATTTATATGTCTCCAAAAGAGAATCAAGCGTGTGTACAGCGGCATAAACGCAGCAGTGATAGGATTGGTGAGGTTCGGTGAGCAAATGCAGGCCCTTTGAAGTCATATTGCATGGTACCCATTCCATGGGTCTCAACTCTCCAGGTTTAAGGGATTCTTCCTTCAGCTAAAACATGCATGTGGAACCCAGAGTATGACCAACCGTGTGATCGGGAAACGTGTTCAAATGTGTCTCAGTTTTCGTCCCCTGGTACTCGGGTGCAACATTCCAGACGCTTTACTAACACTCTCCCCACTTGGAGAGTGAGTGCCTTTAACCTCCTGTTTGGCCCAGTTTGCAATTTCTGCGTAAGATGAACAGGAACAGGGAGAACCAATGAGAGACTAGGTGGAGGTGTCTGGACGGGCAAATTTAACTCTCATTTCCCACCACGAAGAGGAATTAACCAAAGGCTCAGCGTGCCATGCCAGAAGCACACTAGGGCCTGAAGCAATCCTGCGGTGTTGCAGCGAGCTCACAGGAAAGCAAGTTGAAGAAAGGAACTCAGGGGTACTGTAATTCACAAACCTGCAGAGTTACAAATTACAGCTATCGTCCAAAAATATATTGAAGTAAGGCTGCCAAGAGGACTTGAAAGCGGGGCAGAATTGCAGGAAACCGATTTCAGGAGGTAGACTGGAATTGCATGTAAAGCATAGGAAAAGAGGCAGAACATCCACAATGATGCACTTGGCCAAAAAGGGCGTATGCGTTTTTTCCTGAATATATTCAGGAAAAAACGCATACGCCCTTTTTGGCCAACCAAGCAAGCTTGCAAAGGAAATCTGCACTACAATGAAGTCTCACTGCTCCCTGGTGAAAAGGCTATCTGAAAAAAGTGTAAAATCCAGAAAGGCAGTACAGGCCATGGAGAACTGGGAGCCTTGTTATGCTGATGGGCGGGATGTAAATTGCCAGCAGCCACTCTGGAGAAGTGTATGGTGTTTCCTGAAACATCTAAAAAACAAAGCAACAGAGCCTAGGGCAATTCCACTTATAGTCCTATAGCTTAGGGAAATTAAAATCAAAAAGACACAGCCACCCCAAAGTTTGGGACGGCTCTGTTTACAAGAACCTCGTTTACGGTATAAGTTCAATATCACAGAAAGCGAAAAATGGATAAAGAAGTTGTGGTACTTACGTACAATGCAATATCACTCAGCAATGAAATCTATGTCATCAGGCCCGTAGCAGCATAATGAGTGGATTCAGGTACGATGATTCTAAGTGAAATAAGTCACACAGAAAAAGAAACATCATAAGGTATCACTAATACACGGAATGTAAACTTGGCTACACAGGAACTGAATTACAAAACAGAACAGGGTCTCAAAGTAGAAAACCAACTTATGCTTGCTTAAGTGGAAAGGTGAGTTGGGGTGCTGCATGAAACCAGAGATTGAAATTAGCACAGATACCGTTCCATAAGCCAAATATGCAATAGACAAGAGCTACTCCTTGCTCAACGAAGTGGACTCAACACCCCATATTAAATGCCTAAGAATATACCTGACTAGAAATAATCTTAAAACCTACGGATTTATATGTCTCCGAAAGAGAATCAAGCGTGTGTACAGCGGCATAAACGCAGCAGTGATAGGATTGGTGAGGTTCGGTGAGCAAATGCAGACCCTTTAAATTCATATTGCATGGTACCCATTCCATGGGTCTCAACTCTCCAGGTTTAAGGGATTCTTCCTTCAGCTAAAACATGCATGTGGAACCCAGAGTATGATCCACCGTGTGATCGGGAAACGTGTTCAAATGTGTCTCAGTTTTCGTCCCGTGGAACTCGGGTGCAACATTCCAGATGCTTTACTAACACTCTCCCCACTTGGAGAGTCAGTGCCTTTAAACTCCTGTTTGGCCCAGTTTGCAATTTCTGTGGAAAATGAACAGGAATAGGGAGAACGAAAGAGAGACTAGCTGGAGGTGTCTGGACGGGCAAATTTAACTCTCATTTCCCACCAGGAAGAGGAATTAACCAAAGGCTCAGCGTGCCGTGCCGGAACTACACTAGGTCCTGAAGCAATCCTGTGGTGTTTCGGCCAGCTCACAAGAAAGCGAGTTGAAGAAAGGAGCTCAGGGGCACTGTAATTCACAAACCTGCAGAGTTATAAAGGACAGCTATCCTCCAAAAATATATTGAAGTAAGGCTGCCAAGAGGACTTGAAAGCGGGGCAGAATTGCAGGAAATCGATTTCAGGAGGTACACTGGAATTGCATGTAAAGCATAGAAAAGAGGCAGAACGTCCACAATGATGCACTTGG
The DNA here is from genome assembly GCF_964270905.1 of Leucopleurus acutus. Taxonomy (NCBI): domain Eukaryota; kingdom Metazoa; phylum Chordata; class Mammalia; order Artiodactyla; family Delphinidae; genus Leucopleurus; species Leucopleurus acutus. The sequence continues at coordinate 97,350,231 of NC_139142.1, read as the reverse complement.
CCAAAAAGGGCGTATGCATTTTTTCCTGAATATATTCAGGAAAAAACGCATACGCCCTTTTTGGCGAACCAAGCAAGCTTGCAAAGGATATCTGCACTACAATGAAGTCTCACTGCCCCCCGGTCAAAAGGGCCATCTGAAAAAAGTGTAAAATCCAGAAAGGCAGGACAGGCCATGGAGAACTGGAAGCCTTGTTATGCTGATGGGCGGGATGTAAATTGCCAACAGCCACTGTGGAGAAGTGTATGGTATTTCCTGAAACATCTAAAAAACAAAGCAACAGAGCCTAGGGCACTTCCACTTATGGTCCTATAGCTTAGGGAAATTAAAATCAAAAAGACACGGTCACCCCAAAGTTTGGGACGGCTCTGTTTACAAGAACCTCGTTTACGGTACAAGTTCAATATCACAGAAAGGGAAAAATGGATAAAGAAGTTGTGGTACTTACATACAATGCAATATCACTCAGCAATGAAATCTATGTCATCAGGCCCGTAGCAGCATAATGAGTGGATTCAGGTATGATGATTCTAAGTGAAATAAGTCACACAGAAAAAGAAACACCATAAGATATCACTACTACACGGAAGGTAAACTTGGCTACACAAGAACTGAATTACAAAACAGAACAGGGTCTCAAATGTAGAAAACCAACTTATGCTTGCTTAAGGGGAAAGGTGAGTTGGGGTGCTGCATGAAACCAGAGATTGAAATTAGCACAGATACCGTTCCATAAGCCAAATATGTAATAGACAAGAGCTACTCCTTGCTCAACGAAGTGGACTCAACACCCCATATTAAACGCTTAAGAATACACCTGACTAGAAATAATCTTAAAAACTACGGATTTATATGTCTCCGAAAGAGAATCAAGCGTGTGTACAGCGGCATAAACGCAGCAGTGATAGGATTGGTGAGGTTCGGTGAGCAAATGCAGACCCTTTGAAGTCATATTGCATGGTACCCATTCCATGGGTCTCAACTCTCCAAGTTTAAGGGATTCTTCCTTCAGCTAAAACATGCATGTGGAACACAGAGTATGATCCACCGTGTGATCAGGAAACGTGTTCAAATGTGTCTCAGTTTTCGTCCCCTCGTACTCGGGTGCAACACTCCAGACGCTTTACTAACACTCTCCCCACTTGGAGAGTCAGTGCCTTTAACCTCCTGTATGGCCCAGTTTGCAATTTCTGCGGAAAATGTACAGGAATAGGGAGAACCAATGAGAAACTAGCTGGAGGTGTCTGGACGGGCAAATTTAACTCTCATTTCCCACCAGAAAGAGGAATTAACCAAAGGCTCAGCATGGCGTGCCGGAACCACACTAGGGCCTGAAGCAATCCTACGGTGTTGCGGCCAGCTCACAAGAAAGCGAGTTGAAGAAAGCTCAGGGGCACTGTAATTCACAAACCTGCAGAGTTATAAATGACAGCTATCGTCCAAAAATATATTGAAGTAAGGCTGCCAAGAGGACTAGAAAGCGGGGCAGAATTGCAGGAAACCGATTTCAGGAGGTAGACTGGAATTGCATGTAAAGCATAGGAAAAGAGGCAGAACGTCCACAATGATGCACTTGGCCAAAAAGGGCGTATGCGTTTTTTCCTGAATATATTCAGGAAAAAACGCATACGCCCTTTTTGGCCAACCAAGCAAGCTTGCAAAGGAAATCTGCACTACAATGAAGTCTCACTGCCCCCCGGTCAAAAGGGCCATCTGAAAAATGTGTAAAATCCAGAAAGGCAGGACAGGCCATGGAGAACTGGGAGCCTTGTTATGCTGGTGGGCGTGATGTAAATTGCCAACAGCCACTCTGGAGAAGTGTATGGTGTTTCCTGAAACATCTAAAAATCAAAGCAACAGAGCCTAGTGCACTTCCACTTATGGTCCTATAGCTTAGGGAAATTAAAATAAAAAAGACACAGCCACCCCAAAGTTTGGGACGGCTCTGTTTACAAGAACCTCGTTTACGGTACAAGTTCAATATCACAGAAAGCAAAAAATGGATAAAGAAGTTGTGGTACTAACGTACAATGCAATATCACTCAGCAATGAAATCTATGTCATCAGGCCCGTAGCAGCATAATGAGTGGATTCAGGTATGATGATTCTAAGTGAAATAAGTCACACAGGAAAAGAAACACCATAAGATATCACTACTACACGGAAGGTAAACTTGGCTACACAAGAACTGAATTACAAAACAGAACAGGGTCTCAAATGTAGAAAACCAACTTATGCTTGCTTAAGGGGAAAGGTGAGTTGGGGTGCTGCATGAAACCAGAGATTGAAATTAGCACAGATACCGTTCCATAAGCCAAATATGTAATAGACAAGAGCTACTCCTTGCTCAACGAAGTGGACTCAACACACCATATTAAACGCCTAAGAATATACCTGACTAGTAAGAATATTAAAACCTACGGATTTATATGTCTCCGAAAGAGAATCAAGCGTGTGTACAGCGGAATAAACGCAGCAGTGATAGGATTTGTGAGGTTCGGTGAGCAAACGCAGACCCTTTGAAGTCATATTGCATGGTACCCATTCCATGGGTCTCAACTCTCCAAGTTTAAGGGATTCTTCCTTCAGCTAAAACATGCATGTGGAACACAGAGTATGATCCACTGTGTGATCAGGAAACGTGTTCAAATGTGTCTCAGTTTTCGTCCCCTCGTACTCGGGTGCAACACTCCAGACGCTTTACTAACACTCTCTCCACTTGGAGAGTCAGTGCCTTTAACCTCCTGTATGGCCCAGTTTGCAATTTCTGCGGAAAATGTACAGGAATAGGGAGAACCAATGATAAACTAGCTGGAGGTGTCTGGACGGGCAAATTTAACTCTCATTTCCCACCAGGAAGAGGAATTAACCAAAGGGTCAGCGTGCCGTGCCGGGTCCACACTAGGGCCTGAAGCAATCCTGCGGTGTTGCGGCCAGCTCACAAGAAAGCGAGTTGAAGAAAGGAGCTCAGGGGCACTGTAATTCACAAACCTGCAGAGTTATAAATGACAGCTATCGTCCAAAAATATATTGAAGTAAGGCTGCCAAGAGGACTTGAAAGCGGGGCAGAATTGCAGGAAACCGATTTCAGGAGGTAGACTGGAATTGCATGTAAAGCATAGGAAAAGAGGCAGAACGTCCACAATGATGCACTTGGCCAAAAAGGGCGTATGCGTTTTTTCCTGAATATATTCAGGAAAAAACGCATACGCCCTTTTTGGCCAACCAAGCAAGCTTGCAAAGGAAATCTGCACTACAATGAAGTCTCACTGCCCCCCGGTCAAAAGGGCCATCTGAAAAATGTGTAAAATCCAGAAAGGCAGGACAGGCCATGGAGAACTGGGAGCCTTGTTATGCTGGTAGGCGGGATGTAAATTGCCAACAGCCACTCTGGAGAAGTGTATGGTGTTTCCTGAAACATCTAAAAAACAAAGCAACAGAGCCTAGGGCACTTCCACTTATGGTCCTATAGCTTAGGGAAATTAAAATCAAAAAGACACGGTCACCCCAAAGTTTGGGACGGCTCTGTTTACAGAACCTCGTTTACATTACAAGTTCAATATCACAGAAAGCAAAAAATGGATAAAGAAGTTGTGGTACTTACGTACAATGCAATATCACTCAGCAATGAAATCTATGTCATCAGGCCCGTAGCAGCATAATGAGTGGATGCAGGTATGATGAGTCTAAGTGAAATAAGTCACACAGAAAAAGAAACATCATAAGATATCACTACTACACGGAATGTAAACTTGGCTACACAGGAACTGAATTACAAAACAGAACAGGGTCTCAAATGTAGAAAACCAACTTATGCTTGCTTAAGAGGAAAGGTGAGTTGGGGTGCTGCATGAAACCAGAGATTGAAATTAGCACAGATACCGTTCCATAAGCCAAATATGTAATAGACAAGAGCTACTCCTTGCTCAACGAAGTGGACTCAACACCCCATATTAAACGCCTAAGAATATAACTGACTAGTAAGAATCTTAAAACCTATGGATTTATATGTCTCCGAAAGAGAATCAAGCGTGTGTACAGCGGCATAAACGCAGCAGTGATAGGATTGGTGAGGTTCGGTGAGCAAATGCAGACCCTTTGAAGTCATACTGCATGGTACCCATTCCATAGGTCTCAACTCTCCAGGTTTAAGGGATTCTTCCTTCAGCTAAAACATGCATGTGGAACACAGATTATGATCCACCGTGTGATTGGGAAACGTGTTCATATGTGTCTCAGTTTTCGTCCCCTGGTACTCGGGTGCAACACTCCAGACGCTTTACTAACACTCTCCCCACTTGGAGAGTCAGTGCCTTTAAACTCCTGTATGGCCCAGTTTGCAATTTCTGCGGAAAATGTACAGGAATAGGGAGAACCAATGATAAACTAGCTGGAGGTGTCTGGACGGGCAAATTTAACTCTCATTTCCCACCAGAAAGAGGAATTAACCAAAGGCTCAGCATGCCGTGCCGGAACCACACTAGGGCCTGAAGCAATCCTGCGGTGTTGCGGCCAGCTCACAAGAAAGCGAGTTGAAGAAAGGAGCTCAGGGGCACTGTAATTCACAAACCTGCAGAGTTATAAATGACAGCTATCATCCAAAAATATATTGAAGTAAGGCTGCCAAGAGGACTTGAAAGTGGGGCAGAATTGCAGGAAACCGATTTCAGGAGGTAGACGGGAATTGCATGTAAAGCATAGGAAAAGAGGCAGAACGTCCACAATGATGCACTTGGCCAAAAAGGGCGTATGCGTTTTTTCCTGAATATATTCAGGAAAAAACGCATACGCCCTTTTTGGCCAACCAAGCAAGCTTGCAAAGGAAATCTGCACTACAATGAAGTCTCGCTGCCTGCCGGTCAAAAAGGCCATATGAAAAAAGTGTAAAATCCAGAAAGGCATGACAGGCCATGAAGAACTGGGAGCCTTCTTATGCTGATGGGCGGGATGTAAATTGCCAACAGCCACTCTGGAGAAGTGTATGGTGTTTCCTGTAACATCTAAAAAACTAAGCAACAGAGCCTAGGGCACTTCCACTTATGGTCCTATAGCTTAGGGCAATTAAAATCAAAGAGACACAGCCACCCCACAGTTTGGGACGGCTCTGTTTACAAGAATCTTGTTTACGGTACAAGTTCAATATCACAAAAGCGAAAAATGGATAAAGAAGATGTGGTACTTACGTACAATGCAATATCACTCAGCAATGAAATCTATGTCATCAGGCCCGTAGCAGCATAATGAGTGGATTCAGGTACGATGATTCTAAGTGAAATAAGTCACACAGAAAAAGAAACATCATAAGGTATCACTACTACACGGAATGTAAACTTGGCTACACAGGATCTGAATTACAAAACAGAACAGGGTCTCAAATGTAGAAAACCAACTTATGCTTGCTTAAGGGGAAAGGTGAGTTGGGGTGCTGCATGAAACCACAGATTGAAATTAGCACAGATACCGTTCCATAAGCCAAATATGTAATAGACAAGAGCTACTCCTTGCTCAACGAAGTGTACTCAACACCCCATATTAAACACCTAACAATATACCTGACTAGAAATAATCTAAAAACCTACCGATTTATATGTCTCCGAAAGAGAATCAAGCGTGTGTACAGCGACATAAACGCAGCGGTGATAGGATTGGTGAGGTTCGGTGAGCAAATGCAGACCCTATGAAGTCATATTGCATGGTATCCATTCCATGGGTCTCAACTCTCCAGGTTTAAGGGATTCTTCCTTCAGCTAAAACATGCATGTGGAACCCAGAGTATGATCCAGCGTGTGATCGGGAAACGTGTTCAAATGTGTCTCGTTTTCGTCCCCTGGTACTCGAGTGCAACATTCCAGATGCATTACTAACACTCTCCCCACTTGGAGAGTCAGTGCCTTTAACCTCTTGTTTGGCTCAGTTTGCAGTTTCTGTGGAAAATGAACAGGAATAGGGAGAACGAAAGAGAGACTAGCTGGAGGTGTCTGGACGGGCAAATTTAACTCTCATTTCCCACCAGGAAGAGGAATTAACCAAAGGCTCAGCGTGCCGTGCCGGAACCACACTAGGGCCTGAAGCAATCCTGCGGTGTTGCGGCCAGCTCACAAGAAAGCGAGTTGAAGAAAGGAGCTCAGGGGCACTGTAATTCACAAACCTGCAGAGTTATAAATGACAGCTATCGTCCAAAAATATATTGAAGTAAGGCTGCCAAGAGGACTTGAAAGCGGGGCAGAATTGCAGGAAACCGATTTCAGGAGGTAGACGGGAATTGCATGTAAAGCATAGGAAAAGAGGCAGAACGTCCACAATGATGCACTTGGCCAAAAAGGGCGTATGCGTTTTTTCCTGAATATATTCAGGAAAAAACGCATACGCCCTTTTTGGCCAACCAAGCAAGCTTGCAAAGGATATCTGCACTACAATGAAGTCTCACTGCCCCCCGGTCAAAAGGGCCATCTGAAAAAAGTGTAAAATCCAGAAAGGCAGGACAGGCCATGGAGAACTGGGAGCCTTGTTATGCTGGTAGGCGGGATGTAAATTGCCAACAGCCACTCTGGAGAAGTGTATGGTGTTTCCTGAAACCTCTAAAAAACAAAGCAACAGAGCCTAGGGCACTTCCACTTATGGTCCTATAGCTTAGGGAAATTAAAATCAAAAAGACACGGTCACCCCAAAGTTTGGGACGGCTCTGTTTACAGAACCTCGTTTACAGTACAAGTTCAATATCACAGAAAGCAAAAAATGGATAAAGAAGTTGTGGTACTTACGTACAATGCAATATCACTCAGCAATGAAATCTATGTCATCAGGCCCGTAGCAGCATAATGAGTGGATGCAGGTATGATGAGTCTAAGTGAAATAAGTCACACAGAAAAAGAAACATCATAAGATATCACTACTACACGGAATGTAAACTTGGCTACACAGGAACTGAATTACAAAACAGAACAGGGTCTCAAATGTAGAAAACCAACTTATGCTTGCTTAAGGGGAAAGGTGAGTTGGGGTGCTGCATAAAACCAGAGATTGAAATTAGCACAGATACCGTTCCATAAGCCAAATATGTAATAGACAAGAGCTACTCCTTGCTCAATGAAGTGGACTCAACACCCCATATTAAACGCTTAAAAATACCCCGGACTAGAAATAATCTTATAAACTACGAATTTATATGTCTCCGAAAGAGAATCAAGCGTGTGTACAGTGGCATAAACGCAGCAGTGATAGGATTGGTGAGGTTCGGTGAGCAAATGCAGACCCTTTGAAGTCATATTGCATGGTACCCATTCCATGGGTCTCAACTCTCCAAGTTTAAGGGATTCTTCCTTCAGCTAAAACATGCATGTGGAACACAGAGTATGATCCACCGTGTGATCAGGAAACGTGTTCAAATGTGTCTCAGTTTTCGTCCCCTGGTACTCAGGTGCAACACTCCAGACGCTTTACTAACACTCTCCCCACTTGGAGAGTCAGTGCCTTTAACCTCCTGTATGGCCCAGTTTGTAATTTCTGTGGAAAATGTACAGCAATAGGGAGAAACAATGAGAAACTACCTGGAGGTGTCTGGACGGGCAAATTTAACTCTCATTTCCCACCAGAAAGAGGAATTAACCAAAGGCTCAGCATGCCGTGCCGGAACCACACTAGGGCCTGAAGCAATCCTGCGGTGTTGCGGCCAGCTCACAAGAAAGCGAGTTGAAGAAAGGAGCTCAGGGGCACTGTAATTCACAAACCTGCAGAGTTATAAATGACAGCTATCGTCCAAAAATATATTGAAGTAAGGCTGCCAAGAGGACTTGAAAGCGGGGCAGAATTGCAGGAAACCGATTTCAGGAGGTAGACGGGAATTGCATGTAAAGCATAGGAAAAGAGGCAGAACGTCCACAATGATGCACTTGGCCAAAAAGGGCGTATGCGTTTTTTCCTGAATATATTCAGGAAAAAACGCATACGCCCTTTTTGGCCAACCAAGCAAGCTTGCAAAGGAAATCTGCACTACAATGAAGTCTCGCTGCCCCCCGGTCAAAAGGGCCATATGAAAAAAGTGTAAAATCCAGAAAGGCAGGACAGGCCATGAAGAACTGGGAGCCTTGTTATGCTGATGGGCGGGATGTAAATTGCCAACAGCCACTCTGGAGAAGTGTATGGTGTTTCCTGTAACATCTAAAAAACTAAGCAACAGAGCCTAGGGCACTTCCACTTATGGTCCTATAGCTTAGGGCAATTAAAATGAAAGAGACACAGCCACCCCAAAGTTTGGGACGGCTCTGTTTACAAGAATCTTGTTTACGGTACAAGTTCAATATCACAAAAGCGAAAAATGGATAAAGAAGTTGTGGTACTTACGTACAATGCAATATCACTCAGCAATGAAATCTATGTCATCAGGCCCGTAGCAGCATAATGAGTGGATTCAGGTATGATGATTCTAAGTGAAATAAGTCACACAGAAAAAGAAACATCATAAGATATCACTACTACACGGAATGTAAACTTGGCTACACAGGATCTGAATTACAAAACAGAACAGGGTCTCAAATGTAGAAAACCAACTTATGCTTGCTTAAGGGGAAAGGTGAGTTGGGGTGCTGCATGAAACCAGAGATTGAAATTAGCACAGATACCGTTCCATAAGCCAAATATGTAATAGACAAGATCTACTCCTTGCTCAAGGAAGTGGACTCAACACCCCATATTAAACGCCTAAGAATATACCTGACTAGAAATAATCTAAAAACCTACCGATTTATATGTCTCCGAAAGAGAATCAAGCGTGTGTACAGCGACATAAACGCAGCAGTGATAGGATTGGTCAGGTTCGGTGAGCAAATGCAGACCCTATGAAGTCATATTGCATGGTACCCATTCCATGGGTCTCAACTCTCCAGGTTTAAGGGATTCTTCCTTCAGCTAAAACATGCATGTGGAACCCAGAGTATGATACACCGTGTGATCGGGAAACGTGTTCAAATGTGTCTCGTTACGTCCCCTTGTACTCGAGTGCAACATTCCAGATGCTTTACTAACACTCTCCCCACTTGGAGAGTCAGTGCCTTTAACCTCCTGTTTGGCCCAGTTTGCAATTTCTGTGGAAAATGAACAGGAATAGGGAGAACGAAAGAGAGACTAGCTGGAGGTGTCTGGACGGGCAAATTTAACTCTCATTTCCCACCAGGAAGAGGAATTAACCAAAGGCTCAGCGTGCCGTGCCGGAACTACACTAGGGCCTGAAGCAATCCTGCGGTGTTGCGGACAGCTCACAAGAAAGCGAGTTGAAGAAACGAGCTCAGGGGCACTGTAATTCACAAACCTGCAGAGTTATAAATGACAGCTATCGTCCAAAAATATATTGAAGTAAGGCTGCCAAGAGGACTTGAAAGCGGAGCAGAATTGCAGGAAACCGATTTCAGGAGGTAGACGGGAATTCCATGTAAAGCATAGGAAAAGAGGCAGAACGTCCACAATGATGCACTTGGCCAAAAAGGGCGTATGCGTTTTTTCCTGAATATATTCAGGAAAAAACGCATACGCCCTTTTTGGCCAACCAAGCAAGCTTGCAAAGGAAATCTGCCCTACAATGAAGTCTCACTGCCCCCCGGTCAAAGGGCCTTCTGAAAAAAGAGTAAAATCCAGAAAGGCAGGACAGGCCATGGAGAACTGGGAGCCTTGTTATGCTGATGGGCGGGATGTAAATTGCCAACAGCCACTCTGGAGAAGTGTATGGTGTTTCCTGAAACATCCAAAAAACTAAGCAATAGAGCCTAGGGCACTTCCACTTATGGTCCTATAGCTTAGGGAAATTAAAATCAAAAAGACACAGCCACCCCAAAGGTTGGGCCGGCTCTGTTTACAAGAACCTCGTTTACGGTACAAGTTCAATATCGCAAAAAGCGAAAAATGGATAAAGAAGTTGTGGTACTTACGTACAATGCAATATCACTCAGCAATGAAATCTATGTCATCAAGCCCATAGCAGAATAATGAGTGGATTCAGGTACGATGATTCTAAGTGAAATAAGTCACACAGAAAAAGAAACATCATAAGATATCACTACTACATGGAATGTAAACTTGGCTACACAGGAACAGAATTACTAAACAGGACAGGGTGTCAAATGTAGAAAACCAACTTATGCTTGCTTAAGGGGAAAGGTGAGTTGGGGTGTTGCATACAACAAGAGATTGAAATTAGCACAGATACCATTCCATGAGCCAAATATGTAATAGACAAGAGCTACTCCTTGCCCAACGAAGTGGACTCAACACCCCATATTAAATGCCTAACAATATACCTGACTAGTACGAATCTTAAAACCTATGGATTTATATGTCTCCGAAAGAGAATCAAGCATGTGTACAGCGGCATAAACGCAGCAGTGATAGGATTGGTGAGGTTCGGTGAGCAAATGCAGACCCTTTGAAGTCATATTGCATGGTACCCATTCCATAGGTCTCAACTCTCCAGGTTTAAGGGATTCTTCCTTCAGCTAAAACATGCATGTGGAACCCAGAGTATGACCCACCGTGTGATCGGGAAACGTGTTCAAATGTGTCTCAGTTTTCGTCCCCTGGTACTCGGGTGCAACATTCCAGACGCTTTACTAACACTCTCCCCACTTGGAGAGTCAGTGCCTTTAACCTCCTGTTTGTCCCCGTTTGCAATTTCTTTGGAAAATGAACAGGAATAGGGAGAACCAATGAGAGACTAGGTGGAGGTGTCTGGACGGGCAAATTTAACTCTCATTTCCCACCAAGAAGAAGAATTAACCAAAGGCTCAGCATGCCATGCCGGAAGCACACTAGGGCCTGAAGCAATCCTGCGGTGTTGCGGCCAGCTCAAAAGAAAGCGAGTTGAAGAAAGGAGCTCAGGGGCACTGTAATTCACAAACCTGCAGAGATAAATGACAGCTATCTTCCAAAAATATATTGAAGTAAGGCTGCCAAGAGGACTTGAAAGCGGGGCAGAATTGCAGGAAACCGATTTCAGGAGGTAGACTGGAATTGCATGTAAAGCATAGGAAAAGAGGCAGAACGTCCACAATGATGCACTTGGCCAAAAATGGCGTATGCGTTTTTTCCTGAATATATTCAGGAAAAAACGCATACGCCCTTTTTGGCCAACCAAGCAAGCTTGCAAAGGAAATCTGCACTACAATGAAGTCTCACTGCCCCCCGCTCAAAAGGGCCATCTGAAAAAAGTGTTAAATCCAGAAAGGCCGGACAGGCCATGGAGAACTGGGAACCTTGTTATTCTGATGGGTGGGATGTAAATTGCCAACAGCCACTCTGGAGAAGTGTATGGTGTTTCCTGAAACATCCAAAAAACAAAGCAACAGAGCCTAGGGCACTTCCACTTATGGTCCTATAGCTTAGGGAAATTAAAATCAAAAAGACACAGCCACCCCAAAGCTTGGGAGGGCTCTGTTTACAAGAACCTCGTTTAATGTACAAGTTCAATATCACAGAAAGGGAAAAATGGATAAAGAAGTTGTGGTACTTACGTACAATGCAATATCACTCAGCAATGAAATCTATGTCATCAGGCCCGTAGCAGCATAATGAGTGGATTCAGGTACGATGATTCTAAGTGAAATAAGTCACACAGAAAATGAAACATCATAAGATATCACCAATACATGGAATGTAAACTTGGCTACACAGGAACTGAATTACAAAACAGAACAGGATCTCAAATGTAGAAAACCAACTTACGCTTGCTTAAGGGGAAAGGTGAGTTGGGGTGCTGCATGAAACCAGAGATTGAAATTAGCACAGATACCGTTCCATAAGCCAAATATGTAATAGACAAGAGCTACTCCTTGCTCAACGAAGTGGACTCAACACCCCATGTTAAACGCCTAACAATATACCCGACTAGTAAGAATCTTAAAACCTATGGATTTATATGTCTCCGAAAGAGAATCAAGCGTGTGTACAGCGGCATAAACGCAGCAGTGATAGGAGTGGTGAGGTTCGGTGAGCAAATGCAGACCCTTTGAAGTCATATTGCATGGTACCCATTCCATGGGTCTCAACTCTCCAGGTTTAAGAGATTCTTCCTTCAGCTAAAACATGCATGTGGAACCCAGAGTATGATCCACCGTGTGATCGGGAAACGTGTTCAAATGTGTCTCAGTTTTCGTCCCCTGGTACTCCGGTGCAACATTCCAGACGCTTTACTAACACTCTCCCCACTTGGAGAGTCAGTGCCTTTAACCTCCTGTTTGGCCCAGTTTGCAATTTCTGCGTAAGATGAACAGGAATAGGGATAACCAATGAGAGACTAGCTGGAGGTGTCTGGACGGGCAAATTTAACTCTCATTTCCCACCAGGAAGAGGAAATAACCAAAGGCTCAGCGTGCCATGCCAGAAGCACACTAAGGCCTGAAGCAATCCTGCGGTGTTGCGGCCAGCTCACAAGAAAGCGAGTTGAAGAAAGGAGCTTAGGGGCACTGTAATTCACAAACCTGCAGAGATAAATGACAGCTATCTTCCAAAAATATATTGAAGTAAGGCTGCCAAGAGGAGTTGAAAGCGGGGCAGAATTGCAGGAAACCGATTTCAGGAGGTAGACTGGAATTGCATGTAAAGCATAGGAAAAGAGGCAGAACGTCCACAATGATGCACTTGGCCAGAAAGGGCGTATGCGTTTTTTCCTGAATATATTCAGGAAAAAACGCATACGCCCTTTTTGGCCAACCAAGCAAGCTTGCAAAGGAAATCTGCACTACAATGAAGTCTCACTGCCCCCCAGTCAAAAGAGCCATCTGAAAAAAGTGTAAAATCCAGAAAGGCAGGACAGGCTAAGGAGAACTGGGAGCCTTTTTATGCTGATGGGTGGGATATAAATTGCCAACAGCCACTCTGGAGAAGTGTATGGTGTTTCCTGAAACATCCAAAAAACAAAGCAACAGAGCCTAGGGCACTCCCACTTATGGTCCTATTGCTTAGGGAAATTAAAATCAAAAAGACACAGCCACCCCAAAGTTTCGGCCGGCTCTGTTTACAAGAACCTCGTTTACTGTACAAGTTCAATATCACAGAAAGTGAAAAATGGATAAAGAACTTGTGGTACTTACGTACAATGCAATATCACTCAGCAATGAAATCTATGTCATCAGGCCCATAGCAGCATAATGAGTGGATTCAGGTACGATGATTCTAAGTGAAATAAATCACACAGAAAAAGAAACATCATAAGATATCACTACTACACGGAATGTAAACTTGGCTACACAGGAACTGAATTACAAAACAGAACAGGGTCTCAAATGTAGAAAACCAACTTATACTTGCTTAAGGGGAAAGGTGAGTTGGGGTGCTGCATGAAACCAGAGATTGAAATTAGCACAGATACCGTTTCATAAGCCAAATATGTAATAGACAAGAGCTACTCCTTGCTCAAAGAAGTGGACTCAACACCCCATAATAAACGCCTAAGAATATACCTGACTAGTAAGAATCTTAAAACCTATGGATTTATATGTCTCCAAAAGAGAATCAAGGGTGTGTACAGTGGCATAAACGCAGCTGTGATAGGATTGGTGAGGTTCGGTGAGCAAATGCAGGCCCTTTGAAGTCATATTTCATGGTACCCATTCCATGGGTCTCAACTCTCCAGGTTTAAGGGATTCTTCCTTCAGCTAAAACATGCATGTGGAACCCAGAGTATGATCCACCATGTGATCGGGAAACGTGTTCAAATGTGTCTCAGTTTTCGTCCCCTGGTACTCGGGTGCAACATTCCAGACGCTTTACTAACACTCTCCCCACTTGGAGAGTGAGTGCCTTTAACCTCCTGTTTGGCCCAGTTTGCAATTTCTGCGTAAGATGAACAGGAATAGGGATAACCAATGAGAGACTAGGTGGAGGTGTCTGGACGGGCAAATTTAACTCTCATTTCCCACCAGGAAGAGGAAATAACCAAAGGCAAAGCGAGCCATGCCAGAAGCACACTAAGGCCTGAAGCAATCCTGCGGTGTTGCGGCCAGCTCACAAGAAAGCGAGTTGAAGAAAGGAGCTCAGGGGCACTGTAATTCACAAACCTGCAGAGTTATAAATGACAGCTATCTTCCAAAAATATATTGAAGTAAGGCTGCCAAGAGGAGTTGAAAGCGGGGCAGAATTGCAGGAAACCGATTTCAGGAGGTAGACTGGAATTGCATGTAAAGCATAGGAAAAGAGGCAGAACGTCCACAATGATGCACTTGGCCAAAAAGGGCGTATGCGTTTTTTCCTGAATATATTCAGGAAAAAACGCATACGCCCTTTTTGGCCAACCAAGCAAGCTTGCAAAGGAAATCTGCACTACAATGAAGTCTCACTGCCCCCCAGTCAAAAGAGCCATCTGAAAAAAGTGTAAAATCCAGAAAGGCAGGACAGGCTAAGGAGAACTGGGAGCCTTTTTATGCTGATGGGTGGGATGTAAATTGCCAACAGCCACTCTGGAGAAGTGTATGGTGTTTCCTGAAACATCCAAAAAACAAAGCAACAGAGCCTAGGGCACTCCCACTTATGGTCCTATAGCTTAGGGAAATTAAAATCAAAAAGACACAGCCACCCCAAAGTTTCGGCCGGCTCTGTTTACAAGAACCTCGTTTACTGTACAAGTACAATATCACAGAAAGCGAAAAATGGATAAAGAAGTTGTGGTACTTACGTACAATGCAATATCACTCAGCAATGAAATCTATGTCATCAGGCCCGTCGCAGCATAATGAGTGGATTCAGGTACGATGATTCTAAGTGAAATAAATCACACAGAAAAAGAAACATCATAAGATATCACTACTACACGGAATGTAAACTTGGCTACACAGGAACTGAAATACAAAACAGAACAGGGTCTCAAATGTAGAAAACCAACTTATGCTTGCTTAAGGGGAAAGGTGAGTTGGGGTGCGGCATAAAACCAGAGATTGAAATTAGCACAGATACCGTTCCATAAGCCAAATATGTAATAGAGAAGAGCTACTCCTTGCTCAAAGAAGTGGACTCAACACCCCATAATAAACGCCTAAGAATATACCTGACTAGTAAGAATCTTAAAACCTTCGGATTTATATGTCTCCAAAAGAGAATCAAGCGTGTGTACAGCGGCATAAACGCAGCAGTGATAGGATTGGTGAGGTTCGGTGAGCAAATGCAGGCCCTTTGAAGTCATATTGCATGGTACCCATTCCATGGGTCTCAACTCTCCAGGTTTAAGGGATTCTTCCTTCAGCTAAAACATGCATGTGGAACCCAGAGTATGACCAACCGTGTGATCGGGAAACGTGTTCAAATGTGTCTCAGTTTTCGTCCCCTGGTACTCGGGTGCAACATTCCAGACGCTTTACTAACACTCTCCCCACTTGGAGAGTGAGTGCCTTTAACCTCCTGTTTGGCCCAGTTTGCAATTTCTGCGTAAGATGAACAGGAACAGGGAGAACCAATGAGAGACTAGGTGGAGGTGTCTGGACGGGCAAATTTAACTCTCATTTCCCACCACGAAGAGGAATTAACCAAAGGCTCAGCGTGCCATGCCAGAAGCACACTAGGGCCTGAAGCAATCCTGCGGTGTTGCAGCGAGCTCACAGGAAAGCAAGTTGAAGAAAGGAACTCAGGGGTACTGTAATTCACAAACCTGCAGAGTTACAAATTACAGCTATCGTCCAAAAATATATTGAAGTAAGGCTGCCAAGAGGACTTGAAAGCGGGGCAGAATTGCAGGAAACCGATTTCAGGAGGTAGACTGGAATTGCATGTAAAGCATAGGAAAAGAGGCAGAACATCCACAATGATGCACTTGGCCAAAAAGGGCGTATGCGTTTTTTCCTGAATATATTCAGGAAAAAACGCATACGCCCTTTTTGGCCAACCAAGCAAGCTTGCAAAGGAAATCTGCACTACAATGAAGTCTCACTGCTCCCTGGTGAAAAGGCTATCTGAAAAAAGTGTAAAATCCAGAAAGGCAGTACAGGCCATGGAGAACTGGGAGCCTTGTTATGCTGATGGGCGGGATGTAAATTGCCAGCAGCCACTCTGGAGAAGTGTATGGTGTTTCCTGAAACATCTAAAAAACAAAGCAACAGAGCCTAGGGCAATTCCACTTATAGTCCTATAGCTTAGGGAAATTAAAATCAAAAAGACACAGCCACCCCAAAGTTTGGGACGGCTCTGTTTACAAGAACCTCGTTTACGGTATAAGTTCAATATCACAGAAAGCGAAAAATGGATAAAGAAGTTGTGGTACTTACGTACAATGCAATATCACTCAGCAATGAAATCTATGTCATCAGGCCCGTAGCAGCATAATGAGTGGATTCAGGTACGATGATTCTAAGTGAAATAAGTCACACAGAAAAAGAAACATCATAAGGTATCACTAATACACGGAATGTAAACTTGGCTACACAGGAACTGAATTACAAAACAGAACAGGGTCTCAAAGTAGAAAACCAACTTATGCTTGCTTAAGTGGAAAGGTGAGTTGGGGTGCTGCATGAAACCAGAGATTGAAATTAGCACAGATACCGTTCCATAAGCCAAATATGCAATAGACAAGAGCTACTCCTTGCTCAACGAAGTGGACTCAACACCCCATATTAAATGCCTAAGAATATACCTGACTAGAAATAATCTTAAAACCTACGGATTTATATGTCTCCGAAAGAGAATCAAGCGTGTGTACAGCGGCATAAACGCAGCAGTGATAGGATTGGTGAGGTTCGGTGAGCAAATGCAGACCCTTTAAATTCATATTGCATGGTACCCATTCCATGGGTCTCAACTCTCCAGGTTTAAGGGATTCTTCCTTCAGCTAAAACATGCATGTGGAACCCAGAGTATGATCCACCGTGTGATCGGGAAACGTGTTCAAATGTGTCTCAGTTTTCGTCCCGTGGAACTCGGGTGCAACATTCCAGATGCTTTACTAACACTCTCCCCACTTGGAGAGTCAGTGCCTTTAAACTCCTGTTTGGCCCAGTTTGCAATTTCTGTGGAAAATGAACAGGAATAGGGAGAACGAAAGAGAGACTAGCTGGAGGTGTCTGGACGGGCAAATTTAACTCTCATTTCCCACCAGGAAGAGGAATTAACCAAAGGCTCAGCGTGCCGTGCCGGAACTACACTAGGTCCTGAAGCAATCCTGTGGTGTTTCGGCCAGCTCACAAGAAAGCGAGTTGAAGAAAGGAGCTCAGGGGCACTGTAATTCACAAACCTGCAGAGTTATAAAGGACAGCTATCCTCCAAAAATATATTGAAGTAAGGCTGCCAAGAGGACTTGAAAGCGGGGCAGAATTGCAGGAAATCGATTTCAGGAGGTACACTGGAATTGCATGTAAAGCATAGAAAAGAGGCAGAACGTCCACAATGATGCACTTGGCCAAAAAGGGCGTATGCATTTTTTCCTGAATATATTCAGGAAAAAACGCATACGCCCTTTTTGGCGAACCAAGCAAGCTTGCAAAGGATATCTGCACTACAATGAAGTCTCACTGCCCCCCGGTCAAAAGGGCCATCTGAAAAAAGTGTAAAATCCAGAAAGGCAGGACAGGCCATGGAGAACTGGAAGCCTTGTTATGCTGATGGGCGGGATGTAAATTGCCAACAGCCACTGTGGAGAAGTGTATGGTATTTCCTGAAACATCTAAAAAACAAAGCAACAGAGCCTAGGGCACTTCCACTTATGGTCCTATAGCTTAGGGAAATTAAAATCAAAAAGACACGGTCACCCCAAAGTTTGGGACGGCTCTGTTTACAAGAACCTCGTTTACGGTACAAGTTCAATATCACAGAAAGGGAAAAATGGATAAAGAAGTTGTGGTACTTACATACAATGCAATATCACTCAGCAATGAAATCTATGTCATCAGGCCCGTAGCAGCATAATGAGTGGATTCAGGTATGATGATTCTAAGTGAAATAAGTCACACAGAAAAAGAAACACCATAAGATATCACTACTACACGGAAGGTAAACTTGGCTACACAAGAACTGAATTACAAAACAGAACAGGGTCTCAAATGTAGAAAACCAACTTATGCTTGCTTAAGGGGAAAGGTGAGTTGGGGTGCTGCATGAAACCAGAGATTGAAATTAGCACAGATACCGTTCCATAAGCCAAATATGTAATAGACAAGAGCTACTCCTTGCTCAACGAAGTGGACTCAACACCCCATATTAAACGCTTAAGAATACACCTGACTAGAAATAATCTTAAAAACTACGGATTTATATGTCTCCGAAAGAGAATCAAGCGTGTGTACAGCGGCATAAACGCAGCAGTGATAGGATTGGTGAGGTTCGGTGAGCAAATGCAGACCCTTTGAAGTCATATTGCATGGTACCCATTCCATGGGTCTCAACTCTCCAAGTTTAAGGGATTCTTCCTTCAGCTAAAACATGCATGTGGAACACAGAGTATGATCCACCGTGTGATCAGGAAACGTGTTCAAATGTGTCTCAGTTTTCGTCCCCTCGTACTCGGGTGCAACACTCCAGACGCTTTACTAACACTCTCCCCACTTGGAGAGTCAGTGCCTTTAACCTCCTGTATGGCCCAGTTTGCAATTTCTGCGGAAAATGTACAGGAATAGGGAGAACCAATGAGAAACTAGCTGGAGGTGTCTGGACGGGCAAATTTAACTCTCATTTCCCACCAGAAAGAGGAATTAACCAAAGGCTCAGCATGGCGTGCCGGAACCACACTAGGGCCTGAAGCAATCCTACGGTGTTGCGGCCAGCTCACAAGAAAGCGAGTTGAAGAAAGCTCAGGGGCACTGTAATTCACAAACCTGCAGAGTTATAAATGACAGCTATCGTCCAAAAATATATTGAAGTAAGGCTGCCAAGAGGACTAGAAAGCGGGGCAGAATTGCAGGAAACCGATTTCAGGAGGTAGACTGGAATTGCATGTAAAGCATAGGAAAAGAGGCAGAACGTCCACAATGATGCACTTGGCCAAAAAGGGCGTATGCGTTTTTTCCTGAATATATTCAGGAAAAAACGCATACGCCCTTTTTGGCCAACCAAGCAAGCTTGCAAAGGAAATCTGCACTACAATGAAGTCTCACTGCCCCCCGGTCAAAAGGGCCATCTGAAAAATGTGTAAAATCCAGAAAGGCAGGACAGGCCATGGAGAACTGGGAGCCTTGTTATGCTGGTGGGCGTGATGTAAATTGCCAACAGCCACTCTGGAGAAGTGTATGGTGTTTCCTGAAACATCTAAAAATCAAAGCAACAGAGCCTAGTGCACTTCCACTTATGGTCCTATAGCTTAGGGAAATTAAAATAAAAAAGACACAGCCACCCCAAAGTTTGGGACGGCTCTGTTTACAAGAACCTCGTTTACGGTACAAGTTCAATATCACAGAAAGCAAAAAATGGATAAAGAAGTTGTGGTACTAACGTACAATGCAATATCACTCAGCAATGAAATCTATGTCATCAGGCCCGTAGCAGCATAATGAGTGGATTCAGGTATGATGATTCTAAGTGAAATAAGTCACACAGGAAAAGAAACACCATAAGATATCACTACTACACGGAAGGTAAACTTGGCTACACAAGAACTGAATTACAAAACAGAACAGGGTCTCAAATGTAGAAAACCAACTTATGCTTGCTTAAGGGGAAAGGTGAGTTGGGGTGCTGCATGAAACCAGAGATTGAAATTAGCACAGATACCGTTCCATAAGCCAAATATGTAATAGACAAGAGCTACTCCTTGCTCAACGAAGTGGACTCAACACACCATATTAAACGCCTAAGAATATACCTGACTAGTAAGAATATTAAAACCTACGGATTTATATGTCTCCGAAAGAGAATCAAGCGTGTGTACAGCGGAATAAACGCAGCAGTGATAGGATTTGTGAGGTTCGGTGAGCAAACGCAGACCCTTTGAAGTCATATTGCATGGTACCCATTCCATGGGTCTCAACTCTCCAAGTTTAAGGGATTCTTCCTTCAGCTAAAACATGCATGTGGAACACAGAGTATGATCCACTGTGTGATCAGGAAACGTGTTCAAATGTGTCTCAGTTTTCGTCCCCTCGTACTCGGGTGCAACACTCCAGACGCTTTACTAACACTCTCTCCACTTGGAGAGTCAGTGCCTTTAACCTCCTGTATGGCCCAGTTTGCAATTTCTGCGGAAAATGTACAGGAATAGGGAGAACCAATGATAAACTAGCTGGAGGTGTCTGGACGGGCAAATTTAACTCTCATTTCCCACCAGGAAGAGGAATTAACCAAAGGGTCAGCGTGCCGTGCCGGGTCCACACTAGGGCCTGAAGCAATCCTGCGGTGTTGCGGCCAGCTCACAAGAAAGCGAGTTGAAGAAAGGAGCTCAGGGGCACTGTAATTCACAAACCTGCAGAGTTATAAATGACAGCTATCGTCCAAAAATATATTGAAGTAAGGCTGCCAAGAGGACTTGAAAGCGGGGCAGAATTGCAGGAAACCGATTTCAGGAGGTAGACTGGAATTGCATGTAAAGCATAGGAAAAGAGGCAGAACGTCCACAATGATGCACTTGGCCAAAAAGGGCGTATGCGTTTTTTCCTGAATATATTCAGGAAAAAACGCATACGCCCTTTTTGGCCAACCAAGCAAGCTTGCAAAGGAAATCTGCACTACAATGAAGTCTCACTGCCCCCCGGTCAAAAGGGCCATCTGAAAAAAGTGTAAAATCCAGAAAGGCAGGACAGGCCATGGAGAACTGGAAGCCTTGTTATGCTGATGGGCGGGATGTAAATTGCCAACAGCCACTGTGGAGAAGTGTATGGTATTTCCTGAAACATCTAAAAAACAAAGCAACAGAGCCTAGGGCACTTCCACTTATGGTCCTATAGCTTAGGGAAATTAAAATCAAAAAGACACGGTCACCCCAAAGTTTGGGACGGCTCTGTTTACAAGAACCTCGTTTACGGTACAAGTTCAATATCACAGAAAGGGAAAAATGGATAAAGAAGTTGTGGTACTTACATACAATGCAATATCACTCAGCAATGAAATCTATGTCATCAGGCCCGTAGCAGCATAATGAGTGGATTCAGGTATGATGATTCTAAGTGAAATAAGTCACACAGAAAAAGAAACACCATAAGATATCACTACTACACGGAAGGTAAACTTGGCTACACAAGAACTGAATTACAAAACAGAACAGGGTCTCAAATGTAGAAAACCAACTTATGCTTGCTTAAGGGGAAAGGTGAGTTGGGGTGCTGCATGAAACCAGAGATTGAAATTAGCACAGATACCGTTCCATAAGCCAAATATGTAATAGACAAGAGCTACTCCTTGCTCAACGAAGTGGACTCAACACCCCATATTAAACGCTTAAGAATACACCTGACTAGAAATAATCTTAAAAACTACGGATTTATATGTCTCCGAAAGAGAATCAAGCGTGTGTACAGCGGCATAAACGCAGCAGTGATAGGATTGGTGAGGTTCGGTGAGCAAATGCAGACCCTTTGAAGTCATATTGCATGGTACCCATTCCATGGGTCTCAACTCTCCAAGTTTAAGGGATTCTTCCTTCAGCTAAAACATGCATGTGGAACACAGAGTATGATCCACCGTGTGATCAGGAAACGTGTTCAAATGTGTCTCAGTTTTCGTCCCCTCGTACTCGGGTGCAACACTCCAGACGCTTTACTAACACTCTCCCCACTTGGAGAGTCAGTGCCTTTAACCTCCTGTATGGCCCAGTTTGCAATTTCTGCGGAAAATGTACAGGAATAGGGAGAACCAATGAGAAACTAGCTGGAGGTGTCTGGACGGGCAAATTTAACTCTCATTTCCCACCAGAAAGAGGAATTAACCAAAGGCTCAGCATGGCGTGCCGGAACCACACTAGGGCCTGAAGCAATCCTACGGTGTTGCGGCCAGCTCACAAGAAAGCGAGTTGAAGAAAGCTCAGGGGCACTGTAATTCACAAACCTGCAGAGTTATAAATGACAGCTATCGTCCAAAAATATATTGAAGTAAGGCTGCCAAGAGGACTAGAAAGCGGGGCAGAATTGCAGGAAACCGATTTCAGGAGGTAGACTGGAATTGCATGTAAAGCATAGGAAAAGAGGCAGAACGTCCACAATGATGCACTTGGCCAAAAAGGGCGTATGCGTTTTTTCCTGAATATATTCAGGAAAAAACGCATACGCCCTTTTTGGCCAACCAAGCAAGCTTGCAAAGGAAATCTGCACTACAATGAAGTCTCACTGCCCCCCGGTCAAAAGGGCCATCTGAAAAATGTGTAAAATCCAGAAAGGCAGGACAGGCCATGGAGAACTGGGAGCCTTGTTATGCTGGTGGGCGTGATGTAAATTGCCAACAGCCACTCTGGAGAAGTGTATGGTGTTTCCTGAAACATCTAAAAATCAAAGCAACAGAGCCTAGTGCACTTCCACTTATGGTCCTATAGCTTAGGGAAATTAAAATAAAAAAGACACAGCCACCCCAAAGTTTGGGACGGCTCTGTTTACAAGAACCTCGTTTACGGTACAAGTTCAATATCACAGAAAGCAAAAAATGGATAAAGAAGTTGTGGTACTAACGTACAATGCAATATCACTCAGCAATGAAATCTATGTCATCAGGCCCGTAGCAGCATAATGAGTGGATTCAGGTATGATGATTCTAAGTGAAATAAGTCACACAGGAAAAGAAACACCATAAGATATCACTACTACACGGAAGGTAAACTTGGCTACACAAGAACTGAATTACAAAACAGAACAGGGTCTCAAATGTAGAAAACCAACTTATGCTTGCTTAAGGGGAAAGGTGAGTTGGGGTGCTGCATGAAACCAGAGATTGAAATTAGCACAGATACCGTTCCATAAGCCAAATATGTAATAGACAAGAGCTACTCCTTGCTCAACGAAGTGGACTCAACACACCATATTAAACGCCTAAGAATATACCTGACTAGTAAGAATATTAAAACCTACGGATTTATATGTCTCCGAAAGAGAATCAAGCGTGTGTACAGCGGAATAAACGCAGCAGTGATAGGATTTGTGAGGTTCGGTGAGCAAACGCAGACCCTTTGAAGTCATATTGCATGGTACCCATTCCATGGGTCTCAACTCTCCAAGTTTAAGGGATTCTTCCTTCAGCTAAAACATGCATGTGGAACACAGAGTATGATCCACTGTGTGATCAGGAAACGTGTTCAAATGTGTCTCAGTTTTCGTCCCCTCGTACTCGGGTGCAACACTCCAGACGCTTTACTAACACTCTCTCCACTTGGAGAGTCAGTGCCTTTAACCTCCTGTATGGCCCAGTTTGCAATTTCTGCGGAAAATGTACAGGAATAGGGAGAACCAATGATAAACTAGCTGGAGGTGTCTGGACGGGCAAATTTAACTCTCATTTCCCACCAGGAAGAGGAATTAACCAAAGGGTCAGCGTGCCGTGCCGGGTCCACACTAGGGCCTGAAGCAATCCTGCGGTGTTGCGGCCAGCTCACAAGAAAGCGAGTTGAAGAAAGGAGCTCAGGGGCACTGTAATTCACAAACCTGCAGAGTTATAAATGACAGCTATCGTCCAAAAATATATTGAAGTAAGGCTGCCAAGAGGACTTGAAAGCGGGGCAGAATTGCAGGAAACCGATTTCAGGAGGTAGACTGGAATTGCATGTAAAGCATAGGAAAAGAGGCAGAACGTCCACAATGATGCACTTGGCCAAAAAGGGCGTATGCGTTTTTTCCTGAATATATTCAGGAAAAAACGCATACGCCCTTTTTGGCCAACCAAGCAAGCTTGCAAAGGAAATCTGCACTACAATGAAGTCTCACTGCCCCCCGGTCAAAAGGGCCATCTGAAAAATGTGTAAAATCCAGAAAGGCAGGACAGGCCATGGAGAACTGGGAGCCTTGTTATGCTGGTAGGCGGGATGTAAATTGCCAACAGCCACTCTGGAGAAGTGTATGGTGTTTCCTGAAACATCTAAAAAACAAAGCAACAGAGCCTAGGGCACTTCCACTTATGGTCCTATAGCTTAGGGAAATTAAAATCAAAAAGACACGGTCACCCCAAAGTTTGGGACGGCTCTGTTTACAGAACCTCGTTTACATTACAAGTTCAATATCACAGAAAGCAAAAAATGGATAAAGAAGTTGTGGTACTTACGTACAATGCAATATCACTCAGCAATGAAATCTATGTCATCAGGCCCGTAGCAGCATAATGAGTGGATGCAGGTATGATGAGTCTAAGTGAAATAAGTCACACAGAAAAAGAAACATCATAAGATATCACTACTACACGGAATGTAAACTTGGCTACACAGGAACTGAATTACAAAACAGAACAGGGTCTCAAATGTAGAAAACCAACTTATGCTTGCTTAAGAGGAAAGGTGAGTTGGGGTGCTGCATGAAACCAGAGATTGAAATTAGCACAGATACCGTTCCATAAGCCAAATATGTAATAGACAAGAGCTACTCCTTGCTCAACGAAGTGGACTCAACACCCCATATTAAACGCCTAAGAATATAACTGACTAGTAAGAATCTTAAAACCTATGGATTTATATGTCTCCGAAAGAGAATCAAGCGTGTGTACAGCGGCATAAACGCAGCAGTGATAGGATTGGTGAGGTTCGGTGAGCAAATGCAGACCCTTTGAAGTCATACTGCATGGTACCCATTCCATAGGTCTCAACTCTCCAGGTTTAAGGGATTCTTCCTTCAGCTAAAACATGCATGTGGAACACAGATTATGATCCACCGTGTGATTGGGAAACGTGTTCATATGTGTCTCAGTTTTCGTCCCCTGGTACTCGGGTGCAACACTCCAGACGCTTTACTAACACTCTCCCCACTTGGAGAGTCAGTGCCTTTAAACTCCTGTATGGCCCAGTTTGCAATTTCTGCGGAAAATGTACAGGAATAGGGAGAACCAATGATAAACTAGCTGGAGGTGTCTGGACGGGCAAATTTAACTCTCATTTCCCACCAGAAAGAGGAATTAACCAAAGGCTCAGCATGCCGTGCCGGAACCACACTAGGGCCTGAAGCAATCCTGCGGTGTTGCGGCCAGCTCACAAGAAAGCGAGTTGAAGAAAGGAGCTCAGGGGCACTGTAATTCACAAACCTGCAGAGTTATAAATGACAGCTATCATCCAAAAATATATTGAAGTAAGGCTGCCAAGAGGACTTGAAAGTGGGGCAGAATTGCAGGAAACCGATTTCAGGAGGTAGACGGGAATTGCATGTAAAGCATAGGAAAAGAGGCAGAACGTCCACAATGATGCACTTGGCCAAAAAGGGCGTATGCGTTTTTTCCTGAATATATTCAGGAAAAAACGCATACGCCCTTTTTGGCCAACCAAGCAAGCTTGCAAAGGAAATCTGCACTACAATGAAGTCTCGCTGCCTGCCGGTCAAAAAGGCCATATGAAAAAAGTGTAAAATCCAGAAAGGCATGACAGGCCATGAAGAACTGGGAGCCTTCTTATGCTGATGGGCGGGATGTAAATTGCCAACAGCCACTCTGGAGAAGTGTATGGTGTTTCCTGTAACATCTAAAAAACTAAGCAACAGAGCCTAGGGCACTTCCACTTATGGTCCTATAGCTTAGGGCAATTAAAATCAAAGAGACACAGCCACCCCACAGTTTGGGACGGCTCTGTTTACAAGAATCTTGTTTACGGTACAAGTTCAATATCACAAAAGCGAAAAATGGATAAAGAAGATGTGGTACTTACGTACAATGCAATATCACTCAGCAATGAAATCTATGTCATCAGGCCCGTAGCAGCATAATGAGTGGATTCAGGTACGATGATTCTAAGTGAAATAAGTCACACAGAAAAAGAAACATCATAAGGTATCACTACTACACGGAATGTAAACTTGGCTACACAGGATCTGAATTACAAAACAGAACAGGGTCTCAAATGTAGAAAACCAACTTATGCTTGCTTAAGGGGAAAGGTGAGTTGGGGTGCTGCATGAAACCACAGATTGAAATTAGCACAGATACCGTTCCATAAGCCAAATATGTAATAGACAAGAGCTACTCCTTGCTCAACGAAGTGTACTCAACACCCCATATTAAACACCTAACAATATACCTGACTAGAAATAATCTAAAAACCTACCGATTTATATGTCTCCGAAAGAGAATCAAGCGTGTGTACAGCGACATAAACGCAGCGGTGATAGGATTGGTGAGGTTCGGTGAGCAAATGCAGACCCTATGAAGTCATATTGCATGGTATCCATTCCATGGGTCTCAACTCTCCAGGTTTAAGGGATTCTTCCTTCAGCTAAAACATGCATGTGGAACCCAGAGTATGATCCAGCGTGTGATCGGGAAACGTGTTCAAATGTGTCTCGTTTTCGTCCCCTGGTACTCGAGTGCAACATTCCAGATGCATTACTAACACTCTCCCCACTTGGAGAGTCAGTGCCTTTAACCTCTTGTTTGGCTCAGTTTGCAGTTTCTGTGGAAAATGAACAGGAATAGGGAGAACGAAAGAGAGACTAGCTGGAGGTGTCTGGACGGGCAAATTTAACTCTCATTTCCCACCAGGAAGAGGAATTAACCAAAGGCTCAGCGTGCCGTGCCGGAACCACACTAGGGCCTGAAGCAATCCTGCGGTGTTGCGGCCAGCTCACAAGAAAGCGAGTTGAAGAAAGGAGCTCAGGGGCACTGTAATTCACAAACCTGCAGAGTTATAAATGACAGCTATCGTCCAAAAATATATTGAAGTAAGGCTGCCAAGAGGACTTGAAAGCGGGGCAGAATTGCAGGAAACCGATTTCAGGAGGTAGACGGGAATTGCATGTAAAGCATAGGAAAAGAGGCAGAACGTCCACAATGATGCACTTGGCCAAAAAGGGCGTATGCGTTTTTTCCTGAATATATTCAGGAAAAAACGCATACGCCCTTTTTGGCCAACCAAGCAAGCTTGCAAAGGATATCTGCACTACAATGAAGTCTCACTGCCCCCCGGTCAAAAGGGCCATCTGAAAAAAGTGTAAAATCCAGAAAGGCAGGACAGGCCATGGAGAACTGGGAGCCTTGTTATGCTGGTAGGCGGGATGTAAATTGCCAACAGCCACTCTGGAGAAGTGTATGGTGTTTCCTGAAACCTCTAAAAAACAAAGCAACAGAGCCTAGGGCACTTCCACTTATGGTCCTATAGCTTAGGGAAATTAAAATCAAAAAGACACGGTCACCCCAAAGTTTGGGACGGCTCTGTTTACAGAACCTCGTTTACAGTACAAGTTCAATATCACAGAAAGCAAAAAATGGATAAAGAAGTTGTGGTACTTACGTACAATGCAATATCACTCAGCAATGAAATCTATGTCATCAGGCCCGTAGCAGCATAATGAGTGGATGCAGGTATGATGAGTCTAAGTGAAATAAGTCACACAGAAAAAGAAACATCATAAGATATCACTACTACACGGAATGTAAACTTGGCTACACAGGAACTGAATTACAAAACAGAACAGGGTCTCAAATGTAGAAAACCAACTTATGCTTGCTTAAGGGGAAAGGTGAGTTGGGGTGCTGCATAAAACCAGAGATTGAAATTAGCACAGATACCGTTCCATAAGCCAAATATGTAATAGACAAGAGCTACTCCTTGCTCAATGAAGTGGACTCAACACCCCATATTAAACGCTTAAAAATACCCCGGACTAGAAATAATCTTATAAACTACGAATTTATATGTCTCCGAAAGAGAATCAAGCGTGTGTACAGTGGCATAAACGCAGCAGTGATAGGATTGGTGAGGTTCGGTGAGCAAATGCAGACCCTTTGAAGTCATATTGCATGGTACCCATTCCATGGGTCTCAACTCTCCAAGTTTAAGGGATTCTTCCTTCAGCTAAAACATGCATGTGGAACACAGAGTATGATCCACCGTGTGATCAGGAAACGTGTTCAAATGTGTCTCAGTTTTCGTCCCCTGGTACTCAGGTGCAACACTCCAGACGCTTTACTAACACTCTCCCCACTTGGAGAGTCAGTGCCTTTAACCTCCTGTATGGCCCAGTTTGTAATTTCTGTGGAAAATGTACAGCAATAGGGAGAAACAATGAGAAACTACCTGGAGGTGTCTGGACGGGCAAATTTAACTCTCATTTCCCACCAGAAAGAGGAATTAACCAAAGGCTCAGCATGCCGTGCCGGAACCACACTAGGGCCTGAAGCAATCCTGCGGTGTTGCGGCCAGCTCACAAGAAAGCGAGTTGAAGAAAGGAGCTCAGGGGCACTGTAATTCACAAACCTGCAGAGTTATAAATGACAGCTATCGTCCAAAAATATATTGAAGTAAGGCTGCCAAGAGGACTTGAAAGCGGGGCAGAATTGCAGGAAACCGATTTCAGGAGGTAGACGGGAATTGCATGTAAAGCATAGGAAAAGAGGCAGAACGTCCACAATGATGCACTTGGCCAAAAAGGGCGTATGCGTTTTTTCCTGAATATATTCAGGAAAAAACGCATACGCCCTTTTTGGCCAACCAAGCAAGCTTGCAAAGGAAATCTGCACTACAATGAAGTCTCGCTGCCCCCCGGTCAAAAGGGCCATATGAAAAAAGTGTAAAATCCAGAAAGGCAGGACAGGCCATGAAGAACTGGGAGCCTTGTTATGCTGATGGGCGGGATGTAAATTGCCAACAGCCACTCTGGAGAAGTGTATGGTGTTTCCTGTAACATCTAAAAAACTAAGCAACAGAGCCTAGGGCACTTCCACTTATGGTCCTATAGCTTAGGGCAATTAAAATGAAAGAGACACAGCCACCCCAAAGTTTGGGACGGCTCTGTTTACAAGAATCTTGTTTACGGTACAAGTTCAATATCACAAAAGCGAAAAATGGATAAAGAAGTTGTGGTACTTACGTACAATGCAATATCACTCAGCAATGAAATCTATGTCATCAGGCCCGTAGCAGCATAATGAGTGGATTCAGGTATGATGATTCTAAGTGAAATAAGTCACACAGAAAAAGAAACATCATAAGATATCACTACTACACGGAATGTAAACTTGGCTACACAGGATCTGAATTACAAAACAGAACAGGGTCTCAAATGTAGAAAACCATCTTATGCTTGCTTAAGGGGAAAGGTGAGTTGGGGTGCTGCATGAAACCAGAGATTGAAATTAGCACAGATACCGTTCCATAAGCCAAATATGTAATAGACAAGATCTACTCCTTGCTCAAGGAAGTGGACTCAACACCCCATATTAAACGCCTAAGAATATACCTGACTAGAAATAATCTAAAAACCTACCGATTTATATGTCTCCGAAAGAGAATCAAGCGTGTGTACAGCGACATAAACGCAGCAGTGATAGGATTGGTCAGGTTCGGTGAGCAAATGCAGACCCTATGAAGTCATATTGCATGGTACCCATTCCATGGGTCTCAACTCTCCAGGTTTAAGGGATTCTTCCTTCAGCTAAAACATGCATGTGGAACCCAGAGTATGATACACCGTGTGATCGGGAAACGTGTTCAAATGTGTCTCGTTACGTCCCCTTGTACTCGAGTGCAACATTCCAGATGCTTTACTAACACTCTCCCCACTTGGAGAGTCAGTGCCTTTAACCTCCTGTTTGGCCCAGTTTGCAATTTCTGTGGAAAATGAACAGGAATAGGGAGAACGAAAGAGAGACTAGCTGGAGGTGTCTGGACGGGCAAATTTAACTCTCATTTCCCACCAGGAAGAGGAATTAACCAAAGGCTCAGCGTGCCGTGCCGGAACTACACTAGGGCCTGAAGCAATCCTGCGGTGTTGCGGACAGCTCACAAGAAAGCGAGTTGAAGAAACGAGCTCAGGGGCACTGTAATTCACAAACCTGCAGAGTTATAAATGACAGCTATCGTCCAAAAATATATTGAAGTAAGGCTGCCAAGAGGACTTGAAAGCGGAGCAGAATTGCAGGAAACCGATTTCAGGAGGTAGACGGGAATTCCATGTAAAGCATAGGAAAAGAGGCAGAACGTCCACAATGATGCACTTGGCCAAAAAGGGCGTATGCGTTTTTTCCTGAATATATTCAGGAAAAAACGCATACGCCCTTTTTGGCCAACCAAGCAAGCTTGCAAAGGAAATCTGCCCTACAATGAAGTCTCACTGCCCCCCGGTCAAAGGGCCTTCTGAAAAAAGAGTAAAATCCAGAAAGGCAGGACAGGCCATGGAGAACTGGGAGCCTTGTTATGCTGATGGGCGGGATGTAAATTGCCAACAGCCACTCTGGAGAAGTGTATGGTGTTTCCTGAAACATCCAAAAAACTAAGCAATAGAGCCTAGGGCACTTCCACTTATGGTCCTATAGCTTAGGGAAATTAAAATCAAAAAGACACAGCCACCCCAAAGGTTGGGCCGGCTCTGTTTACAAGAACCTCGTTTACGGTACAAGTTCAATATCGCAAAAAGCGAAAAATGGATAAAGAAGTTGTGGTACTTACGTACAATGCAATATCACTCAGCAATGAAATCTATGTCATCAGGCCCGTAGCAGCATAATGAGTGGATTCAGGTACGATGATTCTAAGCGAAATAAGTCACACAGAAAGAGAAACATCATAAGATATCACTACTACACGGAATGTAAACTTGGCTACACAGGAACTGAATTACAAAACAGAACAGGGTGTCAAATGTAGAAAACCAACTTATGCTTGCTTCAGTGGAAAGGTGAGTTGGGGTGCTGCATAAAACCAGAGATTGAAATTAGCACAGATACCGTTACATAAGCCAAATATGTAATGGACAAGAGCTACTCCTTGCTCAACGAAGTGGACTCAACAACCCATATTAAACGCCTAAGAATATACCTGAGTAGTAAGAATCTTAAAACCTATGGATTTATATGTCTCCGAAAGAGAATCAAGCATGTGTACAGCGGCATAAAGGCAGCAGTGATAGGATTGGTGAGGTTCGGTGAGCAAATGCAGACCCTTTGAAGTCATATTGCATGGTTCCAATTCCATGGGTCTCAACTCTCCATGTTTAAGGGATTCTTCCTTCAGCTAAAACATGCATGTGGACCCCAGAGTATGATCAACCGTGTGATCGGGAAACGTGTTCAAATGTGTCTCAGTTTTCGTCCCCTGGTACTCGGGTGTAACATTCCAGACGCTTTACTAACACTATCCCCACTTGGAGAGTCAGTGCCTTTAACCTCCTGTTTGGCCCAGTTTGCAATTTCTGTGGAAAATGAACAGGAATAGGGAGAACCAATGAGAGACTAGGTGGAGGTGTCCGGACGCGCAAATTTAACTCTCATTTCCCATCAGGAAGAGGAATTAACCAAAGGCTCAGCGTGCCATGCCGGAACCAAACTAGGGCCCGAAGCAATCCTGCGGTGTTGCGGCCAGCTCACAAGAAAGCGAGTTGAAGAAAGGAGCTCAGGGGCACTGTAATTCACAAACCTGCAGAGTTATAAATGACAGCTATCTTCCAAAAATATATTGAAGTAAGGCAGCCAAGAGGAGTTGAAAGCGGGGCAGAATTGCAGGAAACCGATTTCAGGAGGTAGACTGGAATTGCATGTAAAGCATAGGAAAAGAGGCAGAACGTCCACAATGATGCACTTGGCCAAAAAGTGCGTATGCGTTTTTTCCTGAATATATTCAGGAAAAAACGCATACGCACTTTTTGGCCAACCAAGCAAGCTTGCAAAGGAAATCTGCACTACAATGAAGTCTCACTGCCCCCCGGTCAAAAGGGCTATCTGAAAAAAGTGTAAAATCCAGAAAGGCAGGACAGGCCAAGGAGAACTAGGAGCCTTGTTATGCTGATGGGAGGGATGTAAATTGCCAGCAGCCACTCTGGAGAAGTGTATGGTGTTTCCTGAAACATCAAACAAACAAAGCAACAGAGCCTAGGGCACTTCCACTTATGGTCCTATAGCTTAGGGAAATTAAAATCAAAAAGACACAGCCACCCCAAAGTTTGGGACGGCTCTGTTTACAAGAACCTCGTTTACGGTACAAGTTCAATATCACAGAAAGCGAGAAATGGATAAAGAAGTTGTGGTACTTACGTACAATGCAATATCACTCAGCAATGAAATCTATGTCATCAGGCTCGTAGCAGCATAATGAGTGGATTCAGGTACGATGATTCTAAGTGAAATAAATCACACAGAAAAAGAAATATCATAAGATATCACTACTACACGGAATGTAAACTTGGCTACACAGGAACTGAATTACAAAACAGAACAGGGTCTCAAATGTAGAAACCCAACTTATGCTTGCTTAAGGGGAAAGGTGAGTTGGGGTGCGGCATAAAACAAGAGATTGAAATTAGCACAGATACCGTGCCATAAGCCAAATATGTAATAGACAAGAGCTACTCCTTGCTCAACGAAGTGGACCCAACACCCCATATTAAACGCCAACAATATACCTGACTAGTAAGAATCTTAAAACCTATGGATTTATATGTCTCCGAAAGAGAATCAAGCGTGTGTACAGCGGCATAAACGCAGCAGTGATAGGATTGGTGAAGTTTGGTGAGCAAATGCAGACCCTTTGAAGTCATATTGCATGGTACCCATTCCATGGGTCTCAACTCTCCAGGTTTAAGGGATTCTTCCTTCAGCTAAAACATGCATGTGGAACCCAGAGTATGATCCACCATGTGATCGGGAAACGTGTTCAAATGTGTCTCAGTTTTCGTCCCCTGGTACTCGGGTGCAACATTCCAGACGCTTTACTAACACTCTGCCCACTTGGAGAGTCAGTGCCTTTAACCTCCTGTTTGGCCCAGTTTGCAATCTCTGTGGAAAATGAACAGGAATAGGGAGAACCAATGAGAGACTAGGTGGAGGTGTCTGGTCGGGCAAATTTAACTCTCATTTCCCACCAGGAAGAGGAATTAACCAAAGGATCAGCATGCCATGCCGGAACCAAACTAGGGCCCGAAGCAATCCTGCGGTGTTGCGGCCAGCTCACAAGAAAGCGAGTTGAAGAAAGGAGCTCATGGGCACTGTAATTCACAAACCTGCAGAGTTATAAATGACAGCTATCGTCCAAAAATATATTGAAGGAAGGCTGACAAGAGGACTTGAAAGCGGGGCAGAATTGCAGGAAACCGATTTCAGGAGGTAGACTGGAATTGCATGTAAAGCATAGGAAAAGAGGCAGAACGTCCACAATGATGCATTTGGCCAAAAAGGGCGTATGCGTTTTTTCCTGAATATATTCAGGAAAAAACGCATACGCCCTTTTTGGCCAACCAAGCAAGCTTGCAAAGGAAATCTGCACTAAAATGAAGTCTCACTGCCGCCCAGTCAAAAGGGCCATCTGAAAAATGTGTAAAATCCAGAAAGGCTGGACAGGCCATGGACAACTGGGAGCCTTGTTATGCTGATGGGCGGGATGTAAATTGCCAACAGCCACTCTGGAGAAGTGTATGGTGTTTCCTGAAACATCTAAAAAACAAAGCAACAGAGCCTAGGGCACTTCCACTTATGGTCCTATAGCTTAGGGAAATTAAAATCAAAAAGACACAGCCACCCCAAAGTTTGGGATGGCTCTGTTTACAAGAACCTCGTTTACGGTAGAAGTTCAATATCACAGAAAGCGAAAAATGGATAAAGAAGTTGTGGTACTTACGTACAATGCAATATCACTCAGCAATGAAATCTATGTCATCAGGCCCGTAGCAGCATAATGAGTGGATTCAGGTACAATGATTCTAAGTGAAATAAATCACACAGAAAAAGAAACATCATAAGATATCACTACTACACGGAATGTAAACTTGGCTACACAGGAACTGAATTACAAAACAGAACAGGGTGTCAAATGTAGAAAACCAACTTATGCTTGTTTCAGTGGAAAGGTGAGTTGGGGTGCTGCATAAAACCAGAGATTGAAATTAGCACAGATACCGTTCCATAAGCCAAATATGTAATAGACAAGAGCTACTCCTTGCTCAACGAAGTGGACTCCACACCCCACATTAAACGCCTAAGAATATACCTGACTAGTAAGAATCTTAAAACCTAAGGATTTATATGTCTCCGAAAGAGAATCAAGCGTGTGTACAGCGGCATAAACGCAGCAGTGATAGGATTGGTGAGGTTCGGTGAGCAAATGCAGACCCTTTGAAGTCATATTGCATGGTACCCATTCCATGGGTCTCAACTCTCCAGGTTTAAGGGATTCTTCCTTCAGCTAAAACATGCATGTGGACCCCAGAGTATGATCAACCGTGTGATCGGGAAACGTGTTCAAATGTGTCTCAGTTTTCGTCCCCTGGTACTCGGGTGCAACATTCCAGACGCTTTACTAACACTCTCCCCACTTGGAGAGTCAGTGCCTTTAACCTCCTGTTTGGCCCAGTTTGCAATTTCTTCGGAAGATGAACAGCAATAAGGAGAAGCAATGGGAGACTATCTGTAGGTGTCTGGACGGGCAAATTTAACTCTCATTTCCCACCAGGAAGATAAATGAACCAAAGGCTCCGCGTGCCATGCTGGAACTAGATTAGGGCCTGAGGAGATCCTGCGGTGTTGCGGCCAGCTCACAAGAAAGCGAGTTGAAGAAAGGAGCTCAGGGGCACTGTAATTCAGAAACCTGCGGAGTTATAAATGACAGCTATCATCCAAAATTATACTGAAGTAAGGCTGCGAAGAGGACTTGAATGCGGGGCAGAATTGCTGGAAACTGATTTCAGAACGTACACGGGAGTAGCTCTTAAAGCATAGGAAAAGAGACAGAACTTGGAAAATAATGCACTTGGCAAAAAAGGGCATATGTGTTTTATCCAGAGCTCTCATACCTGAGGGGAGGAGATTCCCAGCAGGCTCCAACTGCCACCTGAGGGCTCACATTGCCAAGGCAACGTGAGCATGCCAGGCAGGAGTTACCTCACAGCAGAGGTCCCACCTCACAGAAGGGTGAGAAACCCAGCCAACATCAGACTCTCACCAGAGGGCCCACATCACCAAGGGGATGGGAACCAGGCAGGAGTGTCTTCACATCAGTGGGGCCACATCATCAAAAGCTGAGGTACTCAGCACATGTGTCCTCAAACCAGAGGACCCACATCACCAAGGACCTCGGAGTGAGGCAGGCAGGAGTAGCCTCACAACACTGGGCCCATAGAATAAAAAAGTGAGGAATCCAGCAGTTGGAACCTCCCAGCAGGCGGCCCAGAGCACCGAGGCCATGGGATCCAGGCCACAGTGAACTCACAGAAGAGGGCCCATGTCATGAAACTGAGCAACCCAGCCATTGGGACCTCAGAGCAGGAGGCCCACATCCCCATGGGGATGGAATTCTGGTAGGAGTGTCCTCGCACCACTGAGAACGTATCAGAAAATTTTGGGCGACCAGCAGTTAGGGCCTGACGCCAGAGGACCCTCATCACCAAGGGAAGGAGGCTCCCAGCAGGCTCCAACTGCCACCAGAGGGCTGACGTCACCAAGGCGATGTGTGCCAACCAGGCACGAATGACCTCACAGCAGAGGGCCCACCTCAGAGAAGTGTGACGAACCCAGTCAGGATCAGACTCGCACCAGAGGGCCCACATCACCAAATGGATTGGAACCAGGCAGGAGTGTCCTCACATGAGTAGGGCCACATCATCTAAAGGTGAGGAACCCAGAACATGTGGCTTCAAACCATAGGACACCCATCACCAAGGGGCTGGGAGTGAGGCAGGCAGGAGGAGCCTCATAACAGAGGGCCCAAAAATAAGAAAGGTGAGGAATCCAGCAGTTGGAACCTCCCAGCAGGCGGCCCAGAGCACAGAGGCTAGAGGAACCAGGCCAGAGTGAACTAACACCAGACAGCCCACATCATGAAACTGTGAGCAACCCAGACATTGGGACCTCAGAGCAGAAGGCCCACATCCCCATGGTGATGGGAACATGACAGGAGTGTCCTGGCATCACTGGGCTCACATCAGAAAACGTGGGGTGCTCAGAAGTTAGGGCCTGACGCTAGAGGGCACTCATCACCGAGAGGAGGAGGCTCCCAGCAGGCTCCAGCTGCCACCAGAGGGCCAACGTCGCCAAGGTGATGTGTGCCAGCCTGGCAGGAGTGACCTCACAGCAGAGGGCCCACCTCACAGAAGGGTGAGGAACACAGCCAGGATCAGACTCTCACCAGAGGGCCCACATCACCAAGGGGATGGGAACCAGGCAGGAGTGTCCCCACACCAGTGGGACAACATCATCGAAAGGTGAGGATCCCAGCACATGTGTCCTCAAACCAGAGGAACCACATCACCAAGGGGTTCGGAATGAGGCTGGCAGGACTGGCCTCACAACACAGGGTCCATAGAATATAAAAGTTGAGGAATCCAGCAGTTGGAACCTCCCAGCAAGTGGCCCAGAGCACCGAGGCTATGGGATCCAGGCCGCAGTGAACTCACAGCAGAGGGCCCACATCATGAACCTGTGAGCAGCCCAGCTGTTGGGACCTCAGAACAGAAGGCCCACATCCCCATTGGGATGGGAACCTGGCAGGAGTGGCTTTGCACCACTTAGCACATATCAGAAAATGTTAGGAGCCCAGCAGTTAGGGCCTGATGCCAGGGGGCCCTCATAACTGAGGGGAGGAGACTCCCAGCAGGTTCCAACTGCCAACAGAGGGCCCACGTCTACAAGGTGGCATGCGCCAGCCAGGCAGTAGTGACCTCACAG
Source organism: Leucopleurus acutus (assembly GCF_964270905.1). Taxonomy (NCBI): domain Eukaryota; kingdom Metazoa; phylum Chordata; class Mammalia; order Artiodactyla; family Delphinidae; genus Leucopleurus; species Leucopleurus acutus. The sequence goes on along the minus strand of NC_139142.1, from coordinate 97,313,595 downwards.
CAGAGGGCCTATCTCACAGAAGGGTGAGGAACCGAGGCAGGATGAGACTCTCACCAGAGGGCCCACAACACCAAGGGGATGGGAACCAGTCAGGACTGTTCTCCCACCAGTGGGGCCACATCATCGAAAGGTGAGGAACCCAGCACATGTGGCCTCATATCAGAGGACATACATCACAAAGGGGATGGGAGTGAGGCAGGTAGGAGTAGCCTAAAAACAGAGGGCCCAAAGAATAAAAAAAGTGAGGAATCCAGCATTTGGAACCTCCCAGCAGGCGGCCGAGAGCACAGAAGCTATGGGATGCAGGCAGGAGTGAACTAACAGCAGAGAGCCCACATCATGAAACTGTGAGCAACCCAGGCATTGGGACCTCAGAGCAGAAAGCCCACATCCCCATGGGGATGGGAACCTGACAGGAGTGTCCTGGCATCACTGGGCTCACATCAGAAAACGTGGGGAGCCCAGCAGTTAGAGCCTGATGCTAGAGGGCCGTCATCACCGAGGGCAGGAGGCTCCCAGCAGGTTCCATGTGCCAACAGAGGGCCCACGTCGCCAAGGTGATGTGTGCAAGTCAGGCAGGATTGACCTCACAGCAGAGGGCCTACCTCACAGAAGAGTGAGGAACCCAGCCAGGATAAGACTGTCACCAGAAGGCCCACATCACCAAGGGGATGGGAACCAGGCAGGAGTGTCCTCACACCAGTGGGGCCACATCATTGAAAGTTGCCTAACCCAGCACATGTGGCCTCAAACCAGAAGACCCACATCACGAAGGGGTTGCGAGTGAGGCAGGCAGGAGGAGCATCACAACACAGGACCCATAGAATACAAAAGTTGAGGAATCGAGCAGTTGGAACCTCCCAGCAGGCAGCCAAGACCACAGAGGCTATGGGATCCAGGCCACAGTGAACTAACACCAGAGAGCCCACATCATGAAATTGTGATCAACCCAGCCGTTGGAACCTCAGAGCAGAAGGCCCACATCCCCATGGGGATGGGAACCTAAGAGGAGTGCTTGAGCAACACTGGGCTCACTAAGAAAAGTTGGGGAGCCCAGCAGTTAGGGCCTGACGTCAGAGGGCCCTCATCACAGAGCTGAGGAGGCTCCCAGCAGGGTCCAATTGCCACCAGAGGGCTCATGTCAACAAGGCGAGGTGAGCAACCCAGGCAAGAGTTACCTGATAGTAGAGGGCCCACCTCACAGATGGGTGAGGAACCCAGCCAGGATCAGACTCTCACCAGAGGGCCCACATCACAAAGGGGATGGGACCCAGTCAGGATTATCCTCACACCAGTGGGGCCTCATCATCTTAAGGTGAGGAACCCAGCACATGTGTCCTCAAACCAGAGGACCCACATCACCAAGGGCCTTGGAGTGAGGCAGGCAGGAGTAGCCTCACAACACAGGGCACATAATATAAAAAACGTGAGGATTCCAGCATTTAGACCTTCCAGCAGGCGGCCCAGAACACCGAGGCTATGGGATCCAGGCCACAGTGAACTCACAGCAGAGGGCCCACATCACAAAACTGTGAGCAACCCAGGAGTTGAGACTTCAGCGCAGAAGGACCACATCCCCATGGGAATGGGAACCTGGCTGGAGTGTCCTCGCACCACTGGGCGCACATCAGAAAATGTGGGGAGCCCACCATTTAGGGCCTGACGCCAGAGGGCCGTCATCACCAGAGGAGGAGGCGCCCTGCACGCTCCAACTGCCACCAGAGGGCTCACGTCTCCAAGGTGACGTGTGCCAGCCAGGCAGGAGTGACCTCACAGAAGAGGGCCTACCTCACAGAACGTTGAGGAACCCAGCCAGGATTAGACTCTCGCCAGAGGGCCCACCTCACCAAGGGGATGGGAACCAGGCAGGAGTGTCCTCACACGAGTGGGGTCACATCATCGAAAGGTGAGGAACGCAGCACATGTGGCCTCAAGCCATAGGACAGTCATCACCAAGGGGCTGGCAGTGAGGCAGGCAGGAGGAGCCTCACAACAGAGGGCACATAGAATAAAAAAGTTGAGGAATCCAGCAGTTGGAACCTCCCAGCAGGCGGCTCAGAGCACCGATGATAAGGGATCCTTGCCGGAGTGAACTCACAGCAGAGGGCCCACATCATGGTACTGTGAGCAAGCCAGCCGTCTTGACCTCAGAGCAGAAGGCCCATATCGCCATGGGGATGGGAACCTGGCAAGAGTCTCCTCACTCACTTGGCACACATCAGAAAATGTGGGGAGCCCAGCAGTTATGGCCTAAGGCAAGAGGGCCCTCATCACCGAGGGGAGGAGGATCCCAGCACACTCCAACTGCCACCAGAGGGCCCACGTCGCCAAGGTGACCTGTGCCAGACAGGCATGATTGACCTCACAGCAGAGGGCCCACCTCACAGAAGGGTGAGGAACCCAGCCAGGATCAGACTCTCACCTGAGGGCCCACATCAGCAAGGGGATGGGAACCAGGCAGGAGTCTCCTAAGACCATTGGTCCCACATCATCGAAAGGTGAGGAACCCAGCACATGTGGCCTCAAACCAGACGACACACATCACGAAGGGGATGGGAGTGAGGAAGGCAGGAGGATCCTCACAACAGAGGGCCCAAAAAATTAAAAAAGTGAGGAATCCAGCAGTTGGAACCTCCCAGCAGGCGGCCAAGAGCACAGAGGCTATGGGATCCAGGCTTCTGTGAACACCAGAGAGCCCACATCATGAAAATGTGAACAACCCAGCCGTTGAGACCTCAGAGCAGAAGGCCCACAACCCCATGGAGATGGGATCCTAAGAGGAGTGCCAAAGCATCACCGGGCTCCCTAAGAAAAGTTGGTGAGTCCAGCAGTTAGGGCCTGACGCAAGAGGGTCCTCATCACCGGGGGGAGGAGATTCCCAGCACGCTCCAACTGCCACCACACGGCTGACTTCACCAAGGCAATGTGTGCCAGCCATGCAGGAGTGACCTATCAGCAGAGGGTCTCCCTCACAGGTGGGTGAGGAACAAAGCCAGGAACAGACTCTCACCAGGGGGTCCACATAACCACGTGGATGAGAACCAAGCAGGAGTGTCCTCACACTAGTGGGGCCACATCATCGAAAGGTGAGGAACCCAGCAAAGGTGGCCACAAACCAGAGGACCCACATCACCAAGGGGTTGAGAGTGAGGTAGGTGTCTGGACGGGTATATTTAACACTCATTTCCCACCAGGAAGAGAAATTAACCAAAGGCTCAGCGTGCCCTGCCAGAAGCAGATTAGGGCCTGAAGCAGTCTTGCGGGTTTGCGGCCAGCTCACAAGAAAGCGAGTTGAAGAAAGGAGCTCAGGGGCCCTGTAATTCACAAACCTGGAGAGTTATAAATAACAGATAACGTCCAAAAATATATTGAAGTAAGGCTGCGAAGAGGACTTGAAAGCGGGGCAGAATTTCAGGAAACCGATTTCAGGAGGTAGACTGGAATTGCATTTAAAGCATAGGAAAAGAGGCAGAACATCGACAATGATGCACTTGGCAACAAAGGGCGTATGAGTTTGTTCCTGAATATATTCAGGAAAAAACACATACGCCCTTTTTGGCAAACCAAGCAAGCTTGCAATGGAAATCCGAACTACTATGAAGTGTCACTTCCCCCCGGTCTAAAGGGCCATCTGAGAAAAGTGTAAAATCCAGAAAGGCAAGACAGGCCATGGGGAAAAAGGAGCCTTGTTATGCTGATGGGCGGGATGTAAATTGCCAACAGCCACTCTGGAGAAGTGTATGGTGTTTCCTGATACATCTGAAAAACAAAGCAACAGAGTCTAGGGCATTTCCACTTATGGTCCTATAGCTTAGGGAAATTAAAATCAAAAAGACACAGCCACCCCAAAATTTGGGACGGCTCTGTTTACAGGAACCTCTTCTACAGTACGAGTTAAATATCCCAGAGAACAAATAATTGATAAAGAAGTTGCGGTACTTACGTACAACAGAATACCACTCAGCAATGAAATCTGTGTCACCAGGCCTGTACCAGCATAATGAGTGGATTGAGGCATGATGATTCTAAGTGAAATAAGTCACACAGAAAAAGAAACATCATAAGGTATCACTAATGCACGGAATGTAAACTTGGCTACACATGAACTGAATTACAAAACAGAACAGGGTCTCAAGATTAGAAAACCAACTTATGCTTGCTTAAAGGGAAAGGTGAGTTAAGGGGGTGCTGCATAAAACCAGAGATTGAAATTAGCACAGATACCGTTCCATAAGCCAAATATGTAATAGACAAGACCTACCCCCTGCTCAACGAAATGGACTCAACAATGAGGTATCACCTCACACCTGTTAGAATGGGCATCATCTGAAAATCTACAAACAACAAATGCTGGAAAGGGTGTGGAGAAAAGGAACCCTCTTCCACTATTGTTGGGAATATAAGTTGATACAGTCACTATGGAGAACAATATGGAGTTTCTTAAGAAACTAATAATAGAATTACCATATGATACAGCGATCCCAGGACTGGACATATACCCAGACAAAACCATAAATCAAAAAGAGACATTCACCGCAATGTTCATTGCATCACTATTTACAATATCGAGGTAATGGAAGCAACCTAAATGCCCACAGACAGACGAATGCATAAAGATGTGGTACATATATAAAATGGAATATTACTAAGCCATGAAAGGAATGAAATTGGGTCATTTGTAGAGACGTCGATGGATCTAGAGACTGTCATACAGAGTGAAGTAAGTCAGAAAGAGAAAAACAAATCTTGTATATTCATGCATATATGTGGAACCTAGAAAAACTGTACAGATTAACCGTTTTGCAAGGCATAAATAGAGCAACAGATGTAGACAACAATCGTATGGACAACAAGGGGGGAAAGCTCTTGGAGGGGTGGTGGTGGGAGGAGTTGAGAGATTGGGATTGGCATGTAAACATTTATATGTATAAAATAGATAACCAATGAGAAGCTGCTGTATAAAAATATAAAATAAAATTCAAAATTAAAAAGAAATAAAATTTAAAAAATAAAACAGAAAAAACAATTATTCCCTTCACATACATTTATATGAATAAATTATTTCCATGCTTATATCTGTAAATACAAAAAAGAGGAATAAAATCTACCTTGAACCAAAAACAAAAAAGAGAAAAAAAAAAACAGAACCCACCAGTTACTCAGAGGAAAACCGTATCAGGGCACTTGCTCCAGTTGTAAACAATTCTGAAGTTGGTCAGTGGTGGGGAATCGTCTCCCATTCAGCCAGCAGCCCCCACACAACAAGCGTCCTCATTGCAAAGCTGGGGCACCGTGCCGAGGCATCTGTGAGTAAACGTGAGCTGAGCCCCAGGCCAGTTGCTGCTGAACTGTTCCCGCCCTTCCCAGGTAAAACACCTGAATATATACAAGGACTTGAAAGCCTAGAGGAAGGGCCATGGAGCCACACGAGTGACAGCACGCCAGCTGACTTGGTGCCTGCAGGCCAGCCAGGATGGTCCTGGCCCTGGGTGCTCTTCTGGAAGATTTCCATTTCCCTGCCTGAGATACCCGTCCTGTCCCTGCCCCCACTGCTTTTTTCCTTCCTCACCTCTGCCCAGGGAGAAATTCCAGCAGCAGGTATGGGTGACACATCCTCTTCTTTAGCAGGTGGCAGCCTGGCAACTGCTGCAGAAAGTCCAGCAGAGCCCCACTCACACTGGGCCACCCACAAAGCCGTGGCCTCTCACTCCCTCCCACCAGCCCAGCCCCGAGACTGCTGACAGGGCAGAGAAAATGGCGTCAGGCACAGCTGCAGGGGCTTTTGCTGCCTGGAGTGGTATTTATATTGATCTCAACCCAGGCACACCTGGGGAGGGCTGGCCGGCATGGTAAGGTTGCCCAGGTCAGCCAATCATCACCCCTCAGGGGCTCACAGTTGCAGAAAATGGAACTTGCTGAACCGGCCAGGTCCAAGGAACAGGTGTGGGCTCCTGAGAGTCAGGATAGACAAGGGGCTGCAGCTTTGGCTTGTTTTCTAATCATTTTATCTGGCCCATGAGTGGGAGACAACTTCAAGAAAACCCTCTCCTAATGAGAGGAACCCAGGAGTCAGGGAGAGGAGGGGTGGGTGGTGGTTGGAGACAGAGGCCTGGTGCCCTGGGTGCAGTGGAAGTCTCTGGAAGACCAGGTGGAGGGAGGCCACACAGAGTGATGCCCAGGGTCACAGACCTGTCGGAGCTGCTGTTTGTTAGTTCAAGTCCTGCTCTGAGGTGCTCTGTGTCAGCTCTGAGCGACAGGTGAGCTGGGGGTGCTCTTCAATGAGGGCTATGTGCATGGTTCCTGTGTGCCCAGCCCTGCCACGGTACCTGCAAGGGTAGCTCTGTATCCTGGGAGGGGCCTGACCATGAGAGCCCCGTGGGCTGGGTTGGGGGTGGGGTACCTGCCCAGGAGAGCTCCATATCCTGGGATTGGCCTGACCACGAGAGCCCCATGGGCTGCTGGGGACCTGGTAAAGGATGTCAGGACAGTCAGTGAAGCCACCGAGGATATACCTCCAGTTGCTCCTGATTCCTACACCCTGCTGGTCATTCTACCAACCACCAGGACATGGTATTCTGTATTAGTCTTCAATGATGCCTTCTTTTGTATTCCATTAGTCCCAGAGTCACAAGAAATTTTGGCTTGTGAGTGGCAGGACTCAACATACAACTAAAACAATACTTCCGGGCCGTCTTGCCCCAAGGGTTCAAAAATTCCCACACCATCTTTGGGGAAAGCTTAGCTAAAGACCGAAAAGTTCTACCTCTGGAAAAGGAAACCCTCCTTCAATATGCAGACGACATTCTGATCGCCAGCCCTACTAAGGAGGCCTCTGAACTACCAAGCCAATAAAGGATAGAAGTTGTCCAAGAAAAAGCTCAAATATCACAGACTGCAGTGACCTGCCTGGGCTTCATTCTCACACAAGGTCAGAGAAGCCCATCCCAGGAAAGGGAAGAAACCATTTGCAGCCTTACCCCTTTCTAAAACTAGAAGACAGCTTAGGGGTTCCTGGGGAGGCCAGGGTTTGCTGCTTCTGGATCCCTAACTACAGTCTACTAGCTGGGCCTCTATATGAAACACTGAAAGGAAAAGACGATGATCCTTTTGAACAGAATCCAGAAGTGGCCTTTCAAGAATGGAAAGAGCAGTCAATTCAGACCCTTGCCCTGGAACTCCCTAATTGAGCTAAACCCTTTGACCTTTCCATTCCCGGTGAAAGGTGAATCGCCATTGGAGAATTAGTGCAAAAACTGGGACCACTTGAAATGGAACAACGCAAGAATGCCATCCAGGTAGGATAAACTACAGTCACCAAGGGGCTTGGCCCACTGCCACATCTGGCCAAGATACTGGCGGTATCTAAAAACCTGGAAATCAGCAGCCCAAAAGGCCACCTCCCTCCTAAGGGAAAAGGACCCCACGTGGTGATCCTAATCACCAACCATGCCCTGAAGTTGCAGGGTTCGCTCCGTGGGCACACCGACCTCGAGTGAGGAGGCCCTCCAACTCCAACATCCAGAGAGATAACCGGGGGCAACAGGGCACCATGACGACTCGTGTGAACATCACTTGACCTGGAGTTTCTCTCATAAAACAACAATAGTGTGTCCCGAAGGAGTAGACTACTGCTTGCAGGACTTCCTGCACCCGGAGGGGAGCTAATAATCTTGGCGGGGGAACCGTATATCACACTGTCACCATAGAAAAGCCTACAGACACCGTGATGATGGTGGCCAATAAGACCGGCTGGACTCCTGTTTACTTCAAAAGGCTGTTGACTCAGTGGCCATCATGGTCCTTGATCACCACTGACCCTGGACTGTCTGGGAGTTGAGCGGGCAGGGCTCTGACACCTGGTGCTGTTTTTACGTTAATTCAGGGGCCTAATTGAAGAAAGAGCAGACTACTGGTCAGAGCATCTAGGCTGGCAGAAACGGTCAGCCTAAGGTGGCCGAACAAATGTGGGGTGGGGTGAAACCGGCCCCCACAGCGTCTCTGCACATCTCTTTCCTGGACCCTTAAAGGTCATTAGAATCTATAACACTTCCAATGCTGGTGCTCAGGCGGACGAGCAGGGAGGCAGGGGTCCTGGGGCCAATCAACGTCACCTGGAGGCTGCTGGGGAGAAGTTCTGACCCTCGTCCCCTGGTATGAGGGCTCCCAACTCAGCACTCAGCAGTTACAGAAGAAGGGTCTGCACCCTCAGCACTCCAAGAATGAGGAACGGGACAAAAGGCAGAGGAGGGGTTTGTCCCCAGCAAAGCCCATTAAAAATCCCTGGGAGATAAAAATAGAATGTGGGCAATAAAGTCAAGTCTGACCTTTTTTATCCTTTGTGCTTTGTCTAATTTCACGTGCTCCTAGGGTCCCGCATGCAGAGGTTCCACACCCGGCACTTCAGACCAGATTTCCTGGTGCAGAATGGCTGGGTCGACACCTCAGCTCCTGGGGCCCAGTGCAGACTCCGAGATATAGAGCCTGAGCTGCAGCCAACCCGGCCCTTGAGAGCTCCGCCCCCTCCCTCTCACTGACTCTGACAGGATCTCTACACAGCAGCCCAGCCCACAGCCCACGGGGTAGTGCATGCTCTCACCTCTCCATTCTCTGATGAAAATATAAAGTTTCCTTTGCTTGGGAACCAAACTCAGTCTCGATCTGTTGGCCCCAATGACACTGGGCAGGGGGACCCTTGTTGGGGTCCACTCTGGAGGATCAGTAACAGAAATTGAGACTATTGTAACTTCAATGAACAGATGTGTGAGCCAAACTGTAGTTAACATAGAACAGTTTATAAGGCTCGGGTAAAATAAGATGTTTCTAACACTTCCATTTGATATTTCCATCACTTTATTATAAGCAAGTTCAGTGAAAAGGTTTGTCTTATTTGTCAGGTCAATATTAGAGAAATGAAGTGATTTCTTTCCAAGGATGTACATCTAATAATCTTGGTTAAAGCTTCAATCTTGTTTTAAATGCTTTTCCATTGAAAATGATACCTCTCTTTCAGCTCCCCCATTTCTGAGAAGTATAAAATCTTATAATTTATTATTACCAAAGGGGAAAGGTGGGAGGAGGGATAAATTGACAGTTTGGAATTAACACATACACACTGCTATGTATAAAATAGATCATCAACAAGGAACTACTGTATAGCACAGGGAACTACACTCAATATTGTGCAATAACCTATAAGGGGAAATAATCGGAAAAAGAATAGATATTTTTATTGACATCATCTATCAATGACAGTTAAAGTGTAACCTAAGGGAAGCCGGTGGTGAGTGCTTCTGACCCTGAAGACTTCAGTCATCTAAAGTTTGGACTCTGCCTACTTCCCAAGGCCCTTAATGAACATATGTGTAGCCGTAGCTTAAAAAACTCCCCAGTTTGGGTTTCGGGGAGACACTGATTTTGAAAAAGCCCTGGTGTTCTCCTTACATGAATGGGACTCTTCCTACTGCTAAAACATGTCTGTCACACCCAGAGGATGGTATACCGTCTGATCGGGAAGAGTTTGGAAAAGGCATCTCATCTCCTCATCTCCTGGTGCTCGGGTTCACCCCTCCAGCGTCTTTACTAACAGTCTCCCCACTTGGAGATGTCAACACTGTCAACATCCTGTTGCGTACAGTTTGGAATTTGTCCAGAGGATGAAGCGGAAGGATGAGGAACAATGAGAGACAAGTCCTAGGTGTTCAGACAGGCACATGTCACTCTAATTTCCAATCAGGAAGATGAATTGACCAAAGGCTAGGGTTGCCCATGGAAACAGTATAGGGCTTGAGGAAATCCCACTGCTTTGTGGCCAGTTCCCATAAACACAAGTTGAACAATGGAACTCAGGGGCAGTAAAATTCACGAAACTGCAGAGTTGAAAATATCTATCACTGAAAAATGTCTTGAGGAAAGTCAGAGAAAAGGATTGGCAAGCAAGGGAGAATGGCAGGAAAGGGATTTGAGGAGGTAGAAAGGACTTGCCATTAAGCACAAGAAAAGGGGCTGAACATTGCCGACATTGCAGTTGGCCAAAAAGGCTGTATGCGTTTTTTTCTGTATATATTCAAGAAAAGGGCATACACTTTTTTAGCCAACCAAACAGGTGGGCACTGGAAATCAATACTACAAAAGATATCACTTCGCATCAGTCAGAAGAGCCATCCTCATAAAGTGTAAACGCCAGAAATGCAGGACAGGGCAAGGAGAAGAGGGAGCCCTGTGAGGCTTATAGTGGAAATGTATATTGCCAACGGCCATTCTGGAGAAGTGTATTGTGTTTACTAAAGCATCTAAAAAATGAGCTACAGAGCATAGGGCACTTGCACTCATGGGCGTATATCTTGGGAAAAACAAAAATCGAGAGGACACAGGCACCCCAATGTTTACTGCCTCTCTGTTTAAAAGATCCTCGACTAGGATATAACTTAAATGTCTCTGGAGGGAAAAAATGGATAGAGATGTGGTACTTATGTAGAGTGGAATATTACTCAGCCTGGAAATCAATGAAATATGGCCAGTTGTAACAACTCCGGAGGAGTTATGTATGATCATTCTAAGTGACATAAATATGTAGAAAACACACATAAGGCTGCTAAACGGGAAAGGTGGGGAGGGGTGAGGCATCATCCAGGAGGTTGAAATTAGCAAAGATACCATTCCAAATACCAAACTGATAATCAACAAGGCCTACACGGTAGCTAAAAGAACTGCACTCAGCACACTCAAGTCACCGGAAAAGAATATCTATGACTGGTAAGAATCTGAAAAAGAAATTATTGATGTCTCTCTGTACGTGAATCAAGTGGATGTACAGCAGCAAGAAACAGAGCTTTGAAAATCAGCTGTAAACAACATAGTAATAAATTGAAAAAAATAAACGACAGAGAGACAGAGAAAACCTCTTACAACTTTTCCTCAGGGATGGTGATGCAACATGGATTGAACACATCTAGACCCACAGCAGGATGAGACATAAGGCTGGAAACTGTTCGCGCTAAGAGAAATGTGAGGTTGGGTGAGGAAATGCACACCCTTTAAAGTAATACTACCTGGTACCCATTCAATGGGTCCCAAATCTGCAGGTTCAAGGAATCTTCCTACAGCTAAAACATGCATGGAAAACCCAGAGGACTGTACACCATGTGATCGGGAGATGTGTCTAAAATGCACCTCATTTATCCTCTCCTGGTGCTCCTGTTCATCATTCCAGCCACGTTACTTAGAATCTCCCCACTTAGAGAATCAGCACATTTAAACTTCTGTTTCACACATTTTGCAAATTGTGAGGAGGATGAACGGGAACAGGGGGAACCAATGAGAGAATAGTTGTAGGGGTTTGGACGGGCACATGTCACTCTAATTTCCCATTAAGAATAAGAATTAAAAAAAGGCTCAGCCCGCCTCGCCGGAGCCAAAATAGGGCCTGAAGCAATCCTGCGGTTTTGAGGCCAGCTCACAAAAGAGCAACTTAAAAAATGGAGCTCAGGGTCACTGCAATTCACAAACCTGCAGAGTTATAAATGAAAACTAACGTCCAAAAATATGTTGAGGTAAGGCAAAGAAGAGGATCTGAATGCAAGACAGAATTGCAAGAAACAGATTTCAAGAGATAGATTGGACTCGCCTTTAAAGCACATGAAAAGCGGCAGAATTTCGACAATGATGCAGTTGGCCCAAAAGGGAGTATGCGTTTTTTCCTGAATATATCCAGGAAAAAACGCATACGCACTTTATGGGCAACCAAGCAAGCAAGCAATGCAAATGTGCACAACAAAGAAGTCTCATTTCCCACCGGTCAAAAGGGCCATCCGAAAAAATTGTAAAAACCAGAAATGCAGGACAGGCCATGGAGAACAGGGAGCCTTTATACGCTGATGGACGGTGTGTGAACTGCCGAGAGCCACTCTGGAGAAGTGTATGGTGGTTCCTAAATCATCTAAAAAACAGAGCGACAGAGCATAGGGCACTTCCAATCACGGGAGTATATCTAGGGAAGTCTAAAAATCAACAAGACACAAGCACACCACAGTTTAGGGCTACTCTGTTTACAAGAACCTCAACTTCAGTACACCTTAAATATCCCAGGAAAGAGAACAATGGATAAAGAAAATGTGGTACTTATGTACAATGGAATATCTCTTCACCATGAAATCAATGTAATAAGGCTAGTAGAAGGATAAAGAGTGGATTTAGGTCCGATAATACTACTTGAAATAAGTCAAACAGAAAAAGAAACATATCATAAGATATCACTTATAGAGGGAGGATAAATATGGCTGCACAAAAAATGAATTACAAAACAGAACAGTGTCTCACATTTAGAAAACACACTTATGTCAGCTTAAGGGGAAAGGAGAGGTGGGGTGATGCATAAAACCAGAGTTTGAAATTAGCACAGATACCGTTCAATAAACCAAATAGGTATCAGACAAGATCTACACCTCGCTCAATGAACTGGCCTCAACACACCCTATACACCACAGAGAAATATATCTGAGTAATAAGAATCTTAAAACCCATGTATTGACATATCTCTATAAGGGAATCAAGTGTGCGCAGAGCGGCACAAACACAGCAGTGAAAATGAGCTAAACCCCATTATAGAAATAAATTTTAAAACCAAAACACAGAAACAATGAAAGAGAGAAAAATTCTTACAAAATTCGCTCAGGGGCTGTGATGCAACCTGGAATGACCACATATAAACCCACAGCTGGATAAGACATAAGGCTGGACACTTGGGGCTGAAAGGATTGGTGAGCTTTGGTGAGCAACTGCCGAAAGTTTAATGCAATACTTCATGCTACTTATTCCAAGGGTCCCAACACTCCAAGTTGAAGGGAATCTTCCTACAGCTAAACCATGCATGGGAAATCCAGCAGATGGTATACAATATGATCGGGAAAGGTTTCTAAAATGCACCTCATTTTCCTCTCCTGGGGCTCCGGATCAACATTCCAGCCACTTTACTAACAACATCTCCACATGGAGAGTCAATGCCTTTAAGTTCCAGTATCGCACAGTCTGCAGTTAGTGCGGAGGATGAATGGGAATAGGGGGAACCAGTGAGAAAATAGCTGTAGCAGTTTCAATGGGCACATGTCACTCTAATTTCACATGAGGAAGAAGAATTAACCAAAGGCAGAGCAAGGCGCCCCAGAAGAAGAATAGGGCCTGAAGAAATCCTGTGGATATGAGGCAAGATCACAAAAATAAGAGCTGAAAAATGGAGCTAAGGGCCACTGCAATTCAAAAACCTGCAGAGTTATAAAGGCCAACTATTTTCCAAAAGTATATTGAGGTAAGGCTATGAAGAGGCACTGAGAGCAGGGCAGAATTGCAGGAAACCGAATTCAGGAGGTAGACTGGAATTGCATGTAAAGCATAGGAAAAGAGGCAGAACGTCCACAATGATGCACTTGGCCAAAAAGGGAGTATGCGTTTTTTCCTGAATATATTCAGGAAAAAACGCATACGCACTTTTTGGCCAACCAAGCAAGCTTGCAAAGGAAATCTGCACTACAATGAAGTCTCACTGCCCCCCGGTCCAAAGGGCCATCTGAAAAAATTGTAAAATCCAGAAAGGCAGGACAGGCCAAGGAGAATAGGGAGCCTTGTTATGCTGATGGGCGGGATGTAAATTGCCAACAGCCACTCTGGAGAAGTGTATGGTGTTTCCTGAAACATCTAAAAAACAAAGCAACAGAGCCTCGGACACTTCCACTTATGGTCCTATAGCTTAGGGAAATTAAAATCAAAAAGACACAGCCACCACAAAGTTTGGGCCGGCCATGTTTACAAGAACCTCGTTTATGGTAAAATTTCAATATCACAGGAAGCGAAAAATGGATAAAGAAGTTGTGGTACTTACGTACAATGCAATATCACTCAGCAATGAAATCTATGTCATCAGGCCCGTAGCAGCATAATGAATGGATTCAGGTACGATGATTCTAAGTGAAATAAGTCACACAGAAAAAGAAACATCATAATGTATCACTCATACACGGAATGTAAACTTGGCTACACAGGAACTGAATTACAAAACAGAAAAGGGTCTCAAATGCAGAAAACCAACTTATGCTTGCTTAAGGGGAAAGGTGAGTTGGGGTGCTGCATAAAACCAGAGATTGAAATTAGCACAGATACCGTTCCATAAGCCAGATATGTAATAGACAAGAGCTACTCCTTGCTCAACGAAGTGGACTCAACACCCCATATTAAAAGCCTAAGAATATACCTGACTAGTAAGAATCTTAAAACCTATGGATTTATATGTCTCCGAAAGAGAATCAAATGTGTGTATAGTGGCATAAACGCAGCAGTGATAGGATGGGTGAGGTTTGGTGAGCAAATGCAGACTCTTTGAAGTCATATTGCATGGTACCCATTCCATAGGTCTCAACTCTCCAGGTTTACGGGATTCTTCCTTCAGCTAAAACATGCATGTGGAACCCAGAGTATGATCCACTGTGTGATCGGGAAACGTGTTCAAATGTGTCTCAGTTTTCGTCCCCTGGTACTCGGGTGCAACATTCCAGACGCTTTACTAACACTCTCCCCACTTGGAGAGTCAGTGCCTTTAACCTCCTGTTTGGTCCAGTTTGCAATTTCTGCGGAAGATGAACAGGAAGAGGGCGAACCAATGAGAGACTAGCTGGAGGTGTCTGGACGGGCAAATTTAACTCTCATTTCCCACCAGGAAGAGGAATTAAACAAAGGCTCATCATGCCATGCCGGAACCAAACTAGGGCCTGAAGCTTTCCTGCGGTGTTGCGGCCAGCTCACAAGAAAAAGAGTTGAAGAAAGGAGCTCAGGGGCACTGTAGTTCACAAACTTGCAGAGTTATAAATGACAGCTATCGTCCAAAAATATATTGAAGGAAGCCTGCCAAGAGGACTTGAAAGTGGGGCAGAATTGCAGGAAACCGATTTCAGGAGGTAGACTGGAATTGCATGTAAAGCATAGGAAAAGAGGCAGAACGTCCACAATGATGCACTTGGCCAAAAAGTGCGTATGCGTTTTTTCCTGAATATATACAGGAAAAAACGCATACGCCCTTTTTGGTCAACCAAGCAAGCTTGCAAAGGAAATCTGCACTACAATGAAGTCTCACTGCCCCCCGGTCAAAAGTGTCATCTGAAAAAAGTGTAAAATCCAGAAAGGCAGGACAGGCCATGGAGAACAGGGAGCCTTGTTATGCTGATGGGCGGCATGTAAATTGCCAACAGCCACTCTGGAGAAGTGTATGGTGTTTCCTGAAACATCTAAAAAACAAAGCAACAGAGCCTAGGGCACTTCCACTTATGGTCCTATAGCTTAGGGAAATTAAAATAAAAAAGACACAGCCACCCCAAAGTTTGGGCCGGCTCTGTTTACAAGAACCTCGTTTACGGTACAAGTTCAATATCACAGAAAGCGAAAAATGGATAAAGAAGTTGTGGTACTTACGTACAATGCAATATCACTCAGCAATGAAATCTATGTCATCAGGCCCGTAGCAGCATAATGAGTGGATTCAGGTACGATGATTTTAAGTGAAATAAGTCACACAGAAAAAGAAACATCATAAGATATCACTACTACACGGAATGTAAACTTGGCTACACAGGAACTGAATTACAAAACAGAACAGGGTCTCAAATGTAGAAAACCAACTTATGCTTGCTTAAGGGGAAAGGTGAGTTGGGGTGCGGCATAAAACCAGAGATTGAAATTAGCACAGATACCGTTCCATAAGCCAAATATGTAATAGACAAGAGCTACTCCTTGCTCAACGAATTGGACTCAACACCACATATTAAACGCCTAAGAATATACCTAACTAGTAAGAATCTTAAAACCTATGGATTTATATGTCTCCGAAAGAGAATCAAGCGTGTGTACAGTGTCCTAAACGCAGCAGTGATAGGATTGGTGAGGTTCGGTGAGCAAATGCAGACTCTTTGAAGTCATATTGCATGGTGCCCATTCCATGGGTCTCAACTCTCCAGGTTTAAGGGATTCTTCTTTCAGCTAAAACATGCATGTGGAACCCAGAGTATGATCCACCGTGTGATCGGGAAACGTGTTCAAATGTGTCTCAGTTTTCGTCCCCTGGTACTCGGGTGCAACATTCCAGACGCTTTACTAACACTCTCCCCACTTGGAGAGTCAGTGCCTTTAACCTCCTGTTTGGCCCAGTTTGCAATTTCTGTGGAAAATGAACAGGAATAGGGAGAACCAATGAGAGACTAGCTGGAGGTGTCTGGACGGGTAAATTTAACTCTCATTTCCCACCAGGAAGAGGAATTAACCAAAGGCTCAGCATGCCATGCCGGAACCAAACTAGGGCCTGAAGCAATCCTGCGGTGTTGCGGCCAGCTCACAAGAAAGCGAGTTGAAGAACAGAGCTCATGGACACTGTAATTCACAAACCTGCAGAGTTATAAATGACAGCTATCGTCCAAAAATATATTGAAGTAAGGCTGCCAAGTGGACTTGAAAGCGGGACAGAATTGCAGGAAACCGATTTCAGGAGGTAGACTGGAATTGCATGTAAAGCATAGGAAAAGAGGCAGAACGTCCACAATGATGCACTTGGCCAAAAAGGGCGTATGCGTTTTTTCCTGAATATATTCAGGAAAAAACGCATACGCCCTTTTTGGCCAACCAAGCAAGCTTGCAAAGGAAATCTACACTACAATGAAGTCTCACTGCCCCCCGGTCAAAAGGGCCATCTGAAAAAAGTGTAAAATCCAGAAAGGCAGGACAGGCCATGGAGAACTGGGAGCCTTGTTATGCTGGTGGGCGGGATATAAATTGCCAACAGCCACTCTGGAGAAGTATATGGTGTTTCCTGAAACATCTAAAAAACAAAGCAACAGAGCCTAGGGCACTTCCACTTATGGTCCTATAGCTTAGGGAAATTAAAATCAAAAAGACACAGCCTCCCCAAACTTTGGGACGGCTCTGTTTACAAGAACCTCGTTTACTGTACAAGTTCAATATCACAGAAAGCGAAAAATGGATAAAGAAGTTGTGGTACTTACGTACAATGCAATATCACTCAGCAATGAAATCTATGTCATCAGACCCGTAGCAGCATAATGAGTGGATGCAGGTATGATGAGTCTAAGTGAAATAAGTCACACAGAAAAAGAAACATCATAAGATATCACTACTACACGGAATGTAAACTTGGCTACACAGGAACTGAATTACAAAACAGGACAGGGTCTCAAATGTAGAAAACCATCTTATGCTTGCTTAAGGGGAAAGGTGAGTTGGGGTGCTGCATGAAACCAGAGATTGAAATTAGCACAGATACCGTTCCATAAGCCAAATATGTAATAGACAAGAGCTACGCCTTGCTCAACGAAGTGGACTCAACACCCCATATTAAACGCTTAAGAATACACCTGACTAGAAATAATCTTAAAAACTACGGATTTATATGTCTCCGAAAGAGAATCAAGCGTGTGTACAGCGGCATAAACGCAGCAGTGATAGGATTGGTGAGGTTCAGTGAGCAAATGCAGACCCTTTGAAGTCATATTGCATGGTACCCATTCCATGGGTCTCAACTCTCCAAGTTTAAGGGATTCTTCCTTCAGCTAAAACATGCATGTGGAACACAGAGTATGATCCACCGTGTGATCAGGAAACGTGTTCAAAAGTGTCTCAGTTTTCGTCCCCTGGTACTCGGGTGCAACACTCCAGACGCTTTACTAACACTCTCCCCACTTGGAGAGTCAGTGCCTTTAACCTCCTGTATGGCCCAGTTTGCAATTTCTGCGGAAAATGTACAGGAATAGGGAGAACCAATGAGAAACTAGCTGGAGGTGTCTGGACGGGCAAATTTAACTCTCATTTCCGACCAGAAAGAGGAATTAACCAAAGGCTCAGCATGCCGTGCCGGAACCACACTAGGGCCTGAAGCAATCCTGCGGTGTTGCGGCCAGCTCACAAGAAAGCGAGTTGAAGAAAGGAGCTCAGGGGCACTGTAATTCACAAACCTGCAGAGTTATAAATGACAGCTATCGTCCAAAAATATATTGAAGTAAGGCTGCCAAGAGGACTTGAAAGCGGGGCAGAATTGCAGGAAACCGATTTCAGGAGGTAGACGGGATTTGCATGTAAAGCATAGGAAAAGAGGCAGAACGTCCACAATGATGCACTTGGCCAAAAAGGGCGTATGTGTTCTTTCCTGAATATATTCAGGAAAAAACGCATACGCCCTTTTTCGCCAACCAAGCAGGCTTGCAAAGGAAATCTGCACTACAATGAAGTCTCACTGCCCCCCGGTCAAAAGGGCCATCTGAAGAAAGTGTAATATCCAGAAAGGAAGGACTTGGCATGGAGAACTGGGAGCCTTGTTATGCTGATGGGCGGGATGTAAAGTGCCAACAGCCACTCTGGAGAAGTGTATGGTGTTTCCTGAAACATCTAAAAAACAAAGCAACAGAGCCTAGGGCACTTCCACTTATGGTCCTATAGCTTAGGGAAATTAAAATCAAAAAGACACAGCCTCCCCAAACTTTGGGACGGCTCTGGTTACAAGAACCTCGTTTACTGTACAAGTTCAATATCACAGAAAGCGAAAAATGGATACAGAAGTTGTGGTACTTACGTACAATGCAATATCACTCAGCAATGAAATCTATGTCATCAGGCCCGTAGCAGAACAATGATTGGATTCAGGTATGATGATTCTAAGTGAAATAAGTCACACAGAAAAAGAAACATCATAAGATATCACTACTACACGGAATGTAAACTTGGCTACACAGGAACTGAATTACAAAACAGAACAGGGTGTCAAATGTAGAAAACCAACTTATGCTTGCTTAAGGGGAAAGGTGAGTTGGGGTGCTGCATGAAACCAGAGATTGAAATTAGCACAGATACCGCTCCATAAGCCAAATATGTAATAGACAACAGCTACACCTTGCTCAACGAAGTGGACTCAACACCCCATATTAAACGCCTAAGAATATACCTGACTAGAAATAATCTTAAAACCTACGGATTTATATGTCTCCGAAAGAGAATCAAGCGTGTGTACAGCGGCATAAACGCAGCAGTGATAGGATTGGTGAGGTTCGGTGAGCAAATGCAGACCCTTTGAAGTCATATTGCATGGTACCCATTCCATGGGTCTCAACTCTCCAGGTTTAAGGGATTCTTCCTTCAGCTGAAACATGCATGTGGAACACAGAGTATGATCCACCGTGTGATCAGGAAACGTGTTCAAATGTGTCTCAGTTTTCGTCCCCTCGTACTCGGGTGCAACATTCAAGACGCTTTACTAACACTCTCCCCACTTGGAGAGTCAGTGTCTTTAAACTACTGTTTGGCCCAGTTTGCAATTTCTGCGGAAAATGTACAGGAATAGGGATAACCAATGAGAAACTAGCTGGAGGTGTCTGGATGGGCAAATTTAACTCTCATTTCCCACCAGAAAGAGGAATTAACCAAAGGCTCAGCATGCCGTGCCGGAACCACACTAGGGCCTGAAGCAATCCTGCGGTGTTGCGGCCAGCTCACAAGAAAGCGAGTTGAAGAAAGGAACTCAGGGGCACTGTAATTCACATACCTGCAGAGTTATAAATGACAGCTATCGTCCAAAAATATATTGAAGTAAGGCTGCCAAGAGGACTTGAATGCCGGGCAGAATTGCAGGAAACCGATTTCAGGAGGTAGACTGGAATTGCATGTAAAGCATAGGAAAAGAGGCAGAACGTCCACAATGATGCACTTGGCCAAAAAGGGCGTATGCGTTTTTTCCTGAAAGGAAAAAACGCATACGCCCTTTTTGGCCAACCAAGCAAGCTTGCAAAGGAAATCTACACTACAATGAAGTCTCACTGCCCCCCGGTCAAAAGGGCCATCTGAAAAAAGTGTAAAATCCAGAAAGGCAGGACAGGCCATGGAGAACTGGGAGCCTTGTTATGCTGGTGGGCGGGATGTAAATTGCCAACAGCCACTCTGGAGAAGTATATGGTGTTTCCTGAAACATCTAAAAAACAAAGCAACAGAGCCTAGGGCACTTCCACTTATGGTCCTATAGCTTAGGGAAATTAAAATCAAAAAGACACAGCCTCCCCAAACTTTGGGACGGCTCTGTTTACAAGAACCTCGTTTACTGTACAAGTTCAATATCACAGAAAGCGAAAAATGGATAAAGAAGTTGTGGTACTTACGTACAATGCAATATCACTCAGCAATGAAATCTATGTCATCAGACCCGTAGCAGCATAATGAGTGGATGCAGGTATGATGAGTCTAAGTGAAATAAGTCACACAGAAAAAGAAACATCATAAGATATCACTACTACACGGAATGTAAACTTGGCTACACAGGAACTGAATTACAAAACAGGACAGGGTCTCAAATGTAGAAAACCATCTTATGCTTGCTTAAGGGGAAAGGTGAGTTGGGGTGCTGCATGAAACCAGAGATTGAAATTAGCACAGATACCGTTCCATAAGCCAAATATGTAATAGACAAGAGCTACTCCTTGCTCAACGAAGTGGACTCAACATCCCATATTAAACGCTTAAGAATACACCTGACTAGAAATAATCTTAAAAACTACGGATTTATATGTCTCCGAAAGAGAATCAAGCGTGTGTACAGCGGCATAAACGCAGCAGTGATAGGATTGGTGAGGTTCAGTGAGCAAATGCAGACCCTTTGAAGTCATATTGCATGGTACCCATTCCATGGGTCTCAACTCTCCAAGTTTAAGGGATTCTTCCTTCAGCTAAAACATGCATGTGGAACACAGAGTATGATCCACCGTGTGATCAGGAAACGTGTTCAAATGTGTCTCAGTTTTCGTCCCCTGGTACTCGGGTGCAACACTCCAGACGCTTTACTAACACTCTCCCCACTTGGAGAGTCAGTGCCTTTAACCTCCTGTATGGCCCAGTTTGCAATTTCTGCGGAAAATGTACAGGAATAGGGAGAACCAATGATAAACTAGCTGGAGGTGTCTGGACGGGCAAATTTAACTCTCATTTCCCACCAGGAAGAGGAATTAACCAAAGGCTCAGCGTGCCGTGCCGGATCCACACTAGGGCCTGAAGCAATCCTGCGGTGTTGCGGCCAGCTCACAAAAAAGCGAGTTGAAGAAAGGAGCTCAGGGGCACTGTAATTCACAAACCTGCAGAGTTATAAATGACAGCTATCGTCCAAAAATATATTGAAGTAAGGCTGCCAAGAGGACTTGAAAGTGGTGCAGAATTGCACGAAACCGATTTCAGGAGGTAGACTGGAATTGCATGTAAAGCATAGGAAAAGAGGCAGAACGTCCACAACGATGCACTTGGCCAAAATGGGCGTATGCGTTTTTTCCTGAATATATTCAGGAAAAAACGCATACGCCCTTTTTGGCCAACCAAGCAAGCTTGCAAAGGAAATCTGCACTACAATGAAGTCTCACTGCCGCCCAGTCAAAAGGGCCATCTGAAAAATGTGTAAAATCCAGAAAGGCAGGACAGGCCATGGAGAACTGGGAGCCTTGTTATGCTGATGGGCGGGATGTAAATTGCCAACAGCCACTCTGGAGAAGTGTATGGTGTTTCCTGAAACATCTAAAAAACAAAGCAACAGAGCCTAGGGCACTTCCACTTATGGTCCTATAGCTTAGGGAAATTAAAATCAAAAAGACACAGCCACCCCAAAGTTTGGGACGGCTCTGTTTACAAGAACCTCGTTTACGGTACAAGTTCAATATCAGAGAAAGCGAAAAATGGATAAAGAAGTTGTGGTACTTACGTACAATGCAATATCACTCAGCAATGAGATCTATGTCATCAGGCCCGTAGCAGCATAATGAGTGGATTCAGGTACGATGATTCTAAGTGAAATAAGTCACACAGAAAAAGAAACACCATAAGATATCACTACTACACGGAAGGTAAACTTGGCTACACAGGAACTGAATTACAAAACAGAACAAGGTCTCAAATGTAGAAAACCAACTTATGCTTGCTTAAGAGGAAAGGTGAGTTGGGGTGCTGCATGAAACCAGAGATTGAAATTAGCACAGATACCGTTCCATAAGCCAAATATGTAATAGACAAGAGCTACTCCTTGCTCAACGAAGTGGACTCAACACCCCATATTAAACGCCTAAGAATATAACTGACTAGTAAGAATCTTAAAACCTATGGATTTATATGTCTCCGAAAGAGAATCAAGCATGTGTACAGCGGCATAAACGCAGCAGTGATAGGATTGGTGAGGTTCGGTGAGCAAATGCAGACCCTTTGAAGTCATACTGCATGGTACCCATTCCATGGGTCTCAACTCTCCAGGTTTAAGGGATTCTTCCTTCAGCTAAAACATGTATGTGGAACACAGATTATGATCCACCGTGTGATTGGGAAACGTGTTCAAATGTGTCTCAGTTTTCGTCCCCTGGTACTCGGGTGCAACACTCCAGACGCTTTACTAACACTCTCCCCACTTGGAGAGTCAGTGCCTTTAAACTCTTGTATGGCCCAGTTTGCAATTTCTGCGGAAAATGTACAGGAATAGGGAGAACCAATGATAAACTAGCTGGAGGTCTCTGGACGGGCAAATTTAACTCTCATTTCCCACCAGAAAGAGGAATTAACCAAAGGCTCAGCATGCCGTGCCGGAACCACACTAGGGCCTGAAGCAATCCTGCGGTGTTGCGGCCAGCTCACAAGAAAGCGAGTTGAAGAAAGGAGCTCAGGGGCACTGTAATTCACAAACCTGCAGAGTTATAAATGACAGCTATCGTCCAAAAATATATTGAAGTAAGGCTGCCAAGAGGAGTTGAAAGCGGGGCAGAATTGCAGGAAACCGATTTCAGGAGGTAGACTGGAATTGCATGTAAAGCATAGGAAAAGAGGCAGAACGTCCACAATGATGCACTTGGCCAAAAAGGGCGTATGAGTTTTTTCCTGAATATATTCAGGAAAAAACGCATACGCCCTTTTTGGCCAACCAAGCAAGCTTGCAAAGGAAATCTGCACTACAATGAAGTCTCACTGCCCCCCAGTCAAAAGAGCCATCTGAAAAAAGTGTAAAATCCAGAAAGGCAGGACAGGCTAAGGAGAACTGGGAGCCTTTTTATGCTGATGGGTGGGATGTAAATTGCCAACAGCCACTCTGGAGAAGTGTATGGTGTTTCCTGAAACATCCAAAAAACAAAGCAACAGAGCCTAGGGCACTCCCACTTATGGTCCTATAGCTTAGGGAAATTAAAATCAAAAAGACACAGCCACCCCAAAGTTTCGGCCGGCTCTGTTTACAAGAACCTCGTTTACTGTACAAGTTCAATATCACAGAAAGCGAAAGATGGATAAAGAAGTTGTGGTACATACGTACAATGCAATATCACTCAGCAATGAAATCTATGTCATCAGGCCCGTAGCAGCATAATGAGTGGATTCAGGTACGATGATTCTAAGTGAAATAAATCACACAGAAAAAGAAACATCATAAGATATCACTCCTACACGGAATGTAAACTTGGCTACACAGGAACTGAATTACAAAACAGAACAGGGTCTCAAATGTAGAAAACCAACTTATGCTTGCTTAAGGGGAAAGGTGAGTTGGGGTGCGGCATAAAACCAGAGATTGAAATTAGCACAGATACCGTTCCATAAGCCAAATATGTAATAGGCAAGAGCTACTCCTTGCTCAAAGAAGTGGACTCAACACTCCATAATAAACGCCTAAGAATATACCTGACTAGTAAGAATCTTAAAACCTTTGGATTTATATGTCTCCAAAAGAGAATCAAGCGTGTGTACAGCGGCATAAACGCAGCAGTGATAGGATTGGTGAGGTTCGGTGAGCAAATGCAGGCCCTTTGAAGTCATATTGCATGGTACCCATTCCATGGGTCTCAACTCTGCATGTTTAAGGGATTCTTCCTTCAGCTAAAACATGCATGTGGAACCCAGAGTATGATCCACCATGTGATCGGGAAACGTGTTCAAATGTGTCTCAGTTTTCGTCCCCTGGTACTCGGGTGCAACATTCCAGACGCTTTACTAACACTCTCCCCACTTGGAGAGTCAGTGCCTTTAACCTCCTGGTTGGCCCAGTTTGCAATTTTTGCGTAAGATGAACAGGAACAGGGAGAACCAATGAGAGACTAGGTGGAGGTGTCTGGACGGGCAAATTTAACTCTCATTTCCCACCACGAAGAGGAATTAACCAAAGGCTCAGCGTGCCATGCCAGAAGCACACTAGGGCCTGAAGCAATCCTGCGGTGTTGCAGGGAGCTCACAAGAAAGCAAGTTGAAGAAAGGAACTCAGGGGTACTGTAATTCACAAAACTGCAGAGTTATAAATGACAGCTATCGTCCAAAACTATATTGAAGTAAGGCTGCCAAGAGGAGTTGAAAGCGGGGCAGAATTGCAGGAAACCGATTTCAGGAGGTAGACTGGAATTGCATGTAAAGCATAGGAATAGAGGCACAACGTCCACAAGGATGCACTTGGACAAAAAGGGCGAATGCGATTTTTCCTGAATATATTCAGGAAAAAACGCATACGCCCTTTTTGACCAACCAAGCAAGCTTGCAAAGGAAATCTGCACTACAATGAAGTCTCACTGCCCCCAGGTCAAAAGGGCCATCTGAAAAAAGTGTAAAATCCAGAAAGGCAGGACAGGCCATGGAGAACTGGGAGCCTTGTTATGCTGATGGTTGGGATGAAAATTGCCAGCAGCCACTCTGGAGAAGTGTATGGTGTTTCCTGAAACATCCAAAAAACAAAGCAACAGAGCCTAGGGCACTTCCACTTATGGTCCTATAGCTTAGGGAAATTAAAATCAAAAAGACACAGCCACCCCAAAGTTTGGGACGGCTCTGTATACAAGAACCTCGTTTACAGTACAAGTTCAATATCACAGAAAGCAAAAAATGGATAAAGAAGTTGTGGTACTTATGTACAATGCAATATCACTCAGCAATGAAATCTATGTCATCAAGCCCGTAGCAGAATAATGAGTGGATTCAGGTACGATGATTCTAAGTGAAATAAGTCACACAGAAAAAGAAACATCATAAGATATCACTACTACACGGAATGTAAACTTGGCTACACAGGAACAGAATTACTAAACAGGACAGGGTGTCAAATGTAGAAAACCAACTTATGCTTGCTTAAGGGGAAAGGTGAGTTGGGGTGTTGCATACAACAAGAGATTGAAATTAGCACAGATACCATTCCATGAGCCAAATATGTAATAGACAAGAGCTACTCCTTGCTCAACGAAGTGGACTCAACACCCCATATTAAACGCCTAACAATATACCTGACTAGTAAGAATCTTAAAACCTATGGATTTATATGTCTCCGAAAGAGAATCAAGCGTGTGTACAGCGGCATAAACGCAGCAGTGATAGGATTGGTGAGGTTCGGTGAGCAAATGCAGACCCTTTGAAGGCATATTGCATGGTATCCATTCCATAGGTCTCAACTCTCCAGGTTTAAGGGATTCTTCCTTCAGCTAAAACATGCATGTGGAACCCAGAGTATGATCCACCGTGTGATCGGGAAACGTGTTCAAATGTGTCTCAGTTTTCGTCCCCTGGTACTCCGGTGCAACATTCCAGACGCTTTACTAACACTCTCCCCACTTGGAGAGTCAGTGCCTTTAACCTCCTGTTTGGCCCAGTTTGCAATTTCTGCGTAAGATGAACAGGAATAGGGATAACCAATGAGAGACTAGCTGGAGGTGTCTGGACGGGCAAATTTAACTCTCATTTCCCACCAGGAAGAGGAAATAACCAAAGGCTCAGCGTGCCATGCCAGAAGCACACTAAGGCCTGAAGCAATCCTGCGGTGTTGCGGCCAGCTCACAAGAAAGCGAGTTGAAGAAAGGAGCTTAGGGGCACTGTAATTCACAAACCTGCAGAGATAAATGACAGCTATCTTCCAAAAATATATTGAAGTAAGGCTGCCAAGAGGAGTTGAAAGCGGGGCAGAATTGCAGGAAACCGATTTCAGGAGGTAGACTGGAATTGCATGTAAAGCATAGGAAAAGAGGCAGAACGTCCACAATGATGCACTTGGCCAGAAAGGGCGTATGCGTTTTTTCCTGAATATATTCAGGAAAAAACGCATACGCCCTTTTTGGCCAACCAAGCAAGCTTGCAAAGGAAATCTGCACTACAATGAAGTCTCACTGCCCCCCAGTCAAAAGAGCCATCTGAAAAAAGTGTAAAATCCAGAAAGGCAGGACAGGCTAAGGAGAACTGGGAGCCTTTTTATGCTGATGGGTGGGATATAAATTGCCAACAGCCACTCTGGAGAAGTGTATGGTGTTTCCTGAAACATCCAAAAAACAAAGCAACAGAGCCTAGGGCACTCCCACTTATGGTCCTATTGCTTAGGGAAATTAAAATCAAAAAGACACAGCCACCCCAAAGTTTCGGCCGGCTCTGTTTACAAGAACCTCGTTTACTGTACAAGTTCAATATCACAGAAAGTGAAAAATGGATAAAGAACTTGTGGTACTTACGTACAATGCAATATCACTCAGCAATGAAATCTATGTCATCAGGCCCGTCGCAGCATAATGAGTGGATTCAGGTACGATGATTCTAAGTGAAATAAATCACACAGAAAAAGAAACATCATAAGATATCACTACTACACGGAATGTAAACTTGGCTACACAGGAACTGAAATACAAAACAGAACAGGGTCTCAAATGTAGAAAACCAACTTATGCTTGCTTAAGGGGAAAGGTGAGTTGGGGTGCGGCATAAAACCAGAGATTGCAATTAGCACAGATACCGTTCCATAAGCCAAATATGTAATAGAGAAGAGCTACTCCTTGCTCAAAGAAGTGGACTCAACACCCCATAATAAACGCCTAAGAATATACCTGACTAGTAAGAATCTTAAAACCTTCGGATTTATATGTCTCCAAAAGAGAATCAAGCGTGTGTACAGCGGCATAAACGCAGCAGTGATAGGATTGGTGAGGTTCGGTGAGCAAATGCAGGCCCTTTGAAGTCATATTGCATGGTACCCATTCCATGGGTCTCAACTCTCCAGGTTTAAGGGATTCTTCCTTCAGCTAAAACATGCATGTGGAACCCAGAGTATGACCAACCGTGTGATCGGGAAACGTGTTCAAATGTGTCTCAGTTTTCGTCCCCTGGTACTCGGGTGCAACATTCCAGACGCTTTACTAACAGTCTCCCCACTTGGAGAGTGAGTGCCTTTAACCTCCTGTTTGGCCCAGTTTGCAATTTCTGCGTAAGATGAACAGGAACAGAGAGAACCAATGAGAGACTAGGTGGAGGTGTCTGGACGGGCAAATTTAACTCTCATTTCCCACCACGAAGAGGAATTAACCAAAGGCTCAGCGTGCCATGCCAGAAGCACACTAGGGCCTGAAGCAATCCTGCGGTGTTGCAGCGAGCTCACAGGAAAGCAAGTTGAAGAAAGGAACTCAGGGGTACTGTAATTCACAAACCTGCAGAGTTACAAATTACAGCTATCGTCCAAAAATATATTGAAGTAAGGCTGCCAAGAGGACTTGAAAGCGGGGCAGAATTGCAGGAAACGATTTCAGGAGGTAGACTGGAATTGCATGTAAAGCATAGGAAAAGAGGCAGAACATCCACAATGATGCACTTGGCCAAAAAGGGCGTATGCGTTTTTTCCTGAATATATTCAGGAAAAAACGCATACGCCCTTTTTGGCCAACCAAGCAAGCTTGCAAAGGAAATCTGCACTACAATGAAGTCTCACTGCTCCCTGGTGAAAAGGCTATCTGAAAAAAGTGTAAAATCCAGAAAGGCAGTACAGGCCATGGAGAACTGGGAGCCTTGTTATGCTGATGGGCGGGATGTAAATTGCCAGCAGCCACTCTGGAGAAGTGTATGGTGTTTCCTGAAACATCTAAAAAACAAAGCAACAGAGCCTAGGGCAATTCCACTTATAGTCCTATAGCTTAGGGAAATTAAAATCAAAAAGACACAGCCACCCCAAAGTTTGGGACGGCTCTGTTTACAAGAACCTCGTTTACGGTATAAGTTCAATATCACAGAAAGCGAAAAATGGATAAAGAAGTTGTGGTACTTACGTACAATGCAATATCACTCAGCAATGAAATCTATGTCATCAGGCCCGTAGCAGCATAATGAGTGGATTCAGGTACGATGATTCTAAGTGAAATAAGTCACACAGAAAAAGAAACATCATAAGGTATCACTAATACACGGAATGTAAACTTGGCTACACAGGAACTGAATTACAAAACAGAACAGGGTCTCAAAGTAGAAAACCAACTTATGCTTGCTTAAGTGGAAAGGTGAGTTGGGGTGCTGCATAAAACCAGAGATTGAAATTAGCACAGATACCGTTCCATAAGCCAAATATGTAATAGACAAGAGCTACTCCTTGCTCAACGAAGTGGACTCAACACCCCATATTAAACGCCTAACAATATACCTGACTAGTAAGAATCTTAAAACCTATGGATTTATATGTCTCCGAAAGAGAATCAAGCGTGTGTACAGCGGCATAAACGCAGCAGTGATAGGAGTGGTGAGGTTCGGTGAGCAAATGCAGACCCTTTGAAGTCATATTGCATGGTACCCATTCCATGGGTCTCAACTCTCCAGGTTTAAGGGATTCTTCCTTCAGCTAAAACATGCATGTGGAACCCAGAGTATGATCCACCGTGTGATCGGGAAACGTGTTCAAATGTGTCTCAGTTTTCGTCCCCTGGTACTCGGGTGCAACATTCCAGACGCTTTACTAACACTCTCCCCACTTGGAGAGTGAGTGCCTTTAACCTCCTGTTTGGCCCAGTTTGCAATTTCTGCGTAAGATGAACAGGAATAGGGAGAACCAATGAGAGACTAGCTGGAGGTGTCTGGACGGGCAAATTTAACTCTCATTTCCCACCAGGAAGAGGAAATAACCAAAGGCTCAGCGTGCCATGCCAGAAGCACACTAAGGCCTAAAGCAATCCTGCGGTGTTGCGGCCAGCTCACAAGAAAGCGAGTTGAAGAAAGGAGCTCAGGGGCACTGTAATTCACAAACCTGCAGAGTTATAAATGACAGCTATCGTCCAAAAATATATTGAAGTAAGGCTGCCAAGAGGACTTGAAAGCGGGGCAGAATTGCAGGAAACCGATTTCAGGAGGTAGACGGGAATTGCATGTAAAGCATAGGAAAAGAGGCAGAACGTCCACAATGATGCACTGGGCCAAAAAGGGCGTATGCGTTTTTTCCTGAATATATTCAGGAAAAAACGCATACGCCCTTTTTGGCCAACCAAGCAAGCTTGCAAAGGAAATCTGCACTACAATGAAGTCTCGCTGCCCCCCGGTCAAAAGGGCCATATGAAAAAAGTGTAAAATCCAGAAAGGCAGGACAGGCCATGAAGAACTGGGAGCCTTGTTATGCTGATGGGCGGGATGTAAATTGCCAACAGCCACTCTGGAGAAGTGTATGGTGTTTCCTGTAACATCTAAAAAACTAAGCAACAGAGCCTAGGGCACTTCCACTTATGGTCCTATAGCTTAGGGAAATTAAAATGAAAGAGACACAGACACCCCAAAGTTTGGGACGGCTCTGTTTACAAGAATCTTGTTTACGGTACAAGTTCAATATCACAAAAGCGAAAAATGGATAAAGAAGTTGTGGTACTTACGTACAATGCAATATCACTCAGCAATGAAATCTATGTCATCAGGCCCGTAGCAGCATAATGAGTGGATTCAGGTATGATGATTCTAAGTGAAATAAGTCACACAGAAAAAGAAACATCATAAGATATCACTACTACACGGAATGTAAACTTGGCTACACAGGATCTGAATTACAAAACAGAACAGGGTCTCAAATGTAGAAAACCAACTTATGCTTGCTTGAGGGGAAAGGTGAGTTGGGGTGCTGCATGAAACCAGAGATTGAAATTAGCACAGATACCGTTCCATAAGCCAAATATGTAATAGACAAGATCTACTCCTTGCTCAACGAAGTGGACTCAACACCCCATATTAAACGCTTAAGAATATACCTGACTAGAAATAATCTAAAAACCTACCGATTTATATGTCTCCGAAAGAGAATCAAGCGTGTGTACAGCGACATAAACGCAGCAGTGATAGGATTGGTGAGGTTCGGTGAGCAAATGCAGACCCTATGAAGTCATATTGCATGGTACCCATTCCATGGGTCTCAACTCTCCAGGTTTAAGGGATTCTTCCTTCAGCTAAAACATGCATGTGGAACCCAGAGTATGATCCACCGTGTGATCGGGAAACGTGTTCCAATGTGTCTCAGTTTTCGTCCCCTGGTACTCGAGTGCAACATTCCAGATGCTTTACTAACACTCTCCCCACTTGGAGAGACAGTGCCTTTAAACTCCTGTTTGGCCCAGTTTGCAATTTCGGTGGAAAATGAACAGGAATAGGGAGAACCAATGAGAGACTAGGTGGAGGTGTCTGGACGGGCAAATTTAACTCTCATTTCCCACCAAGAAGAAGAATTAACCAAAGGCTCAGCATGCCATGCCGGAAGCACACTAGGGCCTGAAGCAATCCTGCGGTGTTGCGGCCAGCTCAAAAGAAAGCGAGTTGAAGAAAGGAGCTCAGGGGCACTGTAATTCACAAACCTGCAGAGATAAATGACAGCTATCTTCCAAAAATATATTGAAGTAAGGCTGCCAAGAGGAGTTGAAAGCGGGGCAGAATTGCAGGAAACCGATTTCAGGAGGTAGACTGGAATTGCATGTAAAGCATAGGAAAAGAGGCAGAACGTCCACAATGATGCACTTGGCCAAAAAGGGCGTATGCGTTTTTTCCTGAATATATTCAGGAAAAAACGCATACGACCTTTTTGGCCAACCAAGCAAGCTTGCAAAGGAAATCTGCCCTACAATGAAGTCTCACTGCCCCCCGGTCAAAAGGGACATATGAAAAAAGTGTAAAATCCAGAAAGGCAGGACAGGCCATGAAGAACTGGGAGCCTTGTTATGCTGATGGGCGGGATGTAAATTGCCAACAGCCACTCTGGAGAAGTGTATGGTGTTTCCTGAAACATCTAAAAAACTAAGCAACAGAGCCTAGGGCACTTCCACTTATGGTCCTATAGCTTAGGGCAATTAAAATCAAAGAGACACAGCCACCCCAAAGTTTGGGACGGCTCTGTTTACAAGAATCTTGTTTCCGGTACAAGTTCAATATCACAAAAGCGAAAAATGGATAAAGAAGTTGTGGTACTTACGTACAATGCAATATCACTCAGCAATGAAATCTATGTCATCAGGCCCGTCGCAGCATAATGAGTGGATTCAGGTACGATGATTCTAAGTGAAATAAATCACACAGAAAAAGAAACATCATAAGATATCACTACTACACGGAATGTAAACTTGGCTACACAGGAACTGAATTACAAAACAGAACAGGGTGTCAAATGTAGAAAACCAACTTATGCTTGCTTAAGGGGAAAGGTGAGTTGGGGTGCTGCATAAAACCAGAGATTGAAATTAGCACAGATACCGTTCCATAAGCCAAATATGTAATAGACAAGAGCTACTCCTTGCTCAACGAAGTGGACTCAACACCCCATATTAAACGCCTAACAATATACCTGACTAGTAAGAATCTTAAAACCTATGGATTTATAAGTCTCCGAAAGAGAATCAAGCGTGTGTACAGCGGCATAAACGCAGCAGTGATAGGATTGGTGAGGTTCGGTGAGCAAATGCAGACCCTTTGAAGTCATATTGCATGGTACCCATTCCATGGGTCTCAACTCTCCAGGTTTAAGGGATTCTTCCTTCAGCTAAAACATGCATGTGGAACCCAGAGTATGATCCACCGTGTGATGGGGAAACGTGTTCAAATGTGTCTCAGTTTTCGTCCCCTGGTACTCGGATGCAACATTCCAGACGCTTTACTAACACTCTCCCCACTTGGAGAGTCAGTGCCTTTAACCTCCTGTTTGGCCCAGTTTGCAATTTCTGTGGAAAATGAACAGGAATAGGGAGAACCAATGAGAGACTAGGTGGAGGTGTCTGGACGGGCAAATTTAACTCTCATTTCCCACCAAGAAGAAGAATTAACCAAAGGCTCAGCATGCCATGCCGGAAGCACACTAGGGCCTGAAGCAATCCTGCGGTGTTGCGGCCAGCTCAAAAGAAAGCGAGTTGAAGAAAGGAGCTCAGGGGCACTGTAATTCACAAACCTGCAGAGATAAATGACAGCTATCTTCCAAAAATATATTGAAGTAAGGCTGCCAAGAGGAGTTGAAAGCGGGGCAGAATTGCAGGAAACCGATTTCAGGAGGTAGACTGGAATTGCATGTAAAGCATAGGAAAAGAGGCAGAACGTCCACAATGATGCACTTGGCCAAAAGGGCGTATGTGTTTTTTCCTGAATATATTCAGGAAAAAACGCATACGCCCTTTTTGGCCAACCAAGCAAGCTTGCAAAGGAAATCTGCACTACAATGAAGTCTCACTGCCCCCCGGTCAAAAGGGCCATCTGAAAAAAGTGTAAAATCCAGAAAGGCAGGACAGACCAAGGAGAACTAGGAGCCTTGTTATGCTGATGGGCGGGATGTAAATTGCCAGCAGCCACTCTGGAGAAGTGTATGGTGTTTCCTGAAACATTCAAAAAACAAAGCAACAGAGCCTAGGGCACTTCCACTTATGGTCCTATAGCTTAGGGAAATTAAAATCAAAAAGAAACAGCCACCCCAAAGTTTGGGATGGCTCTGTTTACAAGAACCTCGTTTACGGTACAAGTTCAATATCACAGAAAGCGAAAAATGGATAAAGAAGTTGTGGTACTTATGTACAATGCAATATCACTCAGCAATGAAATCTATGTCATCAGGCACATAGCAGCATAATGAGTGGATTCAGGTACGATGATTCTAAGGGAAATCAGTCACACAGAAAAAGAAATATCATAAGATATCACTACTACACGGAATGTAAACTTGGCTACACAGGAACTGAATTACAAAACAGAACAGGGTGTCAAATGTAGAAAACCAACTTATGCTTGCTTAAGGGGAAAGGTGAGTTGGGGTGCTGCATAAAACCAGAGATTGAAATTAGCACAGATACCGTTCCATAAGCCAAATATGTAATACACAAGAGCTACTCCTTGCTCAACGAAGTGGACTCAACACCCCATATTAAACGCCTAACAATATACCTGACTAGTAAGAATCTTAAAACCTATGGATTTATATGTCTCCGAAAGAGAATGAAGCGTGTGTACAGCGGCATAAACGCAGCAGTGATAGGATTGGTAAGGTTCGGTGAGCAAATGCAGACCCTTTGAAGTCATATTGCATGGTACCCATTCCATGGGTCTCAACTCTGCATGTTTAAGGGATTCTTCCTTCAGCTAAAACATGCATGTGGAACCCAGAGTATGATCCACCGTGTGATCGGGAAACGTGTTCCAATGTGTCTCAGTTTTCATCCCCTGGTACTCGGGTACAACATTCCAGATGCTTTACTAACACTCTCCCCACTTGTAAAGTCAGTGCCTTTAACCTCCTGTTTGGCCCAGTTTGCAATTTCTGCGTAAGATGAACAGGAATAGGGAGAACCAATGAGAGACTAGCTGGAGGTGTCTGGACGGGCAAATTTAACTCTCATTTCCCACCAGGAAGAGGAAGTAACCAAAGGCTCAGCGTGCCATGCCAGAAGCACACTAAGGCCTGAAGCAATCCTGCGGAGTTGCGGCCAGCTCACAAGAAAGCGAGTTGAAGAAAGGAGCTCAGGGGCACTGTAATTCACAAACCTGCAGAGTTATAAATGACAGCTATCGTCCAAAAATATATTGAAGGAAGGCTGCCAAGAGGAGTTGAAAGCGGGGCAGAATTGCAGAAAACCGATTTCAGGAGGTAGACTGGAATTGCATGTAAAGCATAGGAAAAGAGGCAGAACGTCCACAATGATGCACTTGGCCAAAAAGGGCGTATGCGTTTTTCCCTGAATATATTCAGGAAAAAACGCATACGCCCTTTTTGGCCAACCAAGCAAGCTTGCAAAGGAAATCTGCACTACAGTGAAGTCTCACTGCCCCCGGTCAAAAGGGCTATCTGAAAAAAGTGTAAAATCCAGAAAGGCAGGACAGACCATAGAGAACTGGGAGCCTTGTTAAGCTGATGGGCGGGATGTAAATTGCCAACAGCCACTCTGAAGAAGTGTATGGTGTTTCCTGAAACATCAAAAAAACAAAGCAACAGAGCCTAGGGCACTTCCACTTATGGTCCTATAGCTTAGGGAAATTAAAATCAAAAAGACTCAGCCACCCCAAATTTTCGGCCGGCTCTGTTTACAAGAACCTCGTTTACGGTACAAGTTCAATATCACAGAAAGCAAAAAATGGATAAAGAAGTTGTGGTACTTACGTACAATGCAATATCACTCAGCAATGAAATCTATGTCATCAGGCCCGTAGCAGCATAATGAGTGGATTCAGGTACGATGATTCTAAGTGAAATCAGTCACACAGAAAAAGAAACATCATAAGATATCACTACTACACGGAATGTAAACTTGGCTACACAAGAACTGAATTACAAAACAGAACAGGGTCTCAAATGTAGAAAACCAACTTATGCTTGCTTAAGTGGAAAGGTTAGTTGGGGTGCTGCATAAAACCAGAGATTGAAATTAGCACAGATACCGTTCCATAAGCCAAATATGTAATAGACAAGAGCTACTCCTTGCTCAACGAAGTGGACTCAACACCCCACATTAAACGCCTAAGAATATACCTGACTAGTAATAATCTTAATACCTAAGGATTTATATGTCTCCGAAAGAGAATCAAGCGTGTGTACAGCGGCATAAACGCAGCAGTGATAGGATTGGTGAAGTTTGGTGAGCAAATGCAGACCCTTTGAAGTCATATTGCATGGTACCCATTCCATGGGTCTCAACTCTCCAGGTTTAAGGGATTCTTCCTTCAGCTAAAACATGCATGTGGAACCCAGAGTATGATCCACCATGTGATCGGGAAACGTGTTCAAATGTGTCTCAGTTTTCGTCCCCTGGTACTCGGGTGCAACATTCCAGACGCTTTACTAACACTCTGCCCACTTGGAGAGTCAGTGCCTTTAACCTCCTGTTTGGCCCAGTTTGCAATCTCTGTGGAAAATGAACAGGAATAGGGAGAACCAATGAGAGACTAGGTGGAGGTGTCTGGTCGGGCAAATTTAACTCTCATTTCCCACCAGGAAGAGGAATTAACCAAAGGATCAGCATGCCATGCCGGAACCAAACTAGGGCCCGAAGCAATCCTGCGGTGTTGCGGCCAGCTCACAAGAAAGCGAGTTGAAGAAAGGAGCTCATGGGCACTGTAATTCACAAACCTGCAGAGTTATAAATGACAGCTATCGTCCAAAAATATATTGAAGGAAGGCTGACAAGAGGACTTGAAAGCGGGGCAGAATTGCAGGAAACCGATTTCAGGAGGTAGACTGGAATTGCATGTAAAGCATAGGAAAAGAGGCAGAACGTCCACAATGATGCATTTGGCCAAAAAGGGCGTATGCGTTTTTTCCTGAATATATTCAGGAAAAAACGCATACGCCCTTTTTGGCCAACCAAGCAAGCTTGCAAAGGAAATCTGCACTAAAATGAAGTCTCACTGCCGCCCAGTCAAAAGGGCCATCTGAAAAATGTGTAAAATCCAGAAAGGCTGGACAGGCCATGGACAACTGGGAGCCTTGTTATGCTGATGGGCGGGATGTAAATTGCCAACAGCCACTCTGGAGAAGTGTATGGTGTTTCCTGAAACATCTAAAAAACAAAGCAACAGAGCCTAGGGCACTTCCACTTATGGTCCTATAGCTTAGGGAAATTAAAATCAAAAAGACACAGCCACCCCAAAGTTTGGGATGGCTCTGTTTACAAGAACCTCGTTTACGGTAGAAGTTCAATATCACAGAAAGCGAAAAATGGATAAAGAAGTTGTGGTACTTACGTACAATGCAATATCACTCAGCAATGAAATCTATGTCATCAGGCCCGTAGCAGCATAATGAGTGGATTCAGGTACAATGATTCTAAGTGAAATAAATCACACAGAAAAAGAAACATCATAAGATATCACTACTACACGGAATGTAAACTTGGCTACACAGGAACTGAATTACAAAACAGAACAGGGTGTCAAATGTAGAAAACCAACTTATGCTTGTTTCAGTGGAAAGGTGAGTTGGGGTGCTGCATAAAACCAGAGATTGAAATTAGCACAGATACCGTTCCATAAGCCAAATATGTAATAGACAAGAGCTACTCCTTGCTCAACGAAGTGGACTCCACACCCCACATTAAACGCCTAAGAATATACCTGACTAGTAAGAATCTTAAAACCTAAGGATTTATATGTCTCCGAAAGAGAATCAAGCGTGTGTACAGCGGCATAAACGCAGCAGTGATAGGATTGGTGAGGTTCGGTGAGCAAATGCAGACCCTTTGAAGTCATATTGCATGGTACCCATTCCATGGGTCTCAACTCTCCAGGTTTAAGGGATTCTTCCTTCAGCTAAAACATGCATGTGGACCCCAGAGTATGATCAACCGTGTGATCGGGAAACGTGTTCAAATGTGTCTCAGTTTTCGTCCCCTGGTACTCGGGTGCAACATTCCAGACGCTTTACTAACACTCTCCCCACTTGGAGAGTCAGTGCCTTTAACCTCCTGTTTGGCCCAGTTTGCAATTTCTTCGGAAGATGAACAGCAATAAGGAGAAGCAATGGGAGACTATCTGTAGGTGTCTGGACGGGCAAATTTAACTCTCATTTCCCACCAGGAAGATAAATGAACCAAAGGCTCCGCGTGCCATGCTGGAACTAGATTAGGGCCTGAGGAGATCCTGCGGTGTTGCGGCCAGCTCACAAGAAAGCGAGTTGAAGAAAGGAGCTCAGGGGCACTGTAATTCAGAAACCTGCGGAGTTATAAATGACAGCTATCATCCAAAATTATACTGAAGTAAGGCTGCGAAGAGGACTTGAATGCGGGGCAGAATTGCTGGAAACTGATTTCAGAACGTACACGGGAGTAGCTCTTAAAGCATAGGAAAAGAGACAGAACTTGGAAAATAATGCACTTGGCAAAAAAGGGCATATGTGTTTTATCCAGAGCTCTCATACCTGAGGGGAGGAGATTCCCAGCAGGCTCCAACTGCCACCTGAGGGCTCACATTGCCAAGGCAACGTGAGCATGCCAGGCAGGAGTTACCTCACAGCAGAGGTCCCACCTCACAGAAGGGTGAGAAACCCAGCCAACATCAGACTCTCACCAGAGGGCCCACATCACCAAGGGGATGGGAACCAGGCAGGAGTGTCTTCACATCAGTGGGGCCACATCATCAAAAGCTGAGGTACTCAGCACATGTGTCCTCAAACCAGAGGACCCACATCACCAAGGACCTCGGAGTGAGGCAGGCAGGAGTAGCCTCACAACACTGGGCCCATAGAATAAAAAAGTGAGGAATCCAGCAGTTGGAACCTCCCAGCAGGCGGCCCAGAGCACCGAGGCCATGGGATCCAGGCCACAGTGAACTCACAGAAGAGGGCCCATGTCATGAAACTGAGCAACCCAGCCATTGGGACCTCAGAGCAGGAGGCCCACATCCCCATGGGGATGGAATTCTGGTAGGAGTGTCCTCGCACCACTGAGAACGTATCAGAAAATTTTGGGCGACCAGCAGTTAGGGCCTGACGCCAGAGGACCCTCATCACCAAGGGAAGGAGGCTCCCAGCAGGCTCCAACTGCCACCAGAGGGCTGACGTCACCAAGGCGATGTGTGCCAACCAGGCACGAATGACCTCACAGCAGAGGGCCCACCTCAGAGAAGTGTGACGAACCCAGTCAGGATCAGACTCGCACCAGAGGGCCCACATCACCAAATGGATTGGAACCAGGCAGGAGTGTCCTCACATGAGTAGGGCCACATCATCTAAAGGTGAGGAACCCAGAACATGTGGCTTCAAACCATAGGACACCCATCACCAAGGGGCTGGGAGTGAGGCAGGCAGGAGGAGCCTCATAACAGAGGGCCCAAAAATAAGAAAGGTGAGGAATCCAGCAGTTGGAACCTCCCAGCAGGCGGCCCAGAGCACAGAGGCTAGAGGAACCAGGCCAGAGTGAACTAACACCAGACAGCCCACATCATGAAACTGTGAGCAACCCAGACATTGGGACCTCAGAGCAGAAGGCCCACATCCCCATGGTGATGGGAACATGACAGGAGTGTCCTGGCATCACTGGGCTCACATCAGAAAACGTGGGGTGCTCAGAAGTTAGGGCCTGACGCTAGAGGGCACTCATCACCGAGAGGAGGAGGCTCCCAGCAGGCTCCAGCTGCCACCAGAGGGCCAACGTCGCCAAGGTGATGTGTGCCAGCCTGGCAGGAGTGACCTCACAGCAGAGGGCCCACCTCACAGAAGGGTGAGGAACACAGCCAGGATCAGACTCTCACCAGAGGGCCCACATCACCAAGGGGATGGGAACCAGGCAGGAGTGTCCCCACACCAGTGGGACAACATCATCGAAAGGTGAGGATCCCAGCACATGTGTCCTCAAACCAGAGGAACCACATCACCAAGGGGTTCGGAATGAGGCTGGCAGGACTGGCCTCACAACACAGGGTCCATAGAATATAAAAGTTGAGGAATCCAGCAGTTGGAACCTCCCAGCAAGTGGCCCAGAGCACCGAGGCTATGGGATCCAGGCCGCAGTGAACTCACAGCAGAGGGCCCACATCATGAACCTGTGAGCAGCCCAGCTGTTGGGACCTCAGAACAGAAGGCCCACATCCCCATTGGGATGGGAACCTGGCAGGAGTGGCTTTGCACCACTTAGCACATATCAGAAAATGTTAGGAGCCCAGCAGTTAGGGCCTGATGCCAGGGGGCCCTCATAACTGAGGGGAGGAGACTCCCAGCAGGTTCCAACTGCCAACAGAGGGCCCACGTCTACAAGGTGGCATGCGCCAGCCAGGCAGTAGTGACCTCACAGCAGAGGGCCTATCTCACAGAAGGGTGAGGAACCGAGGCAGGATGAGACTCTCACCAGAGGGCCCACAACACCAAGGGGATGGGAACCAGTCAGGACTGTCCTCCCACCAGTGGGGCCACATCATCGAAAGGTGAGGAACCCAGCACATGTGGCCTCATATCAGAGGACATACATCACAAAGGGGATGGGAGTGAGGCAGGTAGGAGTAGCCTAAAAACAGAGGGCCCAAAGAATAAAAAAAGTGAGGAATCCAGCATTTGGAACCTCCCAGCAGGCGGCCGAGAGCACAGAAGCTATGGGATGCAGGCAGGAGTGAACTAACAGCAGAGAGCCCACATCATGAAACTGTGAGCAACCCAGGCATTGGGACCTCAGAGCAGAAAGCCCACATCCCCATGGGGATGGGAACCTGACAGGAGTGTCCTGGCATCACTGGGCTCACATCAGAAAACGTGGGGAGCCCAGCAGTTAGAGCCTGATGCTAGAGGGCCGTCATCACCGAGGGCAGGAGGCTCCCAGCAGGTTCCATGTGCCAACAGAGGGCCCACGTCGCCAAGGTGATGTGTGCCAGACAGGCATGATTGACCTCACAGCAGAGGGCCCACCTCACAGAAGGGTGAGGAACCCAGCCAGGATCAGACTCTCACCTGAGGGCCCACATCAGCAAGGGGATGGGAACCAGTCAGGACTGTCTTCCCTCCAGTGGGGTCACATCATCGAAAGGTGCGGAACCCAGCACATGTGGCCTCAAATCAGAGGACACATATCACAAAGGGAATGGGAGTGAGGCAGGCAGGAGTAGCCTAAAATCAGAGGGCCCAAAGAATAAGAAAGGTGAGGAATCCAGCAGTTGGAACCTCCCAGCAGGCGGCCCAGAGCACAGAAGCTATGGGATGCAGGCAGGAGTGAACTAATACCAGAGAGCCCACATCATGAAACTGTGAGCAACCCAGGCTTTGGGACCTCAGAGCAGAAGGCCCACATCCCAATGGGGATGTGAACCTGGCTGGAGTGTCCTCGCACCACTGGGCGCACATCACAAAATGTGGGGAGCCCAGCAGGTAAGGCCTGATGCCAGAGGGCCCTCATCACCGAGGAGAGGAGGCTCCCAGCAGGCTCCAAGTGCCACCAGAGGGCTCATGTCCACAAGGCGAGGTGAGCAAGCCAGGCAGGAGTGACCTCACATCAGACGGCCTACCTCACAGATGGGTGAGGAACCCAGCCAGGATCAGACTCTCAACAGAGGGCCCACATCACCAAGGGGTTGTGAACCAGGCAGGAGTCTCCTAAGACCATTGGTCCCACATCATCGAAAGGTGAGGAACCCAGCACATGTGGCCTCAAACCAGACGACACACATCACGAAGGGGATGGGAGTGAGGCAGGCAGGAGGATCCTCACAACAGAGGGCCCAAAAAATTAAAAAAGTGAGGAATCCAGCAGTTGGAACCTCCCAGCAGGCGGCCAAGAGCACAGAGGCTATGGGATCCAGGCTTCTGTGAACACCAGAGAGCCCACATCATGAAAATGTGAACAACCCAGCCGTTGGGACCTCAGAGCAGAAGGCCCACAACCCCATGGAGATGGGATCCTAAGAGGAGTGCCAAAGCATCACCGGGCTCCCTAAGAAAAGTTGGTGAGTCCAGCAGTTAGGGCCTGACGCAAGAGGGTCCTCATCACCGGGGGGAGGAGATTCCCAGCACGCTCCAACTGCCACCACACGGCTGACTTCACCAAGGCAATGTGTGCCAGCCATGC
The DNA here is from genome assembly GCF_964270905.1 of Leucopleurus acutus. Classification (NCBI taxonomy): domain Eukaryota; kingdom Metazoa; phylum Chordata; class Mammalia; order Artiodactyla; family Delphinidae; genus Leucopleurus; species Leucopleurus acutus. The sequence continues at coordinate 97,272,826 of NC_139142.1, read as the reverse complement.
AGGAGTGACCTATCAGCAGAGGGTCTCCCTCACAGGTGGGTGAGGAACAAAGCCAGGAACAGACTCTCACCAGGGGGTCCACATAACCACGTGGATGAGAACCAAGCAGGAGTGTCCTCACACTAGTGGGGCCACATCATCGAAAGGTGAGGAACCCAGCAAAGGTGGCCACAAACCAGAGGACCCACATCACCAAGGGGTTGAGAGTGAGGTAGGTGTCTGGACGGGTATATTTAACACTCATTTCCCACCAGGAAGAGAAATTAACCAAAGGCTCAGCGTGCCCTGCCAGAAGCAGATTAGGGCCTGAAGCAGTCTTGCGGGTTTGCGGCCAGCTCACAAGAAAGCGAGTTGAAGAAAGGAGCTCAGGGGCCCTGTAATTCACAAACCTGGAGAGTTATAAATAACAGATAACGTCCAAAAATATATTGAAGTAAGGCTGCGAAGAGGACTTGAAAGCGGGGCAGAATTTCAGGAAACCGATTTCAGGAGGTAGACTGGAATTGCATTTAAAGCATAGGAAAAGAGGCAGAACATCGACAATGATGCACTTGGCAACAAAGGGCGTATGAGTTTGTTCCTGAATATATTCAGGAAAAAACACATATGCCCTTTTTGGCAAACCAAGCAAGCTTGCAATGGAAATCCGAACTACTATGAAGTGTCACTTCCCCCCGGTCTAAAGGGCCATCTGAGAAAAGTGTAAAATCCAGAAAGGCAAGACAGGCCATGGGGAAAAAGGAGCCTTGTTATGCTGATGGGCGGGATGTAAATTGCCAACAGCCACTCTGGAGAAGTGTATGGTGTTTCCTGATACATCTGAAAAACAAAGCAACAGAGTCTAGGGCATTTCCACTTATGGTCCTATAGCTTAGGGAAATTAAAATCAAAAAGACACAGCCACCCCAAAATTTGGGACGGCTCTGTTTACAGGAACCTCTTCTACAGTACGAGTTAAATATCCCAGAGAACAAATAATTGATAAAGAAGTTGCGGTACTTACGTACAACAGAATACCACTCAGCAATGAAATCTGTGTCACCAGGCCTGTACCAGCATAATGAGTGGATTGAGGCATGATGATTCTAAGTGAAATAAGTCACACAGAAAAAGAAACATCATAAGGTATCACTAATGCACGGAATGTAAACTTGGCTACACATGAACTGAATTACAAAACAGAACAGGGTCTCAAGATTAAAAAACCAACTTATGCTTGCTTAAAGGGAAAGGTGAGTTAAGGGGGTGCTGCATAAAACCAGAGATTGAAATTAGCACAGATACCGTTCCATAAGCCAAATATGTAATAGACAAGACCTACCCCCTGCTCAACGAAATGGACTCAACAATGAGGTATCACCTCACACCTGTTAGAATGGGCATCATCTGGAAATCTACAAACAACAAATGCTGGAAAGGGTGTGGAGAAAAGGAACCCTCTTCCACTATTGTTGGGAATATAAGTTGATACAGTCACTATGGAGAACAATATGGAGTTTCTTAAGAAACTAATAATAGAATTACCATATGATACAGCGATCCCAGGACTGGACATATACCCAGACAAAACCATAAATCAAAAAGAGACATTCACCGCAATGTTCATTGCATCACTATTTACAATATCGAGGTAATGGAAGCAACCTAAATGCCCACAGACAGACGAATGCATAAAGATGTGGTACATATATAAAATGGAATATTACTAAGCCATGAAAGGAATGAAATTGGGTCATTTGTAGAGACGTCGATGGATCTAGAGACTGTCATACAGAGTGAAGTAAGTCAGAAAGAGAAAAACAAATCTTGTATATTCATGCATATATGTGGAACCTAGAAAAACTGTACAGATTAACCGTTTTGCAAGGCATAAATAGAGCAACAGATGTAGACAACAATCGTATGGACAACAAGGGGGGAAAGCTCTTGGAGGGGTGGTGGTGGGAGGAGTTGAGAGATTGGGATTGGCATGTAAACATTTATATGTATAAAATAGATAACCAATGAGAACCTGCTGTATAAAAATATAAAATAAAATTCAAAATTAAAAAGAAATAAAATTTAAAAAATAAAACAGAAAAAACAATTATTCCCTTCACATACATTTATATGAATAAATTATTTCCATGCTTATATCTGTAAATACAAAAAAGAGGAATAAAATCTACCTTGAACCAAAAACAAAAAAGAGAAAAAAAAAACAGAACCCACCAGTTACTCAGAGGAAAACCGTATCAGGGCACTTGCTCCAGTTGTAAACAATTCTGAAGTTGGTCAGTGGTGGGGAATCGTCTCCCATTCAGCCAGCAGCCCCCACACAACAAGCGTCCTCATTGCAAAGCTGGGGCACCGTGCCGAGGCATCTGTGAGTAAACGTGAGCTGAGCCCCAGGCCAGTTGCTGCTGAACTGTTCCCGCCCTTCCCAGGTAAAACACCTGAATATATACAAGGACTTGAAAGCCTAGAGGAAGGGCCATGGAGCCACACGAGTGACAGCATGCCAGCTGACTTGGTGCCTGCAGGCCAGCCAGGATGGTCCTGGCCCTGGGTGCTCTTCTGGAAGATTTCCATTTCCCTGCCTGAGATACCCGTCCTGTCCCTGCCCCCACTGCTTTTTTCCTTCCTCACCTCTGCCCAGGGAGAAATTCCAGCAGCAGGTATGGGTGACACATCCTCTTCTTTAGCAGGTGGCAGCCTGGCAACTGCTGCAGAAAGTCCAGCAGAGCCCCACTCACACTGGGCCATCCACAAAGCCGTGGCCTCTCACTCCCTCCCACCAGCCCAGCCCCGAGACTGCTGACAGGGCAGAGAAAATGGCGTCAGGCACAGCTGCAGGAGCTTTTGCTGCCTGGAGTGGTATTTATATTGATCTCAACCCAGGCACACCTGGGGAGGGCTGGCCGGCATGGTAAGGCTGCCCAGGTAGCCAATCATCACCCCTCAGGGGCTCACAGTTGCAGAAAATGGAACTTGCTGAACCAGCCAGGTCCAAGGAACAGGTGTGGGCTCCTGAGAGTCAGGATAGACAAGGGGCTGCAGCTTTGGCTTGTTTTCTAATCATTTTATCTGGCCCATGAGTGGGAGACAACTTCAAGAAAACCCTCTCCTAATGAGAGGAACCCAGGAGTCAGGGAGAGGAGGGGTGGGTGGTGGTTGGAGACAGAGGCCTGGTGCCCTGGGTGCAGTGGAAGTCTCTGGAAGACCAGGTGGAGGGAGGCCACACAGAGTGATGCCCAGGGTCACAGACCTGTCGGAGCTGCTGTTTGTTAGTTCAAGTCCTGCTCTGAGGTGCTCTGTGTCAGCTCTGAGCGACAGGTGAGCTGGGGGTGCTCTTCAATGAGGGCTATGTGCACGGTTCCTGTGTGCCCAGCCCTGCCACGGTACCTGCAAGGGTAGCTCTGTATCCTGGGAGGGGCCTGACCATGAGAGCCCCGTGGGCTGGGTTGGGGGTGGGGTACCTGCCCAGGAGAGCTCCATATCCTGGGATTGGCCTGACCACGAGAGCCCCATGGGCTGCTGGGGACCTGGTAAAGGATGTCAGGACAGTCAGTGAAGCCACCGAGGATATACCTCCAGTTGCTCCTGATTCCTACACCCTGCTGGTCATTCTACCAACCACCAGGACATGGTATTCTGTATTAGTCTTCAATGATGCCTTCTTTTGTATTCCATTAGTCCCAGAGTCACAAGAAATTTTGGCTTGTGAGTGGCAGGACTCAACATACAACTAAAACAATACTTCCGGGCCGTCTTGCCCCAAGGGTTCAAAAATTCCCACACCATCTTTGGGGAAAGCTTAGCTAAAGACCGAAAAGTTCTACCTCTGGAAAAGGAAACCCTCCTTCAATATGCAGACGACATTCTGATCGCCAGCCCTACTAAGGAGGCCTCTGAACTACCAAGCCAATAAAGGATAGAAGTTGTCCAAGAAAAAGCTCAAATATCACAGACTGCAGTGACCTGCCTGGGCTTCATTCTCACACAAGGTCAGAGAAGCCCATCCCAGGAAAGGGAAGAAACCATTTGCAGCCTTACCCCTTTCTAAAACTAGAAGACAGCTTAGGGGTTCCTGGGGAGGCCAGGGTTTGCTGCTTCTGGATCCCTAACTACAGTCTACTAGCTGGGCCTCTATATGAAACACTGAAAGGAAAAGATGATGATCCTTTTGAACAGAATCCAGAAGTGGCCTTTCAAGAATGGAAAGAGCAGTCAATTCAGACCCTTGCCCTGGAACTCCCTAATTGAGCTAAACCCTTTGACCTTTCCATTCCCGGTGAAAGGTGAATCGCCATTGGAGAATTAGTGCAAAAACTGGGACCACTTGAAATGGAACAACGCAAGAATGCCATCCAGGTAGGATAAACTACAGTCACCAAAGGGCTTGGCCCACTGCCACATCTGGCCAAGATACTGGCGGTATCTAAAAACCTGGAAATCAGCAGCCCAAAAGGCCACCTCCCTCCTAAGGGAAAAGGACCCCACGTGGTGATCCTAATCACCAACCATGCCCTGAAGTTGCAGGGTTCGCTCCGTGGGCACACCGACCTCGAGTGAGGAGGCCCTCCAACTCCAACATCCAGAGAGATAACCGGGGGCAACAGGGCACCATGACGACTCGTGTGAACATCACTTGACCTGGAGTTTCTCTCATAAAACAACAATAGTGTGTCCCGAAGGAGTAGACTACTGCTTGCAGGACTTCCTGCACCCGGAGGGGAGCTAATAATCTTGGCGGGGGAACCGTATATCACACCGTCACCATAGAAAAGCCTACAGACACCGTGATGATGGTGGCCAATAAGACCGGCTGGACTCCTGTTTACTTCAAAAGGCTGTTGACTCAGTGGCCATCATGGTCCTTGATCACCACTGACCCTGGACTGTCTGGGAGTTGAGCGGGCAGGGCTCTGACACCTGGTGCTGTTTTTACGTTAATTCAGGGGCCTAATTGAAGAAAGAGCAGACTACTGGTCAGAGCATCTAGGCTGGCAGAAACGGTCAGCCTAAGGTGGCCGAACAAATGTGGGGCGGGGTGAAACCGGCCCCCACAGCGTCTCTGCACATCTCTTTCCTGGACCCTTAAAGGTCATTAGAATCTATAACACTTCCAATGCTGGTGCTCAGGCGGACGAGCAGGGAGGCAGGGGTCCTGGGGCCAATCAACGTCACCTGGAGGCTGCTGGGGAGAAGTTCTGACCCTCGTCCCCTGGTATGAGGGCTCCCAACTCAGCACTCAGCAGTTACAGAAGAAGGGTCTGCACCCTCAGCACTCCAAGAATGAGGAACGGGACAAAAGACAGAGGAGGGGTTTGTCCCCAGCAAAGCCCATTAAAAATCCCTGGGAGATAAAAATAGAATGTGGGCAATAAAGTCAAGTCTGACCTTTTTTATCCTTTGTGCTTTGTCTAATTTCACGTGCTCCTAGGGTCCCGCATACAGAGGTTCCACACCCGGCACTTCAGACCAGATTTCCTGGTGCAGAATGGCTGGGTCGACACCTCAGCTCCTGGGGCCCAGTGCAGACTCCGAGATATAGAGCCTGAGCTGCAGCCAACCCGGCCCTTGAGAGCTCCGCCCCCTCCCTCTCACTGACTCTGACAGGATCTCTACACAGCAGCCCAGCCCACAGCCCACGGGGTAGTGCATGCTCTCACCTCTCCATTCTCTGATGAAAATATAAAGTTTCCTTTGCTTGGGAACCAAACTCAGTCTCGATCTGTTGGCCCCAATGACACTGGGCAGGGGGACCCTTGTTGGGGTCCACTCTGGAGGATCAGTAACAGAAATTGAGACTATTGTAACTTCAATGAACAGATGTGTGAGCCAAACTGTAGTTAACATAGAACAGTTTATAAGGCTCGGGTAAAATAAGATGTTTCTAACACTTCCATTTGATATTTCCATCACTTTATTATAAGCAAGTTCAGTGAAAAGGTTTGTCTTATTTGTCAGGTCAATATTAGAGAAATGAAGTGATTTCTTTCCAAGGATGTACATCTAATAATCTTGGTTAAAGCTTCAATCTTGTTTTAAATGCTTTTCCATTGAAAATGATACCTCTCTTTCAGCTCCCCCATTTCTGAGAAGTATAAAATCTTATAATTTATTATTACCAAAGGGGAAAGGTGGGAGGAGGGATAAATTAACAGTTTGGAATTAACACATACACACTGCTATGTATAAAATAGATCATCAACAAGGAACTACTGTATAGCACAGGGAACTACACTCAATATTGTGCAATAACCTATAAGGGGAAATAATCGGAAAAAGAATAGATATTTTTATTGACATCATCTATCAATGACAGTTAAAGTGTAACCTAAGGGAAGCCGGTGGTGAGTGCTTCTGACCCTGAAGACTTCAGTCATCTAAAGTTTGGACTCTGCCTACTTCCCAAGGCCCTTAATGAACATATGTGTAGCCGTAGCTTAAAAAACTCCCCAGTTTGGGTTTCGGGGAGACACTGATTTTGAAAAAGCCCTGGTGTTCTCCTTACATGAATGGGACTCTTCCTACTGCTAAAACATGTCTGTCACACCCAGAGGATGGTATACCGTCTGATCGGGAAGAGTTTGGAAAAGGCATCTCATCTCCTCATCTCCTGGTGCTCGGGTTCACCCCTCCAGCGTCTTTACTAACAGTCTCCCCACTTGGAGATGTCAGCACTGTCAACATCCTGTTGCGTACAGTTTGGAATTTGTCCAGAGGATGAAGCGGAAGGATGAGGAACAATGAGAGACAAGTCCTAGGTGTTCAGACAGGCACATGTCACTCTAATTTCCAATCAGGAAGACGAATTGACCAAAGGCTAGGGTTGCCTATGGAAACAGTATAGGGCTTGAGGAAATCCCACTGCTTTGTGGCCAGTTCCCATAAACACAAGTTGAACAATGGAACTCAGGGGCAGTAAAATTCATGAAACTGCAGAGTTGAAAATATCTATCACTGAAAAATGTCTTGAGGAAAGTCAGAGAAAAGGATTGGTAAGCAAGGGAGAATGGCAGGAAAGGGATTTGAGGAGGTAGAAAGGACTCGCCATTAAGCACAAGAAAAGGGGCTGAACATTGCCAACATTGCAGTTGGCCAAAAAGGCTGTATGCGTTTTTTTCTGCATATATTCAAGAAAAGGGCATACACTTTTTTAGCCAACCAAACAGGTGGGCACTGGAAATCAATATTACAAAAGATATCACTTCGCATCAGTCAGAAGAGCCATCCTCATAAAGTGTAAACACCAGAAATGCAGGACAGGGCAAGGAGAAGAGGGAGCCCTGTGAGGCTTATAGTGGAAATGTATATGGCCAACGGCCATTCTGGAGAAGTGTATTGTGTTTACTGAAGCATCTAAAAAATGAGCTACAGAGCATAGGGCACTTGCACTCATGGGCGTATATCTTGGGAAAAACAAAAATCGAGAGGACAAAGGCACCCCAATGTTTACTGCCTCTCTGTTTAAAAGATCCTCGACTAGGATATAACTTAAATGTCTCTGGAGGGAAAAAATGGATAGAGATGTGGTACTTATGTAGAGTGGAATATTACTCAGCCTGGAAATCAATGAAATATGGCCAGTTGTAACAACTCCGGAGGAGTTACGTATGATCATTCTAAGTGACATAATTCAAAAAGAAAAAGACACATATCATAAGATATCACTTAAAGGTGGAATCCAAAATGGCTACACATGAAATAAATTACAAAACAAAAAGGTGGAATATATTGAAGTAAGGCTGCCAAGAGGACTTGAAAGCGGGGCAGAATTGCAGGAAACCGATTTCAGGAGGTAGACAGGAATTGCATGTAAAGCATAGGAAAAGAGGCAGAACGTCCACAATGATGCACTTGGCCAAAAAGGGCGTATGCGTTTTTTCCTGAATATATTCAGGAAAAAACGCATACGCCCTTTTTGGCCAACCAAGCAAGCTTGCAAAGGAAATCTGCACTACAATGAAGTCTCACTGCCCCCCGGTCAAAAGGGCCATCTGAAAAAAGTGTAAAATCCAGAAAGGCAGGACAGGCCATGGAGAACTGGGAGCCTTGTTATGCTGGTGGGCGGGATGTAAATTGCCAACAGCCACTCTGGAGAAGTGTATGGTGTTTCCTGAAACATCTAAAAAACAAAGCAACAGAGCCTAGGGCACTTCCACTTATGGTCCTATAGCTTAGGGAAATTAAAATAAAAAAGACACAGCCACCCAAAAGTTTGGGACGGCTCTGTTTACAAGAACCTCGTTTATGGTACAAGTTCAATATCACAGAAAGCGAAAAATGGATAAAGAAGTTGTGGTACTTACGTACAATGCAATATCACTCAGCAATGAAATCTATGTCATCAGGCCCGTAGCAGCATAATGAGTGGATTCAGGTACGATGATTCTAAGTGAAATAAGTCACACAGAAAAAGAAACATCATAAGATAATAGTACTACACGGAATGTAAACTTGGCTACACAGGAACTGAATTACAAAACAGAACAGGGTCTCAAATGTAGAAAACCAACTTATGCTTGCTTGAGGGGAAAGGTGAGTTGGGGTGCTGCATGAAACCAGAGATTGAAATTAGCACAGATACCGTTCCATAAGCCAAATATGTAATAGACAAGAGCTACTCCTTGCTCATCGAAGTGGAATCAACACCCCATATTAAACGTCTAAGAATATACCTGACTAGTAAGAATATTAAAACCTACGGATTTATATGTCTCCGAAAGAGAATCAAGCGTGTGTACAGCGGCATAAACGCAGCAGTGATAGGATTGGTGAGGTGCGGTGAGCAAATGCAGACCCTTTGAAGTCATACTGCATGGTACCCATTCCATGGGTCTCAACTCTCCAGGTTTAAGGGATTCTTCCTTCAGCTGAAACATGCATGTGGAACACAGAGTATGATCCACCGTGTGATCGGGAAACGTGTTCAAATGTGTCTCAGTTTTCGTCCCCTGGTACTCGGGTGCAACACTCCAGACGCTTTACTAACACTCTCCCCACTTGGAGAGTCAGTGCCTTTAACCTCCTGTATGGCCCAGTTTGCAATTTCTGCGGAAAATGTACAGCAATAGGGAGAACCAATGAGAAACTAGCTGGAGGTGTCTGGACGGGCAAATTTAACTCTCATTTCCCACCAGGAAGAGGAATTAACCAAAGACTCAGCATGCCGTGCCGGAACCACACTAGGGCCTGAAGCAATCCTGCGGTGTTGCGGCCAGCTCACAAGAAAGCGAGTTGAAGAAAGGAGCTCAGGGGCACTGTAATTCACAAACCTGCAGAGTTATAAATGACAGCTATCGTCCAAAAATATATTGAAGTAAGGCTGCCAAGAGGACTTGAAAGCGGGGCAGAATTGCAGGAAACCGATTTCAGGAGGTAGACGGGAATTGCATGTAAAGCATAGGAAAAGAGGCAGAACGTCCACAATGATGCACTTGGCCAAAAAGGGCGTATGCGTTTTTTCCTGAATATATTCAGGAAAAAACGCATACGCCCTTTTTGGCCAACCAAGCAAGCTTGCAAAGGATATCTGCACTACAATGAAGTCTCACTGCCGCCCGGTCAAAACGGCAATCTGAAAAAAGTGTAAAATCCAGAAAGGCAGGACAGGCCATGGAGAACTGGGAGCCTTGTTATGCTGATGGGCGGGATGTAAATTGCCAACAGCCACTCTGGAGAAGTGTATGGTGTTTCCTGAAACATCAAAAAAACAAAGCAACAGAGCCTAGGGCACTTCCACTTATGGTCCTATAGCTTAGGGAAATTAAAATCAAAAAGACACAGCCTCCCCAAACTTTGGGACGGCTCTGTTTACAAGAACCTCGTTTACTGTACAAGTTCAATATCACAGAAAGCGAAAAATGGATACAGAAGTTGTGGTACTTACGTACAATGCAATATCACTCAGCAATGAAATCTATGTCATCAGGCCCATAGCAGCATAATGAGTGGATTCAGGTATGATGATTCTAAGTGAAATAATTCACACAGAAAAAGAAACATCATAAGATATCACTACTACACGGAATGTAAACTTGGCTACAAAGGAACTGAATTACAAAACAGAACAGGGTGTCAAATGTAGAAAACCAACTTATGCTTGCTTAAGGGGAAAGGTGAGTTGGGGTGCTGCATGAAACCAGAGATTGAAATTAGCACAGATACCGCTCCATAAGCCAAATATGTAATAGACAACAGCTACACCTTGCTCAACGAAGTGGACTCAACACCCCATATTAAACGCCTAAGAATATACCTGACTAGAAATAATCTTAAAACCTACGGATTTATATGTCTCCGAAAGAGAATCAAGCGTGTGTACAGCGGCATAAACGCAGCAGTGATAGGATTGGTGAGGTTCGGTGAGCAAATGCAGACCCTTTGAAGTCATATTGCATGGTACCCATTCCATGGGTCTCAACTCTCCAAGTTTAAGGGATTCTTCCTTCAGGTAAAACATGCATGTGGAACACAGAGTATGATCCACCGTGTGATCAGGAAACATGTTCAAATGTGTCTCAGTTTTCGTCCCCTGGTACTCGGGTGCAACACTCCAGACGCTTTACTAACAATCTCTCCACTTGGAGAGTCAGTGCCTTTAACCTCCTCTATGGCCCAGTTTGCAATTTCTGCGGAAAATGTACAGGAATAGGGAGAACCAATGATAAACTAGCTGGAGGTGTCTGGACGGGCAAATTTAACACTCATTTCCCACCAGGAAGAGGAATTAACCAAAGGCTCAGCGTGCCGTGCCGGAACTACACTAGGGCCTGAAGCAATCCTGCGGTGTTGCGGCCAGCTCACAAGAAAGCGAGTTGAAGAAAGGAGCTCAGGGGCACTGTAATTCACAAACCTGCAGAGTTATAAATGACAGCTATCGTCCAAAAATATATTGAAGTAAGGCTGCCAAGAGGACTTGAAAGCGGGGCAGAATTGCAGGAAACCGATTTCAGGAGGTAGACAGGAATTGCATGTAAAGCATAGGAAAAGAGGCAGAACGTCCACAATGATGCACTTGGCCAAAAAGGGCGTATGCGTTTTTTCCTGAATATATTCAGGAAAAAACGCATACGCCCTTTTTGGCCAACCAAGAAAGCTTGCAAAGGAAATCTGCACTACAATGAAGTCTCACTGCCCCCCGGTCAAAAGGGCCATCTGAAAAAAGTGTAAAATCCAGAAAGGCAGGACAGGCCATGGAGAACTGGGAGCCTTGTTATGCTGGTGGGCGGGATGTAAATTGCCAACAGCCACTCTGGAGAAGTGTATGGTGTTTCCTGAAACATCTAAAAAACAAAGCAACAGAGCCTAGGGCACTTCCACTTATGGTCCTATAGCTTAGGGAAATTAAAATAAAAAAGACACAGCCACCCAAAAGTTTGGGACGGCTCTGTTTACAAGAACCTCGTTTATGGTACAAGTTCAATATCACAGAAAGCGAAAAATGGATAAAGAAGTTGTGGTACTTACGTACAATGCAATATCACTCAGCAATGAAATCTATGTCATCAGGCCCGTAGCAGCATAATGAGTGGATTCAGGTACGATGATTCTAAGTGAAATAAGTCACACAGAAAAAGAAACATCATAAGATAATAGTACTACACGGAATGTAAACTTGGCTACACAGGAACTGAATTACAAAACAGAACAGGGTCTCAAATGTAGAAAACCAACTTATGCTTGCTTGAGGGGAAAGGTGAGTTGGGGTGCTGCATGAAACCAGAGATTGAAATTAGCACAGATACCGTTCCATAAGCCAAATATGTAATAGACAAGAGCTACTCCTTGCTCATCGAAGTGGAATCAACACCCCATATTAAACGCCTAAGAATATACCTGACTAGTAAGAATATTAAAGCCTACGGATTTATATGTCTCCGAAAGAGAATCAAGCGTGTGTACAGCGGCATAAACGCAGCAGTGACAGGATTGGTGAGGTTCGGTGAGCAAATGCAGACCCTTTGAAGTCATACTGCATGGTACCCATTCCATGGGTCTCAACTCTCCAGGTTTAAGGGATTCTTCCTTCAGCTGAAACATGCATGTGGAACACAGAGTATGATCCACCGTGTGATCAGGAAACGTGTTCAAATGTGTCTCAGTTTTCATCCCCTCGTACTCGGGTGCAACATTCAAGACGCTTTACTAACACTCTCCCCACTTGGAGAGTCAGTGTCTTTAAACTCCTGTTTGGCCCAGTTTGCAATTTCTGCGGAAAATGTACAGGAATAGGGAGAACCAATGAGAAACTAGCTGGAGGTGTCTGGACGGGCAAATTTAACTCTCATTTCCCACCAGAAAGAGGAATTAACCAAAGGCTCAGCGTGCCGTGCCGGAACCACACTAGGGCCTGAAGCAATCCTGCGGTGTTGCGGCCAGCTCACAAGAAAGCGAGTTGAAGAAAGGAGCTCAGGGTCACTGTAATTCACAAACCTGCAGAGTTATAAATGACAGCTATCGTCCAAAAATATATTGAAGTAAGGCTGCCAAGAGGACTTGAAAGCGGGGCAGAATTGCAGGAAACCGATTTCAGGAGGTAGACGGGAATTGCATGTAAAGCATAGGAAAAGAGGCAGAACGTCCACAATGATGCACTTGGCCAAAAAGGGCGTATGTGTTCTTTCCTGAATATATTCAGGAAAAAACGCATACGCCCTTTTTCGCCAACCAAGCAGGCTTGCAAAGGAAATCTACACTACAATGAAGTCTCAGTGCCCCCCGGTCAAAAGGGCCATCTGAAGAAAGTGTAATATCCAGAAAGGCAGGACTTGGCATGGAGAACTGGGAGCCTTGTTATGCTGATGGGCGGGATGTAAATTGCCAACAGCCACTCCGGAGAAGTGTATGGTGTTTCCTGAAACATCTAAAAAACAAAGCAACAGAGCCTAGGGCACTTCCACTTATGGTCCTATAGCTTAGGGAAATTAAAATCAAAAAGACACAGCCTCCCCAAACTTTGGGACGGCTCTGTTTACAAGAACCTCGTTTACTGTACAAGTTCAATATCACAGAAAGCGAAAAATGGATACAGAAGTTGTGGTACTTACGTACAATGCAATATCACTCAGCAATGAAATCTATGTCATCAGGCCCATAGCAGCATAATGAGTGGATTCAGGTATGATGATTCTAAGTGAAATAATTCACACAGAAAAAGAAACATCATAAGATATCACTACTACACGGAATGTAAACTTGGCTACAAAGGAACTGAATTACAAAACAGAACAGGGTGTCAAATGTAGAAAACCAACTTATGCTTGCTTAAGGGGAAAGGTGAGTTGGGGTGCTGCATGAAACCAGAGATTGAAATTAGCACAGATACCGCTCCATAAGCCAAATATGTAATAGACAACAGCTACACCTTGCTCAACGAAGTGGACTCAACACCCCATATTAAACGCCTAAGAATATACCTGACTAGAAATAATCTTAAAACCTACGGATTTATATGTCTCCGAAAGAGAATCAAGCGTGTGTACAGCGGCATAAACGCAGCAGTGATAGGATTGGTGAGGTTCGGTGAGCAAATGCAGACCCTTTGAAGTCATATTGCATGGTACCCATTCCATGGGTCTCAACTCTCCAAGTTTAAGGGATTCTTCCTTCAGGTAAAACATGCATGTGGAACACAGAGTATGATCCACCGTGTGATCAGGAAACATGTTCAAATGTGTCTCAGTTTTCGTCCCCTGGTACTCGGGTGCAACACTCCAGACGCTTTACTAACAATCTCTCCACTTGGAGAGTCAGTGCCTTTAACCTCCTCTATGGCCCAGTTTGCAATTTCTGCGGAAAATGTACAGGAATAGGGAGAACCAATGATAAACTAGCTGGAGGTGTCTGGACGGGCAAATTTAACACTCATTTCCCACCAGGAAGAGGAATTAACCAAAGGCTCAGCGTGCCGTGCTGGAACTACACTAGGGCCTGAAGCAATCCTGCGGTGTTGCGGCCAGCTCACAAGAAAGCGAGTTGAAGAAAGGAGCTCAGGGGCACTGTAATTCACAAACCTGCAGAGTTATAAATGACAGCTATCGTCCAAAAATATATTGAAGTAAGGCTGCCAAGAGGACTTGAAAGCGGGGCAGAATTGCAGGAAACCGATTTCAGGAGGTAGACAGGAATTGCATGTAAAGCATAGGAAAAGAGGCAGAACGTCCACAATGATGCACTTGGCCAAAAAGGGCGTATGCGTTTTTTCCTGAATATATTCAGGAAAAAACGCATATGCCCTTTTTGGCCAACCAAGAAAGCTTGCAAAGGAAATCTGCACTACAATGAAGTCTCACTGCCCCCCGGTCAAAAGGGCCATCTGAAAAAAGTGTAAAATCCAGAAAGGCAGGACAGGCCATGGAGAACTGGGAGCCTTGTTATGCTGGTGGGCGGGATGTAAATTGCCAACAGCCACTCTGGAGAAGTGTATGGTGTTTCCTGAAACATCTAAAAAACAAAGCAACAGAGCCTAGGGCACTTCCACTTATGGTCCTATAGCTTAGGGAAATTAAAATAAAAAAGACACAGCCACCCAAAAGTTTGGGACGGCTCTGTTTACAAGAACCTCGTTTATGGTACAAGTTCAATATCACAGAAAGCGAAAAATGGATAAAGAAGTTGTGGTACTTACGTACAATGCAATATCACTCAGCAATGAAATCTATGTCATCAGGCCCGTAGCAGCATAATGAGTGGATTCAGGTACGATGATTCTAAGTGAAATAAGTCACACAGAAAAAGAAACATCATAAGATAATAGTACTACACGGAATGTAAACTTGGCTACACAGGAACTGAATTACAAAACAGAACAGGGTCTCAAATGTAGAAAACCAACTTATGCTTGCTTGAGGGGAAAGGTGAGTTGGGGTGCTGCATGAAACCAGAGATTGAAATTAGCACAGATACCGTTCCATAAGCCAAATATGTAATAGACAAGAGCTACTCCTTGCTCATCGAAGTGGAATCAACACCCCATATTAAACGCCTAAGAATATACCTGACTAGTAAGAATATTAAAGCCTACGGATTTATATGTCTCCGAAAGAGAATCAAGCGTGTGTACAGCGGCATAAACGCAGCAGTGACAGGATTGGTGAGGTTCGGTGAGCAAATGCAGACCCTTTGAAGTCATACTGCATGGTACCCATTCCATGGGTCTCAACTCTCCAGGTTTAAGGGATTCTTCCTTCAGCTGAAACATGCATGTGGAACACAGAGTAT
Organism: Leucopleurus acutus; assembly: GCF_964270905.1. Taxonomy (NCBI): domain Eukaryota; kingdom Metazoa; phylum Chordata; class Mammalia; order Artiodactyla; family Delphinidae; genus Leucopleurus; species Leucopleurus acutus. The sequence goes on along the minus strand of NC_139142.1, from coordinate 97,257,616 downwards.
GATCCACCGTGTGATCAGGAAACGTGTTCAAATGTGTCTCAGTTTTCATCCCCTCGTACTCGGGTGCAACATTCAAGACGCTTTACTAACACTCTCCCCACTTGGAGAGTCAGTGTCTTTAAACTCCTGTTTGGCCCAGTTTGCAATTTCTGCGGAAAATGTACAGGAATAGGGAGAACCAATGAGAAACTAGCTGGAGGTGTCTGGACGGGCAAATTTAACTCTCATTTCCCACCAGAAAGAGGAATTAACCAAAGGCTCAGCGTGCCGTGCCGGAACCACACTAGGGCCTGAAGCAATCCTGCGGTGTTGCGGCCAGCTCACAAGAAAGCGAGTTGAAGAAAGGAGCTCAGGGTCACTGTAATTCACAAACCTGCAGAGTTATAAATGACAGCTATCGTCCAAAAATATATTGAAGTAAGGCTGCCAAGAGGACTTGAAAGCGGGGCAGAATTGCAGGAAACCGATTTCAGGAGGTAGACGGGAATTGCATGTAAAGCATAGGAAAAGAGGCAGAACGTCCACAATGATGCACTTGGCCAAAAAGGGCGTATGTGTTCTTTCCTGAATATATTCAGGAAAAAACGCATACGCCCTTTTTCGCCAACCAAGCAGGCTTGCAAAGGAAATCTACACTACAATGAAGTCTCACTGCCCCCCGGTCAAAAGGGCCATCTGAAGAAAGTGTAATATCCAGAAAGGCAGGACTTGGCATGGAGAACTGGGAGCCTTGTTATGCTGATGGGCGGGATGTAAATTGCCAACAGCCACTCTGGAGAAGTGTATGGTGTTTCCTGAAACATCTAAAAAACAAAGCAACAGAGCCTAGGGCACTTCCACTTATGGTCCTATAGCTTAGGGAAATTAAAATCAAAAAGACACAGCCTCCCCAAACTTTGGGACGGCTCTGTTTACAAGAACCTCGTTTACTGTACAAGTTCAATATCACAGAAAGCGAAAAATGGATAAAGAAGTTGTGGTACTTACGTACAATGCAATATCACTCAGCAATGAAATCTATGTCATCAGGCCCATAGCAGCATAATGAGTGGATTCAGGTATGATGATTCTAAGTGAAATAATTCACACAGAAAAAGAAACATCATAAGATATCACTACTACACGGAATGTAAACTTGGCTACAAAGGAACTGAATTACAAAACAGAACAGGGTGTCAAATGTAGAAAACCAACTTATGCTTGCTTAAGGGGAAAGGTGAGTTGGGGTGCTGCATGAAACCAGAGATTGAAATTAGCACAGATACCGCTCCATAAGCCAAATATGTAATAGACAACAGCTACACCTTGCTCAACGAAGTGGACTCAACACCCCATATTAAACGCCTAAGAATATACCTGACTAGAAATAATCTTAAAACCTACGGATTTATATGTCTCCGAAAGAGAATCAAGCGTGTGTACAGCGGCATAAACGCAGCAGTGATAGGATTGGTGAGGTTCGGTGAGCAAATGCAGACCCTTTGAAGTCATATTGCATGGTACCCATTCCATGGGTCTCAACTCTCCAAGTTTAAGGGATTCTTCCTTCAGCTAAAACATGCATGTGGAACACAGAGTATGATCCACCGTGTGATCAGCAAACATGTTCAAATGTGTCTCAGTTTTCGTCCCCTGGTACTCGGGTGCAACACTCCAGACGCTTTACTAACAATCTCTCCACTTGGAGAGTCAGTGCCTTTAACCTCCTCTATGGCCCAGTTTGCAATTTCTGCGGAAAATGTACAGGAATAGGGAGAACCAATGATAAACTAGCTGGAGGTGTCTGGACGGGCAAATTTAACTCTCATTTCCCACCAGGAAGAGGAATTAACCAAAGGCTCAGCGTGCCGTGCCGGATCCACACTAGGACCTGAAGCAATCCTGTGGTGTTGCGGCCAGCTCACAAAAAAGCGAGTTGAAGAAAGGAGCTCAGGGACACTGTAATTCACAAACCTGCAGAGTTATAAATGACAGCTATCGTCCAAAAATATATTGAAGTAAGGCTGCCAAGAGGATTTGAAAGTGGTGCAGAATTGCACGAAACCGATTTCAGGAGGTAGACTGGAATTGCATGTAAAGCATAGGAAAAGAGGCAGAACGTCCACAATGATGCACTTGGCCAAAAAGGGCGTATGTGTTTTTTCCTGAATTCAGGAAAAAACGCATACGCCCTTTTTGGCCAACCAAGAAAGCTTGCAAAGGAAATCTGCACTACAATGAAGTCTCACTGCCGCCCAGTCAAAAGGGCCATCTGAAAAATGTGTAAAATCCAGAAAGGCAGGACAGGCCATGGAGAACTGGGAGCCTTGTTATGCTGATGGGCGGGATGTAAATTGCCAACAGCCACTCTGGAGAAGTGTATGGTGTTTCCTGAAACATCTAAAAAACAAAGCAACAGAGCCTAGGGCACTTCCACTTATGGTCCTATAGCTTAGGGAAATTAAAATCAAAAAGACACAGTCACCCCAAAGTTTGGGACGGCTCTGTTTACAAGAACCTCGTTTACGGTACAAGTTCAATATCGCAAAAAGCGAGAAATGGATAAAGAAGTTGTGGTACTTACGTACAATGCAATATCACTCAGCAATGAAATCTATGTCATCAGGCCCGTAGCAGCATAATGAGTGGATGCAGGTATGATGAGTCTAAGTGAAATAAGTCACACAGAAAAAGAAACATCATAGGATATCACTACTACATGGAATGTAAACTTGGCTACACAGGAACTGAATTACAAAACAGAACAGGGTCTCAAATGTAGAAAACCAACTTATGCTTGCTTAAGGGGAAAGGTGAGTTGGGGTGCTGCATGAAACCAGAGATTGAAATTAGCACAGATACCGTTCCATAAGCCAAATATGCAATAGACAAGAGCTACCCCTTGCTGAACGAAGTGGACTCAACACCCCATATTAAACGCCTAAGAATATACCTGACTAGAAATAATCTTAAAACCTACGGATTTATATGTCTCCGAAAGAGAATCAAGCGTGTGTACAGCGGCATAAACGCAGCAGTGATAGGATTGGTGAGGTGCGGTGAGCAAATGCAGACCCTTTGAAGTCATATTGCATGGTACCCATTCCATGGGTCTCAACTCTCCAGGTTTAAGGGATTCTTCCTTCAGCTAAAACATGCATGTGGAACCCAGAGTATGATCCACCGTGTGATCGGGAAACGTGTTCAAATGTGTCTCGTTTTCATCCCTGGTACTCGGGTGCAACATTCCAGATGCTTTACTAACACTCTCCCCACTTGGAGAGTCAGTGCCTTTAACCTCCTGTTTCGCCCAGTTTGTAATTTCTGTGGAAAATGAACAGGAATAGGGAGAACGAAAGAGAGACTAGCTGGAGGTGTCTGGACGGGCAAATTTAACTCTCATTTCCCACCAGGAAGAGGAATTAACCAAAGGCTCAGCGTGCCGTGCTGGAACTACACTAGGGCCTGAAGCAATCCTGCGGTGTTGCGGCCGGCTCACAAGAAAGCGAGTTGAAGAAAGGAGCTCAGGGGCACTGTAATTCACAAACCTGCAGAGTTATAAATGACAGCTATCGTCCAAAAATATATTGAAGTAAGGCTGCCAAGAGGACTTGAAAGCGGGGCAGAATTGCAGGAAACCGATTTCAGGAGGTAGACAGGAATTGCATGTAAAGCATAGGAAAAGAGGCAGAACGTCCACAATGATGCACTTGGCCAAAAAGGGCGTATGCGTTTTTTCCTGAATATATTCAGGAAAAAACGCATACGCCCTTTTTGGCCAACCAAGCAAGCTTGCAAAGGAAATCTGCACTACAATGAAGTCTCACTGCCCCCCGGTCAAAAGGGCCATCTGAAAAAAGTGTAAAATCCAGAAAGGCAGGACAGGCCATGGAGAACTGGGAGCCTTGTTATGCTGGTGGGCGGGATGTAAATTGCCAACAGCCACTCTGGAGAAGTGTATGGTGTTTCCTGAAACATCTAAAAAACAAAGCAACAGAGCCTAGGGCACTTCCACTTATGGTCCTATAGCTTAGGGAAATTAAAATAAAAAAGACACAGCCACCCAAAAGTTTGGGACGGCTCTGTTTACAAGAACCTCGTTTATGATACAAGTTCAATATCACAGAAAGCGAGAAATGGATAAAGAAGTTGTGGTACTTACGTACAATGCAATATCACTCAGCAATGAAATCTATGTCATCAGGCCCGTAGCAGCATAATGAGTGGATTCAGGTACGATGATTCTAAGTGAAATAAGTCACACAGAAAAAGAAACATCATAAGATGTCACCAATACACGGAATGTAAACTTGGCTACACAGGTACTGAATTACAAAACAGAACAGGGTCTCAAATGTAGAAAAGCAACTTATGCTTGCTTAAGGGGAAAGGTGAGTTGGGGTGCTGCATGAAACCAGAGATTGAAATTAGCACAGATACCGTTCCATAAGCCAAATATGCAATAGACAAGAGCTACTCCTTGCTGAACGAAGTGGACTCAACACCCCATATTAAACGCCTAAGAATATACCTGACTAGAAATAATCTTAAAACCTACGGATTTATATGTCTCCGAAAGAGAATCAAGCGTGTGTACAGCGGCATAAACGCAGCAGTGATAGGATTGGTGAGGTTCGGTGAGCAAATGCAGACCCTTTGAAGTCATATTGCATGGTACCCATTCCATGGGTCTCAACTCTCCAGGTTTAAGGGATTCTTCCTTCAGCTAAAACATGCATGTGGAACCCAGAGTATGATCCACCGTGTGATCGGGAAACGTGTTCAAATGTGTCTCGTTTTCGTCCCCTGGTACTCGGGTGCAACATTCCACATGCTTTACTAACACTCTCCCCACTTGGAGAGTCAGTGCCTTTAACCTCCTGTTTGGCCCAGTTTGTAATTTCTGTGGAAAATGAACAGGAATAGGGAGAACGAAAGAGAGACTAGCTGGAGGTGTCTGGACGGGCAAATTTAACTCTCATTTCCCACCAGGAAGAGGAATTAACCAAAGGCTCAGCGTGCCGTGCCGGAACCACACTAGGGCCTGAAGCAATCCTGCGGTGTTGCGGCCAGCTCACAAGAAAGCGAGTTGAAGAAACGAGCTCAGGGACACTGTAATTCACAAACCTGCAGAGTTATAAATGACAGCTATCGTCCAAAAATATATTGAAGTAAGGCTGCCAAGAGGACTTGAAAGCGGGGCAGAATTGCAGGAAATCGATTTCAGGAGGTAGATTGGAATTGCATGTAAAGCATAGGAAAAGAGGCAGAACGTCCACAATGATGCACTTGGCCAAAAAGGGCGTATGCGTTTTTTCCTGAATATATTCAGGAAAAAACGCATACGCCCTTTTTGGCCAACCAAGCAAGCTTGCAAAGGATATCTGCACTACAATGAAGTCTCACTGCCGCCCGGTCAAAACGGCCATCTGAAAAAAGTGGAAAATCCAGAAAGGCAGGACAGGCCATGGAGAACTGGGAGCCTTGTTATGCTGATGGGCGGGATGTAAATTGCCAACAGCCACTCTGGAGAAGTGTATGGTGTTTCCTGAAACATCTAAAAAACAAAGCAACAGAGCCTAGGGCACTTCCACTTATGGTCCTATAGCTTAGGGAAATTAAATTCAAAAAGACACAGTCACCCCAAAGTTTGGGACGGCTCTGTTTACAAGAACCTCGTTTACGGTACAAGTTCAATATCGCAAAAAGCGAGAAATGGATAAAGAAGTTGTGGTACTTACGTACAATGCAATATCACTCAGCAATGAAATCTATGTCATCAGGCCCGTAGCAGCATAATGAGTGGATTCAGGTATGATGATTCTAAGTGAAATAAGTCACACAGAAAAAGAAACATCATAAGATAATAGTACTACACGGAATGTAAACTTGGCTACACAGGAACTGAATTACAAAACAGAACAGGGTCTCAAATGTAGAAAACCAACTTATGCTTGCTTGAGGGGAAAGGTGAGTTGGGGTGCTGCATGAAACCAGAGATTGAAATTAGCACAGATACCGTTCCATAAGCCAAATATGTAATAGACAAGAGCTACTCCTTGCTCATCGAAGTGGAATCAACACCCCATATTAAACGCCTAAGAATATACCTGACTAGTAAGAATATTAAAACCTACGGATTTATATGTCTCCGAAAGAGAATCAAGCGTGTGTACAGCGGCATAAACGCAGCAGTGATAGGATTGGTGAGGTTCGGTGAGCAAATGCAGACCCTTTGAAGTCATATTGCATGGTACCCATTCCATGGGTCTCAACTCTCCAGGTTTAAGGGATTCTTCCTTTAGCTGAAACACGCATGTGGAACACAGAGTATGATCCACCGTGTGATCAGGAAACGTGTTCAAATGTGTCTCAGTTTTCATCCCCTCGTACTCGGGTGCAACATTCAAGACGCTTTACTAACACTCTCCCCACTTGGAGAGTCAGTGTCTTTAAACTCCTGTTTGGCCCAGTTTGCAATTTCTGCGGAAAATGTACAGGAATAGGGAGAACCAATGAGAAACTAGCTGGAGGTGTCTGGACGGGCAAATTTAACTCTCATTTCCCACCAGAAAGAGGAATTAACCAAAGGCTCAGCATGCCGTGCTGGAACCACACTAGGGCCTGAAGCAATCCTGCGGTGTTGCGGCCAGCTCACAAGAAAGCGAGTTGAAGAAAGGAGCTGAGGGGCACTGTAATTCACAAACCTGCAGAGTTATAAATGACAGCTATCGTCCAAAAATATATTGAAGTAAGGCTGCCAAGAGGACTTGAAAGCGGGGCAGAATTGCAGGAAACCGATTTCAGGAGGTAGACGGGAATTGCATGTAAAGCATAGGAAAAGAGGCAGAACGTCCACAATGATGCACTTGGCCAAAAAGGGCATATGTGTTCTTTCCTGAATATATTCAGGAAAAAACGCATACGCCCTTTTTCGCCAACCAAGCAGGCTTTCAAATGAAATCTACACTACAATGAAGTCTCACTGCCCCCTGGTCAAAAGGGCCATCTGAATAAAGTGTAATATCCAGAAAGGCAGGACAGGGCATGGAGAACTGGGAGCCTTGTTATGCTGATGGGCGGGATGTAAATTGTCAACAGCCACTCTGGAGAAGTGTATGGTGTTTCCTGAAACATCTAAAAAACAAAGCAACAGAGCCTAGGGCACTTCCACTTATGGTCCTATAGCTTAGGGAAATTAAAATCAAAAAGACACAGCCTCCCCAAACTTTGGGATGGCTCTGTTTACAAGAACCTCGTTTACGGTACAAGTTCAATATCACAGAAAGCGAAAAATGGATACAGAAGTTGTGGTACTTACGTACAATGCAATATCACTCAGCAATGAAATCTATGTCATCAGGCCCGTAGCAGCATAATGAGTGGATTCAGGTATGATGATTCTAAGTGAAATAAGTCACACAGAAAAAGAAACATCATAAGATATCACCAATACACGGATTGTAAACTTGGCTACACAGGAACTGAATTACAAAACAGAACAGGGTCTCAAATGTAGAAAACCAACTTATGCTTGCTTAAGGGGAAAGGTGAGTTGGGGTGCTGCATGAAACCAGAGATTGAAATTAGCACAGATGCCGTTCCATAAGCCAAATATGCAATAGACAAGAGCTACTCCTTGCTGAACGAAGTGGACTCAACACCCCATATTAAACGCCTAAGAATATACCTGACTAGAAATAATCTTAAAACCTACGGATTTATATGTCTCCGAAAGAGAATCAAGCGTGTGTACAGCGGCATAAACGCAGCAGTGATAGGATTGGTGAGGTTCGGTGAGCAAATGCAGACCCTTTGAAGTCATATTGCATGGTACCCATTCCATGGGTCTCAACTCTCCAGGTTTAAGGGATTCTTCCTTCAGCTAAAACATGCATGTGGAACCCAGAGTATGATCCACCGTGTGATCGGGAAACGTGTTCAAATGTGTCTCGTTTTCGTCCCCTGGTACTCGGGTGCAACATTCCAGATGCTTTACTAACACTCTCCCCACTTGGAGAGTCAGTGCCTTTAACCTCCTGTTTGTCCCAGTTTGTAATTTCTGTGGAAAATGAACAGGAATAGGGAGAACGAAAGAGAGACTAGCTGGAGGTGTCTGGACGGGCAAATTTAACTCTCATTTCCCACCAGGAAGAGGAATTAACCAAAGGCTCAGCATGCCGTGCCAGAACTACACTAGGGCCTGAACTAATCCTGCGGTGTTGCGGCCAGCTCACAAGAAAGCGAGTTGAAGAAACGAGCTCAGGGGCACTGTAATTCACAAACCTGCAGAGTTATAAATGACAGCTATCGTCCAAAAATATATTGAAGTAAGGCTGCCAAGAGGACTTGAAAGCGGGGCAGAATTGCAGGAAATCGATTTCAGGAGGTACACTGGAATTGCATGTAAAGCATAGGAAAAGAGGCAGAACGTCCACAATGATGCACTTGGCCAAAAAGGGCGTATGCGTTTTTTCCTGAATTTATTCAGGAAAAAACGCATACGCCCTTTTTGGCCAACCAAGCAAGCTTGCAAAGGATATTTGCACTACAATGAAGTCTCACTGCCCCACGGTCAAAAGGGCCATCTGAAAAAAGTGTAAAATCCAGAAAGGCAGGACAGGCCATGGAGAACTGGGAGCCTTGTTATGCTGATGGGCGGGATGTAAATTGCCAACAGCCACTCTGGAGAAGTGTATGGTGTTTCCTGAAACATCCAAAAAACAAAGCAACAGAGCCTAGGGCACTTCCACTTATGGTCCTATAGCTTAGGGAAATTAAAATCAAAAAGACACAGCCACCCCAAAGTTTGGGACGGCTCTGTTTACAAGAACCTCGTTTACGGTACAAGTTCAATATCACAGAAAGCGAAAAATGGATAAAGAAGTTGTGGTACTTACGTACAATGCAATATCACTCAGCAATGAAATCTATGTCATCAGGCCCGTAGCAGCATAATGAGTGGATTCAGGTATGATGATTCTAAGTGAAATAAGTCACACAGAAAAAGAAACACCATAAGATATCACTACTACACGGAAGGTAAACTTGGCTACACAAGAACTGAGTTACAAAACAGAACAGGGTCTCAAATGTAGAAAACCAACTTATGCTTGCTTGAGGGGAAAGGTGAGTTGGGGTGCTGCATGAAACCAGAGATTGAAATTAGCACAGATACCGTTCCATAAGCCAAATATGTAATAGACAAGAGCTACTCCTTGCTCAACGAAGTGGACTCAACACCCCATATTAAACGCCTAAGAATATACCTGACTAGTAAGAATATTAAAACCTACGGATTTATATGTCTCCGAAAGAGAATCAAGCGTGTGTACAGCAGCATAAACGCAGCAGTGATAGGATTGGTGAGGTTCGGTGAGCAAATGCAGACCCTTTGAAGTCATATTGCATAGTACCCATTCCATGGGTCTCAACTCTCCAAGTTTAAGGGATTCTTCCTTCAGCTAAAACATGCATGTGGAACACAGAGTATGATCCACCATGTGATCAGGAAACGTGTTCAAATGTGTCTCAGTTTTCGTCCCCTGGTACTCGGGTGGAACACTCCAGACGCTTTACTAACACTCTCTCCACTTGGAGAGTCAGTGCCTTTAACCTCCTGTATGGCCCAGTTTGCAATTTCTGCCGAAAATGTACAGGAACAAGGAGAACCAATGAGAAACTAGCTGGAGGTGTCTGGACGGGCAAATTTAACTCTCATTTCCCACCAGGAAGAGGAATTAACCAAAGGTTCAGCGTGCCGTGCCGGATCCACACTAGGGCCTGAAGCAATCCTGCGGTGTTGCGGCCAGCTCACAAAAAAGCGAGTTGAAGAAAGGAGCTCAGGGGCACTGTAATTCACAAACCTGCAGAGTTATAAATGACAGCTATCGTCCAAAAATATATTGAAGTAAGGCTGCCAAGAGGACTTGAAAGTGGTGCAGAATTGCACGAAACCGATTTCAGGAGGTAGACTGGAATTGCATGTAAAGCATAGGAAAAGAGGCAGAACGTCGACAACGATGCACTTGGCCAAAAAGGGCGTATGCATTTTTTCCTGAATATATTCAGGAAAAAACGCATACGCCCTTTTTGGCCAACCAAGAAAGCTTGCAAAGGAAATCTGCACTACAATGAAGTCTCACTGCCGCCCAGTCAAAAGGGCCATCTGAAAAAAGTGTAAAATCCAGAAAGGCAGGACAGGCCATGGAGAACTGGGAGCCTTGTTATGCTGGTGGGCGGGATGTAAATTGCCAACAGCCACTCTGGAGAAGTGTATGGTGTTTCCTGAAACATCTAAAGAACAAAGCAACAGAGCCTAGGGCACTTCCACTTATGGTCCTATAGCTTAGGGAAATTAAAATCAAAAAGACACAGCCACCCGAAAGTTTGGGACGGCTCTGTTTACAAGAACCTCGTTTACGGTACAAGTTCAATATCACAGAAAGCGAAAAATGGATAAAGAAGTTGTGGTACTTACGTACAATGCAATATCACTCAGCAATGAAATCTATGTCATCAGGCCCGTAGCAGCATAATGAGTGGATTCAGGTACGATGATTCTAAGTGAAATAAGTCACACAGAAAAAGAAACATCATAAGATATCACCAATACACGGAATGTAAACTTGGCTACACAGGAACTGAATTACAAAACAGAACAGGGTCTCAAATGAAGAAAACCAACTTATGCTTGCTTAAGGGGAAAGGTGAGTTGGGGTGCTGCATGAAACCAGAGATTGAAATTAGCACAGATACCGTTCCATAAGCCAAATATGCAATAGACAAGAGCTACTCCTTGCTGAACGAAGTGGACTCAACACCCCATATTAAACGCCTAAGAATATACCTGACTAGAAATAATCTTAAAACCTATGGATTTATATGTCTCCAAAAGAGAATCAAGCATGTGTACAGCGGCATAAACGCAGCAGTGATAGGATTGGTGAGGTTCGGTGAGCAAATGCAGACCCTTTGAAGTCATATTGCATGGTACCCATTCCATGGGTCTCAACTCTCCAGGTTTAAGGGATTCTTCCTTCAGCTGAAACATGCATGTGGAACCCAGAGTATGATCCACCGTGTGATCGGGAAACGTGTTCAAAAGTGTCTCGTTTTCGTCCCTGGTACTCGGGTGCAACATTCCAGATGCTTTACTAACACTCTCCCCACTTGGAGAGTCAGTGCCTTTAACCTCCTGTTTGGCCCAGTTTGTAATTTCTGTGGAAAATGAACAGGAATAGGGAGAACAAAAGAGAGACTAGCTGGAGGTGTCTGGACGGGAAAATTTAACTCTCATTTACCACCAGGAAGAGGAATTAACCAAAGGCTCAGCGTGCCTTGCCGGAACTACACTAGGGCCTGAAGCAATCCTGCGGTGTTGCGGCCAGCTCACAAGAAAACGAGTTGAAGAAACGAGCTCAGGGGCACTGTAATTCACAAACATGCAGAGTTATAAATTACAGCTATCGTCCAAAAATATATTGAAGTAAGGCTGCCAAGAGGACTTGAAAGTGGGGCAGAATGGCAGGAAACGATTTCAGGAGGTACACTGGAATTGCATGTAAAGCATAGGAAAAGAGGCAGAACGTCCACAATGATGCACTTGGCCAAAAAGGGCGTATGCGTTTTTTCCTGAATTTATTCAGGAAAAAACGCATACGCCCTTTTTGGCCAACCAAGCAAGCTTGCAAAGGATATTTGCACTACAATGAAGTCTCACTGCCCCACGGTCAAAAGGGCCATCTGAAAAAAGTGTAAAATCCAGAAAGGCAGGACAGGCCATGGAGAACTGGGAGCCTTGTTATGCTGGTGGGCGGGATGTAAATTGCCAACAGCCACTCTGGAGAAGTGTATGGTGTTTCCTGAAACATCTAAAAAACAAAGCAACAGAGCCTAGGGCACTTCCACTTATGGTCCTATAGCTTAGGGAAATTAAAATCAAAAAGACACAGCCACCCGAAAGTTTGGGACGGTTCTGTTTACAAGAACCTCGTTTACGGTACAAGTTCAATATCACAGAAAGCGAAAAATGGATAAAGAAGTTGTGGTACTTACGTACAATGCAATATCACTCAGCAATGAAATCTATGTCATCAGGCCCGTAGCAGCATAATGAGTGGATTCAGGTACGATGATTCTAAGTGAAATAAATCACACAGAAAAAGAAACATCATAAGATATCACTACTACACGGAATGTAAACTTGGCTACACAGGAACTGAATTACAAAACAGAACAGGGTCTCAAATGTAGAAAACCAACTTATGCTTGCTTAAGGGGAAAGGTGAGTTGGGGTGCGGCATAAAACCAGAGATTGAAATTAGCACAGATACCGTTCCATAAGCCAAATATGTAATAGGCAAGAGCTACTCCTTGCTCAACGAAGTGGACTCAACACCCCATATTAAACGCCTAAGAATATACCTGACTAGTAAGAATATTAAAACCTACCGATTTATATGTCTCTGAAAGAGAATCAAGCGTGTGTACGGCGGCATAAACGCAGCAGTGATAGGATTGCTGAAGTTTGGTGAGCAAATGCAGACCCTTTGAAGTCATATTGCACGGTACCCATTCCATGGGTCTCAACTCTCCAGGTTTAAGGGATTCTTCCTTCAGCTAAAACATGCATGTGGAACCCAGAGTATGATCCACCGAGTGATCGGGAAACGTGTTCAAATGTGTCTCAGTTTTCGTCCCGTGGAACTCGGGTGCAACATTCCAGATGCTTTACTAACACTCTCCCCACTTGGAGAGTCAGTGCCTTTAACCTCCTGTTTGGCCCAGTTTGCAATTTCTGTGGAAAATGAACAGGAATAGGGAGAACCAATGAGAAACTAGCTGGAGGTGTCTGGACGGGCAAATTTAACTCTCATTTCCCACCAGAAAGAGGAATTAACCAAAGGCTCAGCATGCCGTGCCGGAACCACACTAGGGCCTGAAGCAATCCTGCGGTGTTGCGGCCAGCTCACAAGAAAGCGAGTTGAAGAAAGGAGCTGAGGGGCACTGTAATTCACTAACCTGCAGAGTTATAAATGACAGCTATCGTCCAAAAATATATTGAAGTAAGGCTGCCAAGAGGACTTGAAAGCGGGGCAGAATTGCAGGAAACCGATTTCAGGAGGTAGACAGGAATTGCATGTAAAGCATAGGAAAAGAGGCAGAACGTCCACAATGATGCACTTGGCCAAAAAGGGCGTATGCGTTTTTTCCTGAATATATTCAGGAAAAAACGCATACGCCCTTTTTGGCCAACCAAGCAAGCTTGCAAAGGAAATCTGCACTACAGTGAAATCTCACTGTCCCCCGGTCAAAAGGGCCATCTGAAAAAAGTGTAAAATCCAGAAAGGCAGGACAGGCCATGGAGAACTGGGAGCCTTGTTATGCTGGTGGGCGGGATGTAAATTGCCAACAGCCACTCTGGAGAAGTGTATGGTGTTTCCTGAAACATCTAAAAAACTAAGCAACAGAGCCTAGGGCACTTCCACTTATGGTCCTATAGCTTAGGAAAATTAAAATCAAAAAGACACAGCCACCCCAAAGTTTGGAACGGCTCTGTTTACAAGAACCTCGTTTACGGTACAAGTTCAATATCACAGAAAGCGAAAAATGGATAAAGAATTTGTGGTACTTACGTACAATGCAATATCACTCAGCAATGAAATCTTGTCATCAGGCCCGTCGCAGCATAATGAGTGGATTCAGGTACGATGATTCTAAGTGAAATAAGTCACACAGAAAAAGAAACATCATAACATATCACTACTACGGAATTTAAACTTGGCTACACAGGAACTGAATTACAAAACAGAACAGGGTCTCAAATGTAGAACACCAACTTATGCTTGCTTAAGGGGAAAGGTGAGTTGGGGTGCTGCATGAAACCAGAGATTGAAATTAGCACAGATACCGTTCCATAAGCCAAATATGTAATAGACAAGAGCTACTCCTTGCTCAACGAAGTGGACTCAACACACCATATTAAACGCCTAAGAATATACCTTACTAGAAATAATCTTAAAACCTACGGATTTATATGTCTCCGAAAGACAATCAAGCGTGTGTACAGCGGCATAAACGCAGCAGTGATAGGATTGGTGAGGTTCGGTGAGCAAATGCAGACCCTTTGAAGTCATATTGCATGGTACCCATTCCATGGGTCTCAACTCTCCAGGTTTAAGGGATTCTTCCTTCAGCTAAAACATGCATGTGGAACCCAGAGTATGATCCAACGTGTGATCGGGAAACGTGTTCAAATGTGTCTCGTTTTCGTCCCCTGGTACTCGGGTGCAACATTCCAGATGCTTTACTAACACTCTCCCCACTTGGAGAGTCAGTGCCTTTAACCTCCTGTTTGACCCAGTTTGTAATTTCTGTGGAAAATTAACAGGAATAGGGAGAACGAAAGAGAGACTAGCTGGAGGTGTCTGGACGGGCAAATTTAACTCTCATTTCCCACCAGGAAGAGGAATTAACCAAAGGCTCAGCATGCCGTGCCGGAACTACACTAGGGCCTGAAGCAATCCTGCGGTGTTGCGGCCAGCTCACAAGAAAGCGAGTTGAAGAAACGAGCTCAGGGGCACTGTAATTCACAAACCTGCAGAGTTATAAATGACAGCGATCGTCCAAAAATATATTGAAGTAAGGCTGCCAAGAGGACTTGAAAGCGGGGCAGAATTGCAGGAAATCGATTTCAGGAGGTACACTGGAATTGCATGTAAAGCATAGGAAAAGAGGCAGAACGTCCACAATGATGCACTTGGCCAAAAAGGGCGTATGCGTTTTTTCCTGAATATATTCAGGAAAAAACGCATACGCCCATTTTGGCCAACCAAGCAAGCTTGCAAAGGATATCTGCACGACAATGAAGTCTCACTGCCCCCCGGTCAAAAGGGCCATCTGAAAAAAGTGTAAAATCCAGAAAGGCAGGACAGGCCATGGAGAACTGGGAGCCTTGTTATGCTGATGGGCGGGATGTAAATTGCCAACAGCCACTCTGGTGAAGTGTATGGTGTTTCCTGAAACATCTAAAAAACAAAGCAACAGAGCCTAGGGCACTTCCACTTATGGTCCTATAGCTTAGGGAAATTAAAATCAAAAAGACACAGCCACCCCAAAGTTTGGGACGGCTCTGTTTACAAGAACCACGTTTACGGTACAAGTTCAATATCACAGAAAGCGAAAAATGGATAAAGTTGTGGTACTTACGTACAATGCAATATCACTCAGCAATGAAATCTATGTCATCAGGCCCGTAGCAGCATAATGAGTGGATGCAGGTACGATGATTCTAAGTGAAATAAGTCACACAGAAAAAGAAACATCATAAGATATCACTATTACACGGAATGTAAACTTGGCTACACAGGAACTGAATTACAAAACAGAGCAGGGTGTCAAATGTAGAAAACCAACTTATGCTTGCTTAAGGGGAAAGGTGAGTTGGGGTGCTGCATAAAACCAGAGATTAAAATTAGCACAGATACCGTTCCATAAGCCAAATATGTAATAGACAAGAGCTACTCCTTGCTCAACGCAGTGGACTCAACACCCCATATTAAACGCCTAAGAATATACCTCACTAGAAATAATCTTAAAACCTACGCATTTATATGTCTCCGAAAGAGAATCAAGCCTGTGTACGGCTGCATAAACGCAGCAGTGATAGGATTGGTGAGGTTCGGTGAGCAAATGCAGACCCTTTGAAGTCATACTGCATGGTACCCATTCCATGGGTCTCAACTCTCCAGGTTTAAGGGATTCTTCCTTCAGCTGAAACATGCATGTGGAACCCAGAGTATGATCCACCGTGTGATCAGGAAAATTGTTCAAATGTGTCTCAGTTTTCGTCCCCTGGTACTCGGGTGCAACATTCAAGACGCTTTACTAACACTCTCCCCACTTGGAGAGTCAGTGCCTTTAAACTCCTGTTTGGCCCAGTTTGCAATTTCTGCGGAAAATGTACAGGAATAGGGAGAACCAATGAGAAACTAGCTGGAGGTGTGTGGACGGGCAAATTTAACTCTCATTTCCCACCAGGAAGAGGAATTAACCAAAGGCTCAGCGTGCCGTGCCGGAACCACACTAGGGCCTGAAGCAATCCTGCGGTGTTGCGGCCAGCTCACAAGAAAGTGACTTGAAGAAACGAGCTCAGGGGCACTGTAATTCACAAACCTGCAGAGTTATAAATGACAGCTATCGTCCAAAAATATATTGAAGTAAGGCTGCCAAGAGGACTTGAAAGCGGGGCAGAATTGCAGGAAACCGATTTCAGGAGGTAGACGGGAATTGCATGTAAAGCATAGGAAAAGAGGCAGAACGTCCACAATGATGCACTTGGCCAAAAAGGGCGTATGCGTTTTTTCCTGAATATATTCAGGAAAAAACGCATACGCCCTTTTTGGCCAACCAAGCAAGCTTGCAAAGGAAATCTGCACTACAATGAAGTCTCACTGCCCCCCGGTCAAAAGGGCCATCTGAAAAAAGTGTAAAATCCAGAAAGACAGGACAGGCCATGGAGAACTGGGAGCCTTGTTATGCTGATGGGCGGGATGTAAATTGCCAACAGCCACTCTGGAGAAGTGTATGGTGTTTCCTGAAACATCTAAAAAACTAAGCAACAGAGCCTAGGGCACTTCCACTTATGGTCCTATAGCTTAGGGAAATTAAAATCAAAAAGACACAGCCACCCCAAAGATTGGGAAGGCTCTGTTTACAAGAATCTCGTTTACGGTACAAGTTCAATATCACAGAAAGCAAAAAATGGATAAAGAATTTGTGGTACTTACGTACAATGCAATATCACTCAGCAATGAAATCTATGTCATCAGGCCCGTAGCAGCATAATGAGTGGATGCAGGTACGATGATTCTAAGTGAAATAAGTCACACAGAAAAAGAAACATCATAAGGTATCACTACTACACGGAATGTAAACTTGGCTACACAGGAACTGAATTACAAAACAGAAAAGGGTCTCAAATGTAGAAAACCAACTTATGCTTGCTTAAGGGGAAAGGTGAGTTGGGGTGCTGCATAAAACCAGAGATTGAAATTAGCACAGATACCGTTCCATAAGCCAAATATGTAATAGACAAGAGCTACTCCTTGCTCAACGCAGTGGACTCAACACCACATATTAAACGCCTAAGAATATACCTGACTAGAAATAATCTTAAAACCTATGGATTTATATGTCTCCGAAAGAGAATCAAGCGTGTGTACGGCGGCATAAACGCAGCAGTGATAGGATTGGTGAGGTTCGGTGAGCAAATGCAGACCCTTTGAAGTCATACTGCATGGTACCCATTCCATAGGTCTCAACTCTCCAGGTTTAAGGGATTCTTCCTTCAGCTGAAACATGCATGTGGAACACAGAGTATGATCCACCGTGTGATCGGGAAACGTGTTCAAATGTGTCTCAGTTTTCGTCCCCTGGTACTCGGGTGCAACATTCAAGACGCTTTACTAACACTCTCCCCACTTGGAGACTCAGTGCCTTTAAACTACTGTTTGGTCCAGTTTGCAATTTCTGCGGAAAATGTACAGGAATAGGGAGAACCAATGAGAGACTAGCTGGAGGTGTGTGGACGGGCAAATTTAACTCTCATTTCCCACCAGGAAGAGGAATTAACCAAAGGCTCAGCGTGCCGTGCCGGAACCACACTAGGGCCTGAAGCAATCCTGCGGTGTTGCGGCCAGCTCACAAGAAAGCGAGTTGAAGAAACGAGCTCAGGGGCACTGTAATTCACAAACCTGCAGAGTTATAAATGACAGCTATCGTCCAAAAATATATTGAAGTAAGGCTGCCAAGAGGACTTGAAAGCGGGGCAGAATTGCAGGAAACCAATTTCAGGAGGTAGACGGGAATTGCATGTAAAGCATAGGAAAAGAGGCAGAACGTCCACAATGATGCACTTGGCCAAAAAGGGAGTATGCGTTTTTCCCTGAATATATTCAGGATATATATTCAGGATATATATTCAGGATATATATTCCTGAATATATTCAGGAAAAAACGCATATGCCCTTTTTGGCCAACCAAGCAAGCTTTCAAAGGAAATCTGCACTACAATGAAGTCTCACTGCCCCCCGGTCAAAAGGGCCATCTGAAAAAAGTGTAAAATCCAGAAAGGCAGGACAGGCCATGGAGAACTGGGAGCCTTGTTATGCTGATGGGCGGGATGTAAATTGCCAACAGCCACTCTGGAGAAGTGTATGGTGTTTCCTGAAACATCTAAAAAACTAAGCAACAGAGCCTAGGGCACTTCCACTTATGGTCCTATAGCTTAGGGAAATTAAAATCAAAAAGACACAGCCACCCCAAAGATTGGGAAGGCTCTGTTTACAAGAACCTCGTTTACGGTACAAGTTCAATATCACAGAAAGCAAAAAATGGATAAAGAAGTTGTGGTATTACGTACAATGCAATATCACTCAGCAATGAAATCTATGTCATCAGGCCCGTAGCAGCATAATGAGTGGATTCAGGTACGATGATTCTAAGTGAAATAAGTCACACAGAAAAAGAAACATCATAAGGTATCACTACTGCACGGAATGTAAACTTGGCTACACAGGAACTGAATTACAAAACAGAACAGGGTCTCAAATGTAGAAAACCAACTTATGCTTGCTTAAGGGGAAAGGTGAGTTGGGGTGCTGCATAAAACCAGAGATTGAAATTAGCACAGATACCGTTCCATAAGCCAAATATGTAATAGACAAGAGCTACTCCTTGCTCAACGCAGTGGACTCAACACCCCATATTAAACGCCTAAGAATATACCTGACTAGAAATAATCTTAAAACCTATGGATTTATATGTCTCCGAAAGAGAATCAAGCATGTGTACGGCGGCATAAACGCAGCAGTGATAGGATTGGTGAGGTTCGGTGAGCAAATGCAGACCCTTTGAAGTCATACTGCATGGTACCCATTCCATAGGTCTCAACTCTCCAGGTTTAAGGGATTCTTCCTTCAGCTAAAACATGCATGTGGAACCCAGAGTATGATCCACCGTGTGATCGGGAAACTTGTTCAAATGTGTCTCAGTTTTCGTCCCCTGGTACTCGGGTGCAACATTCCAGAAGCTTTACTAACACTCTCCCCACTTGGAGAGTTAGTGCCTTTAACCTCCTGTTTGGCCCAGTTTGCAATTTCTGTGGAAAATGAACAGGAATAGGGAGAACCAATGAGAGACTAGGTGGAGGTGTCTGGACGGGCAAATTTAACTCTCATTTCCCACCAGGAAGAGGAATTAACCAAAGTCTCAGCATGCCATGCCGGAAAGAAACTAGGACCTGAAGCAATCCTGCGGTGTTGCGGCCAGCTCACAAGAAAGCGAGTTGAAGAAAGGAGCTCAGGGGCACTGTAATTCACAAACCTGCAGAGTTATAAATGACAGCTATCTTCCAAAAATATATTGAAGTAAGGCAGCCAAGAGGAGTTGAAAGCGGGGCAGAATTGCAGGAAACCGATTTCAGGAGGTACACTGGAATTGCATGTAAAGCATAGGAAAAGAGGCAGAACGTCGACAATGATGCACTTGGCCAAAAAGGGCGTATGCGATTTTTCCTGAATATATTCAGGAAAAAACGCATACGCACTTTTTGGCCATCCAAGCAAGCTTGCAAAGGAAATCTGCACTACAATGAAGTCTCACTGCCCCCCAGTCAAACGGACCATCTGAAAAAGTCTAAAATCCAGAAAGGCAGGACAGGCTATGGAGAACTGGGAGCCTTGTTATGCTGATGGGCGGGATGTAAATTGCCAGCAGCCACTCTGGAGAAGTGTATGGTGTTTCCTGAAACATCAAAAAAACAAAGCAACAGAGCCTAGGGCACTTCCACTTATGGTCCTATAGCTTAGGGAAATTAAAATAAAAAAGACACAGCCACCCCAAAGTTTGGGACCGCTCTGTTTACAAGAACCTCATTTACCGTACAAGTTCAATATCACAGAAAGCGAAAAATGGATAAAGAATTTGTGGTACTTACGTACAATGCAATATCACTCAGCAATGAAATCTATGTCATCAGGCCCGTGTCAGCATAATGAGTGGATTCAGGTACGATGATTCTAAGTGAAATAAGTCACACAGAAAAAGAAACATCATAAGATATCACTAATACACGGAATGTAAACTTGGCTACACAAGAACTGAATTACAAAACAGAACAGGGTGTCAAATGTAGAAAACCAACTTATGCTTGCTTAAGGGGAAAGGTGAGTTGGGGTGCTGCATAAAACCAGAGATTGAAATTAGCACAGATACCGTTCCATAAGCCAAATATGTAATAGACAAGAGCTACTCCTTGCTCAACGAAGTGGACTCAACACCCCCTATTAAACGCCTAACAATATACCTGACTAGAAATAATCTTAAAACCTATGGATTTATATGTCTCCGAAAGAGAATCAAGCGTGTGTACAGCGGCATAAACGCAGCAGTGATAGGATTTGTGAGGTTCGGTGAGCAAATGCAGACCCTTTGAAGTCATATTGCATGGTACCCATTCCATGGGTCTCAACGCTCCATGTTTAAGGGATTCTTCCTTCAGCTAAAACATGCATGTGGAACCCAGAGTATGATCCACCGTATGATCCGAAAACGTGTTCAAATGTGTCTCAGTTTTCGTCCCCTGGTACTCGGGTGCAACATTCCAGACGCTTTACTAACACTCTCCCCACTTGGAGAGACAGTGCCTTTAAACTCCTGTTTGGCCCAGTTTGCAATTTCGGTGGAAAATGAACAGGAATAGGGAGAACCAATGAGAGACTAGGTGGAGGTGTCTGGACGGGCAAATTTAACTCTCATTTCCCACCAGGAAGAGGAATTAACCAAAGACTCAGCGTGCCATGCCAGAACCACACTAGGGCCAGAAGCAATCCTGCGGTGTTGCGGCCAGCTCACAAGAAAGCGAGTTGAAGAAAGGAGCTCAGGGGCACTGTAATTCACAAACCTGCAGAGTTATAAATGACAGCTATCTTCCAAAAATATATTGAAGTAAGGCTGCCAAGAGGAGTTGAACGCGGGGCAGAATTGCAGGAAACCGATTTCAGGAGGTAGACTGAAATTGCATGTAAAGCATAGGAAAAGAGGCAGAACGTCCACAATGATGCACTTGGCCAAAAAGGGCGTATGCGTTTTTTCCTGAATATATTCAGGAAAAAACGCATACGCCCTTTTTGGCCAACCAAGCAAGCTTGCAAAGGAAATCTGCACGACAATGAAGTCTCACTGACCCCCGGTCAAAGGGCCTTCTGAAAAAAGAGTAAAATCCAGAAAGGCAGGACAGGCCATGGAGAACTGGGAGCCTTGTTATGCTGATGGGCGGGATGTACATTGCCAACAGCCACTCTGGAGAAGTGTATGGTGTTTCCTGAAACATCCAAAAAACAAAGCAACAGAGCCTAGGGCACTTCCACTTATGGTCCTATAGCTTAGGGAAATTAAAATCAAAAAGACACAGCCACCCCAAAGGTTGGGCCGGCTCTGTTTACAGGAACCTCGTTTACGGTACAAGTTCAATATCGCAAAAAGCGAAAAATGGATAAAGAAGTTGTGGTACTTACGTACAATGCAATATCACTCAGCAATGAAATCTATGTCATCAGACCCGTAGCAGCATAATGAGTGGATTCATGTACGATGATTCTAAGTGAAATAAGTCACACAGAAAGAGAAACATCATAAGATATCACTACTACACGGAATGTAAACTTGGCTACACAGGAACTGAATTACAACACAGAACAGGGTCTCAAATGTAGAAAACCAACTTATGCTTGCTTAAGGGGAAAGGTGAGTTGGGGTGCTGCATAAAACCACACATTGAAATTAGCAGATACCGTTCCATAAGCCAAATATGTAATAGACAAGAGCTACTCCTTGCTCAACGAAGTGGACTCAACATCCCATATTAAAAGCCTAACAATATACCTGACTAGTAAGAATCTTAAAACCTATGGATTTATATGTCTCCGAAAGAGAATCAAGCATGTGTACAGCGGCATAAACGCAGCAGTGATAGGATTGGTGAGGTTCGGTGAGCAAATGCAGACCCTTTGAAGTCATATTGCATGGTACCCATTCCATGGTCTCAACTCTCCAGGTTTAAGGGATTCTTCCTTCAGCTAAAACATGCATGTGGAACCCAGAGTATGATCCACGGTGTGATCGGGAAACGTGTTCAAATGTGTCTCAGTTTTCGTCCCCTGGTACTCGGGTACAACATTCCAGACGCTTTACTAACACTCTCCCCACTTGGAGAGTCAGTGCCTTTAACCTCCTGTTTGGCCCAGTTTGCAGTTTCTGTGGA
This sequence comes from Leucopleurus acutus, assembly GCF_964270905.1. Classification (NCBI taxonomy): domain Eukaryota; kingdom Metazoa; phylum Chordata; class Mammalia; order Artiodactyla; family Delphinidae; genus Leucopleurus; species Leucopleurus acutus. The sequence continues at coordinate 97,235,313 of NC_139142.1, read as the reverse complement.
AGATGAACAGGAAGATGGAGAACCAAGGAGAGACTAGCTGGAGGTGTCTGGAAGGGCAAATTTAACTCTCATTTCCCACCAGGAAGAGGAATTGACCAAAGGCTCAGCGTGCCATGCCGGAACCACACTAGGGCCTGAAGCAATCCTGTGGTGTTGCGGCCAGCTCACAAAAAAGCGAGTTGAAGAAAGGAGCTCAGGGACACTGTAATTCACAACCCTACAGAGTTATAAATGACACTTATCGTCCAAAAATATATTGAAGTAAGGCTGCCAAGAGGACTTGAAAGCGGGGCAGAATTGCAGGAAACCGATTTCAGGAGGTAGACGGGAATTGCATGTAAAGCATAGGAAAAGAGGCAGAACGTCCACAATGATGCACTTTGCCAAAAAGGGCGTATGCGTTTTTTCCTGAATATAGGAAAAAACGCATACGCCCTTTTTGGCCAACCAAGCAAGCTTGCAAAGGAAATCTGCACTACAATGAAGTCTCACTGCCCCCCGGTCAAAAGGGCCATCTGAAAAAAGTGTAAAATCCAGAAAGGCAGGACAGGCCATGGAGAACTGGGAGCCTTGTTATGCTGATGGGCGGGATGTAAATTGCCAGCAGCAACTCTGGAGAAGTGTATGGTGTTTCCTGAAACATCCAAAAAACAAAGCAACAGAGCTTAGGGCACTTCCACTTATGGTCCTATAGCTTAGGGAAATTAAAATCAAAAAGACACAGCCACCCCAAGTTTGGGACGGCTCTGTTTACAAGAACCTCGTTTACGGTACAAGTTCAATATCACAGAAAGCGAAAAATGGATAAAGAAGTTGTGGTACTTACGTACAATGCAATATCACTCAGCAATGAAATCTATGTCATCAGGCCTGTAGCAGCATAATGAGTGGATTCAGGTACGATGATTCTAAGTGAAATAAGTCACACAGAAAAGGAAACATCATAAGATATCACTACTACACGGAATGTAAACTTGGCTACACAGGAACTGAATTACTAAACATAACAGGGTGTCAAATGCAGAAAACCAACTTATGCTTGCTTAAGTGGAAAGGTGAGTTGGGGTGCTGCATACAACAAGAGATTGAAATTAGCACAGATACCGTTCCATAAGCCAAATATGTAATAGACAAGAGCTACTCCTTGCTCAACGAAGTGGACTCAACACCCCATATTAAACGCCTAACAATATACCTGACTAGTAAGAATCTTAAAACCTATGGATTTATATGTCTCCGAAAGAGAATCAAGCGTGTGTACAGCGGCATAAATGCAGCAGTGATAGGATTGGTGAGGTTCGGTGAGCAAATGCAGACCCTTTGAAGTCATATTGCATGGTACCCATTCCATGGGTCTCAACTCTCCATGTTTAAGGGATTCTTCCTTCAGCTAAAACATGCATGTGGAACCCAGAGTATGATCCACCGTGTGATCGGAAAACGTGTTCAAATGTGTCTCAGTTTTCGTCCCCTGCTACTCGGGTGCAACATTCCAGACGCTTTACTAACACTCTCCCCACTTGGAGAGTCAGTGCCTTTAACCTCCTGTTTGGCCCAGTTTGCAATTTCGGTGGAAAATGAACAGGAATAGGGAGAACCAATGAGAGACTAGGTGGAGGTGTCTGGACGGGCAAATTTAACTCTCATTTCCCACCAGGAAGAGGAATTAACCAAAGGCTCAGCATGCCGTGCCGGTACCAAACTAGGGCCTGAAGCAATCATGCAGTGTTGCGGCCAGCTCACAAGAAAGCGAGTTGAAGAAAGGAGCTCAGGTGCACTGTAATTCACAAACCTGCAGAGTTATAAATGACAGCTATCGTCCAAAAATATATTGAAGTAAGGCTGCCAAGAGGAGTTGAAAGCGGGGCAGAATTGCAGGAAACCGATTTCAGGAGGTAGACTGGAATTGCATGTAAAGCATAGGAAAAGAGGCACAATGTCCACAATGATGCACTTGGCCAAAAAGGGCGTATGCGTTTTTTCCTGAATATATTCAGGAAAAAACGCGTACGCCCTTTTTGGCCAACCAAGCAAGCTTGCAAAGGAAATCTGCACTACAATGAAGTCTCAATGCCCCCCGGTGAAAAGGGCCATCTGAATAAAGTGTAAAATCCAGAAAGGCAGGACAGGCCAAGGAGAACTGGGAGCCTTGTTATGCTGATGGGCAGAATGTAAATTGCCAGCAGCCACTCTGGAGAAGTGTATGGTGTTTCCTGAAACATCCAAAAAACAAAGCAACAGAGCCTAGGGCACTTCCACTTATGGTCCTATAGCTTAGGGAAATTAAAATCAAAAGACACAGCCACCCCAAAGTTTGGGACGGCTCTGTTTACAAGAACCTCGTTTACGGTACAAGTTCAATATCACAGAAAGCGAAAAATGGATAAAGAAGTTGTGGTACTTACGTACAATGCAATATCACTCAGCAATGAAATCTATGTCATCAGGCCCGTAGCAGCATAATGAGTGGATTCAGGTACGATGATTCTAAGTGAAATAAGTCACACAGAAAAAGAAACATCATAAGATATCCCTAATACACGGAATGTAAACTTGGCTACACAGGAACTGAATTACAAAACAGAACAGGGTCTCAAATGTAGAAAACCAACTTATGCTTGCTTAAGGGGAAAGGTGAGTTGGGGTGCTGCATGAAACCAGAGATTGAAATTAGCACAGATACCGTTCCATAAGCCAAATATGTAATAGACAAGAGCTACTCCTTTCTCAACGAAGTGGACTCAACACCCCATATTAAACGCCTAAGAATATACCTGACTAGTAAGAATCTTAAAACCTTTGGATTTATATGTCTCCGAAAGAGAATCAAGCGTCTGTACAGCAGCATAAACGCAGCAGTGATAGGATTGGTGAGGTTCGGTGAGCAAATGCAGACCCTTTGAAGTCATATTGCATGGTACCCATTCCATGGGTCTCAACTCTCCAGGTTTAAGGGATTCTTCCTTCAGCTAAAACATGCATGTGGAACGGAGTGTATGATCCACCGTGTGATCGGGAAACGTGTTCAAATGTGTCTCAGTTTTCGTCCCCTGGTACTCGGGTGCAACATTCCAGACGCTTTACTAACACTCTCCCCACTTGGAGAGTCAGTGCCTTTAACCTCCTGTTTGGCCCAGTTTGCAATTTCTTCGGAAGATGAACAGGAATAAGGAGAAGCAATGGGAGACTATCTGTAGGTGTCTGGAAGGGCAAATTTAACTCTCATTTCCCACCAGGAAGATAAATGAACCAAAGGCTCCGCGTGCCATGCTGGAACTAGATTAGGGCCTGAGGAGATCCTGTGGTGTTGCGGCCAGCTCACAAGAAAGCGAGTTGAAGAAAGGAGCTCAGGGGCACTGTAATTCAGAAACCTGCGGAGTTATAAATGACAGCTATCATCCAAAATTATACTGAAGTAAGGCTGCGAAGAGGACTTGAATGCGGGGCAGAATTGCTGGAAACTGATTTCAGAACGTACACGGGAGTAGCTCTTAAAGCATAGGAAAAGAGACAGAACTTGGAAAATAATGCACTTGGCAAAAAAGGGCATATGTGTTTTATCCAGAGCTCTCATACCTGAGGGGAGGAGATTCCCAGCAGGCTCCAACTGCCACCTGAGGGCTCACATTGCCAAGGCAACGTGAGCATGCCAGGCAGGAGTTACCTCACAGCAGAGGTCCCACCTCACAGAAGGGTGAGAAACCCAGCCAACATCAGACTCTCACCAGAGGGCCCACATCACCAAGGGGATGGGAACCAGGCAGGAGTGTCTTCACATCAGTGGGGCCACATCATCAAAAGCTGAGGTACTCAGCACATGTGTCCTCAAACCAGAGGACCCACATCACCAAGGACCTCGGAGTGAGGCAGGCAGGAGTAGCCTCACAACACTGGGCCCATAGAATAAAAAAGTGAGGAATCCAGCAGTTGGAACCTCCCAGCAGGCGGCCCAGAGCACCGAGGCCATGGGATCCAGGCCACAGTGAACTCACAGAAGAGGGCCCATGTCATGAAACTGAGCAACCCAGCCATTGGGACCTCAGAGCAGGAGGCCCACATCCCCATGGGGATGGAATTCTGGTAGGAGTGTCCTCGCACCACTGAGAACGTATCAGAAAATTTTGGGCGACCAGCAGTTAGGGCCTGACGCCAGAGGACCCTCATCACCAAGGGAAGGAGGCTCCCAGCAGGCTCCAACTGCCACCAGAGGGCTGACGTCACCAAGGCGATGTGTGCCAACCAGGCACGAATGACCTCACAGCAGAGGGCCCACCTCAGAGAAGTGTGACGAACCCAGTCAGGATCAGACTCGCACCAGAGGGCCCACATCACCAAATGGATTGGAACCAGGCAGGAGTGTCCTCACATGAGTAGGGCCACATCATCTAAAGGTGAGGAACCCAGAACATGTGGCTTCAAACCATAGGACACCCATCACCAAGGGGCTGGGAGTGAGGCAGGCAGGAGGAGCCTCATAACAGAGGGCCCAAAAATAAGAAAGGTGAGGAATCCAGCAGTTGGAACCTCCCAGCAGGCGGCCCAGAGCACAGAGGCTAGAGGAACCAGGCCAGAGTGAACTAACACCAGACAGCCCACATCATGAAACTGTGAGCAACCCAGACATTGGGACCTCAGAGCAGAAGGCCCACATCCCCATGGTGATGGGAACATGACAGGAGTGTCCTGGCATCACTGGGCTCACATCAGAAAACGTGGGGTGCTCAGAAGTTAGGGCCTGACGCTAGAGGGCACTCATCACCGAGAGGAGGAGGCTCCCAGCAGGCTCCAGCTGCCACCAGAGGGCCAACGTCGCCAAGGTGATGTGTGCCAGCCTGGCAGGAGTGACCTCACAGCAGAGGGCCCACCTCACAGAAGGGTGAGGAACACAGCCAGGATCAGACTCTCACCAGAGGGCCCACATCACCAAGGGGATGGGAACCAGGCAGGAGTGTCCCCACACCAGTGGGACAACATCATCGAAAGGTGAGGATCCCAGCACATGTGTCCTCAAACCAGAGGAACCACATCACCAAGGGGTTCGGAATGAGGCTGGCAGGACTGGCCTCACAACACAGGGTCCATAGAATATAAAAGTTGAGGAATCCAGCAGTTGGAACCTCCCAGCAAGTGGCCCAGAGCACCGAGGCTATGGGATCCAGGCCGCAGTGAACTCACAGCAGAGGGCCCACATCATGAACCTGTGAGCAGCCCAGCTGTTGGGACCTCAGAACAGAAGGCCCACATCCCCATTGGGATGGGAACCTGGCAGGAGTGGCTTTGCACCACTTAGCACATATCAGAAAATGTTAGGAGCCCAGCAGTTAGGGCCTGATGCCAGGGGGCCCTCATAACTGAGGGGAGGAGACTCCCAGCAGGTTCCAACTGCCAACAGAGGGCCCACGTCTACAAGGTGGCATGCGCCAGCCAGGCAGTAGTGACCTCACAGCAGAGGGCCTATCTCACAGAAGGGTGAGGAACCGAGGCAGGATGAGACTCTCACCAGAGGGCCCACAACACCAAGGGGATGGGAACCAGTCAGGACTGTCCTCCCACCAGTGGGGCCACATCATCGAAAGGTGAGGAACCCAGCACATGTGGCCTCATATCAGAGGACATACATCACAAAGGGGATGGGAGTGAGGCAGGTAGGAGTAGCCTAAAAACAGAGGGCCCAAAGAATAAAAAAAGTGAGGAATCCAGCATTTGGAACCTCCCAGCAGGCGGCCGAGAGCACAGAAGCTATGGGATGCAGGCAGGAGTGAACTAACAGCAGAGAGCCCACATCATGAAACTGTGAGCAACCCAGGCATTGGGACCTCAGAGCAGAAAGCCCACATCCCCATGGGGATGGGAACCTGACAGGAGTGTCCTGGCATCACTGGGCTCACATCAGAAAACGTGGGGAGCCCAGCAGTTAGAGCCTGATGCTAGAGGGCCGTCATCACCGAGGGCAGGAGGCTCCCAGCAGGTTCCATGTGCCAACAGAGGGCCCACGTCGCCAAGGTGATGTGTGCCAGACAGGCATGATTGACCTCACAGCAGAGGGCCCACCTCACAGAAGGGTGAGGAACCCAGCCAGGATCAGACTCTCACCTGAGGGCCCACATCAGCAAGGGGATGGGAACCAGTCAGGACTGTCTTCCCTCCAGTGGGGTCACATCATCGAAAGGTGCGGAACCCAGCACATGTGGCCTCAAATCAGAGGACACATATCACAAAGGGAATGGGAGTGAGGCAGGCAGGAGTAGCCTAAAATCAGAGGGCCCAAAGAATAAGAAAGGTGAGGAATCCAGCAGTTGGAACCTCCCAGCAGGCGGCCCAGAGCACAGAAGCTATGGGATGCAGGCAGGAGTGAACTAATACCAGAGAGCCCACATCATGAAACTGTGAGCAACCCAGGCTTTGGGACCTCAGAGCAGAAGGCCCACATCCCAATGGGGATGTGAACCTGGCTGGAGTGTCCTCGCACCACTGGGCGCACATCACAAAATGTGGGGAGCCCAGCAGGTAAGGCCTGATGCCAGAGGGCCCTCATCACCGAGGAGAGGAGGCTCCCAGCAGGCTCCAAGTGCCACCAGAGGGCTCATGTCCACAAGGCGAGGTGAGCAAGCCAGGCAGGAGTGACCTCACATCAGACGGCCTACCTCACAGATGGGTGAGGAACCCAGCCAGGATCAGACTCTCAACAGAGGGCCCACATCACCAAGGGGTTGTGAACCAGGCAGGAGTCTCCTAAGACCATTGGTCCCACATCATCGAAAGGTGAGGAACCCAGCACATGTGGCCTCAAACCAGACGACACACATCACGAAGGGGATGGGAGTGAGGCAGGCAGGAGGATCCTCACAACAGAGGGCCCAAAAAATTAAAAAAGTGAGGAATCCAGCAGTTGGAACCTCCCAGCAGGCGGCCAAGAGCACAGAGGCTATGGGATCCAGGCTTCTGTGAACACCAGAGAGCCCACATCATGAAAATGTGAACAACCCAGCCGTTGGGACCTCAGAGCAGAAGGCCCACAACCCCATGGAGATGGGATCCTAAGAGGAGTGCCAAAGCATCACCGGGCTCCCTAAGAAAAGTTGGTGAGTCCAGCAGTTAGGGCCTGACGCAAGAGGGTCCTCATCACCGGGGGGAGGAGATTCCCAGCACGCTCCAACTGCCACCACACGGCTGACTTCACCAAGGCAATGTGTGCCAGCCATGCAGGAGTGACCTATCAGCAGAGGGTCTCCCTCACAGGTGGGTGAGGAACAAAGCCAGGAACAGACTCTCACCAGGGGGTCCACATAACCACGTGGATGAGAACCAAGCAGGAGTGTCCTCACACTAGTGGGGCCACATCATCGAAAGGTGAGGAACCCAGCAAAGGTGGCCACAAACCAGAGGACCCACATCACCAAGGGGTTGAGAGTGAGGTAGGTGTCTGGACGGGTATATTTAACACTCATTTCCCACCAGGAAGAGAAATTAACCAAAGGCTCAGCGTGCCCTGCCAGAAGCAGATTAGGGCCTGAAGCAGTCTTGCGGGTTTGCGGCCAGCTCACAAGAAAGCGAGTTGAAGAAAGGAGCTCAGGGGCCCTGTAATTCACAAACCTGGAGAGTTATAAATAACAGATAACGTCCAAAAATATATTGAAGTAAGGCTGCGAAGAGGACTTGAAAGCGGGGCAGAATTTCAGGAAACCGATTTCAGGAGGTAGACTGGAATTGCATTTAAAGCATAGGAAAAGAGGCAGAACATCGACAATGATGCACTTGGCAACAAAGGGCGTATGAGTTTGTTCCTGAATATATTCAGGAAAAAACACATATGCCCTTTTTGGCAAACCAAGCAAGCTTGCAATGGAAATCCGAACTACTATGAAGTGTCACTTCCCCCCGGTCTAAAGGGCCATCTGAGAAAAGTGTAAAATCCAGAAAGGCAAGACAGGCCATGGGGAAAAAGGAGCCTTGTTATGCTGATGGGCGGGATGTAAATTGCCAACAGCCACTCTGGAGAAGTGTATGGTGTTTCCTGATACATCTGAAAAACAAAGCAACAGAGTCTAGGGCATTTCCACTTATGGTCCTATAGCTTAGGGAAATTAAAATCAAAAAGACACAGCCACCCCAAAATTTGGGACGGCTCTGTTTACAGGAACCTCTTCTACAGTACGAGTTAAATATCCCAGAGAACAAATAATTGATAAAGAAGTTGCGGTACTTACGTACAACAGAATACCACTCAGCAATGAAATCTGTGTCACCAGGCCTGTACCAGCATAATGAGTGGATTGAGGCATGATGATTCTAAGTGAAATAAGTCACACAGAAAAAGAAACATCATAAGGTATCACTAATGCACGGAATGTAAACTTGGCTACACATGAACTGAATTACAAAACAGAACAGGGTCTCAAGATTAAAAAACCAACTTATGCTTGCTTAAAGGGAAAAGTGAGTTAAGGGGGTGCTGCATAAAACCAGAGATTGAAATTAGCACAGATACCGTTCCATAAGCCAAATATGTAATAGACAAGACCTACCCCCTGCTCAACGAAATGGACTCAACAATGAGGTATCACCTCACACCTGTTAGAATGGGCATCATCTGGAAATCTACAAACAACAAATGCTGGAAAGGGTGTGGAGAAAAGGAACCCTCTTCCACTATTGTTGGGAATATAAGTTGATACAGTCACTATGGAGAACAATATGGAGTTTCTTAAGAAACTAATAATAGAATTACCATATGATACAGCGATCCCAGGACTGGACATATACCCAGACAAAACCATAAATCAAAAAGAGACATTCACCGCAATGTTCATTGCATCACTATTTACAATATCGAGGTAATGGAAGCAACCTAAATGCCCACAGACAGACGAATGCATAAAGATGTGGTACATATATAAAATGGAATATTACTAAGCCATGAAAGGAATGAAATTGGGTCATTTGTAGAGACGTCGATGGATCTAGAGACTGTCATACAGAGTGAAGTAAGTCAGAAAGAGAAAAACAAATCTTGTATATTCATGCATATATGTGGAACCTAGAAAAACTGTACAGATTAACCGTTTTGCAAGGCATAAATAGAGCAACAGATGTAGACAACAATCGTATGGACAACAAGGGGGGAAAGCTCTTGGAGGGGTGGTGGTGGGAGGAGTTGAGAGATTGGGATTGGCATGTAAACATTTATATGTATAAAATAGATAACCAATGAGAACCTGCTGTATAAAAATATAAAATAAAATTCAAAATTAAAAAGAAATAAAATTTAAAAAATAAAACAGAAAAAACAATTATTCCCTTCACATACATTTATATGAATAAATTATTTCCATGCTTATATCTGTAAATACAAAAAAGAGGAATAAAATCTACCTTGAACCAAAAACAAAAAAGAGAAAAAAAAAACAGAACCCACCAGTTACTCAGAGGAAAACCGTATCAGGGCACTTGCTCCAGTTGTAAACAATTCTGAAGTTGGTCAGTGGTGGGGAATCGTCTCCCATTCAGCCAGCAGCCCCCACACAACAAGCGTCCTCATTGCAAAGCTGGGGCACCGTGCCGAGGCATCTGTGAGTAAACGTGAGCTGAGCCCCAGGCCAGTTGCTGCTGAACTGTTCCCGCCCTTCCCAGGTAAAACACCTGAATATATACAAGGACTTGAAAGCCTAGAGGAAGGGCCATGGAGCCACACGAGTGACAGCATGCCAGCTGACTTGGTGCCTGCAGGCCAGCCAGGATGGTCCTGGCCCTGGGTGCTCTTCTGGAAGATTTCCATTTCCCTGCCTGAGATACCCGTCCTGTCCCTGCCCCCACTGCTTTTTTCCTTCCTCACCTCTGCCCAGGGAGAAATTCCAGCAGCAGGTATGGGTGACACATCCTCTTCTTTAGCAGGTGGCAGCCTGGCAACTGCTGCAGAAAGTCCAGCAGAGCCCCACTCACACTGGGCCATCCACAAAGCCGTGGCCTCTCACTCCCTCCCACCAGCCCAGCCCCGAGACTGCTGACAGGGCAGAGAAAATGGCGTCAGGCACAGCTGCAGGGGCTTTTGCTGCCTGGAGTGGTATTTATATTGATCTCAACCCAGGCACACCTGGGGAGGGCTGGCCGGCATGGTAAGGCTGCCCAGGTAGCCAATCATCACCCCTCAGGGGCTCACAGTTGCAGAAAATGGAACTTGCTGAACCAGCCAGGTCCAAGGAACAGGTGTGGGCTCCTGAGAGTCAGGATAGACAAGGGGCTGCAGCTTTGGCTTGTTTTCTAATCATTTTATCTGGCCCATGAGTGGGAGACAACTTCAAGAAAACCCTCTCCTAATGAGAGGAACCCAGGAGTCAGGGAGAGGAGGGGTGGGTGGTGGTTGGAGACAGAGGCCTGGTGCCCTGGGTGCAGTGGAAGTCTCTGGAAGACCAGGTGGAGGGAGGCCACACAGAGTGATGCCCAGGGTCACAGACCTGTCGGAGCTGCTGTTTGTTAGTTCAAGTCCTGCTCTGAGGTGCTCTGTGTCAGCTCTGAGCGACAGGTGAGCTGGGGGTGCTCTTCAATGAGGGCTATGTGCACGGTTCCTGTGTGCCCAGCCCTGCCACGGTACCTGCAAGGGTAGCTCTGTATCCTGGGAGGGGCCTGACCATGAGAGCCCCGTGGGCTGGGTTGGGGGTGGGGTACCTGCCCAGGAGAGCTCCATATCCTGGGATTGGCCTGACCACGAGAGCCCCATGGGCTGCTGGGGACCTGGTAAAGGATGTCAGGACAGTCAGTGAAGCCACCGAGGATATACCTCCAGTTGCTCCTGATTCCTACACCCTGCTGGTCATTCTACCAACCACCAGGACATGGTATTCTGTATTAGTCTTCAATGATGCCTTCTTTTGTATTCCATTAGTCCCAGAGTCACAAGAAATTTTGGCTTGTGAGTGGCAGGACTCAACATACAACTAAAACAATACTTCCGGGCCGTCTTGCCCCAAGGGTTCAAAAATTCCCACACCATCTTTGGGGAAAGCTTAGCTAAAGACCGAAAAGTTCTACCTCTGGAAAAGGAAACCCTCCTTCAATATGCAGACGACATTCTGATCGCCAGCCCTACTAAGGAGGCCTCTGAACTACCAAGCCAATAAAGGATAGAAGTTGTCCAAGAAAAAGCTCAAATATCACAGACTGCAGTGACCTGCCTGGGCTTCATTCTCACACAAGGTCAGAGAAGCCCATCCCAGGAAAGGGAAGAAACCATTTGCAGCCTTACCCCTTTCTAAAACTAGAAGACAGCTTAGGGGTTCCTGGGGAGGCCAGGGTTTGCTGCTTCTGGATCCCTAACTACAGTCTACTAGCTGGGCCTCTATATGAAACACTGAAAGGAAAAGATGATGATCCTTTTGAACAGAATCCAGAAGTGGCCTTTCAAGAATGGAAAGAGCAGTCAATTCAGACCCTTGCCCTGGAACTCCCTAATTGAGCTAAACCCTTTGACCTTTCCATTCCCGGTGAAAGGTGAATCGCCATTGGAGAATTAGTGCAAAAACTGGGACCACTTGAAATGGAACAACGCAAGAATGCCATCCAGGTAGGATAAACTACAGTCACCAAAGGGCTTGGCCCACTGCCACATCTGGCCAAGATACTGGCGGTATCTAAAAACCTGGAAATCAGCAGCCCAAAAGGCCACCTCCCTCCTAAGGGAAAAGGACCCCACGTGGTGATCCTAATCACCAACCATGCCCTGAAGTTGCAGGGTTCGCTCCGTGGGCACACCGACCTCGAGTGAGGAGGCCCTCCAACTCCAACATCCAGAGAGATAACCGGGGGCAACAGGGCACCATGACGACTCGTGTGAACATCACTTGACCTGGAGTTTCTCTCATAAAACAACAATAGTGTGTCCCGAAGGAGTAGACTACTGCTTGCAGGACTTCCTGCACCCGGAGGGGAGCTAATAATCTTGGCGGGGGAACCGTATATCACACCGTCACCATAGAAAAGCCTACAGACACCGTGATGATGGTGGCCAATAAGACCGGCTGGACTCCTGTTTACTTCAAAAGGCTGTTGACTCAGTGGCCATCATGGTCCTTGATCACCACTGACCCTGGACTGTCTGGGAGTTGAGCGGGCAGGGCTCTGACACCTGGTGCTGTTTTTACGTTAATTCAGGGGCCTAATTGAAGAAAGAGCAGACTACTGGTCAGAGCATCTAGGCTGGCAGAAACGGTCAGCCTAAGGTGGCCGAACAAATGTGGGGCGGGGTGAAACCGGCCCCCACAGCGTCTCTGCACATCTCTTTCCTGGACCCTTAAAGGTCATTAGAATCTATAACACTTCCAATGCTGGTGCTCAGGCGGACGAGCAGGGAGGCAGGGGTCCTGGGGCCAATCAACGTCACCTGGAGGCTGCTGGGGAGAAGTTCTGACCCTCGTCCCCTGGTATGAGGGCTCCCAACTCAGCACTCAGCAGTTACAGAAGAAGGGTCTGCACCCTCAGCACTCCAAGAATGAGGAACGGGACAAAAGACAGAGGAGGGGTTTGTCCCCAGCAAAGCCCATTAAAAATCCCTGGGAGATAAAAATAGAATGTGGGCAATAAAGTCAAGTCTGACCTTTTTTATCCTTTGTGCTTTGTCTAATTTCACGTGCTCCTAGGGTCCCGCATACAGAGGTTCCACACCCGGCACTTCAGACCAGATTTCCTGGTGCAGAATGGCTGGGTCGACACCTCAGCTCCTGGGGCCCAGTGCAGACTCCGAGATATAGAGCCTGAGCTGCAGCCAACCCGGCCCTTGAGAGCTCCGCCCCCTCCCTCTCACTGACTCTGACAGGATCTCTACACAGCAGCCCAGCCCACAGCCCACGGGGTAGTGCATGCTCTCACCTCTCCATTCTCTGATGAAAATATAAAGTTTCCTTTGCTTGGGAACCAAACTCAGTCTCGATCTGTTGGCCCCAATGACACTGGGCAGGGGGACCCTTGTTGGGGTCCACTCTGGAGGATCAGTAACAGAAATTGAGACTATTGTAACTTCAATGAACAGATGTGTGAGCCAAACTGTAGTTAACATAGAACAGTTTATAAGGCTCGGGTAAAATAAGATGTTTCTAACACTTCCATTTGATATTTCCATCACTTTATTATAAGCAAGTTCAGTGAAAAGGTTTGTCTTATTTGTCAGGTCAATATTAGAGAAATGAAGTGATTTCTTTCCAAGGATGTACATCTAATAATCTTGGTTAAAGCTTCAATCTTGTTTTAAATGCTTTTCCATTGAAAATGATACCTCTCTTTCAGCTCCCCCATTTCTGAGAAGTATAAAATCTTATAATTTATTATTACCAAAGGGGAAAGGTGGGAGGAGGGATAAATTAACAGTTTGGAATTAACACATACACACTGCTATGTATAAAATAGATCATCAACAAGGAACTACTGTATAGCACAGGGAACTACACTCAATATTGTGCAATAACCTATAAGGGGAAATAATCGGAAAAAGAATAGATATTTTTATTGACATCATCTATCAATGACAGTTAAAGTGTAACCTAAGGGAAGCCGGTGGTGAGTGCTTCTGACCCTGAAGACTTCAGTCATCTAAAGTTTGGACTCTGCCTACTTCCCAAGGCCCTTAATGAACATATGTGTAGCCGTAGCTTAAAAAACTCCCCAGTTTGGGTTTCGGGGAGACACTGATTTTGAAAAAGCCCTGGTGTTCTCCTTACATGAATGGGACTCTTCCTACTGCTAAAACATGTCTGTCACACCCAGAGGATGGTATACCGTCTGATCGGGAAGAGTTTGGAAAAGGCATCTCATCTCCTCATCTCCTGGTGCTCGGGTTCACCCCTCCAGCGTCTTTACTAACAGTCTCCCCACTTGGAGATGTCAGCACTGTCAACATCCTGTTGCGTACAGTTTGGAATTTGTCCAGAGGATGAAGCGGAAGGATGAGGAACAATGAGAGACAAGTCCTAGGTGTTCAGACAGGCACATGTCACTCTAATTTCCAATCAGGAAGACGAATTGACCAAAGGCTAGGGTTGCCTATGGAAACAGTATAGGGCTTGAGGAAATCCCACTGCTTTGTGGCCAGTTCCCATAAACACAAGTTGAACAATGGAACTCAGGGGCAGTAAAATTCATGAAACTGCAGAGTTGAAAATATCTATCACTGAAAAATGTCTTGAGGAAAGTCAGAGAAAAGGATTGGTAAGCAAGGGAGAATGGCAGGAAAGGGATTTGAGGAGGTAGAAAGGACTCGCCATTAAGCACAAGAAAAGGGGCTGAACATTGCCAACATTGCAGTTGGCCAAAAAGGCTGTATGCGTTTTTTTCTGCATATATTCAAGAAAAGGGCATACACTTTTTTAGCCAACCAAACAGGTGGGCACTGGAAATCAATATTACAAAAGATATCACTTCGCATCAGTCAGAAGAGCCATCCTCATAAAGTGTAAACACCAGAAATGCAGGACAGGGCAAGGAGAAGAGGGAGCCCTGTGAGGCTTATAGTGGAAATGTATATGGCCAACGGCCATTCTGGAGAAGTGTATTGTGTTTACTGAAGCATCTAAAAAATGAGCTACAGAGCATAGGGCACTTGCACTCATGGGCGTATATCTTGGGAAAAACAAAAATCGAGAGGACAAAGGCACCCCAATGTTTACTGCCTCTCTGTTTAAAAGATCCTCGACTAGGATATAACTTAAATGTCTCTGGAGGGAAAAAATGGATAGAGATGTGGTACTTATGTAGAGTGGAATATTACTCAGCCTGGAAATCAATGAAATATGGCCAGTTGTAACAACTCCGGAGGAGTTACGTATGATCATTCTAAGTGACATAATTCAAAAAGAAAAAGACACATATCATAAGATATCACTTAAAGGTGGAATCCAAAATGGCTACACATGAAATAAATTACAAAACAAAAAGGTGGAATATATTGAAGTAAGGCTGCCAAGAGGACTTGAAAGCGGGGCAGAATTGCAGGAAACCGATTTCAGGAGGTAGACAGGAATTGCATGTAAAGCATAGGAAAAGAGGCAGAACGTCCACAATGATGCACTTGGCCAAAAAGGGCGTATGCGTTTTTTCCTGAATATATTCAGGAAAAAACGCATACGCCCTTTTTGGCCAACCAAGCAAGCTTGCAAAGGAAATCTGCACTACAATGAAGTCTCACTGCCCCCCGGTCAAAAGGGCCATCTGAAAAAAGTGTAAAATCCAGAAAGGCAGGACAGGCCATGGAGAACTGGGAGCCTTGTTATGCTGGTGGGCGGGATGTAAATTGCCAACAGCCACTCTGGAGAAGTGTATGGTGTTTCCTGAAACATCTAAAAAACAAAGCAACAGAGCCTAGGGCACTTCCACTTATGGTCCTATAGCTTAGGGAAATTAAAACAAAAAAGACACAGCCACCCAAAAGTTTGGGACGGCTCTGTTTACAAGAACCTCGTTTATGGTACAAGTTCAATATCACAGAAAGCGAAAAATGGATAAAGAAGTTGTGGTACTTACGTACAATGCAATATCACTCAGCAATGAAATCTATGTCATCAGGCCCGTAGCAGCATAATGAGTGGATTCAGGTACGATGATTCTAAGTGAAATAAGTCACACAGAAAAAGAAACATCATAAGATAATAGTACTACACGGAATGTAAACTTGGCTACACAGGAACTGAATTACAAAACAGAACAGGGTCTCAAATGTAGAAAACCAACTTATGCTTGCTTGAGGGGAAAGGTGAGTTGGGGTGCTGCATGAAACCAGAGATTGAAATTAGCACAGATACCGTTCCATAAGCCAAATATGTAATAGACAAGAGCTACTCCTTGCTCATCGAAGTGGAATCAACACCCCATATTAAACGTCTAAGAATATACCTGACTAGTAAGAATATTAAAACCTACGGATTTATATGTCTCCGAAAGAGAATCAAGCGTGTGTACAGCGGCATAAACGCAGCAGTGATAGGATTGGTGAGGTTCGGTGAGCAAATGCAGACCCTTTGAAGTCATACTGCATGGTACCCATTCCATGGGTCTCAACTCTCCAGGTTTAAGGGATTCTTCCTTCAGCTGAAACATGCATGTGGAACACAGAGTATGATCCACCGTGTGATCGGGAAACGTGTTCAAATGTGTCTCAGTTTTCGTCCCCTGGTACTCGGGTGCAACACTCCAGACGCTTTACTAACACTCTCCCCACTTGGAGAGTCAGTGCCTTTAACCTCCTGTATGGCCCAGTTTGCAATTTCTGCGGAAAATGTACAGCAATAGGGAGAACCAATGAGAAACTAGCTGGAGGTGTCTGGACGGGCAAATTTAACTCTCATTTCCCACCAGGAAGAGGAATTAACCAAAGACTCAGCATGCCGTGCCGGAACCACACTAGGGCCTGAAGCAATCCTGCGGTGTTGCGGCCAGCTCACAAGAAAGCGAGTTGAAGAAAGGAGCTCAGGGGCACTGTAATTCACAAACCTGCAGAGTTATAAATGACAGCTATCGTCCAAAAATATATTGAAGTAAGGCTGCCAAGAGGACTTGAAAGCGGGGCAGAATTGCAGGAAACCGATTTCAGGAGGTAGACGGGAATTGCATGTAAAGCATAGGAAAAGAGGCAGAACGTCCACAATGATGCACTTGGCCAAAAAGGGCGTATGCGTTTTTTCCTGAATATATTCAGGAAAAAACGCATACGCCCTTTTTGGCCAACCAAGCAAGCTTGCAAAGGATATCTGCACTACAATGAAGTCTCACTGCCGCCCGGTCAAAACGGCAATCTGAAAAAAGTGTAAAATCCAGAAAGGCAGGACAGGCCATGGAGAACTGGGAGCCTTGTTATGCTGATGGGCGGGATGTAAATTGCCAACAGCCACTCTGGAGAAGTGTATGGTGTTTCCTGAAACATCAAAAAAACAAAGCAACAGAGCCTAGGGCACTTCCACTTATGGTCCTATAGCTTAGGGAAATTAAATTCAAAAAGACACAGTCACCCCAAAGTTTGGGACGGCTCTGTTTACAAGAACCTCGTTTACGGTACAAGTTCAATATCGCAAAAAGCGAGAAATGGATAAAGAAGTTGTGCTACTTACGTACAATGCAATATCACTCAGCAATGAAATCTATGTCATCAGGCCCGTAGCAGCATAATGAGTGGATTCAGGTATGATGATTCTAAGTGAAATAAGTCACACAGAAAAAGAAACATCATAAGATAATAGTACTACACGGAATGTAAACTTGGCTACACAGGAACTGAATTACAAAACAGAACAGGGTCTCAAATGTAGAAAACCAACTTATGCTTGCTTGAGGGGAAAGGTGAGTTGGGGTGCTGCATGAAACCAGAGATTGAAATTAGCACAGATACCGTTCCATAAGCCAAATATGTAATAGACAAGAGCTACTCCTTGCTCATCGAAGTGGAATCAACACCCCATATTAAACGTCTAAGAATATACCTGACTAGTAAGAATATTAAAACCTACGGATTTATATGTCTCCGAAAGAGAATCAAGCGTGTGTACAGCGGCATAAACGCAGCAGTGATAGGATTGGTGAGGTTCGGTGAGCAAATGCAGACCCTTTGAAGTCATACTGCATGGTACCCATTCCATGGGTCTCAACTCTCCAGGTTTAAGGGATTCTTCCTTCAGCTGAAACATGCATGTGGAACACAGAGTATGATCCACCGTGTGATCAGGAAACGTGTTCAAATGTGTCTCAGTTTTCATCCCCTCCTACTCGGGTGCAACATTCAAGACGCTTTACTAACACTCTCCCCACTTGGAGAGTCAGTGTCTTTAAACTCCTGTTTGGCCCAGTTTGCAATTTCTGCGGAAAATGTACAGGAATAGGGAGAACCAATGAGAAACTAGCTGGAGGTGTCTGGACGGGCAAATTTAACTCTCATTTCCCACCAGAAAGAGGAATTAACCAAAGGCTCAGCGTGCCGTGCCGGAACCACACTAGGGCCTGAAGCAATCCTGCGGTGTTCCGGCCAGCTCACAAGAAAGCGAGTTGAAGAAAGGAGCTCAGGGTCACTGTAATTCACAAACCTGCAGAGTTATAAATGACAGCTATCGTCCAAAAATATATTGAAGTAAGGCTGCCAAGAGGACTTGAAAGCGGGGCAGAATTGCAGGAAACCGATTTCAGGAGGTAGACGGGAATTGCATGTAAAGCATAGGAAAAGAGGCAGAACGTCCACAATGATGCACTTGGCCAAAAAGGGCGTATGTGTTCTTTCCTGAATATATTCAGGAAAAAACGCATACGCCCTTTTTGGTCAACCAAGCAAGCTTGCAAAGGAAATCTGCACTACAATGAAGTCTCACTGCCCCTCGGTCAAAAGTGACATCTGAAAAAAGTGTAAAATCCAGAAAGGCAGGACAGGCCATGGAGAACTGGGAGCCTTGTTATGCTGATGGGCGGCATGTAAATTGCCAACAGCCACTCTGGAGAAGTGTATGGTGTTTCCTGAAACATCCAAAAAACAAAGCAACATAGCCTAGGGCACTTCCACTTATGGTCCTATAGCTTAGGGAAATTAAAATCAAAAAGACACAGCCACCCCAAAGGTTGGGACGGCTCTGTTTACAAGAACCTCGTTTACGGTACAAGTTCAATATCACAGAAAGCGAAAAATTGATAAAGAAGTTGTGGTACTTACGTACAATGCAATGTCACTCAGCAATGAAATCTATGTCATCAGGCCCGTAGCAGCATAATGAGTGGATTCAGGTACGAGTATTCTAAGTGAAATAAGTCACACAGAAAAAGAAACATCATAAGATATCCCTAATACACGGAATGTAAACTTGGCTACAAAGGAACTGAATTACAAAACAGAACAGGGTGTCAAATGTAGAAAACCAACTTATGCTTGCTTAAGGGGAAAGGTGAGTTGGGGTGCTGCATGAAACCAGAGATTGAAATTAGCACAGATACCGTTCCATAAGCCACATATGTAATAGACAACAGCTACACCTTGCTCAACGAAGTGGACTCAACACCCCATATTAAACGCCTAAGAATATACCTGACTAGAAATAATCTTAAAACCTACGGATTTATATGTCTCCGAAAGAGAATCAAGCGTGTGTACAGCGGCATAAACGCAGCAGTGATAGGATTGGTGAGGTTCGGTGAGCAAATGCAGACCCTTTGAAGTCATACTGCATGGTACCCATTCCATAGGTCTCAACTCTCCAGGTTTAAGGGATTCTTCCTTCAGCTAAAACATGCATGTGGAACCCAGAGTATGATCCACCGTGTGATCGGGAAACGTGTTCAAATGTGTCTCAGTTTTCGTCCCCTGGTACTCGGGTGCAACATTCCAGAAGCTTTACTAACACTCTCCCCACTTGGAGAGTTAGTGCCTTTAACCTCCTGTTTGGCCCAGTTTGCAATTTCTGTGGAAAATGAACAGGAATAGGGAGAACCAATGAGAGACTAGGTGGAGGTGTCTGGACGGGCAAATTTAACTCTCATTTCCCACCAGGAAGAGGAATTAACCAAAGGCTCAGCATGCCATGCCGGAAACAAACTAGGACCTGAAGCAATCCTGCGGTGTTGCGGCCAGCTCACAAGAAAGCGAGTTGAAGAAAGGAGCTCAGGGGCACTGTAATTCACAAACCTGCAGAGTTATAAATGACAGCTATCTTCCAAAAATATATTGAAGTAAGGCAGCCAAGAGGAGTTGAAAGCGGGGCAGAATTGCAGGAAACCGATTTCAGGAGGTACACTGGAATTGCATGTAAAGCATAGGAAAAGAGGCAGAACGTCCACAATGATGCACTTGGCCAAAAAGGGCGTATGCGTTTTTTCTTGAATATATTCAGGAAAAAACGCATACGCCCTTTTTGGCCATCCAAGCAAGCTTGCAAAGGAAATCTGCACTACAATGAAGTCTCACTGCCCCCCAGTCAAACGGACCATCTGAAAAAGTCTAAAATCCAGAAAGGCAGGACAGGCTATGGAGAACTGGGAGCCTTGTTATGCTGATGGGCGGGATGTAAATTGCCAGCAGCCACTCTGGAGAAGTGTATGGTGTTTCCTGAAACATCAAAAAAACAAAGCAACAGAGCCTAGGGCACTTCCACTTATGGTCCTATAGCTTAGGGAAATTAAAATAAAAAAGACACAGCCACCCCAAAGTTTGGGACCGCTCTGTTTACAAGAACCTCATTTACCGTACAAGTTCAATATCACAGAAAGCGAAAAATGGATAAAGAATTTGTGGTACTTACGTACAATGCAATATCACTCAGCAATGAAATCTATGTCATCAGGCCCGTGTCAGCATAATGAGTGGATTCAGGTACGATGATTCTAAGTGAAATAAGTCACACAGAAAAAGAAACATCATAAGATATCACTAATACACGGAATGTAAACTTGGCTACACAAGAACTGAATTACAAAACAGAACAGGGTGTCAAATGTAGAAAACCAACTTATGCTTGCTTAAGGGGAAAGGTGAGTTGGGGTGCTGCATAAAACCAGAGATTGAAATTAGCACAGATACCGTTCCATAAGCCAAATATGTAATAGACAAGAGCTACTCCTTGCTCAACGAAGTGGACTCAACACCCCATATTAAACGCCTAACAATATACCTGACTAGAAATAATCTTAAAACCTATGGATTTATATGTCTCCGAAAGAGAATCAAGCGTGTGTACAGCGGCATAAACGCAGCAGTGATAGGATTGGTGAGGTTCGGTGAGCAAATGCAGACCCTTTGAAGTCATATTGCATGGTACCCATTCCATGGGTCTCAACGCTCCATGTTTAAGGGATTCTTCCTTCAGCTAAAACATGCATGTGGAACCCAGAGTATGATCCACCGTATGATCCGAAAACGTGTTCAAATGTGTCTCAGTTTTCGTCCCCTGGTACTCGGGTGCAACATTCCAGACGCTTTACTAACACTCTCCCCACTTGGAGAGACAGTGCCTTTAAACTCCTGTTTGGCCCAGTTTGCAATTTCGGTGGAAAATGAACAGGAATAGGGAGAACCAATGAGAGACTAGGTGGAGGTGTCTGGACGGGCAAATTTAACTCTCATTTCCCACCAGGAAGAGGAATTAACCAAAGACTCAGCGTGCCATGCCAGAACCACACTAGGGCCAGAAGCAATCCTGCGGTGTTGCGGCCAGCTCACAAGAAAGCGAGTTGAAGAAAGGAGCTCAGGGGCACTGTAATTCACAAACCTGCAGAGTTATAAATGACAGCTATCTTCCAAAAATATATTGAAGTAAGGCTGCCAAGAGGAGTTGAACGCGGGGCAGAATTGCAGGAAACCGATTTCAGGAGGTAGACTGAAATTGCATGTAAAGCATAGGAAAAGAGGCAGAACGTCCACAATGATGCACTTGGCCAAAAAGGGCGTATGCGTTTTTTCCTGAATATATTCAGGAAAAAACGCATACGCCCTTTTTGGCCAACCAAGCAAGCTTGCAAAGGAAATCTGCACGACAATGAAGTCTCACTGACCCCCGGTCAAAGGGCCTTCTGAAAAAAGAGTAAAATCCAGAAAGGCAGGACAGGCCATGGAGAACTGGGAGCCTTGTTATGCTGATGGGCGGGATGTACATTGCCAACAGCCACTCTGGAGAAGTGTATGGTGTTTCCTGAAACATCCAAAAAACAAAGCAACAGAGCCTAGGGCACTTCCACTTATGGTCCTATAGCTTAGGGAAATTAAAATCAAAAAGACACAGCCACCCCAAAGGTTGGGCCGGCTCTGTTTACAAGAACCTCGTTTACGGTACAAGTTCAATATCGCAAAAAGCGAAAAATGGATAAAGAAGTTGTGGTACTTACGTACAATGCAATATCACTCAGCAATGAAATCTATGTCATCAGACCCGTAGCAGCATAATGAGTGGATTCATGTACGATGATTCTAAGTGAAATAAGTCACACAGAAAGAGAAACATCATAAGATATCACTACTACACGGAATGTAAACTTGGCTACACAGGAACTGAATTACAACACAGAACAGGGTCTCAAATGTAGAAAACCAACTTATGCTTGCTTAAGGGGAAAGGTGAGTTGGGGTGCTGCATAAAACCACACATTGAAATTAGCAGATACCGTTCCATAAGCCAAATATGTAATAGACAAGAGCTACTCCTTGCTCAACGAAGTGGACTCAACATCCCATATTAAAAGCCTAACAATATACCTGACTAGTAAGAATCTTAAAACCTATGGATTTATATGTCTCCGAAAGAGAATCAAGCATGTGTACAGCGGCATAAACGCAGCAGTGATAGGATTGGTGAGGTTCGGTGAGCAAATGCAGACCCTTTGAAGTCATATTGCATGGTACCCATTCCATGGTCTCAACTCTCCAGGTTTAAGGGATTCTTCCTTCAGCTAAAACATGCATGTGGAACCCAGAGTATGATCCACGGTGTGATCGGGAAACGTGTTCAAATGTGTCTCAGTTTTCGTCCCCTGGTACTCGGGTACAACATTCCAGACGCTTTACTAACACTCTCCCCACTTGGAGAGTCAGTGCCTTTAACCTCCTGTTTGGCCCAGTTTGCAGTTTCTGTGGAAGATGAACAGGAAGATGGAGAACCAAGGAGAGACTAGCTGGAGGTGTCTGGAAGGGCAAATTTAACTCTCATTTCCCACCAGGAAGAGGAATTGACCAAAGGCTCAGCGTGCCATGCCGGAACCACACTAGGGCCTGAAGCAATCCTGTGGTGTTGCGGCCAGCTCACAAAAAAGCGAGTTGAAGAAAGGAGCTCAGGGACACTGTAATTCACAACCCTACAGAGTTATAAATGACACTTATCGTCCAAAAATATATTGAAGTAAGGCTGCCAAGAGGACTTGAAAGCGGGGCAGAATTGCAGGAAACCGATTTCAGGAGGTAGACGGGAATTGCATGTAAAGCATAGGAAAAGAGGCAGAACGTCCACAATGATGCACTTTGCCAAAAAGGGCGTATGCGTTTTTTCCTGAATATAGGAAAAAACGCATACGCCCTTTTTGGCCAACCAAGCAAGCTTGCAAAGGAAATCTGCACTACAATGAAGTCTCACTGCCCCCCGGTCAAAAGGGCCATCTGAAAAAAGTGTAAAATCCAGAAAGGCAGGACAGGCCATGGAGAACTGGGAGCCTTGTTATGCTGATGGGCGGGATGTAAATTGCCAGCAGCAACTCTGGAGAAGTGTATGGTGTTTCCTGAAACATCCAAAAAACAAAGCAACAGAGCTTAGGGCACTTCCACTTATGGTCCTATAGCTTAGGGAAATTAAAATCAAAAAGACACAGCCACCCCAAGTTTGGGACGGCTCTGTTTACAAGAACCTCGTTTACGGTACAAGTTCAATATCACAGAAAGCGAAAAATGGATAAAGAAGTTGTGGTACTTACGTACAATGCAATATCACTCAGCAATGAAATCTATGTCATCAGGCCTGTAGCAGCATAATGAGTGGATTCAGGTACGATGATTCTAAGTGAAATAAGTCACACAGAAAAGGAAACATCATAAGATATCACTACTACACGGAATGTAAACTTGGCTACACAGGAACTGAATTACTAAACAGAACAGGGAGTCAAATGCAGAAAACCAACTTATGCTTGCTTAAGTGGAAAGGTGAGTTGGGGTGCTGCATACAACAAGAGATTGAAATTAGCACAGATACCGTTCCATAAGCCAAATATGTAATAGACAAGAGCTACTCCTTGCTCAACGAAGTGGACTCAACACCCCATATTAAACGCCTAACAATATACCTGACTAGTAAGAATCTTAAAACCTATGGATTTATATGTCTCCGAAAGAGAATCAAGCGTGTGTACAGCGGCATAAATGCAGCAGTGATAGGATTGGTGAGGTTCGGTGAGCAAATGCAGACCCTTTGAAGTCATATTGCATGGTACCCATTCCATGGGTCTCAACTCTCCATGTTTAAGGGATTCTTCCTTCAGCTAAAACATGCATGTGGAACCCAGAGTATGATCCACCGTGTGATCGGAAAACGTGTTCAAATGTGTCTCAGTTTTCGTCCCCTGCTACTCGGGTGCAACATTCCAGACGCTTTACTAACACTCTCCCCACTTGGAGAGTCAGTGCCTTTAACCTCCTGTTTGGCCCAGTTTGCAATTTCGGTGGAAAATGAACAGGAATAGGGAGAACCAATGAGAGACTAGGTGGAGGTGTCTGGACGGGCAAATTTAACTCTCATTTCCCACCAGGAAGAGGAATTAACCAAAGGCTCAGCATGCCGTGCCGGTACCAAACTAGGGCCTGAAGCAATCATGCAGTGTTGCGGCCAGCTCACAAGAAAGCGAGTTGAAGAAAGGAGCTCAGGTGCACTGTAATTCACAAACCTGCAGAGTTATAAATGACAGCTATCGTCCAAAAATATATTGAAGTAAGGCTGCCAAGAGGAGTTGAAAGCGGGGCAGAATTGCAGGAAACCGATTTCAGGAGGTAGACTGGAATTGCATGTAAAGCATAGGAAAAGAGGCACAATGTCCACAATGATGCACTTGGCCAAAAAGGGCGTATGCGTTTTTTCCTGAATATATTCAGGAAAAAACGCATACGCCCTTTTTGGCCAACCAAGCAAGCTTGCAAAGGAAATCTGCACTACAATGAAGTCTCAATGCCCCCCGGTGAAAAGGGCCATCTGAATAAAGTGTAAAATCCAGAAAGGCAGGACAGGCCAAGGAGAACTGGGAGCCTTGTTATGCTGATGGGCAGAATGTAAATTGCCAGCAGCCACTCTGGAGAAGTGTATGGTGTTTCCTGAAACATCCAAAAAACAAAGCAACAGAGCCTAGGGCACTTCCACTTATGGTCCTATAGCTTAGGGAAATTAAAATCAAAAGACACAGCCACCCCAAAGTTTGGGACGGCTCTGTTTACAAGAACCTCGTTTACGGTACAAGTTCAATATCACAGAAAGCGAAAAATGGATAAAGAAGTTGTGGTACTTACGTACAATGCAATATCACTCAGCAATGAAATCTATGTCATCAGGCCCGTAGCAGCATAATGAGTGGATTCAGGTACGATGATTCTAAGTGAAATAAGTCACACAGAAAAAGAAACATCATAAGATATCCCTAATACACGGAATGTAAACTTGGCTACACAGGAACTGAATTACAAAACAGAACAGGGTCTCAAATGTAGAAAACCAACTTATGCTTGCTTAAGGGGAAAGGTGAGTTGGGGTGCTGCATGAAACCAGAGATTGAAATTAGCACAGATACCGTTCCATAAGCCAAATATGTAATAGACAAGAGCTACTCCTTTCTCAACGAAGTGGACTCAACACCCCATATTAAACGCCTAAGAATATACCTGACTAGTAAGAATCTTAAAACCTTTGGATTTATATGTCTCCGAAAGAGAATCAAGCGTCTGTACAGCAGCATAAACGCAGCAGTGATAGGATTGGTGAGGTTCGGTGAGCAAATGCAGACCCTTTGAAGTCATATTGCATGGTACCCATTCCATGGGTCTCAACTCTCCAGGTTTAAGGGATTCTTCCTTCAGCTAAAACATGCATGTGGAACGGAGTGTATGATCCACCGTGTGATCGGGAAACGTGTTCAAATGTGTCTCAGTTTTCGTCCCCTGGTACTCGGGTGCAACATTCCAGACGCTTTACTAACACTCTCCCCACTTGGAGAGTCAGTGCCTTTAACCTCCTGTTTGGCCCAGTTTGCAATTTCTTCGGAAGATGAACAGGAATAAGGAGAAGCAATGGGAGACTATCTGTAGGTGTCTGGAAGGGCAAATTTAACTCTCATTTCCCACCAGGAAGATAAATGAACCAAAGGCTCCGCGTGCCATGCTGGAACTAGATTAGGGCCTGAGGAGATCCTGTGGTGTTGCGGCCAGCTCACAAGAAAGCGAGTTGAAGAAAGGAGCTCAGGGGCACTGTAATTCAGAAACCTGCGGAGTTATAAATGACAGCTATCATCCAAAATTATACTGAAGTAAGGCTGCGAAGAGGACTTGAATGCGGGGCAGAATTGCTGGAAACTGATTTCAGAACGTACACGGGAGTAGCTCTTAAAGCATAGGAAAAGAGACAGAACTTGGAAAATAATGCACTTGGCAAAAAAGGGCATATGTGTTTTATCCAGAGCTCTCATACCTGAGGGGAGGAGATTCCCAGCAGGCTCCAACTGCCACCTGAGGGCTCACATTGCCAAGGCAACGTGAGCATGCCAGGCAGGAGTTACCTCACAGCAGAGGTCCCACCTCACAGAAGGGTGAGAAACCCAGCCAACATCAGACTCTCACCAGAGGGCCCACATCACCAAGGGGATGGGAACCAGGCAGGAGTGTCTTCACATCAGTGGGGCCACATCATCAAAAGCTGAGGTACTCAGCACATGTGTCCTCAAACCAGAGGACCCACATCACCAAGGACCTCGGAGTGAGGCAGGCAGGAGTAGCCTCACAACACTGGGCCCATAGAATAAAAAAGTGAGGAATCCAGCAGTTGGAACCTCCCAGCAGGCGGCCCAGAGCACCGAGGCCATGGGATCCAGGCCACAGTGAACTCACAGAAGAGGGCCCATGTCATGAAACTGAGCAACCCAGCCATTGGGACCTCAGAGCAGGAGGCCCACATCCCCATGGGGATGGAATTCTGGTAGGAGTGTCCTCGCACCACTGAGAACGTATCAGAAAATTTTGGGCGACCAGCAGTTAGGGCCTGACGCCAGAGGACCCTCATCACCAAGGGAAGGAGGCTCCCAGCAGGCTCCAACTGCCACCAGAGGGCTGACGTCACCAAGGCGATGTGTGCCAACCAGGCACGAATGACCTCACAGCAGAGGGCCCACCTCAGAGAAGTGTGACGAACCCAGTCAGGATCAGACTCGCACCAGAGGGCCCACATCACCAAATGGATTGGAACCAGGCAGGAGTGTCCTCACATGAGTAGGGCCACATCATCTAAAGGTGAGGAACCCAGAACATGTGGCTTCAAACCATAGGACACCCATCACCAAGGGGCTGGGAGTGAGGCAGGCAGGAGGAGCCTCATAACAGAGGGCCCAAAAATAAGAAAGGTGAGGAATCCAGCAGTTGGAACCTCCCAGCAGGCGGCCCAGAGCACAGAGGCTAGAGGAACCAGGCCAGAGTGAACTAACACCAGACAGCCCACATCATGAAACTGTGAGCAACCCAGACATTGGGACCTCAGAGCAGAAGGCCCACATCCCCATGGTGATGGGAACATGACAGGAGTGTCCTGGCATCACTGGGCTCACATCAGAAAACGTGGGGTGCTCAGAAGTTAGGGCCTGACGCTAGAGGGCACTCATCACCGAGAGGAGGAGGCTCCCAGCAGGCTCCAGCTGCCACCAGAGGGCCAACGTCGCCAAGGTGATGTGTGCCAGCCTGGCAGGAGTGACCTCACAGCAGAGGGCCCACCTCACAGAAGGGTGAGGAACACAGCCAGGATCAGACTCTCACCAGAGGGCCCACATCACCAAGGGGATGGGAACCAGGCAGGAGTGTCCCCACACCAGTGGGACAACATCATCGAAAGGTGAGGATCCCAGCACATGTGTCCTCAAACCAGAGGAACCACATCACCAAGGGGTTCGGAATGAGGCTGGCAGGACTGGCCTCACAACACAGGGTCCATAGAATATAAAAGTTGAGGAATCCAGCAGTTGGAACCTCCCAGCAAGTGGCCCAGAGCACCGAGGCTATGGGATCCAGGCCGCAGTGAACTCACAGCAGAGGGCCCACATCATGAACCTGTGAGCAGCCCAGCTGTTGGGACCTCAGAACAGAAGGCCCACATCCCCATTGGGATGGGAACCTGGCAGGAGTGGCTTTGCACCACTTAGCACATATCAGAAAATGTTAGGAGCCCAGCAGTTAGGGCCTGATGCCAGGGGGCCCTCATAACTGAGGGGAGGAGACTCCCAGCAGGTTCCAACTGCCAACAGAGGGCCCACGTCTACAAGGTGGCATGCGCCAGCCAGGCAGTAGTGACCTCACAGCAGAGGGCCTATCTCACAGAAGGGTGAGGAACCGAGGCAGGATGAGACTCTCACCAGAGGGCCCACAACACCAAGGGGATGGGAACCAGTCAGGACTGTCCTCCCACCAGTGGGGCCACATCATCGAAAGGTGAGGAACCCAGCACATGTGGCCTCATATCAGAGGACATACATCACAAAGGGGATGGGAGTGAGGCAGGTAGGAGTAGCCTAAAAACAGAGGGCCCAAAGAATAAAAAAAGTGAGGAATCCAGCATTTGGAACCTCCCAGCAGGCGGCCGAGAGCACAGAAGCTATGGGATGCAGGCAGGAGTGAACTAACAGCAGAGAGCCCACATCATGAAACTGTGAGCAACCCAGGCATTGGGACCTCAGAGCAGAAAGCCCACATCCCCATGGGGATGGGAACCTGACAGGAGTGTCCTGGCATCACTGGGCTCACATCAGAAAACGTGGGGAGCCCAGCAGTTAGAGCCTGATGCTAGAGGGCCGTCATCACCGAGGGCAGGAGGCTCCCAGCAGGTTCCATGTGCCAACAGAGGGCCCACGTCGCCAAGGTGATGTGTGCCAGACAGGCATGATTGACCTCACAGCAGAGGGCCCACCTCACAGAAGGGTGAGGAACCCAGCCAGGATCAGACTCTCACCTGAGGGCCCACATCAGCAAGGGGATGGGAACCAGTCAGGACTGTCTTCCCTCCAGTGGGGTCACATCATCGAAAGGTGCGGAACCCAGCACATGTGGCCTCAAATCAGAGGACACATATCACAAAGGGAATGGGAGTGAGGCAGGCAGGAGTAGCCTAAAATCAGAGGGCCCAAAGAATAAGAAAGGTGAGGAATCCAGCAGTTGGAACCTCCCAGCAGGCGGCCCAGAGCACAGAAGCTATGGGATGCAGGCAGGAGTGAACTAATACCAGAGAGCCCACATCATGAAACTGTGAGCAACCCAGGCTTTGGGACCTCAGAGCAGAAGGCCCACATCCCAATGGGGATGTGAACCTGGCTGGAGTGTCCTCGCACCACTGGGCGCACATCACAAAATGTGGGGAGCCCAGCAGGTAAGGCCTGATGCCAGAGGGCCCTCATCACCGAGGAGAGGAGGCTCCCAGCAGGCTCCAAGTGCCACCAGAGGGCTCATGTCCACAAGGCGAGGTGAGCAAGCCAGGCAGGAGTGACCTCACATCAGACGGCCTACCTCACAGATGGGTGAGGAACCCAGCCAGGATCAGACTCTCAACAGAGGGCCCACATCACCAAGGGGTTGTGAACCAGGCAGGAGTCTCCTAAGACCATTGGTCCCACATCATCGAAAGGTGAGGAACCCAGCACATGTGGCCTCAAACCAGACGACACACATCACGAAGGGGATGGGAGTGAGGCAGGCAGGAGGATCCTCACAACAGAGGGCCCAAAAAATTAAAAAAGTGAGGAATCCAGCAGTTGGAACCTCCCAGCAGGCGGCCAAGAGCACAGAGGCTATGGGATCCAGGCTTCTGTGAACACCAGAGAGCCCACATCATGAAAATGTGAACAACCCAGCCGTTGGGACCTCAGAGCAGAAGGCCCACAACCCCATGGAGATGGGATCCTAAGAGGAGTGCCAAAGCATCACCGGGCTCCCTAAGAAAAGTTGGTGAGTCCAGCAGTTAGGGCCTGACGCAAGAGGGTCCTCATCACCGGGGGGAGGAGATTCCCAGCACGCTCCAACTGCCACCACACGGCTGACTTCACCAAGGCAATGTGTGCCAGCCATGCAGGAGTGACCTATCAGCAGAGGGTCTCCCTCACAGGTGGGTGAGGAACAAAGCCAGGAACAGACTCTCACCAGGGGGTCCACATAACCACGTGGATGAGAACCAAGCAGGAGTGTCCTCACACTAGTGGGGCCACATCATCGAAAGGTGAGGAACCCAGCAAAGGTGGCCACAAACCAGAGGACCCACATCACCAAGGGGTTGAGAGTGAGGTAGGTGTCTGGACGGGTATATTTAACACTCATTTCCCACCAGGAAGAGAAATTAACCAAAGGCTCAGCGTGCCCTGCCAGAAGCAGATTAGGGCCTGAAGCAGTCTTGCGGGTTTGCGGCCAGCTCACAAGAAAGCGAGTTGAAGAAAGGAGCTCAGGGGCCCTGTAATTCACAAACCTGGAGAGTTATAAATAACAGATAACGTCCAAAAATATATTGAAGTAAGGCTGCGAAGAGGACTTGAAAGCGGGGCAGAATTTCAGGAAACCGATTTCAGGAGGTAGACTGGAATTGCATTTAAAGCATAGGAAAAGAGGCAGAACATCGACAATGATGCACTTGGCAACAAAGGGCGTATGAGTTTGTTCCTGAATATATTCAGGAAAAAACACATATGCCCTTTTTGGCAAACCAAGCAAGCTTGCAATGGAAATCCGAACTACTATGAAGTGTCACTTCCCCCCGGTCTAAAGGGCCATCTGAGAAAAGTGTAAAATCCAGAAAGGCAAGACAGGCCATGGGGAAAAAGGAGCCTTGTTATGCTGATGGGCGGGATGTAAATTGCCAACAGCCACTCTGGAGAAGTGTATGGTGTTTCCTGATACATCTGAAAAACAAAGCAACAGAGTCTAGGGCATTTCCACTTATGGTCCTATAGCTTAGGGAAATTAAAATCAAAAAGACACAGCCACCCCAAAATTTGGGACGGCTCTGTTTACAGGAACCTCTTCTACAGTACGAGTTAAATATCCCAGAGAACAAATAATTGATAAAGAAGTTGCGGTACTTACGTACAACAGAATACCACTCAGCAATGAAATCTGTGTCACCAGGCCTGTACCAGCATAATGAGTGGATTGAGGCATGATGATTCTAAGTGAAATAAGTCACACAGAAAAAGAAACATCATAAGGTATCACTAATGCACGGAATGTAAACTTGGCTACACATGAACTGAATTACAAAACAGAACAGGGTCTCAAGATTAAAAAACCAACTTATGCTTGCTTAAAGGGAAAGGTGAGTTAAGGGGGTGCTGCATAAAACCAGAGATTGAAATTAGCACAGATACCGTTCCATAAGCCAAATATGTAATAGACAAGACCTACCCCCTGCTCAACGAAATGGACTCAACAATGAGGTATCACCTCACACCTGTTAGAATGGGCATCATCTGGAAATCTACAAACAACAAATGCTGGAAAGGGTGTGGAGAAAAGGAACCCTCTTCCACTATTGTTGGGAATATAAGTTGATACAGTCACTATGGAGAACAATATGGAGTTTCTTAAGAAACTAATAATAGAATTACCATATGATACAGCGATCCCAGGACTGGACATATACCCAGACAAAACCATAAATCAAAAAGAGACATTCACCGCAATGTTCATTGCATCACTATTTACAATATCGAGGTAATGGAAGCAACCTAAATGCCCACAGACAGACGAATGCATAAAGATGTGGTACATATATAAAATGGAATATTACTAAGCCATGAAAGGAATGAAATTGGGTCATTTGTAGAGACGTCGATGGATCTAGAGACTGTCATACAGAGTGAAGTAAGTCAGAAAGAGAAAAACAAATCTTGTATATTCATGCATATATGTGGAACCTAGAAAAACTGTACAGATTAACCGTTTTGCAAGGCATAAATAGAGCAACAGATGTAGACAACAATCGTATGGACAACAAGGGGGGAAAGCTCTTGGAGGGGTGGTGGTGGGAGGAGTTGAGAGATTGGGATTGGCATGTAAACATTTATATGTATAAAATAGATAACCAATGAGAACCTGCTGTATAAAAATATAAAATAAAATTCAAAATTAAAAAGAAATAAAATTTAAAAAATAAAACAGAAAAAACAATTATTCCCTTCACATACATTTATATGAATAAATTATTTCCATGCTTATATCTGTAAATACAAAAAAGAGGAATAAAATCTACCTTGAACCAAAAACAAAAAAGAGAAAAAAAAAACAGAACCCACCAGTTACTCAGAGGAAAACCGTATCAGGGCACTTGCTCCAGTTGTAAACAATTCTGAAGTTGGTCAGTGGTGGGGAATCGTCTCCCATTCAGCCAGCAGCCCCCACACAACAAGCGTCCTCATTGCAAAGCTGGGGCACCGTGCCGAGGCATCTGTGAGTAAACGTGAGCTGAGCCCCAGGCCAGTTGCTGCTGAACTGTTCCCGCCCTTCCCAGGTAAAACACCTGAATATATACAAGGACTTGAAAGCCTAGAGGAAGGGCCATGGAGCCACACGAGTGACAGCATGCCAGCTGACTTGGTGCCTGCAGGCCAGCCAGGATGGTCCTGGCCCTGGGTGCTCTTCTGGAAGATTTCCATTTCCCTGCCTGAGATACCCGTCCTGTCCCTGCCCCCACTGCTTTTTTCCTTCCTCACCTCTGCCCAGGGAGAAATTCCAGCAGCAGGTATGGGTGACACATCCTCTTCTTTAGCAGGTGGCAGCCTGGCAACTGCTGCAGAAAGTCCAGCAGAGCCCCACTCACACTGGGCCATCCACAAAGCCGTGGCCTCTCACTCCCTCCCACCAGCCCAGCCCCGAGACTGCTGACAGGGCAGAGAAAATGGCGTCAGGCACAGCTGCAGGGGCTTTTGCTGCCTGGAGTGGTATTTATATTGATCTCAACCCAGGCACACCTGGGGAGGGCTGGCCGGCATGGTAAGGCTGCCCAGGTAGCCAATCATCACCCCTCAGGGGCTCACAGTTGCAGAAAATGGAACTTGCTGAACCAGCCAGGTCCAAGGAACAGGTGTGGGCTCCTGAGAGTCAGGATAGACAAGGGGCTGCAGCTTTGGCTTGTTTTCTAATCATTTTATCTGGCCCATGAGTGGGAGACAACTTCAAGAAAACCCTCTCCTAATGAGAGGAACCCAGGAGTCAGGGAGAGGAGGGGTGGGTGGTGGTTGGAGACAGAGGCCTGGTGCCCTGGGTGCAGTGGAAGTCTCTGGAAGACCAGGTGGAGGGAGGCCACACAGAGTGATGCCCAGGGTCACAGACCTGTCGGAGCTGCTGTTTGTTAGTTCAAGTCCTGCTCTGAGGTGCTCTGTGTCAGCTCTGAGCGACAGGTGAGCTGGGGGTGCTCTTCAATGAGGGCTATGTGCACGGTTCCTGTGTGCCCAGCCCTGCCACGGTACCTGCAAGGGTAGCTCTGTATCCTGGGAGGGGCCTGACCATGAGAGCCCCGTGGGCTGGGTTGGGGGTGGGGTACCTGCCCAGGAGAGCTCCATATCCTGGGATTGGCCTGACCACGAGAGCCCCATGGGCTGCTGGGGACCTGGTAAAGGATGTCAGGACAGTCAGTGAAGCCACCGAGGATATACCTCCAGTTGCTCCTGATTCCTACACCCTGCTGGTCATTCTACCAACCACCAGGACATGGTATTCTGTATTAGTCTTCAATGATGCCTTCTTTTGTATTCCATTAGTCCCAGAGTCACAAGAAATTTTGGCTTGTGAGTGGCAGGACTCAACATACAACTAAAACAATACTTCCGGGCCGTCTTGCCCCAAGGGTTCAAAAATTCCCACACCATCTTTGGGGAAAGCTTAGCTAAAGACCGAAAAGTTCTACCTCTGGAAAAGGAAACCCTCCTTCAATATGCAGACGACATTCTGATCGCCAGCCCTACTAAGGAGGCCTCTGAACTACCAAGCCAATAAAGGATAGAAGTTGTCCAAGAAAAAGCTCAAATATCACAGACTGCAGTGACCTGCCTGGGCTTCATTCTCACACAAGGTCAGAGAAGCCCATCCCAGGAAAGGGAAGAAACCATTTGCAGCCTTACCCCTTTCTAAAACTAGAAGACAGCTTAGGGGTTCCTGGGGAGGCCAGGGTTTGCTGCTTCTGGATCCCTAACTACAGTCTACTAGCTGGGCCTCTATATGAAACACTGAAAGGAAAAGATGATGATCCTTTTGAACAGAATCCAGAAGTGGCCTTTCAAGAATGGAAAGAGCAGTCAATTCAGACCCTTGCCCTGGAACTCCCTAATTGAGCTAAACCCTTTGACCTTTCCATTCCCGGTGAAAGGTGAATCGCCATTGGAGAATTAGTGCAAAAACTGGGACCACTTGAAATGGAACAACGCAAGAATGCCATCCAGGTAGGATAAACTACAGTCACCAAAGGGCTTGGCCCACTGCCACATCTGGCCAAGATACTGGCGGTATCTAAAAACCTGGAAATCAGCAGCCCAAAAGGCCACCTCCCTCCTAAGGGAAAAGGACCCCACGTGGTGATCCTAATCACCAACCATGCCCTGAAGTTGCAGGGTTCGCTCCGTGGGCACACCGACCTCGAGTGAGGAGGCCCTCCAACTCCAACATCCAGAGAGATAACCGGGGGCAACAGGGCACCATGACGACTCGTGTGAACATCACTTGACCTGGAGTTTCTCTCATAAAACAACAATAGTGTGTCCCGAAGGAGTAGACTACTGCTTGCAGGACTTCCTGCACCCGGAGGGGAGCTAATAATCTTGGCGGGGGAACCGTATATCACACCGTCACCATAGAAAAGCCTACAGACACCGTGATGATGGTGGCCAATAAGACCGGCTGGACTCCTGTTTACTTCAAAAGGCTGTTGACTCAGTGGCCATCATGGTCCTTGATCACCACTGACCCTGGACTGTCTGGGAGTTGAGCGGGCAGGGCTCTGACACCTGGTGCTGTTTTTACGTTAATTCAGGGGCCTAATTGAAGAAAGAGCAGACTACTGGTCAGAGCATCTAGGCTGGCAGAAACGGTCAGCCTAAGGTGGCCGAACAAATGTGGGGCGGGGTGAAACCGGCCCCCACAGCGTCTCTGCACATCTCTTTCCTGGACCCTTAAAGGTCATTAGAATCTATAACACTTCCAATGCTGGTGCTCAGGCGGACGAGCAGGGAGGCAGGGGTCCTGGGGCCAATCAACGTCACCTGGAGGCTGCTGGGGAGAAGTTCTGACCCTCGTCCCCTGGTATGAGGGCTCCCAACTCAGCACTCAGCAGTTACAGAAGAAGGGTCTGCACCCTCAGCACTCCAAGAATGAGGAACGGGACAAAAGACAGAGGAGGGGTTTGTCCCCAGCAAAGCCCATTAAAAATCCCTGGGAGATAAAAATAGAATGTGGGCAATAAAGTCAAGTCTGACCTTTTTTATCCTTTGTGCTTTGTCTAATTTCACGTGCTCCTAGGGTCCCGCATACAGAGGTTCCACACCCGGCACTTCAGACCAGATTTCCTGGTGCAGAATGGCTGGGTCGACACCTCAGCTCCTGGGGCCCAGTGCAGACTCCGAGATATAGAGCCTGAGCTGCAGCCAACCCGGCCCTTGAGAGCTCCGCCCCCTCCCTCTCACTGACTCTGACAGGATCTCTACACAGCAGCCCAGCCCACAGCCCACGGGGTAGTGCATGCTCTCACCTCTCCATTCTCTGATGAAAATATAAAGTTTCCTTTGCTTGGGAACCAAACTCAGTCTCGATCTGTTGGCCCCAATGACACTGGGCAGGGGGACCCTTGTTGGGGTCCACTCTGGAGGATCAGTAACAGAAATTGAGACTATTGTAACTTCAATGAACAGATGTGTGAGCCAAACTGTAGTTAACATAGAACAGTTTATAAGGCTCGGGTAAAATAAGATGTTTCTAACACTTCCATTTGATATTTCCATCACTTTATTATAAGCAAGTTCAGTGAAAAGGTTTGTCTTATTTGTCAGGTCAATATTAGAGAAATGAAGTGATTTCTTTCCAAGGATGTACATCTAATAATCTTGGTTAAAGCTTCAATCTTGTTTTAAATGCTTTTCCATTGAAAATGATACCTCTCTTTCAGCTCCCCCATTTCTGAGAAGTATAAAATCTTATAATTTATTATTACCAAAGGGGAAAGGTGGGAGGAGGGATAAATTAACAGTTTGGAATTAACACATACACACTGCTATGTATAAAATAGATCATCAACAAGGAACTACTGTATAGCACAGGGAACTACACTCAATATTGTGCAATAACCTATAAGGGGAAATAATCGGAAAAAGAATAGATATTTTTATTGACATCATCTATCAATGACAGTTAAAGTGTAACCTAAGGGAAGCCGGTGGTGAGTGCTTCTGACCCTGAAGACTTCAGTCATCTAAAGTTTGGACTCTGCCTACTTCCCAAGGCCCTTAATGAACATATGTGTAGCCGTAGCTTAAAAAACTCCCCAGTTTGGGTTTCGGGGAGACACTGATTTTGAAAAAGCCCTGGTGTTCTCCTTACATGAATGGGACTCTTCCTACTGCTAAAACATGTCTGTCACACCCAGAGGATGGTATACCGTCTGATCGGGAAGAGTTTGGAAAAGGCATCTCATCTCCTCATCTCCTGGTGCTCGGGTTCACCCCTCCAGCGTCTTTACTAACAGTCTCCCCACTTGGAGATGTCAGCACTGTCAACATCCTGTTGCGTACAGTTTGGAATTTGTCCAGAGGATGAAGCGGAAGGATGAGGAACAATGAGAGACAAGTCCTAGGTGTTCAGACAGGCACATGTCACTCTAATTTCCAATCAGGAAGACGAATTGACCAAAGGCTAGGGTTGCCTATGGAAACAGTATAGGGCTTGAGGAAATCCCACTGCTTTGTGGCCAGTTCCCATAAACACAAGTTGAACAATGGAACTCAGGGGCAGTAAAATTCATGAAACTGCAGAGTTGAAAATATCTATCACTGAAAAATGTCTTGAGGAAAGTCAGAGAAAAGGATTGGTAAGCAAGGGAGAATGGCAGGAAAGGGATTTGAGGAGGTAGAAAGGACTCGCCATTAAGCACAAGAAAAGGGGCTGAACATTGCCAACATTGCAGTTGGCCAAAAAGGCTGTATGCGTTTTTTTCTGCATATATTCAAGAAAAGGGCATACACTTTTTTAGCCAACCAAACAGGTGGGCACTGGAAATCAATATTACAAAAGATATCACTTCGCATCAGTCAGAAGAGCCATCCTCATAAAGTGTAAACACCAGAAATGCAGGACAGGGCAAGGAGAAGAGGGAGCCCTGTGAGGCTTATAGTGGAAATGTATATGGCCAACGGCCATTCTGGAGAAGTGTATTGTGTTTACTGAAGCATCTAAAAAATGAGCTACAGAGCATAGGGCACTTGCACTCATGGGCGTATATCTTGGGAAAAACAAAAATCGAGAGGACAAAGGCACCCCAATGTTTACTGCCTCTCTGTTTAAAAGATCCTCGACTAGGATATAACTTAAATGTCTCTGGAGGGAAAAAATGGATAGAGATGTGGTACTTATGTAGAGTGGAATATTACTCAGCCTGGAAATCAATGAAATATGGCCAGTTGTAACAACTCCGGAGGAGTTACGTATGATCATTCTAAGTGACATAATTCAAAAAGAAAAAGACACATATCATAAGATATCACTTAAAGGTGGAATCCAAAATGGCTACACATGAAATAAATTACAAAACAAAAAGGTGGAATATATTGAAGTAAGGCTGCCAAGAGGACTTGAAAGCGGGGCAGAATTGCAGGAAACCGATTTCAGGAGGTAGACAGGAATTGCATGTAAAGCATAGGAAAAGAGGCAGAACGTCCACAATGATGCACTTGGCCAAAAAGGGCGTATGCGTTTTTTCCTGAATATATTCAGGAAAAAACGCATACGCCCTTTTTGGCCAACCAAGCAAGCTTGCAAAGGAAATCTGCACTACAATGAAGTCTCACTGCCCCCCGGTCAAAAGGGCCATCTGAAAAAAGTGTAAAATCCAGAAAGGCAGGACAGGCCATGGAGAACTGGGAGCCTTGTTATGCTGGTGGGCGGGATGTAAATTGCCAACAGCCACTCTGGAGAAGTGTATGGTGTTTCCTGAAACATCTAAAAAACAAAGCAACAGAGCCTAGGGCACTTCCACTTATGGTCCTATAGCTTAGGGAAATTAAAATAAAAAAGACACAGCCACCCAAAAGTTTGGGACGGCTCTGTTTACAAGAACCTCGTTTATGGTACAAGTTCAATATCACAGAAAGCGAAAAATGGATAAAGAAGTTGTGGTACTTACGTACAATGCAATATCACTCAGCAATGAAATCTATGTCATCAGGCCCGTAGCAGCATAATGAGTGGATTCAGGTACGATGATTCTAAGTGAAATAAGTCACACAGAAAAAGAAACATCATAAGATAATAGTACTACACGGAATGTAAACTTGGCTACACAGGAACTTAATTACAAAACAGAACAGGGTCTCAAATGTAGAAAACCAACTTATGCTTGCTTGAGGGGAAAGGTGAGTTGGGGTGCTGCATGAAACCAGAGATTGAAATTAGCACAGATACCGTTCCATAAGCCAAATATGTAATAGACAAGAGCTACTCCTTGCTCATCGAAGTGGAATCAACACCCCATATTAAACGTCTAAGAATATACCTGACTAGTAAGAATATTAAAACCTACGGATTTATATGTCTCCGAAAGAGAATCAAGCGTGTGTACAGCGGCATAAACGCAGCAGTGATAGGATTGGTGAGGTTCGGTGAGCAAATGCAGACCCTTTGAAGTCATACTGCATGGTACCCATTCCATGGGTCTCAACTCTCCAGGTTTAAGGGATTCTTCCTTCAGCTGAAACATGCATGTGGAACACAGAGTATGATCCACCGTGTGATCGGGAAACGTGTTCAAATGTGTCTCAGTTTTCGTCCCCTGGTACTCGGGTGCAACACTCCAGACGCTTTACTAACACTCTCCCCACTTGGAGAGTCAGTGCCTTTAACCTCCTGTATGGCCCAGTTTGCAATTTCTGCGGAAAATGTACAGCAATAGGGAGAACCAATGAGAAACTAGCTGGAGGTGTCTGGACGGGCAAATTTAACTCTCATTTCCCACCAGGAAGAGGAATTAACCAAAGACTCAGCATGCCGTGCCGGAACCACACTAGGGCCTGAAGCAATCCTGCGGTGTTGCGGCCAGCTCACAAGAAAGCGAGTTGAAGAAAGGAGCTCAGGGGCACTGTAATTCACAAACCTGCAGAGTTATAAATGACAGCTATCGTCCAAAAATATATTGAAGTAAGGCTGCCAAGAGGACTTGAAAGCGGGGCAGAATTGCAGGAAACCGATTTCAGGAGGTAGACGGGAATTGCATGTAAAGCATAGGAAAAGAGGCAGAACGTCCACAATGATGCACTTGGCCAAAAAGGGCGTATGCGTTTTTTCCTGAATATATTCAGGAAAAAACGCATACGCCCTTTTTGGCCAACCAAGCAAGCTTGCAAAGGATATCTGCACTACAATGAAGTCTCACTGCCGCCCGGTCAAAACGGCAATCTGAAAAAAGTGTAAAATCCAGAAAGGCAGGACAGGCCATGGAGAACTGGGAGCCTTGTTATGCTGATGGGCGGGATGTAAATTGCCAACAGCCACTCTGGAGAAGTGTATGGTGTTTCCTGAAACATCAAAAAAACAAAGCAACAGAGCCTAGGGCACTTCCACTTATGGTCCTATAGCTTAGGGAAATTAAATTCAAAAAGACACAGTCACCCCAAAGTTTGGGACGGCTCTGTTTACAAGAACCTCGTTTACGGTACAAGTTCAATATCGCAAAAAGCGAGAAATGGATAAAGAAGTTGTGCTACTTACGTACAATGCAATATCACTCAGCAATGAAATCTATGTCATCAGGCCCGTAGCAGCATAATGAGTGGATTCAGGTATGATGATTCTAAGTGAAATAAGTCACACAGAAAAAGAAACATCATAAGATAATAGTACTACACGGAATGAAAACTTGGCTACACAGGAACTGAATTACAAAACAGAACAGGGTCTCAAATGTAGAAAACCAACTTATGCTTGCTTGAGGGGAAAGGTGAGTTGGGGTGCTGCATGAAACCAGAGATTGAAATTAGCACAGATACCGTTCCATAAGCCAAATATGTAATAGACAAGAGCTACTCCTTGCTCATCGAAGTGGAATCAACACCCCATATTAAACGTCTAAGAATATACCTGACTAGTAAGAATATTAAAACCTACGGATTTATATGTCTCCGAAAGAGAATCAAGCGTGTGTACAGCGGCATAAATGCAGCAGTGATAGGATTGGTGAGGTTCGGTGAGCAAATGCAGACCCTTTGAAGTCATACTGCATGGTACCCATTCCATGGGTCTCAACTCTCCAGGTTTAAGGGATTCTTCCTTCAGCTGAAACATGCATGTGGAACACAGAGTATGATCCACCGTGTGATCAGGAAACGTGTTCAAATGTGTCTCAGTTTTCATCCCCTCCTACTCGGGTGCAACATTCAAGACGCTTTACTAACACTCTCCCCACTTGGAGAGTCAGTGTCTTTAAACTCCTGTTTGGCCCAGTTTGCAATTTCTGCGGAAAATGTACAGGAATAGGGAGAACCAATGAGAAACTAGCTGGAGGTGTCTGGACGGGCAAATTTAACTCTCATTTCCCACCAGAAAGAGGAATTAACCAAAGGCTCAGCGTGCCGTGCCGGAACCACACTAGGGCCTGAAGCAATCCTGCGGTGTTGCGGCCAGCTCACAAGAAAGCGAGTTGAAGAAAGGAGCTCAGGGTCACTGTAATTCACAAACCTGCAGAGTTATAAATGACAGCTATCGTCCAAAAATATATTGAAGTAAGGCTGCCAAGAGGACTTGAAAGCGGGGCAGAATTGCAGGAAACCGATTTCAGGAGGTAGACGGGAATTGCATGTAAAGCATAGGAAAAGAGGCAGAACGTCCACAATGATGCACTTGGCCAAAAAGGGCGTATGTGTTCTTTCCTGAATATATTCAGGAAAAAACGCATACGCCCTTTTTGGTCAACCAAGCAAGCTTGCAAAGGAAATCTGCACTACAATGAAGTCTCACTGCCCCTCGGTCAAAAGTGACATCTGAAAAAAGTGTAAAATCCAGAAAGGCAGGACAGGCCATGGAGAACTGGGAGCCTTGTTATGCTGATGGGCGGCATGTAAATTGCCAACAGCCACTCTGGAGAAGTGTATGGTGTTTCCTGAAACATCCAAAAAACAAAGCAACAGAGCCTAGGGCACTTCCACTTATGGTCCTATAGCTTAGGGAAATTAAAATCAAAAAGACACAGCCACCCCAAAGGTTGGGACGGCTCTGTTTACAAGAACCTCGTTTACGGTACAAGTTCAATATCACAGAAAGCGAAAAATTGATAAAGAAGTTGTGGTACTTACGTACAATGCAATGTCACTCAGCAATGAAATCTATGTCATCAGGCCCGTAGCAGCATAATGAGTGGATTCAGGTACGAGTATTCTAAGTGAAATAAGTCACACAGAAAAAGAAACATCATAAGATATCCCTAATACACGGAATGTAAACTTGGCTACAAAGGAACTGAATTACAAAACAGAACAGGGTGTCAAATGTAGAAAACCAACTTATGCTTGCTTAAGGGGAAAGGTGAGTTGGGGTGCTGCATGAAACCAGAGATTGAAATTAGCACAGATACCGTTCCATAAGCCACATATGTAATAGACAACAGCTACACCTTGCTCAACGAAGTGGACTCAACACCCCATATTAAACGCCTAAGAATATACCTGACTAGAAATAATCTTAAAACCTACGGATTTATATGTCTCCGAAAGAGAATCAAGCGTGTGTACAGCGGCATAAACGCAGCAGTGATAGGATTGGTGAGGTTCGGTGAGCAAATGCAGACCCTTTGAAGTCATACTGCATGGTACCCATTCCATAGGTCTCAACTCTCCAGGTTTAAGGGATTCTTCCTTCAGCTAAAACATGCATGTGGAACCCAGAGTATGATCCACCGTGTGATCGGGAAACGTGTTCAAATGTGTCTCAGTTTTCGTCCCCTGGTACTCGGGTGCAACATTCCAGAAGCTTTACTAACACTCTCCCCACTTGGAGAGTTAGTGCCTTTAACCTCCTGTTTGGCCCAGTTTGCAATTTCTGTGGAAAATGAACAGGAATAGGGAGAACCAATGAGAGACTAGGTGGAGGTGTCTGGACGGGCAAATTTAACTCTCATTTCCCACCAGGAAGAGGAATTAACCAAAGGCTCAGCATGCCATGCCGGAAACAAACTAGGACCTGAAGCAATCCTGCGGTGTTGCGGCCAGCTCACAAGAAAGCGAGTTGAAGAAAGGAGCTCAGGGGCACTGTAATTCACAAACCTGCAGAGTTATAAATGACAGCTATCTTCCAAAAATATATTGAAGTAAGGCAGCCAAGAGGAGTTGAAAGCGGGGCAGAATTGCAGGAAACCGATTTCAGGAGGTACACTGGAATTGCATGTAAAGCATAGGAAAAGAGGCAGAACGTCCACAATGATGCACTTGGCCAAAAAGGGCGTATGCGTTTTTTCTTGAATATATTCAGGAAAAAACGCATACGCCCTTTTTGGCCATCCAAGCAAGCTTGCAAAGGAAATCTGCACTACAATGAAGTCTCACTGCCCCCCAGTCAAACGGACCATCTGAAAAAGTCTAAAATCCAGAAAGGCAGGACAGGCTATGGAGAACTGGGAGCCTTGTTATGCTGATGGGCGGGATGTAAATTGCCAGCAGCCACTCTGGAGAAGTGTATGGTGTTTCCTGAAACATCAAAAAAACAAAGCAACAGAGCCTAGGGCACTTCCACTTATGGTCCTATAGCTTAGGGAAATTAAAATAAAAAAGACACAGCCACCCCAAAGTTTGGGACCGCTCTGTTTACAAGAACCTCATTTACCGTACAAGTTCAATATCACAGAAAGCGAAAAATGGATAAAGAATTTGTGGTACTTACGTACAATGCAATATCACTCAGCAATGAAATCTATGTCATCAGGCCCGTGTCAGCATAATGAGTGGATTCAGGTACGATGATTCTAAGTGAAATAAGTCACACAGAAAAAGAAACATCATAAGATATCACTAATACACGGAATGTAAACTTGGCTACACAAGAACTGAATTACAAAACAGAACAGGGTGTCAAATGTAGAAAACCAACTTATGCTTGCTTAAGGGGAAAGGTGAGTTGGGGTGCTGCATAAAACCAGAGATTGAAATTAGCACAGATACCGTTCCATAAGCCAAATATGTAATAGACAAGAGCTACTCCTTGCTCAACGAAGTGGACTCAACACCCCCTATTAAACGCCTAACAATATACCTGACTAGAAATAATCTTAAAACCTATGGATTTATATGTCTCCGAAAGAGAATCAAGCGTGTGTACAGCGGCATAAACGCAGCAGTGATAGGATTGGTGAGGTTCGGTGAGCAAATGCAGACCCTTTGAAGTCATATTGCATGGTACCCATTCCATGGGTCTCAACGCTCCATGTTTAAGGGATTCTTCCTTCAGCTAAAACATGCATGTGGAACCCAGAGTATGATCCACCGTATGATCCGAAAACGTGTTCAAATGTGTCTCAGTTTTCGTCCCCTGGTACTCGGGTGCAACATTCCAGACGCTTTACTAACACTCTCCCCACTTGGAGAGACAGTGCCTTTAAACTCCTGTTTGGCCCAGTTTGCAATTTCGGTGGAAAATGAACAGGAATAGGGAGAACCAATGAGAGACTAGGTGGAGGTGTCTGGACGGGCAAATTTAACTCTCATTTCCCACCAGGAAGAGGAATTAACCAAAGACTCAGCGTGCCATGCCAGAACCACACTAGGGCCAGAAGCAATCCTGCGGTGTTGCGGCCAGCTCACAAGAAAGCGAGTTGAAGAAAGGAGCTCAGGGGCACTGTAATTCACAAACCTGCAGAGTTATAAATGACAGCTATCTTCCAAAAATATATTGAAGTAAGGCTGCCAAGAGGAGTTGAACGCGGGGCAGAATTGCAGGAAACCGATTTCAGGAGGTAGACTGAAATTGCATGTAAAGCATAGGAAAAGAGGCAGAACGTCCACAATGATGCACTTGGCCAAAAAGGGCTTATGCGTTTTTTCCTGAATATATTCAGGAAAAAACGCATACGCCCTTTTTGGCCAACCAAGCAAGCTTGCAAAGGAAATCTGCACGACAATGAAGTCTCACTGACCCCCGGTCAAAGGGCCTTCTGAAAAAAGAGTAAAATCCAGAAAGGCAGGACAGGCCATGGAGAACTGGGAGCCTTGTTATGCTGATGGGCGGGATGTACATTGCC
The DNA here is from genome assembly GCF_964270905.1 of Leucopleurus acutus. Lineage (NCBI taxonomy): Eukaryota > Metazoa > Chordata > Mammalia > Artiodactyla > Delphinidae > Leucopleurus > Leucopleurus acutus. Next base: position 97,191,154 of record NC_139142.1, on the reverse strand, counting down.
AACAGCCACTCTGGAGAAGTGTATGGTGTTTCCTGAAACATCCAAAAAACAAAGCAACAGAGCCTAGGGCACTTCCACTTATGGTCCTATAGCTTAGGGAAATTAAAATCAAAAAGACACAGCCACCCCAAAGGTTGGGCCGGCTCTGTTTACAAGAACCTCGTTTACGGTACAAGTTCAATATCGCAAAAAGCGAAAAATGGATAAAGAAGTTGTGGTACTTACGTACAATGCAATATCACTCAGCAATGAAATCTATGTCATCAGACCCGTAGCAGCATAATGAGTGGATTCATGTACGATGATTCTAAGTGAAATAAGTCACACAGAAAGAGAAACATCATAAGATATCACTACTACACGGAATGTAAACTTGGCTACACAGGAACTGAATTACAACACAGAACAGGGTCTCAAATGTAGAAAACCAACTTATGCTTGCTTAAGGGGAAAGGTGAGTTGGGGTGCTGCATAAAACCACACATTGAAATTAGCAGATACCGTTCCATAAGCCAAATATGTAATAGACAAGAGCTACTCCTTGCTCAACGAAGTGGACTCAACATCCCATATTAAAAGCCTAACAATATACCTGACTAGTAAGAATCTTAAAACCTATGGATTTATATGTCTCCGAAAGAGAATCAAGCATGTGTACAGCGGCATAAACGCAGCAGTGATAGGATTGGTGAGGTTCGGTGAGCAAATGCAGACCCTTTGAAGTCATATTGCATGGTACCCATTCCATGGTCTCAACTCTCCAGGTTTAAGGGATTCTTCCTTCAGCTAAAACATGCATGTGGAACCCAGAGTATGATCCACGGTGTGATCGGGAAACGTGTTCAAATGTGTCTCAGTTTTCGTCCCCTGGTACTCGGGTACAACATTCCAGACGCTTTACTAACACTCTCCCCACTTGGAGAGTCAGTGCCTTTAACCTCCTGTTTGGCCCAGTTTGCAGTTTCTGTGGAAGATGAACAGGAAGATGGAGAACCAAGGAGAGACTAGCTGGAGGTGTCTGGAAGGGCAAATTTAACTCTCATTTCCCACCAGGAAGAGGAATTGACCAAAGGCTCAGCGTGCCATGCCGGAACCACACTAGGGCCTGAAGCAATCCTGTGGTGTTGCGGCCAGCTCACAAAAAAGCGAGTTGAAGAAAGGAGCTCAGGGACACTGTAATTCACAACCCTACAGAGTTATAAATGACACTTATCGTCCAAAAATATATTGAAGTAAGGCTGCCAAGAGGACTTGAAAGCGGGGCAGAATTGCAGGAAACCGATTTCAGGAGGTAGACGGGAATTGCATGTAAAGCATAGGAAAAGAGGCAGAACGTCCACAATGATGCACTTTGCCAAAAAGGGCGTATGCGTTTTTTCCTGAATATAGGAAAAAACGCATACGCCCTTTTTGGCCAACCAAGCAAGCTTGCAAAGGAAATCTGCACTACAATGAAGTCTCACTGCCCCCCGGTCAAAAGGGCCATCTGAAAAAAGTGTAAAATCCAGAAAGGCAGGACAGGCCATGGAGAACTGGGAGCCTTGTTATGCTGATGGGCGGGATGTAAATTGCCAGCAGCAACTCTGGAGAAGTGTATGGTGTTTCCTGAAACATCCAAAAAACAAAGCAACAGAGCTTAGGGCACTTCCACTTATGGTCCTATAGCTTAGGGAAATTAAAATCAAAAAGACACAGCCACCCCAAGTTTGGGACGGCTCTGTTTACAAGAACCTCGTTTACGGTACAAGTTCAATATCACAGAAAGCGAAAAATGGATAAAGAAGTTGTGGTACTTACGTACAATGCAATATCACTCAGCAATGAAATCTATGTCATCAGGCCTGTAGCAGCATAATGAGTGGATTCAGGTACGATGATTCTAAGTGAAATAAGTCACACAGAAAAGGAAACATCATAAGATATCACTACTACACGGAATGTAAACTTGGCTACACAGGAACTGAATTACTAAACAGAACAGGGTGTCAAATGCAGAAAACCAACTTATGCTTGCTTAAGTGGAAAGGTGAGTTGGGGTGCTGCATACAACAAGAGATTGAAATTAGCACAGATACCGTTCCATAAGCCAAATATGTAATAGACAAGAGCTACTCCTTGCTCAACGAAGTGGACTCAACACCCCATATTAAACGCCTAACAATATACCTGACTAGTAAGAATCTTAAAACCTATGGATTTATATGTCTCCGAAAGAGAATCAAGCGTGTGTACAGCGGCATAAATGCAGCAGTGATAGGATTGGTGAGGTTCGGTGAGCAAATGCAGACCCTTTGAAGTCATATTGCATGGTACCCATTCCATGGGTCTCAACTCTCCATGTTTAAGGGATTCTTCCTTCAGCTAAAACATGCATGTGGAACCCAGAGTATGATCCACCGTGTGATCGGAAAACGTGTTCAAATGTGTCTCAGTTTTCGTCCCCTGCTACTCGGGTGCAACATTCCAGACGCTTTACTAACACTCTCCCCACTTGGAGAGTCAGTGCCTTTAACCTCCTGTTTGGCCCAGTTTGCAATTTCGGTGGAAAATGAACAGGAATAGGGAGAACCAATGAGAGACTAGCTGGAGGTGTCTGGACGGGCAAATTTAACTCTCATTTCCCACCAGGAAGAGGAATTAACCAAAGGCTCAGCATGCCGTGCCGGTACCAAACTAGGGCCTGAAGCAATCATGCAGTGTTGCGGCCAGCTCACAAGAAAGCGAGTTGAAGAAAGGAGCTCAGGTGCACTGTAATTCACAAACCTGCAGAGTTATAAATGACAGCTATCGTCCAAAAATATATTGAAGTAAGGCTGCCAAGAGGAGTTGAAAGCGGGGCAGAATTGCAGGAAACCGATTTCAGGAGGTAGACTGGAATTGCATGTAAAGCATAGGAAAAGAGGCACAATGTCCACAATGATGCACTTGGCCAAAAAGGGCGTATGCGTTTTTTCCTGAATATATTCAGGAAAAAACGCATACGCCCTTTTTGGCCAACCAAGCAAGCTTGCAAAGGAAATCTGCACTACAATGAAGTCTCAATGCCCCCCGGTGAAAAGGGCCATCTGAAAAAAGTGTAAAATCCAGAAAGGCAGGACAGGCCAAGGAGAACTGGGAGCCTTGTTATGCTGATGGGCAGAATGTAAATTGCCAGCAGCCACTCTGGAGAAGTGTATGGTGTTTCCTGAAACATCCAAAAAACAAAGCAACAGAGCCTAGGGCACTTCCACTTATGGTCCTATAGCTTAGGGAAATTAAAATCAAAAGACACAGCCACCCCAAAGTTTGGGACGGCTCTGTTTACAAGAACCTCGTTTACGGTACAAGTTCAATATCACAGAAAGCGAAAAATGGATAAAGAAGTTGTGGTACTTACGTACAATGCAATATCACTCAGCAATGAAATCTATGTCATCAGGCCCGTAGCAGCATAATGAGTGGATTCAGGTACGATGATTCTAAGTGAAATAAGTCACACAGAAAAAGAAACATCATAAGATATCCCTAATACACGGAATGTAAACTTGGCTACACAGGAACTGAATTACAAAACAGAACAGGGTCTCAAATGTAGAAAACCAACTTATGCTTGCTTAAGGGGAAAGGTGAGTTGGGGTGCTGCATGAAACCAGAGATTGAAATTAGCACAGATACCGTTCCATAAGCCAAATATGTAATAGACAAGAGCTACTCCTTTCTCAACGAAGTGGACTCAACACCCCATATTAAACGCCTAAGAATATACCTGACTAGTAAGAATCTTAAAACCTTTGGATTTATATGTCTCCGAAAGAGAATCAAGCGTCTGTACAGCAGCATAAACGCAGCAGTGATAGGATTGGTGAGGTTCGGTGAGCAAATGCAGACCCTTTGAAGTCATATTGCATGGTACCCATTCCATGGGTCTCAACTCTCCAGGTTTAAGGGATTCTTCCTTCAGCTAAAACATGCATGTGGAACGGAGTGTATGATCCACCGTGTGATCGGGAAACGTGTTCAAATGTGTCTCAGTTTTCGTCCCCTGGTACTCGGGTGCAACATTCCAGACGCTTTACTAACACTCTCCCCACTTGGAGAGTCAGTGCCTTTAACCTCCTGTTTGGCCCAGTTTGCAATTTCTTCGGAAGATGAACAGGAATAAGGAGAAGCAATGGGAGACTATCTGTAGGTGTCTGGAAGGGCAAATTTAACTCTCATTTCCCACCAGGAAGATAAATGAACCAAAGGCTCCGCGTGCCATGCTGGAACTAGATTAGGGCCTGAGGAGATCCTGTGGTGTTGCGGCCAGCTCACAAGAAAGCGAGTTGAAGAAAGGAGCTCAGGGGCACTGTAATTCAGAAACCTGCGGAGTTATAAATGACAGCTATCATCCAAAATTATACTGAAGTAAGGCTGCGAAGAGGACTTGAATGCGGGGCAGAATTGCTGGAAACTGATTTCAGAACGTACACGGGAGTAGCTCTTAAAGCATAGGAAAAGAGACAGAACTTGGAAAATAATGCACTTGGCAAAAAAGGGCATATGTGTTTTATCCAGAGCTCTCATACCTGAGGGGAGGAGATTCCCAGCAGGCTCCAACTGCCACCTGAGGGCTCACATTGCCAAGGCAACGTGAGCATGCCAGGCAGGAGTTACCTCACAGCAGAGGTCCCACCTCACAGAAGGGTGAGAAACCCAGCCAACATCAGCCTCTCACCAGAGGGCCCACATCACCAAGGGGATGGGAACCAGGCAGGAGTGTCTTCACATCAGTGGGGCCACATCATCAAAAGCTGAGGTACTCAGCACATGTGTCCTCAAACCAGAGGACCCACATCACCAAGGACCTCGGAGTGAGGCAGGCAGGAGTAGCCTCACAACACTGGGCCCATAGAATAAAAAAGTGAGGAATCCAGCAGTTGGAACCTCCCAGCAGGCGGCCCAGAGCACCGAGGCCATGGGATCCAGGCCACAGTGAACTCACAGAAGAGGGCCCATGTCATGAAACTGAGCAACCCAGCCATTGGGACCTCAGAGCAGGAGGCCCACATCCCCATGGGGATGGAATTCTGGTAGGAGTGTCCTCGCACCACTGAGAATGTATCAGAAAATTTTGGGCGACCAGCAGTTAGGGCCTGACGCCAGAGGACCCTCATCACCAAGGGAAGGAGGCTCCCAGCAGGCTCCAACTGCCACCAGAGGGCTGACGTCGCCAAGCCGATGTGTGCCAACCAGGCACGAATGACCTCACAGCAGAGGGCCCACCTCAGAGAAGTGTGACGAACCCAGTCAGGATCAGACTCGCACCAGAGGGCCCACATCACCAAATGGATTGGAACCAGGCAGGAGTGTCCTCACATGAGTAGGGCCACATCATCTAAAGGTGAGGAACCCAGAACATGTGGCTTCAAACCATAGGACACCCATCACCAAGGGGCTGGGAGTGAGGCAGGCAGGAGGAGCCTCATAACAGAGGGCCCAAAAATAAGAAAGGTGAGGAATCCAGCAGTTGGAACCTCCCAGCAGGCGGCCCAGAGCACAGAGGCTAGAGGAACCAGGCCAGAGTGAACTAACACCAGACAGCCCACATCATGAAACTGTGAGCAACCCAGACATTGGGACCTCAGAGCAGAAGGCCCACATCCCCATGGTGATGGGAACATGACAGGAGTGTCCTGGCATCACTGGGCTCACATCAGAAAACGTGGGGTGCTCAGAAGTTAGGGCCTGACGCTAGAGGGCACTCATCACCGAGAGGAGGAGGCTCCCAGCAGGCTCCAGCTGCCACCAGAGGGCCAACGTCGCCAAGGTGATGTGTGCCAGCCTGGCAGGAGTGACCTCACAGCAGAGGGCCCACCTCACAGAAGGGTGAGGAACACAGCCAGGATCAGACTCTCACCAGAGGGCCCACATCACCAAGGGGATGGGAACCAGGCAGGAGTGTCCCCACACCAGTGGGACAACATCATCGAAAGGTGAGGATCCCAGCACATGTGTCCTCAAACCAGAGGAACCACATCACCAAGGGGTTCGGAATGAGGCTGGCAGGACTGGCCTCACAACACAGGGTCCATAGAATATAAAAGTTGAGGAATCCAGCAGTTGGAACCTCCCAGCAAGTGGCCCAGAGCACCGAGGCTATGGGATCCAGGCCGCAGTGAACTCACAGCAGAGGGCCCACATCATGAACCTGTGAGCAGCCCAGCTGTTGGGACCTCAGAACAGAAGGCCCACATCCCCATTGGGATGGGAACCTGGCAGGAGTGGCTTTGCACCACTTAGCACATATCAGAAAATGTTAGGAGCCCAGCAGTTAGGGCCTGATGCCAGGGGGCCCTCATAACTGAGGGGAGGAGACTCCCAGCAGGTTCCAACCGCCAACAGAGGGGCAACGTCTACAAGGTGGCATGCGCCAGCCAGGCAGTAGTGACCTCACAGCAGAGGGCCTATCTCACAGAAGGGTGAGGAACCGAGGCAGGATGAGACTCTCACCAGAGGGCCCACAACACCAAGGGGATGGGAATCAGTCAGGACTGTCCTCCCACCAGTGGGGCCACATCATCGAAAGGTGAGGAACCCAGCACATGTGGCCTCATATCAGAGGACATACATCACAAAGGGGATGGGAGTGAGGCAGGTAGGAGTAGCCTAAAAACAGAGGGCCCAAAGAATAAAAAAAGTGAGGAATCCAGCATTTGGAACCTCCCAGCAGGCGGCCGAGAGCACAGAAGCTATGGGATGCAGGCAGGAGTGAACTAACAGCAGAGAGCCCACATCATGAAACTGTGAGCAACCCAGGCATTGGGACCTCAGAGCAGAAAGCCCACATCCCCATGGGGATGGGAACCTGACAGGAGTGTCCTGGCATCACTGGGCTCACATCAGAAAACGTGGGGAGCCCAGCAGTTAGAGCCTGATGCTAGAGGGCCGTCATCACCGAGGGCAGGAGGCTCCCAGCAGGTTCCATGTGCCAACAGAGGGCCCACGTCGCCAAGGTGATGTGTGCAAGTCAGGCAGGATTGACCTCACAGCAGAGGGCCTACCTCACAGAAGAGTGAGGAACCCAGCCAGGATAAGACTGTCACCAGAAGGCCCACATCACCAAGGGGATGGGAACCAGGCAGGAGTGTCCTCACACCAGTGGGGCCACATCATTGAAAGTTGCCTAACCCAGCACATGTGGCCTCAAACCAGAAGACCCACATCACGAAGGGGTTGTGAGTGAGGCAGGCAGGAGGAGCATCACAACACAGGACCCATAGAATACAAAAGTTGAGGAATCGAGCAGTAGGAACCTCCCAGCAGGCAGCCAAGACCACAGAGGCTATGGGATCCAGGCCACAGTGAACTAACACCAGAGAGCCCACATCATGAAATTATGATCAACCCAGCCGTTGGAACCTCAGAGCAGAAGGCCCACATCCCCATGGGGATGGGAACCTAAGAGGAGTGCTTGAGCAACACTGGGCTCACTAAGAAAAGTTGGGGAGCCCAGCAGTTAGGGCCTGACGTCAGAGGGCCCTCATCACAGAGCTGAGGAGGCTTCCAGCAGGGTCCAATTGCCACCAGAGGGCTCATGTCAACAAGGCGAGGTGAGCAACCCAGGCAAGAGTTACCTGATAGTAGAGGGCCCACCTCACAGATGGGTGAGGAACCCAGCCAGGATCAGACTCTCACCAGAGGGCCCACATCACAAAGGGGATGGGACCCAGTCAGGATTATCCTCACACCAGTGGGGCCTCATCATCTTAAGGTGAGGAACCCAGCACATGTGTCCTCAAACCAGAGGACCCACATCACCAAGGGCCTTGGAGTGAGGCAGGCAGGAGTAGCCTCACAACACAGGGCACATAATATAAAAAACGTGAGGATTCCAGCATTTAGACCTTCCAGCAGGCGGCCCAGAACACCGAGGCTATGGGATCCAGGCCACAGTGAACTCACAGCAGAGGGCCCACATCACAAAACTGTGAGCAACCCAGGAGTTGAGACCTCAGCGCAGAAGGCCCACATCTCCATGGGAATGGGAACCTGGCTGGAGTGTCCTCGCACCACTGGGCGCACATCAGAAAATGTGGGGAGCCCACCATTTAGGGCCTGACGCCAGAGGGCCGTCATCACCGAGAGGAGGAGGCGCCCTGCATGCTCCAACTGCCACCAGAGGGCTCACGTCTCCAAGGTGACGTGTGCCAGCCAGGCAGGAGTGACCTCACAGCAGAGGGCCTACCTCACAGAACGTTGAGGAACCCAGCCAGGATTAGACTCTCGCCAGAGGGCCCACCTCACCAAGGGGATGGGAACCAGGCAGGAGTGTCCTCACACGAGTGGGGTCACATCATCGAAAGGTGAGGAACGCAGCACATGTGGCCTCAAGCCATAGGACAGTCATCACCAAGGGGCTGGCAGTGAGGCAGGCAGGAGGAGCCTCACAACAGAGGGCACATAGAATACAAAAGTTGAGGAATCCAGCAGTTGGAACCTCCCAGCAGGCGGCTCAGAGCACCGATGATAAGGGATCCTTGCCGGAGTGAACTCACAGCAGAGGGCCCACATCATGGTACTGTGAGCAAGCCAGCCGTCTTGACCTCAGAGCAGAAGGCCCATATCGCCATGGGGATGGGAACCTGGCAAGAGTCTCCTCACTCACTTGGCGCACATCAGAAAATGTGGGGAGCCCAGCAGTTATGGCCTAAGGCAAGAGGGCCCTCATCACCGAGGGGAGGAGGATCCCAGCACACTCCAACTGCCACCAGAGGGCCCACGTCACCAAGGTGACATCATGAAAATGTGAACAACCCAGCCGTTGGGACCTCAGAGCAGAAGGCCCACATCCCCATGGAGATGGGATCCTAAGAGGAGTGCCAAAGCATCACTGGGCTCACTAAGAAAAGTTGGTGAGCCCAGCAGTCAGGGCCTGATGCAAGAGGGCCCTCATCACCGGGGGGAAGAGATTCCCAGCACGCTCCAACTGCCACCACACGGCTGACTTCACCAAGGCAATGTGTGCCAGCCATGCAGGAGTGACCTATCAGCAGAGGGTCTCCCTCACAGGTGGGTGAGGAACAAAGCCAGGAACAGACTCTCACCAGGGGGTCCACATAACCACGTGGATGAGAACCAAGCAGGAGTGTCCTCACACTAGTGGGGCCACATCATCGAAAGGTGAGGAACCCAGCAAAAGTGGCCACAAACCAGAGGACCCACATCACCAAGGGGTTGAGAGTGAGGTAGGTGTCTGGACGGGCATATTTAACACTCATTTCCCACCAGGAAGAGGAATTAACCAAAGGCTCAGCGTGCCCTGCCAGAAGCAGATTAGGGCCTGAAGCAGTCTTGCGGGTTTGCGGCCAGCTCACAAGAAAGCGAGTTGAAGAAAGGAGCTCAGGGGCCCTGTAATTCACAAACCTGCAGAGTTATAAATGACAGATAACGTCCAAAAATATATTGAAGTAAGGCTGCGAAGAGGACTTGAAAGCGGGGCAGAATTGCAGGAAACCGATTTCAGGAGGTAGACTGGATTTGCATTTAAAGCATAGGAAAAGAGGCAGAACATCGACAATGATGCACTTGGCAACAAAGGGCGTATGAGTTTGTTCCTGAATATATTCAGGAACAAACACATACGCCCTTTTTGGCAAACCAAGCAAGCTTGCAATGGAAATCCGAACTACTATGAAGTGTCACTTCCCCCCGGTCTAAAGGGCCATCTGAGAAAAGTGTAAAATCCAGAAAGGCAAGACAGGCCATGGGGAAAAAGGAGCCTTGTTATGCTGATGGGCGGGATGTACATTGCCAACAGCCACTCTGGAGAAGTGTATGGTGTTTCCTGATACATCTGAAAAACAAAGCAACAGAGTCTAGGGCATTTCCACTTATGGTCCTATAGCTTAGGGAAATTAAAATCAAAAAGACACAGCCACCCCAAAATTTACAACGGCTCTGTTTACAGGAGCCTCTTCTACAGTACAAGTTAAATATCCCAGAGAACAAATAATTGATAAAGAAGTTGCGGTACTTATGTACAACAGAATACCACTCAGCAATGAAATCTGTGTCACCAGGCCTGTACCAGCATAATGAGTGGATTGAGGCACGATGATTCTAAGTGAAATAAGTCACACAGAAAAAGAAACATCATAAGGTATCACTAATGCACGGAATGTAAACTTGGCTACACATGAACTGAATTACAAAACAGAACAGGGTCTCAAGTTTAGAAAACCAACTTATGCTTGCTTAAGGGGAAAGGTGAGTTGGGGTGCTGCATAAAACCAGAGTTTGAAATTAGCACAGATACCGTTCCATAAGCCAAATATGTAATAGACAAGACCTACCCCTTGCTCAACGAAATGGACTCAACAATGAGGTATCACCTCACACCTGTTAGAATGGGCATCATCTGAAAATCTACAAACAACAAATGCTGGAAAGGGTGTGGAGAAAAGGAAGCCTCTTCCACTATTGTTGGGAATATAAATTGATACAGTCACTATGGAGAACAATATGGAGTTTCTTAAGAAACTAATAATAGAATTACCATATGATACAGCGATCCCAGGACCTGACATATACCCAGACAAAACCATAAATCAAAAAGAGACATTCACCGCAATGTTCATTGCATCACTATTTACAATATCGAGGTAATGGAAGCAACCTAAATGCCCACAGACAGACGAATGCATAAAGATGTGGTACATATATAAAATGGAATATTACTAAGCCATGAAAGGAATGAAATTGGGTCATTTGTAGAGACGTCGATGGATCTAGAGACTGTCATACAGAGTGAAGTAAGTCAGAAAGAGAAAAACAAATCTTGTATATTCATGCATATATGTGGAACCTAGAAAAACTGTACAGATTAACCGTTTTGCAAGGCATAAATAGAGCAACAGATGTAGACAACAATCGTATGGACAACAAGGGGGGAAAGCTCTTGGAGGGGTGGTGGTGGGAGGAGTTGAGAGATTGGGATTGGCATGTAAACATTTATATGTATAAAATAGATAACCAATGAGAACCTGCTGTATAAAAATATAAAATAAAATTCAAAATTAAAAAGAAATAAAATTTAAAAAATAAAACAGAAAAAACAATTATTCCCTTCACATACATGTATTTATATGAATAAATTATTTCCATGCTTATATCTGTAAATACAAAAAAGAGGAATAAAATCTACCTTGAACCAAAAACAAAAAAGAGAAAAAAACAACAGAACCCACCAGTTACTCAGAGGAAAACCGTATCAGGGCACTTGCTCCAGTTGTAAACAATTCTGAAGTTGGTCAGTGGTGGGGAATCGTCTCCCATTCAGCCAGCAGCCCCCACACAACAAGCGTCCTCATTGCAAAGCTGGGGCACCATGCCGAGGCATCTGTGAGTAAACGTGAGCTGAACCCCAGGCCAGTTGCTGCTGAACTGTTCCCGCCCTTCCCAGGTAAAACACCTGAATATATACAAGGACTTGAAAGCCTAGAGGAAGGGCCATGGAGCCACACGAGTGACAGCATGCCAGCTGACTTGGTGCCTGCAGGCCAGCCAGGATGGTCCTGGCCCTGGGTGCTCTTCTGGAAGATTTCCATTTCCCTGCCTGAGATACCCGTCCTGTCCCTGCCCCCACTGCTTTTTTCCTTCCTCACCTCTGCCCAGGGAGAAATTCCAGCAGCAGGTATGGGTGACACATCCTCTTCTTTAGCAGGTGGCAGCCTGGCAACTGCTGCAGAAAGTCCAGCAGAGCCCCACTCACACTGGGCCACCCACAAAGCCGTGGCCTCTCACTCCCTCCCACCAGCCCAGCCCCGAGACTGCTGACAGGGCAGAGAAAATGGCGTCAGGCACAGCTGCAGGGGCTTTTGCTGCCTGGAGTGGTATTTATATTGATCTCAACCCAGGCACACCTGGGGAGGGCTGGCCGGCATGGTAAGGCTGCCCAGGTCAGCCAATCATCACCCCTCAGGGGCTCACAGTTGCAGAAAATGGAACTTGCTGAACCGGCCAGGTCCAAGGAACAGGTGTGGGCTCCTGAGAGTCAGGATAGACAAGGGGCTGCAGCTTTGGCTTGTTTTCTAATCATTTTATCTGGCCCATGAGTGGGAGACAACTTCAAGAAAACCCTCTCCTAATGAGAGGAACCCAGGAGTCAGGGAGAGGAGGGGTGGGTGGTGGTTGGAGACAGAGGCCTGGTGCCCTGGGTGCAGTGGAAGTCTCTGGAAGACCAGGTGGAGGGAGGCCACACAGAGTGATGCCCAGGGTCACAGACCTGTCGGAGCTGCTGTTTGTTAGTTCAAGTCCTGCTCTGAGGTGCTCTGTGTCAGCTCTGAGCGACAGGTGAGCTGGGGGTGCTCTTCAATGAGGGCTATGTGCACGGTTCCTGTGTGCCCAGCCCTGCCACGGTACCTGCAAGGGTAGCTCTGTATCCTGAGAGGGGCCTGACCATGAAAGCCCCGTGGGCTGGGTTGGGGGTGGGGTACCTGCCCAGGAGAGCTCCATATCCTGGGATTGGCCTGACCACGATAGCCCCATGGGCTGCTGGGGACCTGGTAAAGGATGTCAGGACAGTCAGTGAAGCCACCGAGGATATACCTCCAGTTGCTCCTGATCCCTACACCCTGCTGGTCATTCTACCAACCACCAGGACATGGTATTCTGTATTAGTCTTCAATGATGCCTTCTTTTGTATTCCATTAGTCCCAGAGTCACAAGAAATTTTGGCTTGTGAGTGGCAGGACTCAACATACAACTAAAACAATACTTCCGGGCCGTCTTGCCCCAAGGGTTCAAAAATTCCCACACCATCTTTGGGGAAAGCTTAGCTAACGACCGAAAAGTTCTACCTCTGGAAAAGGAAACCCTCCTTCAATATGCAGACGACATTCTGATCGCCAGCCCTACTAAGGAGGCCTCTGAACTACCAAGCCAATAAAGGATAGAAGTTGTCCAAGAAAAAGCTCAAATATCACAGACTGCAGTGACCTGCCTGGGCTTCATTCTCACACAAGGTCAGAGAAGCCCATCCCAGGAAAGGGAAGAAACCATTTGCAGCCTTACCCCTTTCTAAAACTAGAAGACAGCTTAGGGGTTCCTGGGGAGGCCAGGGTTTGCTGCTTCTGGATCCCTAACTACAGTCTACTAGCTGGGCCTCTATATGAAACACTGAAAGGAAAAGATGATGATCCTTTTGAACAGAATCCAGAAGTGGCCTTTCAAGAATGGAAAGAGCAGTCAATTCAGACCCTTGCCCTGGAACTCCCTAATTGAGCTAAACCCTTTGACCTTTCCATTCCCGGTGAAAGGTGAATCGCCATTGGAGAATTAGTGCAAAAACTGGGACCACTTGAAATGGAACAACGCAAGAATGCCATCCAGGTAGGATAAACTACAGTCACCAAGGGGCTTGGCCCACTGCCACATCTGGCCAAGATACTGGCGGTATCTAAAAACCTGGAAATCAGCAGCCCAAAAGGCCACCTCCCTCCTAAGGGAAAAGGACCCCACGTGGTGATCCTAATCACCAACCATGCCCTGAAGTTGCAGGGTTCGCTCCGTGGGCACACCGACCTCGAGTGAGGAGGCCCTCCAACTCCAACATCCAGAGAGATAACCGGGGGCAACAGGGCACCATGACGACTCGTGTGAACATCACTTGACCTGGAGTTTCTCTCATAAAACAACAATAGTGTGTCCCGAAGGAGTAGACTACTGCTTGCAGGACTTCCTGCACCCGGAGGGGAGCTAATAATCTTGGCGGGGGAACCGTATATCACACCGTCACCATAGAAAAGCCTACAGACACCGTGATGATGGTGGCCAATAAGACCGGCTGGACTCCTGTTTACTTCAAAAGGCTGTTGACTCAGTGGCCATCATGGTCCTTGATCACCACTGACCCTGGACTGTCTGGGAGTTGAGCGGGCAGGGCTCTGACACCTGGTGCTGTTTTTACGTTAATTCAGGGGCCTAACTGAAGAAAGAGCAGACTACTGGTCAGAGCATCTAAGCTGGCAGAAACGGTCAGCCTAAGGTGGCCGAACAAATGTGGGGCGGGGTGAAACCGGCCCCCACAGCGTCTCTGCACATCTCTTTCCTGGACCCTTAAAGGTCATTAGAATCTATAACACTTCCAATGCTGGTGCTCAGGCGGACGAGCAGGGAGGCAGGGGTCCTGGGGCCAATCAACGTCACCTGGAGGCTGCTGGGGAGAAGTTCTGACCCTCGTCCCCTGGTATGAGGGCTCCCAACTCAGCACTCAGCAGTTACAGAAGAAGGGTCTGCACCCTCAGCACTCCAAGAATGAGGAACGGGACAAAAGGCAGAGGAGGGGTTTGTCCCCAGCAAAGCCCATTAAAAATCCCTGGGAGATAAAAATAGAATGTGGGCAATAAAGTCAAGTCTGACCTTTTTTATCCTTTGTGCTTTGTCTAATTTCACGTGCTCCTAGGGTCCCGCATGCAGAGGTTCCACACCCGGCACTTCAGACCAGATTTCCTGGTGCAGAATGGCTGGGTCGACACCTCAGCTCCTGGGGCCCAGTGCAGACTCCGAGATATAGAGCCTGAGCTGCAGCCAACCCGGCCCTTGAGAGCTCCGCCCCCTCCCTCTCACTGACTCTGACAGGATCTCTACACAGCAGCCCAGCCCACAGCCCACGGGGTAGTGCATGCTCTCACCTCTCCATTCTCTGATGAAAATATAAAGTTTCCTTTGCTTGGGAACCAAACTCAGTCTCGATCTGTTGGCCCCAATGACACTGGGCAGGGGGACCCTTGTTGGGGTCCACTCTGGAGGATCAGTAACAGAAATTGAGACTATTGTAACTTCAATGAACAGATGTGTGAGCCAAACTGTAGTTAACATAGAACAGTTTATAAGGCTCGGGTAAAATAAGATGTTTCTAACACTTCCATTTGATATTTCCATCACTTTATTATAAGCAAGTTCAGTGAAAAGGTTTGTCTTATTTGTCAGGTCAATATTAGAGAAATGAAGTGATTTCTTTCCAAGGATGTACATCTAATAATCTTGGTTAAAGCTTCAATCTTGTTTTAAATGCTTTTCCATTGAAAATGATACCTCTCTTTCAGCTCCCCCATTTCTGAGAAGTATAAAATCTTATAATTTATTATTACCAAAGGGGAAAGGTGGGAGGAGGGATAAATTAACAGTTTGGAATTAACACATACACACTGCTATGTATAAAATAGATCATCAACAAGGAACTACTGTATAGCACAGGGAACTACACTCAATATTGTGCAATAACCTATAAGGGGAAATAATCGGAAAAAGAATAGATATTTTTATTGACATCATCTATCAATGACAGTTAAAGTGTAACCTAAGGGAAGCCGGTGGTGAGTGCTTCTGACCCTGAAGACTTCAGTCATCTAAAGTTTGGACTCTGCCTACTTCCCAAGGCCCTTAATGAACATATGTGTAGCCGTAGCTTAAAAAACTCCCCAGTTTGGGTTTCGGGGAGACACTGATTTTGAAAAAGCCCTGGTGTTCTCCTTACATGAATGGGACTCTTCCTACTGCTAAAACATGTCTGTCACACCCAGAGGATGGTATACCGTCTGATCGGGAAGAGTTTGGAAAAGGCATCTCATCTCCTCATCTCCTGGTGCTCGGGTTCACCCCTCCAGCGTCTTTACTAACAGTCTCCCCACTTGGAGATGTCAACACTGTCAACATCCTGTTGCGTACAGTTTGGAATTTGTCCAGAGGATGAAGCGGAAGGATGAGGAACAATGAGAGACAAGTCCTAGGTGTTCAGACAGGCACATGTCACTCTAATTTCCAATCAGGAAGATGAATTGACCAAAGGCTAGGGTTGCCCATGGAAACAGTATAGGGCTTGAGGAAATCCCACTGCTTTGTGGCCAGTTCCCATAAACACAAGTTGAACAATGGAACTCAGGGGCAGTAAAATTCACGAAACTGCAGAGTTGAAAATATCTATCACTGAAAAATGTCTTGAGGAAAGTCAGAGAAAAGGATTGGCAAGCAAGGGAGAATGGCAGGAAAGGGATTTGAGGAGGTAGAAAGGATTCGCCATTAAGCACAAGAAAAGGGGCTGAACATTTCCGACATTGCAGTTGGCCAAAAAGGCTGTATGCGTTTTTTTCTGTATATATTCAAGAAAAGGGCATACACTTTTTTAGCCAACCAAACAGGTGGGCACTGGAAATCAATACTACAAAAGATATCACTTCGCATCAGTCAGAAGAGCCATCCTCATAAAGTGTAAACGCCAGAAATGCAGGACAGGGCAAGGAGAAGAGGGAGCCCTGTGAGGCTTATAGTGGAAATGTATATTGCCAACGGCCATTCTGGAGAAGTGTATTGTGTTTACTAAAGCATCTAAAAAATGAGCTACAGAGCATAGGGCACTTGCACTCATGGGCGTATATCTTGGGAAAAACAAAAATCGAGAGGACACAGGCACCCCAATGTTTACTGCCTCTCTGTTTAAAAGATCCTCGACTAGGATATAACTTAAATGTCTCTGGAGGGAGAAAATGGATAGAGATGTGGTACTTATGTAGAGTGGAATATTACTCAGCCTGGAAATCAATGAAATATGGCCAGTTGTAACAACTCCGGAGGAGTTACGTATGATCATTCTAAGTGACATAATTCAAAAAGAAAAAGACACATATCATAAGATATCACTTAAAGGTGGAATCCAAAATGGCTACACATGAAATAAATTACAAAACAAAAACATAGTCAAATATGTAGAAAACACGCGTAAGGCTGCTAAACGGGAAAGGTGGGGAGGGGTGAGGCATCATCCAGGAGGTTGAAATTAGCAAAGATACCATTCCAAATACCAAACTGATAATCAACAAGGCCTACACGGTAGCTAAAAGAACTGCACTCAGCACACTCAAGTCACCGGAAAAGAATATCTATGACTGGTAAGAATCTGAAAAAGAATTTATTGATGTCTCTCTGTACGTGAATCAAGTGGATGTACAGCAGCAAGAAACAGAGCTTTGAAAATCAGCTGTAACCAATATAGTAATAAATTGAAAAAAATAAACGACAGAGAGACAGAGAAAACCTCTTACAACTTTTCCTCAGGGACGGTGATGCAACATGGATTGAACACATCTAGACCCACAGCAGGATGAGACATAAGGCTGGAAACTGTTCGCGCTAAGAGAAATGTGAGGTTGGGTGAGGAAATGCACACCCTTTAAAGTAATACTACCTGGTACCCATTCAATGGGTCCCAAATCTGCAGGTTCAAGGAATCTTCCTACAGCTAAAACATGCATGGAAAACCCAGAGGACTGTACACCATGTGATCGGGAGATGTGTCTAAAATGCACCTCATTTATCCTCTCCTGGTGCTCCTGTTCATCATTCCAGCCACGTTACTTAGAATCTCCCCACTTAGAGAATCAGCACATTTAAACTTCTGTTTCACACATTTTGCAAATTGTGAGGAGGATGAACGGGAAGAGGGGGAAACAATGAGAGAATAGTTGTAGGGGTTTGGACGGGCACATGTCACTCTAATTTCCCATTAAGAATAAGAATTAAAAAAAGGTTCAGCCCGCCTCGCCGGAGCCAAAATAGGGCCTGAAGCAATCCTGCGGTTTTGAGGCCAGCTCACAAAAGAGCAACTTAAAAAATGGAGCTCAGGGTCACTGCAATTCACAAACCTGCAGAGTTATAAATGAAAACTAACGTCCAAAAATATGTTGAGGTAAGGCAAAGAAGAGGATCTGAATGCAAGACAGAATTGCAAGAAACAGATTTCAAGAGATAGATTGGACTCGCCTTTAAAGCACATGAAAAGCGGCATAATTTCGACAATGATGCAGTTGGCCCAAAAGGGAGTATGCGTTATTTCCTGAATATATCCAGGAAAAAACGCATACGCACTTTATGGGCAACCAAGCAAGCAAGCAATGCAAATGTGCACAACAAAGAAGTCTCATTTCCCACCGGTCAAAAGGGCCATCCGAAAAAATTGTAAACACCAGAAATGCAGGACAGGCCATGGAGAACAGGGAGCCTTTATACGCTGATGGACAGTGTGTGAACTGCCGAGAGCCACTCTGGAGAAGTGTATGGTGGTTCCTAAATCATCTAAAAAAGAGAGCTACAATTTCTATGGAAGATGAAAAGGAATAGGGAGAACCAATGAGAGACTAGCTGGAGGTGTCTGGACGGGCAAATTTAACTCTCACTTCCCACGAGGAAGAAGAATTAACCAAAGGCTCAGCGTGCCATGCCGTAACCAGAAGAGGTCCTGAAGCAATCATGCAGTGTTGCGGCCAGCTCACAAGAAAGCGAGTTGAAGAAAGGAGCTCAGGGGCACTGTAATTCACAAACCTGCAGAGTTATAAATGACAGCTATCGTCCAAAAATATATTGAAGTGAGGCTGCCAAGAGGACTTGAAAGTGGGGCAGAATTGCAAAAAACGGATTTCAGGAGGTAGACTGGAATTGCATTTAAAGCATAAGAAAAGAGGCAGAACATCCACAATGATGCACTTGGCCAAAAAGGCCCTATACCTTTTTTCCTGAATATATTCAGGAAAAAACGCATATGCCCGTTTTGGCCAACAAAGCAAGCTTGCAAAGGAAATCTGCACTAAAATGAAGTCTCACTTCCCCCCGGTCAAAAGGGCCATCTAAAAAAAAGTGTAAAATCCAGAAAGGCATGACAGGCCATGGAGAACTGGGAGACTTGTTATTCTGATGGGCGGAATGTAAATTGCCAACAGCCACTCTGGAGAAGTATATGGTATTTCCTGAAACATCTAAAAAACAAAGCAACAGAGCCTAGGGCACTTCCACTTATGGTCCTATAGCTTAGGGAAATTAAAATCAAAATGACACAGCCACCGCAAAATTTGGGCCGGCTCTGTTTACAAGAACCTCGTTTACGGTACAAGTTCAATATCACAGAAAGCGAAAAATGGATAAAGAAGTTGTGGTACTTACGTACAATGCAATATCATTCAGCAATGAAATCTATGTCATCAGGCCCGTAGCAGCATAATGAGTGGATTCAGGTACGATGATTCTAAGTGAAATAAGTCACACAGAAAAAGAAACATCATAAGATATCACCAATACACGGAATGTAAACTTGGCTACAAAGGAACTGAATTACAAAACAGAACAGGGTCTCAAATGTAGAAAACCAACTTATGCTTGCTTAAGGGGAAAGGTGAGTTGGGGTGCTGCATGAAACCAGAGATTGAAATTAGCACAGATACCGTTCCATAAGCCAAATATGCAATAGACAAGAGCTACTCCTTGCTGAACGAAGTGGACTCAACACCCCATATTAAACGCCTAAGAATATACCTGACTAGAAATAATCTTAAAACCTACGGATTTATATGTCTCCGAAAGAGAATCAAGCATGTGTACAGCGGCATAAACGCAGCAGTGATAGGATTGGTGAGGTTCGGTGAGCAAATGCAGACACTTTGAAGTCATATTGCATGGTACCCATTCCATGGGTCTCAACTCTCCAGGTTTAAGGGATTCTTCCTTCAGCTAAAACATGCATGTGGAACCCAGAGTATGATCCACCGTGTGATCGGGAAACGTGTTCAAATGTGTCTCGTTTTCGTCCCCTGGTACTCGGGTGCAACATTCCAGATGCTTTACTAACACTCTCCCCACTTGGAGAGTCAGTGCCTTTAACCTCCTGTTTGGCCCAGTTTGTAATTTCTGTGGAAAATGTACAGCAATAGGGAGAACCAATGATAAACTAGCTGGAGGTGTCTGGACGGGCAAATTTAACTCTCATTTCCCACCAGAAAGAGGAATTAACCAAAGGCTCAGCATGCCGTGCCAGAACCACACTAGGGCCTGAAGCAATCCTGCGGTGTTGCGGCCAGCTCACAAGAAAGCGAGTTGAAGAAAGAAGCTCAGGGGCACTGTAATTCACAAACCTGCAGAGTTATAAATGACAGCTATCGTCCAAAAATATATTGAAGTAAGGCTGCCAAGAGGACTTGAAAGTGGGGCAGAATTGCAGGAAACCGATTTCAGGAGGTAGACGGGAATTGCATGTAAAGCATAGGAAAAGAGGCAGAACGTCCACAATGATGCACTTGGCCAAAAAGGGCGTATGCGTTTTTTCCTGAATATATTCAGGAAAAAACGCATACGCCCTTTTTGGCCAACCAAGCAAGCTTGCAAAGGAAATCTGCACTACAATGAAGTCTCACTGCCCCCTGGTCAAAAGGGACATATGAAAAAAGTGTAAAATCCAGAAAGGCAGGACAGGCCATGAAGAACTGGGAGCCTTGTTATGCTGATGGGCGGGATGTAAATTGCCAACAGCCACTCTGGAGAAGTGTATGGTGTTTCCTGAAACATCTAAAAAACTAAGCAACAGAGCCTAGGGCACTTCCACTTATGGTCCTATAGCTTAGGGCAATTAAAATCAAAGAGACACAGCCACCCCAAAGTTTGGGACGGCTCTGTTTACAAGAATCTTGTTTACGGTACAAGTTCAATATCACGAAAGCGAAAAATGGATAAAGAAGTTCTGGTACTTACGTACAATGCAATATCACTCAGCAATGAAATCTATGTCATCAGGCCCGTAGCAGCATAATGAGTGGATTCAGGTACGATGATTCTAAGTGAAATAAGTCACACAGAAAAAGAAACATCATAAGATATCACTACTACACGGAATGTAAACTTGGCTACACAGGATCTGAATTACAAAACAGAACAGGGTCTCAAATGTAGAAAACCAACTTATGCTTGCTTAAGGGGAAAGGTGAGTTGGGGTGCTGCATGAAACCAGAGATTGAAATTAGCACAGATACCGTTCCATAAGCCAAATATGCAATAGACAAGAGCTACTCCTTGCTGAACGAAGTGGACTCAACACCCCATATTAAACGCCTAAGAATATACCTGACTAGAAATAATCTTAAAACCTACGGATTTATATGTCTCCGAAAGAGAATCAAGCGTGTGTACAGCGGCATAAATGCAGCAGTGATAGGATTGGTGAGGTTCGGTGAGCAAATGCAGACCCTATGAAATCATATTGCATGGTACCCATTCCATGGGTCTCAACTCTCCAAGTTTAAGGGATTCTTCCTTCAGCTAAAACATGCATGTGGAACACAGAGTATGATCCACCGTGTGATCAGGAAACGTGTTCAAATGTGTCTCAGTTTTCGTCCCCTGGTACTCGGGTGCAACACTCCAGACGCTTTACTAACACTCTCTCCACTTGGAGAGCCAGTGCCTTTAACCTCCTGTATGGCCCAGTTTGCAATTTCTGCGGAAAATGTACAGGAATAGGGAGAACCAATGATAAACTAGCTGGAGGTGTCTGGACGGGCAAATTTAACTCTCATTTCCCACCAGGAAGAGGAATTAACCAAAGGCTCAGCGTGCCGTGCCGGAACTACACTAGGGCCTGAAGCAATCCTGCGGTGTTGCGGCCAGCTCACAAGAAAGCGAGTTGAAGAAACGAGCTCAGGGGCAGTGTAATTCACAAACCTGCAGAGTTATAAAAGACAGCTATCGTCCAAAAATATATTGAAGTAAGGCTGCCAAGAGGACTTGAAAGCGGGGCAGAATTGCAGGAAATCGATTTCAGGAGGTAGACGGGAATTGCATGTAAAGCATAGGAAAAGAGGCAGAACGTCCACAATGATGCACTTGGCCAAAAAGGGTGTATGTGTTCTTTCTTGAATATATTCAGGAAAAAACGCATACGCCCTTTTTGGCCAACCAAGCAGGCTTGCAAAGGAAATCTACACTACAATGAAGTCTCACTGCCCCCCGGTCAAAAGGGCCATCTGAAAAAAGTGTAATATATAGAAAGGCAGGACAGGGCATGGAGAACTGGGAGCCTTGTTATGCTGATGGGCGGGATGTAAATTGCCAACAGCCACTCTGGAGAAGTGTATGGTGTTTCCTGAAACATCTAAAAAACAAAGCAACAGAGCCTAGGGCACTTCCACTTATGGTCCTATAGCTTAGGGAAATTAAAATCAAAAAGACACAGCCTCCCCAAACTTTGGGACGGCTCTGTTTACAAGAACCTCGTTTACGGTACAAGTTCAATATCACAGAAAGCGAAAAATGGATACAGAAGTTGTGGTACTTACGTACAATGCAATATCACTCAGCAATGAAATCTATGTCATCAGGCCCGTAGCAGCATAATGAGTGGATTCAGGTATGATGATTCTAAGTGAAATAAGTCACACAGAAAAAGAAACATCATAAGATATCACTACTACACGGAATGTAAACTTGGCTATACAGGAACTGAATTACAAAACAGAACAGGGTGTCAAATGTAGAAAACCAACTTATGCTTGCTTAAGGGGAAAGGTGAGTTGGGGTGCTGCATGAAACCAGAGATTGAAATTAGCACAGATACCGCTCCATAAGCCAAATATGTAATAGACAACAGCTACACCTTGCTCAACGAAGTGGACTCAACACCCCATATTAAACGCTTAAGAATACACCTGACTAGAAATAATCTTAAAAACTACGGATTTATATGTCTCCGAAACAGAATCAAGCGTGTGTACAGCGGCATAAACGCAGCAGTGATAGGATTGGTGAGGTTCAGTGAGCAAATGCAGACACTTTGAAGTCATATTGCATGGTACCCATTCCATGGGTCTCAACTCTCCAAGTTTAAGGGATTCTTCCTTCAGCTAAAACATGCATGTGGAACACAGAGTATGATCCACCGTGTGATCAGGAAACGTGTTCAACTGTGTCTCAGTTTTCGTCCCCTGGTACTCGGGTGCAACACTCCAGACGCTTTACTAACACTCTCCCCACTTGGAGAGTCAGTGCCTTTAACCTCCTGTATGGCCCAGTTTGCAATTTCTGCGGAAAATGTACAGGAATAGGGAGAACCAATGAGAAACTAGCTGGAGGTGTCTGGACGGGCAAATTTAACTCTCATTTCCGACCAGAAAGAGGAATTAACCAAAGGCTCAGCATGCCGTGCCGGAACCACACTAGGGCCTGAAGCAATCCTGCGGTGTTGCGGCCAGCTCACAAGAAAGCGAGTTGAAGAAAGGAGCTCAGGGGCACTGTAATTCACAAACCTGCAGAGTTATAAATGACAGCTATCGTCCAAAAATATATTGAAGTAAGGCTGCCAAGAGGACTTGAAAGCGGGGCAGAATTGCAGGAAACCGATTTCAGGAGGTAGACGGGAATTGCATGTAAAGCATAGGAAAAGAGGCAGAACGTCCACAATGATGCACTTGGCCAAAAAGGGCGTATGCGTTTTTTCCTGAATATATTCAGGAAAAAACGCATACGCCCTTTTTGGCCAACCAAGCAAGCTTTCAAAGGAAATCTGCACTACAATGAAGTCTCACTGCCCCCCGGTCAAAAGGGCCAACTGAAAAAAGTGTAAAATCCAGAAAGGCAGGACAGGCCATGGAGAACTGGGAGCCTTGTTATGCTGATGGGCGGGATGTAAATTGCCAACAGCCACTCTGGAGAAGTGTATGGTGTTTCCTGAAACATCTAAAAAACAAAGCAACAGAGCCTAGGGCACTTCCACTTATGGTCCTAGAGCTTAGGGAAATTAAAATCAAAAAGACACAGCCTCCCCAAACTTTGGGACGGCTCTGTTTACAAGAACCTCGTTTACTGTACACGTTCAATATCACAGAAAGCGAAAAATGGATACAGAAGTTGTGGTACTTACGTACAATGCAATATCACTCAGCAATGAAATCTATGTCATCAGGCCCGTAGCAGCATAATGAGTGGATTCAGGTACGATGATTCTAAGTGAAATAAGTCACACAGAAAAAGAAACATCATAAGATATCACCAATACACGGAATGTAAACTTGGCTACACAGGAACTGAATTACAAAACAGAACAGGGTCTCAAATGTAGAAAACCAACTTATGCTTGCTTAAGGGGAAAGGTGAGTTGGGGTGCTGCATGAAACCAGAGATTGAAATTAGCACAGATACCGTTCCATAAGCCAAATATGCAATAGACAAGAGCTACTCCTTGCTGAACGAAGTGGACTCAACACCCCATATTAAACGCCTAAGAATATACCTGACTAGAAATAATCTTAAAACCTACGGATTTATATGTCTCCGAAAGAGAATCAAGCGTGTGTACAGCGGCATAAACGCAGCAGTGATAGGATTGGTGAGGTTCGGTGAGCAAATGCAGACCCTTTGAAGTCATATTGCATGGTACCCATTCCATGGGTCTCAACTCTCCAGGTTTAAGGGATTCTTCCTTCAGCTAAAACATGCATGTGGAACCCAGAGTATGATCCACCGTGTGATCGGGAAACGTGTTCAAATGTGTCTCGTTTTCATCCCCTGGTACTCGGGTGCAACATTCCAGATGCTTTACTAACACTCTCCCCACTTGGAGAGTCAGTGCCTTTAACCTCCTGTTTGGCCCAGTTTGTAATTTCTGTGGAAAATGAACAGGAAGAGGGAGAACGAAAGAGAGACTTGCTGGAGGTGTCTGGACGGGCAAATTTAACTCTCATTTCCCACCAGGAAGAGGAATTAACCAAAGGCTCAGCGTGCCGTGCCGGAACTACACTAGGGCCTGAAGCAATCCTGCGGTGTTGCGGCCAGCTCACAAGAAAGCGAGTTGAAGAAACGAGCTCAGGGGCAGTGTAATTCACAAACCGGCAGAGTTATAAATGACAGCTATCGTCCAAAAATATATTGAAGTAAGGCTGCCAAGAGGACTTGAAAGCGGGGCAGAATTGCAGGAAATCGATTTCAGGAGGTAGATTGGAATTGCATGTAAAGCATAGGAAAAGAGGCAGAACGTCCACAATGATGCACTTGGCCAAAAAGGGCGTATGCGTTTTTTCCAGAATATATTCAGGAAAAAACGCATACGCCCTTTTTGGCCAACCAAGCAAGCTTGCAAAGGATATCTGCACTACAATGAAGTCTCACTGCCGCCCGGTCAAAAGGGCCATCTGAAAAAAGTGTAAAATCCAGAAAGGCAGGACAGGCCATGGAGAACTGGGAGCCTTGTTATGCTGATGGGCGGGATGTAAATTGCCAACAGCCTCTCTGGAGAAGTGTATGGTGTTTCCTGAAACATCTAAAAAACAAAGCAACAGAGCCTAGGGCACTTCCACTTATGGTCCTATAGCTTAGGGAAATTAAAATCAAAAAGACACAGTCACCCCAAAGTTTGGGACGGCTCTGTTTACAAGAACCTCGTTTACGGTACAAGTTCAATATCGCAAAAAGCGAGAAATGGATAAAGAAGTTGTGCTACTTACGTACAATGCAATATCACTCAGCAATGAAATCTATGTCATCAGGCCCGTAGCAGCATAATGAGTGGATTCAGGTATGATGATTCTAAGTGAAATAAGTCACACAGAAAAAGAAACATCATAAGATATCAGTACTACACGGAATGTAAACTTGGCTACACAGGAACTGAATTACAAAACAGAACAGGGTCTCAAATGTAGAAAACCAACTTATGCTTGCTTGAGGGGAAAGGTGAGTTGGGGTGCTGCATGAAACCAGAGATTGAAATTAGCACAGATACTGTTCCATAAGCCAAATATGTAATAGACAAGAGCTACTCCTTGCTCAATGAAGTGGACTCAACACCCCATATTAAACGCCTAAGAATATACCTGACTAGTAAGAATCTTAAAACCTATGGATTTATATGTCTCCGAAAGAGAATCAAGCGTGTGTACAGCGGCATAAACGCAGCAGTGATAGGATTGGTGAGGTTCGGTGAGCAAATGCAGACCCTTTGAAGTCATACTGCATGGTACCCATTCCATGGGTCTCAACTCTCCAGGTTTAAGGGATTCTTCCTTCAGCTGAAACATGCATGTGGAACACAGAGTATGATCCACCGTGTGATCAAGAAACGTGTTCAAATGTGTCTCAGTTTTCGTCCCTTCGTACTCGGCTGCAACATTCAAGACGCTTTACTAACACTCTCCCCACTTGGAGAGTCAGTGTCTTTAAACTCCTGTTTGGCCCAGTTTGCAATTTCTGCGGAAAATGTACAGGAATAGGGAGAACCAATGAGAAACTAGCTGGAGGTGTCTGGACGGGCAAATTTAACTCTCATTTCCGACCAGAAAGAGGAATTAACCAAAGGCTCAGCATGCCGTGCCGGAATGACACTAGGGCCTGAAGCAATCCTGCGGTGTTGCGGCCAGCTCACAAGAAAGCGAGTTGAAGAAAGGAGCTCAGGGGCACTGTAATTCACAAACCTGCAGAGTTATAAATGACAGCTATCGTCCAAAAATATATTGAAGTAAGGCTGCCAAGAGGACTTGAAAGCGGGGCAGAATTGCAGGAAACCGATTTCAGGAGGTAGACGGGAATTGCATGTAAAGCATAGGAAAAGAGGCAGAACGTCCACAATGATGCACTTGGCCAAAAAGGGCGTATGTGTTCTTTCCTGAATATATTCAGGAAAAAACGCATACGCCCTTTTTCGCCAACCAAGCAGGCTTGCAAAGGAAATCTACACTACAATGAAGTCTCACTGCCCCCCGGTCAAAAGGGCCATATGAAAAAGTGTAATATCCAGAAAGGCAGGACTTGGCATGGAGAACTGGGAGCCTTGTTATGCTGATGGGCGGGATGTAAATTGCCAACAGCCACTCTGGAGAAGTGTATGGTGTTTCCTGAAACATCTAAAAAACAAAGCAACAGAGCCTAGGGCATTTCCACTTATGGTCCTATAGCTTAGGGAAATTAAAATCAAAAAGACACAGCCTCCCTAAACGTTGGGATGGCTCTGTTTACAAGAACCTCGTTTACTGTACAAGTTCAATATCACAGAAAGCGAAAAATGGATACAGAAGTTGTGGTACTTACGTACAATGCAATATCACTCAGCAATGAAATCTATGTCATCAGGCCCGTAGCAGCATAATGAGTGGATTCAGGTACGATGATTCTAAGTGAAATAAGTCACACAGAAAAAGAAACATCATAAGATATCACCAATACACGGAATGTAAACTTGGCTACACAGGAACTGAATTACAAAACAGAACAGGGTCTCAAATGTAGAAAACCAACTTATGCTTGCTTAAGGGGAAAGGTGAGTTGGGGTGCTGCATGAAACCAGAGATTGAAATTAGCACAGATACCGTTCCATAAGCCAAATATGCAATAGACAAGAGCTACTCCTTGCTGAACGAAGTGGACTCAACACCCCATATTAAACGCCTAAGAATATACCTGACTAGAAATAATCTTAAAACCTACGGATTTATATGTCTCCGAAA
Organism: Leucopleurus acutus; assembly: GCF_964270905.1. NCBI lineage: Eukaryota > Metazoa > Chordata > Mammalia > Artiodactyla > Delphinidae > Leucopleurus > Leucopleurus acutus. Next base: position 97,163,894 of record NC_139142.1, on the reverse strand, counting down.
GAGAATCAAGCGTGTGTACAGCGGCATAAACGCAGCAGTGATAGGATTGGTGAGGTTCGGTGAGCAAATGCAGACCCTTTGAAGTCATATTGCATGGTACCCATTCCATGGGTCTCAACTCTCCAGGTTTAAGGGATTCTTCCTTCAGCTAAAACATGCATGTGGAACCCAGAGTATGATCCACCGTGTGATCGGGAAACGTGTTCAAATGTGTCTCGTTTTCATCCCCTGGTACTCGGGTGCAACATTCCAGATGCTTTACTAACACTCTCCCCACTTGGAGAGTCAGTGCCTTTAACCTCCTGTTTGGCCCAGTTTGTAATTTCTGTGGAAAATGAACAGGAAGAGGGAGAACGAAAGAGAGACTTGCTGGAGGTGTCTGGACGGGCAAATTTAACTCTCATTTCCCACCAGGAAGAGGAATTAACCAAAGGCTCAGCGTGCCGTGCCGGAACTACACTAGGGCCTGAAGCAATCCTGCGGTGTTGCGGCCAGCTCACAAGAAAGCGAGTTGAAGAAACGAGCTCAGGGGCAGTGTAATTCACAAACCGGCAGAGTTATAAATGACAGCTATCGTCCAAAAATATATTGAAGTAAGGCTGCCAAGAGGACTTGAAAGCGGGGCAGAATTGCAGGAAATCGATTTCAGGAGGTAGATTGGAATTGCATGTAAAGCATAGGAAAAGAGGCAGAACGTCCACAATGATGCACTTGGCCAAAAAGGGCGTATGCGTTTTTTCCAGAATATATTCAGGAAAAAACGCATACGCCCTTTTTGGCCAACCAAGCAAGCTTGCAAAGGATATCTGCACTACAATGAAGTCTCACTGCCGCCCGGTCAAAAGGGCCATCTGAAAAAAGTGTAAAATCCAGAAAGGCAGGACAGGCCATGGAGAACTGGGAGCCTTGTTATGCTGATGGGCGGGATGTAAATTGCCAACAGCCTCTCTGGAGAAGTGTATGGTGTTTCCTGAAACATCTAAAAAACAAAGCAACAGAGCCTAGGGCACTTCCACTTATGGTCCTATAGCTTAGGGAAATTAAAATCAAAAAGACACAGTCACCCCAAAGTTTGGGACGGCTCTGTTTACAAGAACCTCGTTTACGGTACAAGTTCAATATCGCAAAAAGCGAGAAATGGATAAAGAAGTTGTGGTACTTACGTACAATGCAATATCACTCAGCAATGAAATCTATGTCATCAGGCCCGTAGCAGCATAATGAGTGGATTCAGGTATGATGATTCTAAGTGAAATAAGTCACACAGAAAAAGAAACATCATAAGATATCAGTACTACACGGAATGTAAACTTGGCTACACAGGAACTGAATTACAAAACAGAACAGGGTCTCAAATGTAGAAAACCAACTTATGCTTGCTTGAGGGGAAAGGTGAGTTGGGGTGCTGCATGAAACCAGAGATTGAAATTAGCACAGATACTGTTCCATAAGCCAAATATGTAATAGACAAGAGCTACTCCTTGCTCAATGAAGTGGACTCAACACCCCATATTAAACGCCTAAGAATATACCTGACTAGTAAGAATCTTAAAACCTATGGATTTATATGTCTCCGAAAGAGAATCAAGCGTGTGTACAGCGGCATAAACGCAGCAGTGATAGGATTGGTGAGGTTCGGTGAGCAAATGCAGACCCTTTGAAGTCATACTGCATGGTACCCATTCCATGGGTCTCAACTCTCCAGGTTTAAGGGATTCTTCCTTCAGCTGAAACATGCATGTGGAACACAGAGTATGATCCACCGTGTGATCAAGAAACGTGTTCAAATGTGTCTCAGTTTTCGTCCCTTCGTACTCGGCTGCAACATTCAAGACGCTTTACTAACACTCTCCCCACTTGGAGAGTCAGTGTCTTTAAACTCCTGTTTGGCCCAGTTTGCAATTTCTGCGGAAAATGTACAGGAATAGGGAGAACCAATGAGAAACTAGCTGGAGGTGTCTGGACGGGCAAATTTAACTCTCATTTCCGACCAGAAAGAGGAATTAACCAAAGGCTCAGCATGCCGTGCCGGAATGACACTAGGGCCTGAAGCAATCCTGCGGTGTTGCGGCCAGCTCACAAGAAAGCGAGTTGAAGAAAGGAGCTCAGGGGCACTGTAATTCACAAACCTGCAGAGTTATAAATGACAGCTATCGTCCAAAAATATATTGAAGTAAGGCTGCCAAGAGGACTTGAAAGCGGGGCAGAATTGCAGGAAACCGATTTCAGGAGGTAGACGGGAATTGCATGTAAAGCATAGGAAAAGAGGCAGAACGTCCACAATGATGCACTTGGCCAAAAAGGGCGTATGTGTTCTTTCCTGAATATATTCAGGAAAAAACGCATACGCCCTTTTTCGCCAACCAAGCAGGCTTGCAAAGGAAATCTACACTACAATGAAGTCTCACTGCCCCCCGGTCAAAAGGGCCATCTGAAAAAGTGTAATATCCAGAAAGGCAGGACTTGGCATGGAGAACTGGGAGCCTTGTTATGCTGATGGGCGGGATGTAAATTGCCAACAGCCACTCTGGAGAAGTGTATGGTGTTTCCTGAAACATCTAAAAAACAAAGCAACAGAGCCTAGGGCACTTCCACTTATGGTCCTATAGCTTAGGGAAATTAAAATCAAAAAGACACAGCCTCCCTAAACGTTGGGATGGCTCTGTTTACAAGAACCTCGTTTACTGTACAAGTTCAATATCACAGAAAGCGAAAAATGGATACAGAAGTTGTGGTACTTACGTACAATGCAATATCACTCAGCAATGAAATCTATGTCATCAGGCCCGTAGCAGCATAATGAGTGGATTCAGGTACGATGATTCTAAGTGAAATAAGTCACACAGAAAAAGAAACATCATAAGATATCACCAATACACGGAATGTAAACTTGGCTACACAGGAACTGAATTACAAAACAGAACAGGGTCTCAAATGTAGAAAACCAACTTATGCTTGCTTAAGGGGAAAGGTGAGTTGGGGTGCTGCATGAAACCAGAGATTGAAATTAGCACAGATACCGTTCCATAAGCCAAATATGCAATAGACAAGAGCTACTCCTTGCTGAACGAAGTGGACTCAACACCCCATATTAAACGCCTAAGAATATACCTGACTAGAAATAATCTTAAAACCTACGGATTTATATGTCTCCGAAAGAGAATCAAGCGTGTGTACAGCGGCATAAACGCAGCAGTGATAGGATTGGTGAGGTTCGGTGAGCAAATGCAGACCCTTTGAAGTCATATTGCATGGTACCCATTCCATGGGTCTCAACTCTCCAGGTTTAAGGGATTCTTCCTTCAGCTAAAACATGCATGTGGAACCCAGAGTATGATCCACCGTGTGATCGGGAAACGTGTTCAAATGTGTCTCGTTTTCGTCCCCTGGTACTCGGGTGCAACATTCCAGATGCTTTACTAACACTCTCCCCACTTGGAGAGTCAGTGCCTTTAACCTCCTGTTTGGCCCAGTTTGTAATTTCTGTGGAAAATGAACAGGAATAGGGAGAACGAAAGAGAGACTAGCTGGAGGTGTCTGGACGGGCAAATTTAACTCTCATTTCCCACCAGGAAGAGGAATTAACCAAAGGCTCAGCGTGCCGTGCCGGAACTACACTAGGGCCTGAAGCAATCCTGCGGTGTTGCGGCCAGCTCACAAGAAAGCGAGTTGAAGAAACGAGCTCAGGGGCAGTGTAATTCACAAACCGGCAGAGTTATAAATGACAGCTATCGTCCAAAAATATATTGAAGTAAGGCTGCCAAGAGGACTTGAAAGCGGGGCAGAATTGCAGGAAATTGATTTCAGGAGGTAGATTGGAATTGCATGTAAAGCATAGGAAAAGAGGCAGAACGTCCACAATGATGCACTTGGCCAAAAAGGGCGTATGCGTTTTTTCCAGAGTATATTCAGGAAAAAACGCATTCCCCCTTTTTGGCCAACCAAGCAAGCTTGCAAAGGATATCTGCACTACAATGAAGTCTCACTGCCGCCCGGTCAAAAGGGCCATCTGAAAAAAGTGTAAAATCCAGAAAGGCAGGACAGGCCATGGAGAACTGGGAGCCTTGTTATGCTGATGGGCGGGATGTAAATTGCCAACAGCCACTCTGGAGAAGTGTATGGTGTTTCCTGAAACATCTAAAAAACAAAGCAACAGAGCCTAGGGCACTTCCACTTATGGTCCTATAGCTTAGGGAAATTAAAATCAAAAAGACACAGTCACCCCAAAGTTTGGGACGGCTCTGTTTACAAGAACCTCGTTTACGGTACAAGTTCAATATCGCAAAAAGCGAGAAATGGATAAAAAAGTTGTGGTACTTACGTACAATGCAATATCACTCAGCAATGAAATCTATGTCATCAGGCCCGTAGCAGCATAATGAGTGGATTCAGGTATGATGATTCTAAGTAAAATAAGTCACACAGAAAAAGAAACATCATAAGATATCAGTACTACACAGAATGTAAACTTGGCTACACAGGAACTGAATTACAAAACAGAACAGGGTCTCAAATGTAGAAAACCAACTTATGCTTGCTTGAGGGGAAAGGTGAGTTGGGGTGCTGCATGAAACCAGAGATTGAAATTAGCACAGATACCGTTCCATAAGCCAAATATGTAATAGACAAGAGCTACTCCTTGCTCAACGAAGTGGACTCAACACCCCATATTAAACGCCTAAGAATATACCTGACTAGTAAGAATCTTAAAACCTACCGATTTATATGTCTCCGAAAGAGAATCAAGCGTGTGTACAGTGGCATAAACGCAGCAGTGATAGGATTGGTGAGGTTCGGTGAGCAAATGCAGACCCTTTGAAGTCATATTACATGGTACCCATTCCATGGGTCTCAACTCTCCAGGTTTAAGGGATTCTTCCTTCAGCTAAAACATGCATGTGGTACCCAGAGTATGATCCACCGTGTGATCAGGAAACGTGTTCAAATGTGTCTCAGTTTTCGTCCCCTGGTACTCGGGTGCAACACTCCAGACGCTTTACTAACACTCTCTCCACTTGGAGAGTCAGTGCCTTTAACCTCCTGTATGGCCCAGTTTGCAATTTCTGCGGAAAATGTACAGGAATAGGGAGAACCAATGATAAACTAGCTGGAGGTGTCTGGACGGGCAAATTTAACTCTCATTTCCCACCAGGAAGAGGAATTAACCAAAGGCTCAGCGTGCCGTGCCGGAACTACACTAGGGCCTGAAGCAATCCTGCGGTGTTGCGGCCAGCTCACAAGAAAGCGAGTTGAAGAAACGAGCTCAGGGGCAGTGTAATTCACAAACCTGCAGAGTTATAAAAGACAGCTATCGTCCAAAAATATATTGAAGTAAGGCTGCCAAGAGGACTTGAAAGCGGGGCAGAATTGCAGGAAACCGATTTCAGGAGGTAGACGGGAATTGCATGTAAAGCATAGGAAAAGAGGCAGAACGTCCACAATGATGCACTTGGCCAAAAAGGGCGTATGCGTTTTTTTCTGAATATATTCAGGAAAAAACGCATACGCACTTTTTGGCCAACCAAGCAAGCTTTCAAAGGAAATCTGCACTACAATGAAGTCTCACTGCTGCCCAGTCAAAAGGGCCATCTGAAAAATGTGTAAAATCCAGAAAGGCAGGACAGGCCATGGAGAACTGGGAGCCTTGTTATGCTGATGGGCGGGATGTAAATTGCCAACAGCCACTCTGGAGAAGTGTATGGTGTTTCCTGAAACATCTAAAAAACAAAGCAACAGAGCCTAGGGCACTTCCACTTATGGTCCTATAGCTTAGGGAAATTAAAATCAAAAAGTCACAGCCACCCCAAAGTTTGGGACGGCTCTGTTTACAAGAACCTCGTTTATGGTACAAGTTCAATATCACAAAAAGCGAAAAATGGATAAAGAAGTTGTGGTACTTACGTACAATTCAATATCACTCAGCAATGAAATCTATGTCATCAGGCCCGTAGCAGCATAATGAGTGGATTCAGGTACGATGATTCTAAGTGAAATAAATCACACAGAAAAAGAAACATCATAAGATATCACCAATACACGGAATGTAAACTTGGCTACACAGGAACTGAATTACAAAACAGAACAGGGTCCCAAATGTAGAAAACCAACTTATGCTTGCTTAAGGGGAAAGGTGAGTTGGGGTGCTGCATGAAACCAGAGATTGAAATTACCACAGATACCGTTCCATAAGCCAAATATGCAATACACAAGAGCTACTCCTTGCTGAACGAAGTGGACTCAACACCCCATATTAAACGCCTAAGAATATACCTGACTAGAAATAATCTTAAAACCTACGGATTTATATGTCTCCGAAAGAGAATCAAGCGTGTGTACAGCGGCATAAACGCAGCAGTGATAGGATTGGTGAGGTTCGGTGAGCAAATGCAGACCCTTTGAAGTCATATTGCATGGTACCCATTCCATGGGTCTCAACTCTCCAGGTTTAAGGGATTCTTCCTTCAGCTAAAACATGCATGTGGAACCCAGAGTATGATCCACCGTGTGATCGGGAAACGTGTTCAAATGTGTCTCGTTTTCGTCCCCTGGTACTCGGGTGAAACATTCCAGATGCTTTACTAACACTCTCCCCACTTGGAGAGTCAGTGCCTTTAACCTCCTGTTTGGCCCAGTTTGTAATTTCTGTGGAAAATGAACAGGAATAGGGAGAACGAAAGAGAGACTAGCTGGAGGTGTCTGGACGGGCAAATTTAACTCTCATTTCCCACCAGGAAGAGGAATTAACCAAAGGCTCAGCGTGCCGTGCCGGAACTACACTAGGGCCTGAAGCAATCCTGCGGTGTTGCGGCCAGCTCACAAGAAAGCGAGTGAAAGAAACGAGCTCAGGGGCACTGTAATTCACAAACCTGCAGAGTTATAAATGACAGCGATCGTCCAAAAATATATTGAAGTAAGGCTGCCAAGAGGACTTGAAAGTGGGGCAGAATTGCAGGAAATCGATTTCAGGAGGTACACTGGAATTGCATGTAAAGCATAGGAAAAGAGGCAGAACGTCAACAATGATGCACTTGGCCAAAAAGGGCGTATGCGTTTTTTCCTGAATATATTCAGGAAAAAACGCATACGCCCTTTTTGGCCAACCAAGCAAGCATGCAAAGGATATCTGCACTACAATGAAGTCTCACTGCTCCCCGGTCAAAAGGGCTATCTGAAAAAAGTGTAAAATCCAGAAAGGCAGGACAGGCCATGGAGAACTGGGAGCCTTGTTATGCTGATGGGCGGGATGTAAATTGCGAACAGCCACTCTGGAAAGTGTATGGTGTTTCCTGAAACATCTAAAAAACAAAGCAACAGAGCCTAGGGCACTTCCACTTATGGTCCTATAGCTTAGGGAAATTAAAATCAAAAAGACACCGTCACCCCAAAGTTTGGGATGGCTCTGTTTACAAGAACCTCGTTTACGGTACAAGTTCAATATCACAGAAAGCGAAAAATGGATAAAGAAGTTGTGGTACTTACGTACAATGCAATATCACTCAGCAATGAAATCTATGTCATCAGGCCCGTAGCAGCATAATGAGTGGATGCAGGTATGATGATTCTAAGTGAAATAAGTCACACAGAAAAAGAAACACCATAAGATATCACTACTACACGGAAGGTAAACTTGGCTACACAAGAACTGAATTACAAAACAGAACAGGGTCTCAAATGTAGACAACCAACTTATGCTTGCTTGAGGGGAAAGGTGAGTTGGGGTGCTGCATGAAACCAGAGATTGAAATTAGCACAGATACCGTTCCATAAGCCAAATATGCAATAGACAAGAGCTACTCCTTGCTGAACGGAGTGGACTCAACAACCCATATTAAACGCCTAAGAATATACCTGACTAGAAATAATCTTAAAACCTACGGATTTATATGTCTCCGAAAGAGAATCAAGCGTGTGTACGGCGGCATAAACGCAGCAGTGATAGGATTGGGGAGGTTCGGTGAGCAAATGCAGACCCTTTGAAGTCATATTGCATGGTACCCATTCCATGGGTCTCAACTCTCCAGGTTTAAGGGATTCTTCCTTCAGCTAAAACATGCATGTGGAACCCAGAGTATGATCCACCATGTGATCGGGAAACGTGTTAAAATGTGTCTCAGTTTTCGTCCCCTGGTACTCGGGTGCAACATTCAAGACACTTTACTAACACTCTCCCCACTTGGAGAGTCATTGCCTTTAAACTCCTGTTTGGCCCAGTTTGCAATTTCTGCGGAAAATGTACAGGAATAGGGAGAACCAATGAGAGACTAGCTGGAGGTGTGTGGACGGGCAAATTTAACTCTCATTTCCCACCAGGAAGAGGAATTAACCAAAGGCTCAGCGTACCGTGCAGGAACGACACTAGGGCCTGAAGCAATCCTGCGGTGTTGCGGCCAGCTCACAAGAAAGCGAGTTGAAGAAAGGAGCTCAGGGGCACTGTAATTCACAAACCTGCAGAGTTATAAATGACAGCTATCGTCCAAAAATATATTGAAGTAAGGCTGCCAAGAGGACTTGAAAGTGGTGCAGAATTGCACGAAACCGATTTCAGGAGGTAGACTGGAATTGCATGTAAAGCATAGGAAAAGAGGCAGAACGTCCACAACGATGCACTTGGCCAAAAAGGGCGTATGCGTTTTTTCCTGAATATATTCAGGGAAAAACGCATACGCCCTTTTTGGCCAACCAAGAAAGCTTGCAAAGGAAATCTGCACTACAATGAAGTCTCACTGCCCCCCGGTCAAAAGGTCCATCTGAAAAAAGTGTAAAATCCAGAAAGGCAGGACAGGCCATGGAGAACTGGGAGCCTTGTTATGCTGATGGGCGGGATATAAATTGCCAACAGCCACTCTGGAGAAGTGTATGGTGTTTCCTGAAACATCTAAAAAACAAAGCAACAGAGCCTAGGGCACTTCCACTTATGGTCCTATAGCTTAGGGAAATTAAAATCAAAAAGACACAGCCACCCCAAAGTTTGGGACGGCTCTGTTTACAAGAACCTCGTTTACGGTACAAGTTCAATATCACAGAAAGCGAAAAATGGATAAAGAAGTTGTGGTACTTACGTACAATGCAATATCACTCAGCAATGAAATCTATGTCATCAGGCCCGTCGCAGCATAATGAGTGGATTCAGGTACGATGATTCTAAGTGAAATATGTCACACAGAAAAAGAAACATCATAAGATATCACTACTACACGGAATGTAAACTTGGCTACACAGGAACTGAATTACAAAACAGAACAGGGTCTCAAATGTAGAAAACCAACTTATGCTTGCTTAAGGGGAAAGGTGAGTTGGGGTGCTGCATAAAACCAGAGATTGAAATTAGCACAGATACCGTTCCATAAGCCAAATATGTAATAGACAAGAGCTACTCCTTGCTCAACGCAGTGGACTCAACACCCCATATTAAACGCCTAAGAATATACCTGACTAGAAATAATCTTAAAAACTACGGATTTATATGTCTCCGAAAGAGAATCAAGCGTGTGTACAGCGGCATAAACGCAGCAGTGATAGGATTGGTGAGGTTCAGTGAGCAAATGCAGACCCTTTGAAGTCATATTGCATGGTACCCATTCCATGGGTCTCAACTCTCCAAGTTTAAGGGATTCTTCCTTCAGCTAAAACATGCATGTGGAACACAGAGTATGATCCACCGTGTGATCGGGAAACGTGTTCAAATGTGTCTCGTTTTCGTCCCCTGGTACTCGAGTGCAACATTCCAGATGCTTTACTAACACTCTCCCCACTTGGAGAGTCAGTGCCTTTAACCTCCTGTTTGGCCCAGTTTGCAGTTTCTGTGGAAAATGAACAGGAATAGGGAGAACGAAAGAGAGACTAGCTGGAGGTGTCTGGACGGGCAAATTTAACTCTCATTTCCCACCAGGAAGAGGAATTAACCAAAGGCTCAGCGTGCCGTGCCGGAACCACACTAGGGCCTGAAGCAATCCTGCGGTGTTGCGGCCAGCTCACAAGAAAGCGAGTTGAAGAAAGGAGCTCAGGGGCACTGTAATTCACAAACCTGCAGAGTTATAAATGACAGCTATCGTCCAAAAATATATTGAAGTAAGGCTGCCAAGAGGACTTGAAAGCGGGGCAGAATTGCAGGAAACCGATTTCAGGAGGTAGACGGGAATTGCATGTAAAGCATAGGAAAAGAGGCAGAACGTCCACAATGATGCACTTGGCCAAAAAGGGCGTATGCGTTTTTTCCTGAATATATTCAGGAAAAAACGCATACGCTCTTTTTGGCCAACCAAGCAAGCTTGCAAAGGATATCTGCACTACAATGAAGTCTCACTGCCTCCCGGTCAAAAGGGCCATCTGAAAAAAGTGTAAAATCCAGAAAGGCAGGACAGGCCATGGAGAACTGGGAGCCTTGTTATGCTGGTAGGCGGGATGTAAATTGCCAACAGCCACTCTGGAGAAGTGTATGGTGTTTCCTGAAACATCTAAAAAACAAAGCAACAGAGCCTAGGGCACTTCCACTTATGGTCCTATAGCTTAGGGAAATTAAAATCAAAAAGACACGGTCACCCCAAAGTTTGGGACGGCTCTGTTTACAGAACCTCGTTTACAGTACAAGTTCAATATCACAGAAAGCAAAAAATGGATAAAGAAGTTGTGGTACTTACGTACAATGCAATATCACTCAGCAATGAAATCTATGTCATCAGGCCCGTAGCAGCATAATGAGTGGATGCAGGTATGATGAGTCTAAGTGAAATAAGTCACACAGAAAAAGAAACATCATAAGATATCACTACTACACGGAATGTAAACTTGGCTACACAGGAACTGAATTACAAAACAGAACAGGGTCTCAAATGTAGAAAACAAACTTATGCTTGCTTAAGGGGAAAGGTGAGTTGGGGTGCTGCATAAAACCAGAGATTGAAATTAGCACAGATACCGTTCCATAAGCCAAATATGTAATAGACAAGAGCTACTCCTTGCTCAACGAAGTGGACTCAACACCCCATATTAAACGCTTAAAAATACCCCGGACTAGAAATAATCTTATAAACTACGGATTTATATGTCTCCGAAAGAGAATCAAGCGTGTGTACAGCGGCATAAACGCAGCAGTGATAGGATTGGTGAGGTTCAGTGAGCAAATGCAGACCCTTTGAAGTCATATTGCATGGTACCCATTCCATGGGTCTCAACTCTCCAGGTTTAAGGGATTCTTCCTTCAGCTAAAACATGCATGTGGAACACAGAGTATGATCCACCGTGTGATCAGGAAACGTGTTCAAATGTGTCTCAGTTTTCGTCCCCTGGTACTCGGGTGCAACACTCCAGACGCTTTACTAACACTCTCCCCACTTGGAGAGTCAGTGCCTTTAACCTCCTGTATGGCCCAGTTTGTAATTTCTGTGGAAAATGTACAGCAATAGGGAGAACCAATGAGAAACTAGCTGGAGGTGTCTGGACGGGCAAATTAAACTCTCATTTCCCACCAGAAAGAGGAATTAACCAAAGGCTCAGCATGCCGTGCCGGAATCACACTAGGGCCTGAAGCAATCCTGCGGTGTTGCGGCCAGCTCACAAGAAAGCGAGTTGAAGACAGGAGCTCAGGGGCACTGTAATTCACAAACCTGCAGAGTTATAAATGACAGCTATCGTCCAAAAATATATTGAAGTAAGGCTGCCAAGAGGACTTGAAAGCGGGGCAGAATTGCAGGAAACCGATTTCAGGAGGTAGACGGGAATTGCATGTAAAGCATAGGAAAAGAGGCAGAACGTCCACAATGATGCACTTGGCCAAAAAGGGCGTATGCGTTTTTTCCTGAATATATTCAGGAAAAAACACATACGCCCTTTTTGGCCAACCAAGCAAGCTTGCAAAGGAAATCTGCACTACAATGAAGTCTCACTGCCCCACGGTCAAAAGGGCCATCTGAAAAAAGTGTAAAATCCAGAAAGGCAGGACAGGCCATGGAGAACTGGGAGCCTTGTTATGCTGGTGGGCGGGATGTAAATTGCCAACAGCCACTCTGGAGAAGTGTATGGTGTTTCCTGAAACATCTAAAAAACAAAGCAACAGAGCCTAGGGCACTTCCACTTATGGTCCTATAGCTTAGGGAAATTAAAATCAGAAAGACACAGCCACCCAAAAGTTTGGGCCGGCTCTGTTGACAAGAACCTCGTTTACGGTACAAGTTCAATATCACAGAAAGCGAAAAATGGATAAAGAAGTTGTGGTACTTACGTACAATGCAATATCACTCAGCAATGAAATCTATGTCATCAGGCCCGTAGCAGCATAATGAGTGGATGCAGGTACGATGATTCTAAGTGAAATAAGTCACACAGAAAAAGAAACATCATAAGGTATCACTACTACACGGAATGTAAACTTGGCTACACAGGAACTGAATTACAAAACAGAACAGGGTCTCAAATGTAGAAAACCAACTTATGCTTGCTTAAGGGGAAAGGTGAGTTGGGGTGCTGCATGAAACCAGAGATTGAAATTAGCACAGATACCGTTCCATAAGCCAAGTATGTAATAGACAAGAGCTACTCCTTGCTCAACGCAGTGGACTCAACACCCCATATTAAACGCCTAAGAATATACCTGACTAGAAATAATCTTAAAACCTATGGATTTATATGTCTCCGAAAGAGAATCAAGCGTGTGAACGGCGGCATAAACGCAGCAGTGATAGGATTGGTGAGGTTCGGTGAGCAAATGTAGACCCTTTGAAGTCATACTGCATGGTACCCATTCCATGGGTCTCAACTCTCCAGGTTTAAGGGATTCTTCCTTCAGCTGAAACATGCATGTGGAACACAGAGTATGATCCACCGTGTGATCAGGAAACGTGTTCAAATGTGTCTCAGTTTTCGTCCCCTGGTACTCGGGTGCAACATTCAAGACGCTTTACTAACACTCTCCCCACTTGGAGAGTCAGTGCCTTTAACCTCCTGTTTGGCCCAGTTTGCAATTTCTGCGTAGGATGAACAGGTATAGGGAGAACCAATGAGAGACTAGCTGGGGGTGTCTGGACGGGCAAATTTAACTCTCATTTCCCACAAAGAAGAAGAATTAACCAAAGGCTCAGCATGCCATGCCGGAAGCACACTAGGGCCTGAAGCAATCCTGCGGTGTTGCGGCCAGCTCACAAGAAAGCGAGTTGAAGAAAGGAGCTCAGGGGCACTGTAATTCACAAACCTGCAGAGTTATAAATGACAGCTATCGTCCAAAAATATATTGAAATAAGGCTGCCAAGAGGACTTGAAAGCGGGGCAGAATTGCAGGAAACCGATTTCAGGAGGTAGACGGGAATTGCATGTAAAGCATAGGAAAAGAGGCAGAACGTCCACAATGATGCACTTGGCCAAAAAGGGCGTATGCGTTTTTTCCTGAATATATTCAGGAAAAAACGCATACGCCCTTTTTGGCCAACCAAGAAAGCTTGCAAAGGAAATCTGCACTACAATGAAGTCTCACTGCCCCCCGGTCAAAAGGGCCATCTGAAAAAAGTGTAAAATCCAGAAAGTCAGGACAGGCCATGGAGAACTGGGAGCCTTGTTATGCTGGTGGGCGGGATGTAAATTGCCAACAGCCACTCTGGAGAAGTGTATGGTGTTTCCTGAAACATCCAAAAAACAAAGCAACAGAGCCTAGGGCACTTCCACTTATGGTCCTATAGCTTAGGGAAATTAAAATCAAAAAGACACAGCCACCCCAAAGTTTGGGACGGCTCTGTTTACAAGAACCTCGTTTACGGTACAAGTTCAATATCACAGAAAGCGAAAAATGGATAAAGAAGTTGTGGTACTTACGTACAATGCAATATCACTCAGCAATGAAATCTATGTCATCAGGCCCGTAGCAGCATAATGAGTGGATTCAGGTATGATGATTCTAAGTGAAATAAGTCACACAGAAAAAGAAACACCATAAGATATCACTACTACACGGAAGGTAAACTTGGCTACACAAGAACTGATTTACAAAACAGAACAGGGTCTCAAATGTAGAAAACCAACTTATGCTTGCTTGAGGGGAAAGGTGAGTTGGGGTGCTGCATGAAACCAGAGATTGAAATTAGCACAGATACCGTTCCATAAGCCAAATATGTAATAGACAAGAGCTACTCCTTGCTCAACGAAGTGGACTCAACACCCCATATTAAACGCCTAAGAATATACCTGACTAGAAATAATCTTAAAACCTACGGATTTATATGTCTCCGAAAGAGAATCAAGCGTGTGTACGGCTGCATAAACGCAGCAGTGATAGGATTGGTGAGGTTCGGTGAGCAAATGCAGACCCTTTGAAGTCATACTGCATGGTCCCCATTCCATGGGTCTCAACTCTCCAGGTTTAAGGGATTCTTCCTTCAGCTGAAACATGCATGTGGAACACAGAGTATGGTCCACCGTGTGATCGGGAAACGTGTTGAAATGTGTCTCAGTTTTCGTCCCCTGGTACTCGGGTGCAACATTCAAGACGCTTTACTAACACTCTCCCCACTTGGAGAGTCAGTGTCTTTAAACTCCTGTTTGGCCCAGTTTGCAATTTCTGCGGAAAATGTACAGGAATAGGGAGAACCAAAGAGAGACTAGCTGGAGGTGTCTGGACAGGCAAATTTAACTCTCATTTCCCACCAGGAAGAGGAATTAACCAAAGGCTCAGCGTGCCGTGCCGGAACCACACTAGGGCCTGAAGCAATCCTGCGGTGTTGCGGCCAGCTCACAAGAAAGCGAGTTGAAGAAAGGAGCTCAGGGGCACTGTAATTCACAAACCTGCAGAGTTATAAATGACAGCTATCGTCCAAAAATATATTGAAGTAAGGCTGCCAAGAGGACTTGAAAGCGGGGCAGAATTGCAGGAAACCGAATTCAGGAGGTAGACGGGAATTGCATGTAAAGCATAGGAAAAGAGGCAGAACGTCCACAATGATGCACTTGGCCAAAAAGGGCGTATGCGTTTTTTCCTGAATATATTCAGGAAAAAACGCATACGCTCTTTTTGGCCAACCATGCAAGCTTGCAAAGGATATCTGCACTACAATGAAGTCTCACTGCCTCCCGGTCAAAAGGGCCATCTGAAAAAAGTGTAAAATCCAGAAAGGCAGGACAGGCCATGGAGAACTGGGAGCCTTGTTATGCTGGTAGGCGGGATGTAAATTGCCAACAGCCACTCTGGAGAAGTGTATGGTGTTTCCTGAAACATCTAAAAAACAAAGCAACAGAGCCTAGGGCACTTCCACTTATGGTCCTATAGCTTAGGGAAATTAAAATCAAAAAGACACGGTCACCCCAAAGTTTGGGACGGCTCTGTTTACAGAACCTCGTTTACAGTACAAGTTCAATATCACAGAAAGCAAAAAATGGATAAAGAAGTTGTGGTACTTACGTACAATGCAATATCACTCAGCAATGAAATCTATGTCATCAGGCCCGTAGCAGCATAATGAGTGGATGCAGGTATGATGAGTCTAAGTGAAATAAGTCACACAGAAAAAGAAACATCATAAGATATCACTACTACACGGAATGTAAACTTGGCTACACAGGAACTGAATTACAAAACAGAACAGGGTCTCAAATGTAGAAAACCAACTTATGCTTGCTTAAGGGGAAAGGTGAGTTGGGGTGCTGCATAAAACCAGAGATTGAAATTAGCACAGATACCGTTCCATAAGCCAAATATGTAATAGAAAAGAGCTACTCCTTGCTCAACGAAGTGGACTCAACACCCCATATTAAACGCTTAAAAATACCCCGGACTAGAAATAATCTTATAAACTACGGATTTATATGTCTCCGAAAGAGAATCAAGCGTGTGTACAGCGGCATAAATGCAGCAGTGATAGGATTGGTGAGGTTCAGTGAGCAAATGCAGACCCTTTGAAGTCATATTGCATGGTACCCATTCCATGGGTCTCAACTCTCCAAGTTTAAGGGATTCTTCCTTCAGCTAAAACATGCATGTGGAACACAGAGTATGATCCACCGTGTGATCAGGAAACGTGTTCAAATGTGTCTCAGTTTTCGTCCCCTGGTACTCGGGTGCAACACTCCAGACGCTTTACTAACACTCTCCCCACTTGGAGAGTCAGTGCCTTTAACCTCCTGTATGGCCCAGTTTGTAATTTCTGTGGAAAATGTACAGCAATAGGGAGAACCAATGAGAAACTAGCTGGAGGTGTCTGGACGGGCAAATTAAACTCTCATTTCCCACCAGAAAGAGGAATTAACCAAAGGCTCAGCATGCCGTGCCGGAATCACACTAGGGCCTGAAGCAATCCTGCGGTGTTGCGGCCAGCTCACAAGAAAGCGAGTTGAAGACAGGAGCTCAGGGGCACTGTAATTCACAAACCTGCAGAGTTATAAATGACAGCTATCGTCCAAAAATATATTGAAGTAAGGCTGCCAAGAGGACTTGAAAGCGGGGCAGAATTGCAGGAAACCGATTTCAGGAGGTAGACGGGAATTGCATGTAAAGCATAGGAAAAGAGGCAGAACGTCCACAATGATGCACTTGGCCAAAAAGGGCGTATGCGTTTTTTCCTATTCAGGAAAAAACGCATACGCCCTTTTTGGCCAACCAAGAAAGCTTGCAAAGGAAATCTGCACTACAATGAAGTCTCACTGCCCCCCGGTCAAAAGGGCCATCTGAAAAAAGTGTAAAATCCAGAAAGGCAGGACAGGCCATGGAGAACTGGGAGCCTTGTTATGCTGGTGGGCGGGATGTAAATTGCCAACAGCCACTCTGGAGAAGTGTATGGTGTTTCCTGAAACATCCAAAAAACAAAGCAACAGAGCCTAGGGCACTTCCACTTATGGTCCTATAGCTTAGGGAAATTAAAATCAAAAAGACACAGCCACCCCAAAGTTTGGGACGGCTCTGTTTACAAGAACCTCGTTTACGGTACAAGTTCAATATCACAGAAAGCGAAAAATGGATAAAGAAGTTGTGGTACTTACGTACAATGCAATATCACTCAGCAATGAAATCTATGTCATCAGGCCCGTAGCAGCATAATGAGTGGATTCAGGTATGATGATTCTAAGTGAAATAAGTCACACAGAAAAAGAAACACCATAAGATATCACTACTACACGGAAGGTAAACTTGGCTACACAAGAACTGATTTACAAAACAGAACAGGGTCTCAAATGTAGAAAACCAACTTATGCTTGCTTGAGGGGAAAGGTGAGTTGGGGTGCTGCATGAAACCAGAGATTGAAATTAGCACAGATACCGTTCCATAAGCCAAATATGTAATAGACAAGAGCTACTCCTTGCTCAACGAAGTGGACTCAACACCCCATATTAAACGCCTAAGAATATACCTGACTAGAAATAATCTTAAAACCTACGGATTTATATGTCTCCGAAAGAGAATCAAGCGTGTGTACGGCTGCATAAACGCAGCAGTGATAGGATTGGTGAGGTTCGGTGAGCAAATGCAGACCCTTTGAAGTCATACTGCATGGTCCCCATTCCATGGGTCTCAACTCTCCAGGTTTAAGGGATTCTTCCTTCAGCTGAAACATGCATGTGGAACACAGAGTATGGTCCACCGTGTGATCGGGAAACGTGTTGAAATGTGTCTCAGTTTTCGTCCCCTGGTACTCGGGTGCAACATTCAAGACGCTTTACTAACACTCTCCCCACTTGGAGAGTCAGTGTCTTTAAACTCCTGTTTGGCCCAGTTTGCAATTTCTGCGGAAAATGTACAGGAATAGGGAGAACCAAAGAGAGACTAGCTGGAGGTGTCTGGACAGGCAAATTTAACTCTCATTTCCCACCAGGAAGAGGAATTAACCAAAGGCTCAGCGTGCCGTGCCGGAACCACACTAGGGCCTGAAGCAATCCTGCGGTGTTGCGGCCAGCTCACAAGAAAGCGAGTTGAAGAAAGGAGCTCAGGGGCACTGTAATTCACAAACCTGCAGAGTTATAAATGACAGCTATCGTCCAAAAATATATTGAAGTAAGGCTGCCAAGAGGACTTGAAAGCGGGGCAGAATTGCAGGAAATCGATTTCAGGAGGTAGACGGGAATTGCACGTAAAGCATAGGAAAAGAGGCAGAACGTCCACAATGATGCACTTGGCCAAAAAGGGCGTATGCGTTTTTTCCTGAATATATTCAGGAAAAAACGCATACGCTCTTTTTGGCCAACCATGCAAGCTTGCAAAGGATATCTGCACTACAATGAAGTCTCACTGCCTCCCGGTCAAAAGGGCCATCTGAAAAAAGTGTAAAATCCAGAAAGGCAGGACAGGCCATGGAGAACTGGGAGCCTTGTTATGCTGGTAGGCGGGATGTAAATTGCCAACAGCCACTCTGGAGAAGTGTATGGTGTTTCCTGAAACATCTAAAAAACAAAGCAACAGAGCCTAGGGCACTTCCACTTATGGTCCTATAGCTTAGGGAAATTAAAATCAGAAAGACACAGCCACCCCAAAGTTTGGGCCGGCTCTGTTTACAAGAACCTCGTTTACGGTACAAGTTCAATATCACAGAAAGCGAAAAATGGATAAAGAAGTTGTGGTACTTACGTACAATGCAATATCACTCAGCAATGAAATCTATGTCATCAGGCCCGTCGCAGCATAATGAGTGGATTTAGGTACGATGATTCTAAGTGAAATAAGTCACACAGAAAAAGAAAGATCATAAGATATCACTACTACACGGAATGTAAACTTGGCTACACAGGAACTGAATTACAAAACAGAACAGGGTCTCAAATGTAGAAAACCAACTTATGCTTGCTTAAGGGGAAAGGTGAGTTGGGGTGCTGCATGAAACCAGAGATTGAAATTAGCACAGATACCGTGCCATAAGCCAAATATGTAATAGACAAGAGCTACTCCTTGCTAAACGAAGTGTACTCAACACCCCATATTAAACGCCTAAGAATACACCTGACTAGTAAGAATCTTAAAACCTGTGGATTTATATGTCTCCGAAAGAGAATCAAGCATGTGTACAGTGGCATAAACGCAGCAGTGATAGGATTGGTGAGGTTCGGTGAGCAAATGCAGACCCTTTGAAGTCATATTGCCTGGTACCCATTCCATGGGTCTCAACTCTCCAGGTTTAAGGGATTCTTCCTTCAGCTAAAACATGCATGTGGAACCCAGAGTATGATCCACCGTGTGATCGGGAAACGTGTTCAAATGTGTCTCAGTTTTCGTCCCCTGGTAATCGGGTGCAACATTCCAGACGCTTTACTAACACTCTCCCCACTTGGAGAGTCAGTGCCTTTAAACTCCTGTTTGGCCCACTTTGCAATTTCTGCGGAAAATGTACAGGAATAGGGAGAACCAATGAGAGACTAGCTGGAGGTGTGTGGACGGGCAAATTTAACTCTCATTTCCCACCAGGAAGAGGAATTAACCAAAGGCTCAGCGTGCCGTGCCGGAACCACACTAGGGCCTGAAGCAATCCTGCGGTGTTGCGGCCAGCTCACAAGAAAGCGAGTTGAAGAAAGGAGCTCAGGGGCACTGTAATTCACAAACCTGCAGAGTTATAAATGACAGCTATCGTCCAAAAATATATTGAAGTAAGGCTGCCAAGAGGACTTGAAAGCGGGGCAGAATTGCAGGAAACCGATTTCAGGAGGTAGACGGGAATTGCATGTAAAGCATAGGAAAAGAGGCAGAACGTCCACAATGATGCACTTGGCCAAAAAGGGCGTATGCGTTTTTTCCTGAATATATTCAGGAAAAAACGCATACGCCCTTTTTGGCCAACCAAGCAAGCTTGCAAAGGAAATCTGCACTACAATGAAGTCTCACTGCCCCCCGGTCAAAAGGGCCATCTGAAAAAAGTGTAAAATCCAGAAAGGCAGGACAGGCCATGGACAACTGGGAGCCTTGTTATGCTGATGGGCGGGATGTAAATTGCCAACAGCCACTCTGGAGAAGTGTATGGTGTTTCCTGAAACATCTGAAAAACAAGCAACAGAGCCTAGGGCACATCCACTTATGGTCCTATAGCTTAGGGAAATTAAAATCAAAAAGACACAGCCACCCCAAAGTTTGGGACGGCTCTGTTTAAAAGAATCTTGTTTACGGTACAAGTTCAATATCACAAAACCGAAAAATGGATAAAGAAGTTGTGGTACTTACGTACAATGCAATATCACTCAGCAATGAAATCTTGTCATCAGGCCCGTCGCAGCATAATGAGTGGATTCAGGTACGATGATTCTAAGTGAAATAAGTCACACAGAAAAAGAAACATCATAAGATATCACTACTACACGGAATATAAACTTGGCTACACAGGAACTGAATTACAAAACAGAACAGGTTCTCAAATGTAGAACACCAACTTATGCTTGCTTAAGGGGAAAGGTGAGTTGGGGTGCTGCATGAAACCAGAGATTGAAAATAGCACAGATACCGTTCCATAAGCCAAATATGCAATAGTCAAGAGCTACTCCTTGCTGAACGTAGTTGACTCAACACCCCATATTAAACGGCTAAGAATATACCTGACTAGAAATAATCTTAAAACCTACGGATTTATATGTCACCGAAAGAGAATCAAGCGTGTGTACGGCTGCATAAACGCAGCAGTGATAGGATTGGTGAGGTTCGGTGAGCAAATGCAGACCCTTTGAAGTCATATTGCATGGTACCCATTCCATGGGTCTCAACTCTCCAGGATTAAGGGATTCTTCCTTCAGCTGAAACATGCATGTGGAACACAGAGTATGATCCACCGTGTGATCAGGAAACGTGTTCAAATGTGTCTCAGTTTTCGTCCCCTGGTACTCGGGTGCAACATTCAAGACGCTTTACTAACACTCTCCCCACTTGGAGAGTCAGTGCCTTTAAACTCCTGTTTGGCCCAGTTTGCAATTTCTACGGAAAATGTACAGGAATAGGGAGAACCAATGAGAGACTAGCTGGAGGTGTGTGGACGGGCAAATTTAACTCTCATTTCCCACCAGGAAGAGGAATTAACCAAAGGCTCAGCGTGCCGTGCCGGAACCACACTAGGGCCTGAAGCAATCCTGCGGTGTTGCGGCCAGCTCACAAGAAAGCGAGTTGAAGAAAGGAGCTCAGGGGCACTGTAATTCACAATCCTGCAGAGTTATAAATGACAGCTATCTTCCAAAAATATATTGAAGGAAGGCTGCCAAGAGGACTTGAAAGCGGGGCACAATTGCAGGAAACCGATTTCAGGAGGTAGACTGGAATTGCATGTAAAGCATAGGAAAAGAGGCAGAACGTCCACAATGATGCACTTGGCCAAAAAGGGCGTATGCGTTTTTTCCTGAATATATTCAGGAAAAAACGCATACGCACTTTTTGGCCAACCAAGCAAGTTTGCAAAGGAAATCTGCACTACAATGAAGTCTCACTGCCCCCCAGTCAAAAGGGCCATCTGAAAAAAGTGTAAAATCCAGAAAGGCAGGATAGGTCATGGAGAAATGGGAGCCTTGTTATGCTGATGGGCGGGATGTAAATTGCCAGCAGCCACTCTGGAGAAGTGTATGGTGTTTCCTGAAACATCTAAAAAACAAAGCAACAGAGCCTAGGGCACTTCCACTTATGGTCCTATAGCTTAGGGAAATTAAAATCAAAAAGACACAGCCACCCCAAAGTTTGGGCCGGCTCTGTTTACAAGAACCTCGTTTACGGTACAAGTTCAATATCACAGAAAGCGAAAAATGGATAAAGAAGTTGTGGTAATTACGTACAATGCAATATCACTCAGCAATGAAATCTATGTCATCAGGCCCGTAGCAGCATAATGAGTGGATTCAGGTACGATGATTATAAGTGAAATAAGTCACACAGAAAAAGAAACATCATAAGATATCACTACTACATGGAATGTAAACTTGGCTACACAGGAACTGAATTACAAAACAGAACAGGGTGTCAAATGTAGAAAACCAACTTATACTTGCTTAAGGGGAAAGGTGAGTTGGGGTGCTGCATAAAACCAGAGATTGAAATTAGCACAGATACCATTCCATAAGCCAAATATGTAATAGACAAGAGCTACTCCTTGCTCAACGAAGTGGACTCAACACCCCATATTAAACGCCTAACAATATACCTGACTAGTAAGAATCTTAAAACCTATGGATTTATATGTCTCCGGAAGAGAATGAAGCGTGTGTACCGTGGCATAAACGCAGCAGTGATAGGATTGGTGAGGTTTGGTGAGCAAATGCAGACCCTTTGAAGTCATATTGCATGGTACCCATTCCATGGGTCTCAACTCTCCATGTTTAAGGGATTCTTCCTTCAGCTAAAACATGCATGTGGAACCAAGAGTATGATCCACCGTGTGATCGGGAAACGTGTTCAAATGTGTCTCAGTTTTCGTCCCCTGGTACTCGGGTGCAACATTCCAGACGCTTTACTAACACTCTCCCCACTTGGAGAGTCAGTGCCTTTAACCTCCTGTTTGGCCCAGTTTGCAATTTCTTCGGAAGATGAACAGGAATAAGGAGAAGCAATGGGAGACTATCTGTAGGTGTCTGGACGGGCAAATTTAACTCTCATTTCCCACCAGGAAGATAAATGAACCAAAGGCTCTGCGTGCCATGCTGGAACTAGATTAGGGCCTGAGGAGATCCTGCGGTGTTGCGGCCAGCTCACAAGAAAGCGAGTTGAAGAAAGCAGCTCAGGGGCACTGTAATTCAGAAACCTGCGGAGTTATAAATGACAGCTATCATCCAAAATTATACTGAAGTAAGGCTGCGATGAGGACTTGAATGCCGGGCAGAATTGCTGGAAACTGATTTCAGAACGTACACGGTTGTAGTTCTTAAAGCATAGGAAAAGAGACAGAACTTGGAAAATAATGCACTTGGCAAAAAAGGGCATATGTGTTTTATCCAGAGCTCTCATAACTGAGGGGAGGAGATTCCCAGCAGGCTCCAACTGCCACCTGAGGGCTCACATTGCCAAGGCAACGTGAGCATGCCAGGCAGGAGTTACCTCACAGCAGAGGTCCCACCTCACAGAAGGGTGAGAAACCCAGCCAACATCAGACTCTCACCAGAGGGCCCACATCACCAAGGGGATGGGAACCAGGCAGGAGTGTCTTCACATCAGTGGGGCCACATCATCGAAAGCTGAGGTACTCAGCACATGTGTCCTCAAACCAGAGGACCCACATCACCAAGGACCTCGGAGTGAGGCAGGCAGGAGTAACCTCACAACACTGGGCACATAGAATAAAAAAGTGAGGAATCCAGCAGTTGGAACCTCCCAGCAGGCGGCCCAGAGCACCGAGGCTATGGGATCCAGGCCACAGTGAACTCACAGAAGAGGGCCCATGTCATGAAACTGAGCAAACCAGCCATTGGGACCTCAGAGCAGGAGGCCCACATCCCCATGGGGATGGAATTCTGGTAGGAGTGTCCTCGCACCACTGAGAACGTATCAGAAAATTTTGGGCGACCAGCAGTTAGGGCCTGACGCCAGAGGACCCTCATCACCAAGGGAAGGAGGCTCCCAGCAGGCTCCAACTGCCACCAGAGGGCTGACGTCGCCAAGGCGATGTGTGCCAACCAGGCACGAATGACCTCACAGCAGAGGGCCCACCTCAGAGAAGTGTGACGAACCCAGTCAGGATCAGACTCGCACCAGAGGGCCCACATCACCAAATGGATTGGAACCAGGCAGGAGTGTCCTCACATGAGTAGGGCCACATCATCTAAAGGTGAGGAACCCAGAACATGTGGCTTCAAACCATAGGACACCCATCACCAAGGGGCTGGGAGTGAGGCAGGCAGGAGGAGCCTCATAACAGAGGGCCCAAAAATAAGAAAGGTGAGGAATCCAGCAGTTGGAACCTCCCAGCAGGCGGCCCAGAGCACAGAGGCTAGAGGAACCAGGCCAGAGTGAACTAACACCAGACAGCCCACATCATGAAACTGTGAGCAACCCAGACATTGGGACCTCAGAGCAGAAGGCCCACATCCCCATGGTGATGGGAACATGACAGGAGTGTCCTGGCATCACTGGGCTCACATCAGAAAACGTGGGGTGCTCAGAAGTTAGGGCCTGACGCTAGAGGGCACTCATCACCGAGAGGAGGAGGCTCCCAGCAGGCTCCAGCTGCCACCAGAGGGCCAACGTCGCCAAGGCGATGTGTGCCAGTCTGGCAGGAGTGACCTCACAGCAGAGGGCCCACCTCACAGAAGGGTGAGGAACACAGCCAGGATCAGACTCTCACCAGAGGGCCCACATCACCAAGGGGATGGGAACCAGGCAGGAGTGTCCCCACACCAGTGGGACAACATCATCGAAAGGTGAGGATCCCAGCACATGTGTCCTCAAACCAGAGGAACCACATCACCAAGGGGTTCGGAATGAGGCTGGCAGGACTGGCCTCACAACACAGGGTCCATAGAATATAAAAGTTGAGGAATCCAGCAGTTGGAACCTCCCAGCAAGTGGCCCAGAGCACCGAGGCTATGGGATCCAGGCCGCAGTGAACTCACAGCAGAGGGCCCACATCATGAACCTGTGAGCAGCCCAGCTGTTGGGACCTCAGAACAGAAGGCCCACATCCCCATTGGGATGGGAACCTGGCAGGAGTGGCTTTGCACCACTTAGCACATATCAGAAAAAGTTAGGAGCCCAGCAGTTAGGGCCTGACACCAGGGGGCCCTCATAACTGAGGGGAGGAGACTCCCAGCAGGTTCCAACTGCCAACAGAGGGCCCACATCTACAAGGTGGCATGCGCCAGCCAGGCAGTAGTGACCTCACAGCAGAGGGCCTATCTCACAGAAGGGTGAGGAACCGAGGCAGGATGAGACTCTCACCAGAGGGCCCACAACACCAAGGGGATGGGAACCAGTCAGGACTGTCCTCCCACCAGTGGGGCCACATCATCGAAAGGTGAGGAACCCAGCACATGTGGCCTCATATCAGAGGACATACATCACAAAGGGGATGGGAGTGAGGCAGGTAGGAGTAGCCTAAAAACAGAGGGCCCAAAGAATAAAAAAAGTGAGGAATCCAGCATTTGGAACCTCCCAGCAGGCGGCCGAGAGCACAGAAGCTATGGGATGCAGGCAGGAGTTAACTAACAGCAGAGAGCCCACATCATGAAACTGTGAGCAACCCAGGCATTGGGACCTCAGAGCAGAAAGCCCACATCCCCATGGGGATGGGAACCTGACAGGAGTGTCCTGGCATCACTGGGCTCACATCAGAAAACGTGGGGAGCCCAGCAGTTAGAGCCTGATGCTACAGGGCCATCATCACCGAGGGCAGGAGGCTCCCAGCAGGTTCCATGTGCCAACAGAGGGCCCACGTCGCCAAGGTGATGTGTGCAAGTCAGGCAGGATTGACCTCACAGCAGAGGGCCTACCTCACAGAAGAGTGAGGAACTCAGCCAGGATAAGACTGTCACCAGAAGGCCCACATCACCAAGGGGATGGGAACCAGGCAGGAGTGTCCTCACACCAGTGGGGCCACATCATTGAAAGTTGCCTAACCCAGCACATGTGGCCTCAAACCAGAAGACCCACATCACGAAGGGGTTGCGAGTGAGGCAGGCAGGAGGAGCATCACAACACAGGACCCATAGAATACAAAAGTTGAGGAATCGAGCAGTTGGAACCTCCCAGCAGGCAGCCAAGACCACAGAGGCTATGGGATCCAGGCCACAGTGAACTAACACCAGAGAGCCCACATCATGAAATTGTGATCAACCCAGCCGTTGGAACCTCAGAGCAGAAGGCCCACATCCCCATGGGGATGGGAACCTAAGAGGAGTGCTTGAGCAACACTGGGCTCACTAAGAAAAGTTGGGGAGCCCAGCAGTTAGGGCCTGACGTCAGAGGGCCCTCATCACAGAGCTGAGGAGGCTCCCAGCAGGGTCCAATTGCCACCAGAGGGCTCATGTCAACAAGGCGAGGTGAGCAACCCAGGCAAGAGTTACCTGATAGTAGAGGGCCCACCTCACAGATGGGTGAGGAACCCAGCCAGGATCAGACTCTCACCAGAGGGCCCACATCACAAAGGGGATGGGACCCAGTCAGGATTATCCTCACACCAGTGGGGCCTCATCATCTTAAGGTGAGGAACCCAGCACATGTGTCCTCAAACCAGAGGACCCACATCACCAAGGGCCTTGGAGTGAGGCAGGCAGGAGTAGCCTCACAACACAGGGCACATAATATAAAAAACGTGAGAATTCCAGCATTTAGACCTTCCAGCAGGCGGCCCAGAACACCGAGGCTATGGGATCCAGGCCACAGTGAACTCACAGCAGAGGGCCCACATCACAAAACTGTGAGCAACCCAGGAGTTGAGACCTCAGCGCAGAAGGCCCACATCCCCATGGGAATGGGAACCTGGCTGGAGTGTCCTCGCACCACTGGGCGCACATCAGAAAATGTGGGGAGCCCACCATTTAGGGCCTGACGCCAGAGGGCCATCATCACCGAGAGGAGGAGGTGCCCTGCACGCTCCAACTGCCACCAGAGGGCTCACGTCTCCAAGGTGACGTGTGCCAGCCAGGCAGGAGTGACCTCACAGCAGAGGGCCTACCTCACAGAACGTTGAGGAACCCAGCCAGGATTAGACTCTCGCCAGAGGGCCCACCTCACCAAGGGGATGGGAACCAGGCAGGAGTGTCCTCACACGAGTGGGGTCACATCATCGAAAGGTGAGGAACGCAGCACATGTGGCCTCAAGCCATAGGACAGTCATCACCAAGGGGCTGGCAGTGAGGCAGGCAGGAGGAGCCTCACAACAGAGGGCACATAGAATAAAAAAGTTGAGGAATCCAGCAGATGGAACCTCCCAGCAGGCGGCTCAGAGCACCGATGATAAGGGATCCTTGCCGGAGTGAACTCACAGCAGAGGGCCCACATCATGGTACTGTGAGCAAGCCAGCCGTTTTGACCTCAGAGCAGAAGGCCCATATCGCCATGGGGATGGGAACCTGGCAAGAGTCTCCTCACTCACTTGGCGCACATCAGAAAATGTGGGGAGCCCTGCAGTTATGGCCTAAGGCAAGAGGGCCCTCATCACTGAGGGGAGGAGGATCCCAGCACACTCCAACTGCCACCAGAGGGCCCACGTCGCCAAGGTGACGTGTGCCAGACAGGCATGATTGACCTCACAGCAGAGGGCCCACCTCACAGAAGGGTGAGGAACCCAGCCAGGATCAGACTCTCACCTGAGGGCCCACATCAGCAAGGGGATGGGAACCAGTCAGGACTGTCTTCCCTCCAGTGGGGTCACATCATCGAAAGGTGCGGAACCCAGCACATGTGGCCTCAAATCAGAGGACACATATCACAAAGGGAATGGGAGTGAGGCAGGCAGGAGTAGCCTAAAATCAGAGGGCCCAAAGAATAAGAAAGGTGAGGAATCCAGCAGTTGGAACCTCCCAGCAGGCGGCCCAGAGCACAGAAGCTATGGGATGCAGGCAGGAGTGAACTAATACCAGAGAGCCCACATCATGAAACTGTGAGCAACCCAGGCTTTGGGACCTCAGAGCAGAAGGCCCACACCCCAATGGGGATGTGAACCTGGCTGGAGTGTCCTCGCACCACTGGGCGCACATCACAAAATGTGGGGAGCCCAGCAGTTAAGGCCTGATGCCAGAGGGCCCTCATCACCGAAGAGAGGAGGCTCCCAGCAGGCTCCAAGTGCCACCAGAGGGCTCATGTCCACAAGGCGAGGTGAGCAAGCCAGGCAGGAGTGACCTCACATCAGACGGCCTACCTCACAGATGGGTGAGGAACCCAGCCAGGATCAGACTCTCAACAGAGGGCCCACATCACCAAGGGGATGTGAACCAGGCAGGAGTCTCCTAAGACCATTGGTCCCACATCATCGAAAGGTGAGGAACCCAGCACATGTGGCCTCAAACCAGACGACACACATCACGAAGGGGATGGGAGTGAGGCAGGCAGGAGGATCCTCACAACAGAGGGCCCAAAAAATTAAAAAAGTGAGGAATCCAGCAGTTGGAACCTCCCAGCAGGCGGCCAAGAGCACAGAGGCTATGGGATCCAGGCTTCTGTGAACACCAGAGAGCCCACATCATGAAAATGTGAACAACCCAGCCGTTGGGACCTCAGAGCAGAAGGCCCACAACCCCATGGAGATGGGATCCTAAGAGGAGTGCCAAAGCATCACCGGGCTCCCTAAGAAAAGTTGGTGAGTCCAGCAGTTAGGGCCTGACGCAAGAGGGTCCTCATCACCGGGGGGAGGAGATTCCCAGCACGCTCCAACTGCCACCACACGGCTGACTTCACCAAGGCAATGTGTGCCAGCCATGCAGGAGTGACCTATCAGCAGAGGGTCTCCCTCACAGGTGGGTGAGGAACAAAGCCAGGAACAGACTCTCACCAGGGGGTCCACATAACCACGTGGATGAGAACCAAGCAGGAGTGTCCTCACACTAGTGGGGCCACATCATCGAAAGGTGAGGAACCCAGCAAAGGTGGCCACAAACCAGAGGACCCACATCACCAAGGGGTTGAGAGTGAGGTAGGTGTCTGGACGGGTATATTTAACACTCATTTCCCACCAGGAAGAGAAATTAACCAAAGGCTCAGCGTGCCCTGCCAGAAGCAGATTAGGGCCTGAAGCAGTCTTGCGGGTTTGCGGCCAGCTCACAAGAAAGCGAGTTGAAGAAAGGAGCTCAGGGGCCCTGTAATTCACAAACCTGGAGAGTTATAAATAACAGATAACGTCCAAAAATATATTGAAGTAAGGCTGCGAAGAGGACTTGAAAGCGGGGCAGAATTTCAGGAAACCGATTTCAGGAGGTAGACTGGAATTGCATTTAAAGCATAGGAAAAGAGGCAGAACATCGACAATGATGCACTTGGCAACAAAGGGCGTATGAGTTTGTTCCTGAATATATTCAGGAAAAAACACATACGCCCTTTTTGGCAAACCAAGCAAGCTTGCAATGGAAATCCGAACTACTATGAAGTGTCACTTCCCCCCGGTCTAAAGGGCCATCTGAGAAAAGTGTAAAATCCAGAAAGGCAAGACAGGCCATGGGGAAAAAGGAGCCTTGTTATGCTGATGGGCGGGATGTAAATTGCCAACAGCCACTCTGGAGAAGTGTATGGTGTTTCCTGATACATCTGAAAAACAAAGCAACAGAGTCTAGGGCATTTCCACTTATGGTCCTATAGCTTAGGGAAATTAAAATCAAAAAGACACAGCCACCCCAAAATTTGGGACGGCTCTGTTTACAGGAACCTCTTCTACAGTACGAGTTAAATATCCCAGAGAACAAATAATTGATAAAGAAGTTGCAGTACTTACGTACAACAGAATACCACTCAGCAATGAAATCTGTGTCACCAGGCCTGTACCAGCATAATGAGTGGATTGAGGCATGATGATTCTAAGTGAAATAAGTCACACAGAAAAAGAAACATCATAAGGTATCACTAATGCACGGAATGTAAACTTGGCTACACATGAACTGAATTACAAAACAGAACAGGGTCTCAAGATTAGAAAACCAACTTATGCTTGCTTAAAGGGAAAGGTGAGTTAAGGGGGTGCTGCATAAAACCAGAGATTGAAATTAACACAGATACCGTTCCATAAGCCAAATATGTAATAGACAAGACCTACCCCCTGCTCAACGAAATGGACTCAACAATGAGGTATCACCTCACACCTGTTAGAATG
Organism: Leucopleurus acutus; assembly: GCF_964270905.1. NCBI lineage: Eukaryota > Metazoa > Chordata > Mammalia > Artiodactyla > Delphinidae > Leucopleurus > Leucopleurus acutus. Next base: position 97,134,254 of record NC_139142.1, on the reverse strand, counting down.
GGCATCATCTGAAAATCTACAAACAACAAATGCTGGAAAGGGTGTGGAGAAAAGGAAGCCTCTTCCACTATTGTTGGGAATATAAGTTGATACAGTCACTATGGAGAACAATATGGAGTTTCTTAAGAAACTGATAATAGAATTACCATATGATACAGCGATCCCAGGACTGGACATATACCCAGACAAAACCATAAATCAAAAAGAGACATTCACCGCAATGTTCATTGCATCACTATTTACAATATCGAGGTAATGGAAGCAACCTAAATGCCCACAGACAGACGAATGCATAAAGATGTGGTACATATATAAAATGGAATATTACTAAGCCATGAAAGGAATGAAATTGGGTCATTTGTAGAGACGTCGATGGATCTAGAGACTGTCATACAGAGTGAAGTAAGTCAGAAAGAGAAAAACAAATCTTGTATATTCATGCATATATGTGGAACCTAGAAAAACTGTACAGATTAACCGTTTTGCAAGGCATAAATAGAGCAACAGATGTAGACAACAATCGTATGGACAACAAGGGGGGAAAGCTCTTGGAGGGGTGGTGGTGGGAGGAGTTGAGAGATTGGGATTGGCATGTAAACATTTATATGTATAAAATAGATAACCAATGAGAACCTGCTGTATAAAAATATAAAATAAAATTCAAAATTAAAAAGAAATAAAATTTAAAAAATAAAACAGAAAAAACAATTATTCCCTTCACATACATTTATATGAATAAATTATTTCCATGCTTATATCTGTAAATACAAAAAAGAGGAATAAAATCTACCTTGAACCAAAAACAAAAAAGAGAAAAAAAAAAACAGAACCCACCAGTTACTCAGAGGAAAACCGTATCAGGGCACTTGCTCCAGTTGTAAACAATTCTGAAGTTGGTCAGTGGTGGGGAATCGTCTCCCATTCAGCCAGCAGCCCCCACACAACAAGCGTCCTCATTGCAAAGCTGGGGCACCGTGCCGAGGCATCTGTGAGTAAACGTGAGCTGAGCCCCAGGCCAGTTGCTGCTGAACTGTTCCCGCCCTTCCCAGGTAAAACACCTGAATATATACAAGGACTTGAAAGCCTAGAGGAAGGGCCATGGAGCCACACGAGTGACAGCATGCCAGCTGACTTGGTGCCTGCAGGCCAGCCAGGATGGTCCTGGCCCTGGGTGCTCTTCTGGAAGATTTCCATTTCCCTGCCTGAGATACCCGTCCTGTCCCTGCCCCCACTGCTTTTTTCCTTCCTCACCTCTGCCCAGGGAGAAATTCCAGCAGCAGGTATGGGTGACACATCCTCTTCTTTAGCAGGTGGCAGCCTGGCAACTGCTGCAGAAAGTCCAGCAGAGCCCCACTCACACTGGGCCACCCACAAAGCCGTGGCCTCTCACTCCCTCCCACCAGCCCAGCCCCGAGACTGCTGACAGGGCAGAGAAAATGGCGTCAGGCACAGCTGCAGGGGCTTTTGCTGCCTGGAGTGGTATTTATATTGATCTCAACCCAGGCACACCTGGGGAGGGCTGGCCGGCATGGTAAGGTTGCCCAGGTCAGCCAATCATCACCCCTCAGGGGCTCACAGTTGCAGAAAATGGAACTTGCTGAACCGGCCAGGTCCAAGGAACAGGTGTGGGCTCCTGAGAGTCAGGATAGACAAGGGGCTGCAGCTTTGGCTTGTTTTCTAATCATTTTATCTGGCCCATGAGTGGGAGACAACTTCAAGAAAACCCTCTCCTAATGAGAGGAACCCAGGAGTCAGGGAGAGGAGGGGTGGGTGGTGGTTGGAGACAGTGGCCTGGTGCCCTGGGTGCAGTGGAAGTCTCTGGAAGACCAGGTGGAGGGAGGCCACACAGAGTGATGCCCAGGGTCACAGACCTGTCGGAGCTGCTGTTTGTTAGTTCAAGTCCTGCTCTGAGGTGCTCTGTGTCAGCTCTGAGCGACAGGTGAGCTGGGGGTGCTCTTCAATGAGGGCTATGTGCACGGTTCCTGTGTGCCCAGCCCTGCCACGGTACCTGCAAGGGTAGCTCTGTATCCTGGGAGGGGCCTGACCATGAGAGCCCCGTGGGCTGGGTTGGGGGTGGGGTACCTGCCCAGGAGAGCTCCATATCCTGGGATTGGCCTGACCACGAGAGCCCCATGGGCTGCTGGGGACCTGGTAAAGGATGTCAGGACAGTCAGTGAAGCCACCGAGGATATACCTCCAGTTGCTCCTGATTCCTACACCCTGCTGGTCATTCTACCAACCACCAGGACATGGTATTCTGTATTAGTCTTCAATGATGCCTTCTTTTGTATTCCATTAGTCCCAGAGTCACAAGAAATTTTGGCTTGTGAGTGGCAGGACTCAACATACAACTAAAACAATACTTCCGGGCCGTCTTGCCCCAAGGGTTCAAAAATTCCCACACCATCTTTGGGGAAAGCTTAGCTAAAGACCAAAAAGTTCTACCTCTGGAAAAGGAAACCCTCCTTCAATATGCAGACGACATTCTGATCGCCAGCCCTACTAAGGAGGCCTCTGAACTACCAAGCCAATAAAGGATAGAAGTTGTCCAAGAAAAAGCTCAAATATCACAGACTGCAGTGACCTGCCTGGGCTTCATTCTCACACAAGGTCAGAGAAGCCCATCCCAGGAAAGGGAAGAAACCATTTGCAGCCTTACCCCTTTCTAAAACTAGAAGACAGCTTAGGGGTTCCTGGGGAGGCCAGGGTTTGCTGCTTCTGGATCCCTAACTACAGTCTACTAGCTGGGCCTCTATATGAAACACTGAAAGGAAAAGATGATGATCCTTTTGAACAGAATCCAGAAGTGGCCTTTCAAGAATGGAAAGAGCAGTCAATTCAGACCCTTGCCCTGGAACTCCCTAATTGAGCTAAACCCTTTGACCTTTCCATTCCCGGTGAAAGGTGAATCGCCATTGGAGAATTAGTGCAAAAACTGGGACCACTTGAAATGGAACAACGCAAGAATGCCATCCAGGTAGGATAAACTACAGTCACCAAGGGGCTTGGCCCACTGCCACATCTGGCCAAGATACTGGCAGTATCTAAAAACCTGGAAATCAGCAGCCCAAAAGGCCACCTCCCTCCTAAGGGAAAAGGACCCCACGTGGTGATCCTAATCACCAACCATGCCCTGAAGTTGCAGGGTTCGCTCCGTGGGCACACCGACCTCGAGTGAGGAGGCCCTCCAACTCCAACATCCAGAGAGATAACCGGGGGCAACAGGGCACCATGACGACTCGTGTGAACATCACTTGACCTGGAGTTTCTCTCATAAAACAACAATAGTGTGTCCCGAAGGAGTAGACTACTGCTTGCAGGACTTCCTGCACCCGGAGGGGAGCTAATAATCTTGGCGGGGGAACCGTATATCACACCGTCACCATAGAAAAGCCTACAGACACCGTGATGATGGTGGCCAATAAGACCGGCTGGACTCCTGTTTACTTCAAAAGGCTGTTGACTCAGTGGCCATCATGGTCCTTGATCACCACTGACCCTGGACTGTCTGGGAGTTGAGCGGGCAGGGCTCTGACACCTGGTGCTGTTTTTACGTTAATTCAGGGGCCTAATTGAAGAAAGAGCAGACTACTGGTCAGAGCATCTAGGCTGGCAGAAACGGTCAGCCTAAGGTGGCCGAACAAATGTGGGGCGGGGTGAAACCGGCCCCCACAGCGTCTCTGCACATCTCTTTCCTGGACCCTTAAAGGTCATTAGAATCTATAACACTTCCAATGCTGGTGCTCAGGCGGACGAGCAGGGAGGCAGGGGTCCTGGGGCCAATCAACGTCACCTGGAGGCTGCTGGGGAGAAGTTCTGACCCTCGTCCCCTGGTATGAGGGCTCCCAACTCAGCACTCAGCAGTTACAGAAGAAGGGTCTGCACCCTCAGCACTCCAAGAATGAGGAACGGGACAAAAGGCAGAGGAGGGGTTTGTCCCCAGCAAAGCCCATTAAAAATCCCTGGGAGATAAAAATAGAATGTGGGCAATAAAGTCAAGTCTGACCTTTTTTATCCTTTGTGCTTTGTCTAATTTCACGTGCTCCTAGGGTCCCGCATGCAGAGGTTCCACACCCGGCACTTCAGACCAGATTTCCTGGTGCAGAATGGCTGGGTCGACACCTCAGCTCCTGGGGCCCAGTGCAGACTCCGAGATATAGAGCCTGAGCTGCAGCCAACCCGGCCCTTGAGAGCTCCGCCCCCTCCCTCCCACTGACTCTGACAGGATCTCTACACAGCAGCCCAGCCCACAGCCCACGGGGTAGTGCATGCTCTCACCTCTCCATTCTCTGATGAAAATATAAAGTTTCCTTTGCTTGGGAACCAAACTCAGTCTCGATCTGTTGGCCCCAATGACACTGGGCAGGGGGACCCTTGTTGGGGTCCACTCTGGAGGATCAGTAACAGAAATTGAGACTATTGTAACTTCAATGAACAGATGTGTGAGCCAAACTGTAGTTAACATAGAACAGTTTATAAGGCTCGGGTAAAATAAGATGTTTCTAACACTTCCATTTGATATTTCCATCACTTTATTATAAGCAAGTTCAGTGAAAAGGTTTGTCTTATTTGTCAGGTCAATATTAGAGAAATGAAGTGATTTCTTTCCAAGGATGTACATCTAATAATCTTGGTTAAAGCTTCAATCTTGTTTTAAATGCTTTTCCATTGAAAATGATACCTCTCTTTCAGCTCCCCCATTTCTGAGAAGTATAAAATCTTATAATTTATTATTACCAAAGGGGAAAGGTGGGAGGAGGGATAAATTAACAGTTTGGAATTAACACATACACACTGCTATGTATAAAATAGATCATCAACAAGGAACTACTGTATAGCACAGGGAACTACACTCAATATTGTGCAATAACCTATAAGGGGAAATAATCGGAAAAAGAATAGATATTTTTATTGACATCATCTATCAATGACAGTTAAAGTGTAACCTAAGGGAAGCCGGTGGTGAGTGCTTCTGACCCTGAAGACTTCAGTCATCTAAAGTTTGGACTCTGCCTACTTCCCAAGGCCCTTAATGAACATATGTGTAGCCGTAGCTTAAAAAACTCCCCAGTTTGGGTTTCGGGGAGACACTGATTTTGAAAAAGCCCTGGTGTTCTCCTTACATGAATGGGACTCTTCCTACTGCTAAAACATGTCTGTCACACCCAGAGGATGGTATACCGTCTGATCGGGAAGAGTTTGGAAAAGGCATCTCATCTCCTCATCTCCTGGTGCTCGGGTTCACCCCTCCAGCGTCTTTACTAACAGTCTCCCCACTTGGAGATGTCAACACTGTCAACATCCTGTTGCGTACAGTTTGGAATTTGTCCAGAGGATGAAGCGGAAGGATGAGGAACAATGAGAGACAAGTCCTAGGTGTTCAGACAGGCACATGTCACTCTAATTTCCAATCAGGAAGATGAATTGACCAAAGGCTAGGGTTGCCCATGGAAACAGTATAGGGCTTGAGGAAATCCCACTGCTTTGTGGCCAGTTCCCATAAACACAAGTTGAACAATGGAACTCAGGGGCAGTAAAATTCACGAAACTGCAGAGTTGAAAATATCTATCACTGAAAAATGTCTTGAGGAAAGTCAGAGAAAAGGATTGGCAAGCAAGGGAGAATGGCAGGAAAGGGATTTGAGGAGGTAGAAAGGACTCGCCATTAAGCACAAGAAAAGGGGCTGAACATTGCCGACATTGCAGTTGGCCAAAAAGGCTGTATGCGTTTTTTTCTGTATATATTCAAGAAAAGGGCATACACTTTTTTAGCCAACCAAACAGGTGGGCACTGGAAATCAATACTACAAAAGATATCACTTCGCATCAGTCAGAAGAGCCATCCTCATAAAGTGTAAACGCCAGAAATGCAGGACAGGGCAAGGAGAAGAGGGAGCCCTGTGAGGCTTATAGTGGAAATGTATATTGCCAACGGCCATTCTGGAGAAGTGTATTGTGTTTACTAAAGCATCTAAAAAATGAGCTACAGAGCATAGGGCACTTGCACTCATGGGCGTATATCTTGGGAAAAACAAAAATCGAGAGGACACAGGCACCCCAATGTTTACTGCCTCTCTGTTTAAAAGATCCTCGACTAGGATATAACTTAAATGTCTCTGGAGGGAAAAAATGGATAGAGATGTGGTACTTATGTAGAGTGGAATATTACTCAGCCTGGAAATCAATGAAATATGGCCAGTTGTAACAACTCCGGAGGAGTTACGTATGATCATTCTAAGTGACATAAATATGTAGAAAACACACGTAAGGCTGCCAAACGGGAAAGGTGGGGAGGGGTGAGGCATCATCCAGGAGGTTGAAATTAGCAAAGATACCATTCCAAATACCAAACTGATAATCAACAAGGCCTACACGGTAGCTAAAAGAACTGCACTCAGCACACTCAAGTCACCGGAAAAGAATATCTATGACTGGTAAGAATCTGAAAAAGAAATTATTGATGTCTCTCTGTACGTGAATCAAGTGGATGTACAGCAGCAAGAAACAGAGCTTTGAAAATCAGCTGTAAACAACATAGTAATAAATTGAAAAAAATAAACGACAGAGAGACAGAGAAAACCTCTTACAACTTTTCCTCAGGGACGGTGATGCAACATGGATTGAACACATCTAGACCCACAGCAGGATGAGACATAAGGCTGGAAACTGTTCGCGCTAAGAGAAATGTGAGGTTGGGTGAGGAAATGCACACCCTTTAAAGTAATACTACCTGGTACCCATTCAATGGGTCCCAAATCTGCAGGTTCAAGGAATCTTCCTACAGCTAAAACATGCATGGAAAACCCAGAGGACTGTACACCATGTGATCGGGAGATGTGTCTAAAATGCACCTCATTTATCCTCTCCTGGTGCTCCTGTTCATCATTCCAGCCACGTTACTTAGAATCTCCCCACTTAGAGAATCAGCACATTTAAACTTCTGTTTCACACATTTTGCAAATTGTGAGGAGGATGAACGGGAACAGGGGGAACCAATGAGAGAATAGTTGTAGGGGTTTGGACGGGCACATGTCACTCTAATTTCCCATTAAGAATAAGAATTAAAAAAAGGCTCAGCCCGCCTCGCCGGAGCCAAAATAGGGCCTGAAGCAATCCTGCGGTTTTGAGGCCAGCTCACAAAAGAGCAACTTAAAAAATGGAGCTCAGGGTCACTGCAATTCACAAACCTGCAGAGTTATAAATGAAAACTAACGTCCAAAAATATGTTGAGGTAAGGCAAAGAAGAGGATCTGAATGCAAGACAGAATTGCAAGAAACAGATTTCAAGAGATAGATTGGACTCGCCTTTAAAGCACATGAAAAGCGGCAGAATTTCGACAATGATGCAGTTGGCCCAAAAGGGAGTATGCGTTTTTTCCTGAATATATCCAGGAAAAAACGCATACGCACTTTATGGGCAACCAAGCAAGCAAGCAATGCAAATGTGCACAACAAAGAAGTCTCATTTCCCACCGGTCAAAAGGGCCATCCGAAAAAATTGTAAAAACCAGAAATGCAGGACAGGCCATGGAGAACAGGGAGCCTTTATACGCTGATGGACAGTGTGTGAACTGCCGAGAGCCACTCTGGAGAAGTGTATGGTGGTTCCTAAATCATCTAAAAAACAGAGCGACAGAGCATAGGGCACTTCCAATCACGGGAGTATATCTAGGGAAGTCTAAAAATCAACAAGACACAAGCACACCACAGTTTAGGGCTACTCTGTTTACAAGAACCTCAACTTCAGTACACCTTAAATATCCCAGGAAAGAGAACAATGGATAAAGAAAATGTGGTACTTATGTACAATGGAATATCTCTTCACCATGAAATCAATGTAATAAGGCTAGTAGAAGGATAAAGAGTGGATTGAGGTCCGATAATACTACTTGAAATAAGTCAAACAGAAAAAGAAACATATCATAAGATATCACTTATAGAGGGAGGATAAATATGGCTGCACAAAAAATGAATTACAAAACAGAACAGTGTCTCACATTTAGAAAACACACTTATGTCAGCTTAAGGGGAAAGGAGAGGTGGGGTGATGCATAAAACCAGAGTTTGAAATTAGCACAGATACCGTTCAATAAACCAAATAGGTATCAGACAAGATCTACACCTTGCTCAATGAACTGGCCTCAACACACCCTATAAACCGCAGAGAAATATATCTGAGTAATAAGAATCTTAAAACCCATGTATTGATATATCTCCATAAGGGAATCAAGTGTGAGCAGAGCGGCACAAACACAGCAGTGAAAATGAGCTAAACCCCATTATAGAAATAAATTTTAAAACCAAAACGCAGAAACAATGAAAGAGAGAAAAATTCTTACAAAATTCGCTCAGGGGCTGTGATGCAACCTGGAATGACCACATATAAACCCACAGCTGGATAAGACATAAGGCTGGACACTTGGGGCTGAAAGGATTGGAGAGCTTTGGTGAGCAACTGCCGAAAGTTTAATGCAATACTTCATGCTACTTATTCCAAGGGTCCCAACACTCCAAGTTGAAGGGAATCTTCCTACAGCTAAACCATGCATGGGAAATCCAGCGGATGGTATACCATATGATCGGGAAAGGTTTCTAAAATGCACCTCATTTTCCTCTCCTGGGGCTCCGGATCAACATTCCAGCCACTTTACTAACAACATCTCCACATGGAGAGTCAATGCCTTTAAGTTCCGGTATCACACAGTCTGCAGTTAGTGCGGAGGATGAATGGGAATAGGGGGAACCAGTGAGAAAATAGCTGTAGCGGTTTCAATGGGCACATGTCACTCTAATTTCAATTCAGGAAGAAGAATTAACCAAAGGCAGAGCAAGGCGCCCCAGAAGAAGAATAGGGCCTGAAGAAATCCTGTGGATATGAGGCAAGATCACAAAAATAAGAGCTGAAAAATGGAGCTAAGGGCCACTGCAATTCAAAAACCTGCAGAGTTATAAAGGCCAACTATTTTCCAAAAGTATATTGAAGTAAGGCTATGAAGAGGCACTGAGAGCAAGGCAGAACTGCAGGAAACCTATTTCAGGAGGTAGACTGGAATTGCACTGAAAACATATGAAAAGACTCAGAACGTCGACAATGATGCACTTGGCCAAAAAGGGCGTATGCGTTCTTTCCTGAATATATTCAGGAAGAAACGCATACGCCCTTTCTGGCCAACCAAGCAAGCTCGCAAAGGAAATCTGCACTACAATGAAGTCTCACTGCCCCCCGGTCAAAGGGCCTTCTGAAAAAAGAGTAAAATCCAGAAAGGCAGGACAGGCCATGGAGAACTGGGAGCCTTGTTATGCTGATGGGCGAGATGTAAATTGCCAACAGCCACTCTGGAGAAGTGTATGGTGTTTCCTGAAACATCCAAAAAACTAAGCAACAGAGCCTAGGGCACTTCCACTTATGGTCCTATAGCTTAGGGAAATTAAAATCAAAAAGACACAGCCACCCCAAAGGTTGGGATGGCTCTGTTTACAAGAACCTCGTTTACGGTACAAGTTCAATATCGCAAAAAGCGAAAAATGGATTAAGAAGTTGTGGTACTTACGTACAATGCAATATCACTAAGCAATGAAATCTATGTCATCAGGCCCGTAGCAGGATAATGAGTGGATTCAGGTACGATGATTCTAAGTGAAATAAGTCACACAGGGCTTACCTGGTGGCGCAGTGGTTGAGAGTCCGCCTGCCGATGCAGAGGACATGGGTTCGTGCCCCGCTCCGGGAAGATCCCACATGCCGCGGAGCGGCTGGGCCTGTGAGCAATGGCCGCTGAGCCTACGCGTCCGGAGCCTGTGCTCCGAAAATGGGAAAAAACACAACAGTGAGAGGCCCACGTACCGAAAAAAAAAATAAATAAAAAAATAAAAAAATAAAAAAATAAGTCACACAGAAAAAGAAACATCATATGATATCACTACTACACGGAATGTAAACTTGGTTACACAGGAACTAAATTACTAAACAGAACAGAGTGTCAAATGTAGAAAACCAATTTATGCTTGCTTAAGGGGAAAGGTGAGTTGGGGTGCTGCATACAACAAGAGATTGAAATTAGCACAGATACCGTTCCATAAGCCAAATATATAATAGGCAAGTGCTACTCCTTGCTCAACGAAGTGGACTCAACACCCCATAATAAACACCTAACAATATACCTAACTAGTAAGAATCTTAAAAACTATGGATTTATATGTCACCCAAAGAGAATCAAGCGTGTGTACAGTGGCATAAACGCAGCAGTGATAGGATTGGTGAGGTTCGGTGAGCAAATGCAGACCCTTTGAAGTCATATTGCATGGTACCCATTCCATGGGTCTCAACTCTCCATGTTTAAGGGATTCTTCCTTCAGCTAAAACATGCATGTGGAACACAGAGTATGATCCACCGTGTGATCGGAAAACGTGTTCAAATGTGTCTCAGTTTACGTCCCCTGGTATTCGGGTTCAACATTCCAGACGCTTTACTAACACTCTCCCCACTTGGAGAGTCAGTGCCTTTAACCTCCTGTTTGGCCCAGTTTGCAATTTCTGTGGAAAATGAACAGGAATAGGGAGAACCAATGAGAGACTAGCTGGAGCTGTCTGGACGGGCAAATTTAACTCTCATTTCCCACCAGGAAGAGGAATTAACCAAAGGCTCAGCATGCCGTGCCGGAACCACACTAGGGCCTGAAGCAATCCTGCGGTGTTGCGGCTAGCTCACAAGAAAGCGAGTTGAAGAAAGGAGCTCGGGGGCACTGTAATTCACAAACCTGCAGAGTTATAAATGACAGCTATCGTCCAAAAATATATTGAAGTAAGGCTGCCAAGAGGACTTGAAAGCGGGGCAGAATTGCAGGAAACCGATTTCAGGAGGTAGACGGGAATTGCATGTAAAGCATAGGAAAAGAGGCAGAACGTCCACAATGATGCACTTGGCCAAAAAGGGCGTATGCGTTTTTTCCAGGAAAAAACGCATACGCCCTTTTTGGCCAACCAAGCAAGCTTGCAAAGGAAATCTGCACTACAATGAAGTCTCACTGTCCCCCGGTCAAAAGGGCCATCTGAAAAATGTGTAAAATCCAGAAAGACAGGACAGGCCATGGAGAACTGGGAGCCTTGTTATGCTGATGGGCGGGATGTAAATTGCCAACAGCGACTCTGGAGAAGTGTATGCTGTTTCCTGAAACATCTAAAAAACTAAGCAACAGAGCCTAGGGCACTTCCACTTATGGTCCTATAGCTTAGGGAAATTAAAATCAAAAAGACACAGCCACCCCAAAGTTTGGGCCGGCTCTGTTTACAAGAACCTCGTTTACGGTACAAGTTCAATATCACAGAAAGCGAAAAATGGATAAAGAAGTTGTGGTACTTACGTACAATGCAATATCACTCAGCAATGAAATCTATGTCATCAGGCCCGTAGCAGCATAATGAGTGGATTCAGGTATGATGATTCTAAGTGAAATAAGTCACACAGAAAAGGAAACACCATAAGATATCAGTACTACACGGAAGGTAAACTTGGCTACACAAGAACTGAATTACAAAACAGAACAGGGTCTCAAATGTAGAAAACCAACTTATGCTTGCTTGAGGGGAAAGGTGATTTGGGGTGCTGCATACAACAAGAGATTGAAATTAGCACATATACCGTTCCATAAGCCAAATATGTAATAGACAAGAGCTACTCCTTGCTCAACGAAGTGGACTCAACACCCCATATTAAACGCCTAAGAATATACCTGACTAGTAAGAATATTAAAACCTACCGATTTATATGTCTCCAAAAGAGAATCAAGCGTGTGTACGGCGGCATAAACGCAGCAGTGATAGGATTGGTGAGGTTCGGTGAGCAAATGCAGACCCTTTGAAGTCATATTGCATGGTACCCATTCCATGGGTCTCAACTCTCCAGGTTTAAGGGATTCTTCCTTCAGCTAAAACATGCATGTGGAACCCAGAGTATGATCCACCGTGTGATTGGGAAACGTGTTCAAATGTGTCTCAGTTATCGTCCCATGGAACTCGGGTGCAACATTCCAGATGCTTTACTAACACTCTCCCCACTTGGAGAGTCAGTGCCTTTAACCTCCTGTTTGGCCCAGTTTGCAATTTCTGTGGAAAATGAACAGGAATAGGGAGAACCAAAGAGAGACTAGCTGGAGGTGTCTGGACGGGCAAATTTAACTCTCATTTCCCACCAGGAAGAGGAATTAACCAAAGGCTCAGCGTGCCGTGCCGGAACCACACTAGGGCCTGAAGCAATCCTGCGGTGTTGCGGCCAGCTCACAAGAAAGCGAGTTGAAAAAAGGAGCTCAGGGGCACTGTAATTCACAAACCTGCAGAGTTATAAATGACAGCTATCGTCTAAAAATATATTGAAGTAAGGCTGCCAAGAGGACTTGAAAGCGGGGCAGAATTGCAGGAAACCGATTTCAGGAGGTAGACGGGAATTGCATGTAAAGCATAGGAAAAGAGGCAGAACGTCCACAATGATGCACTTGGCCAAAAAGGGCGTATGCGTTTTTTCCTGAATATATTCAGGAAAAAACGCATACGCCCTTTTTGGCCAACCAAGCAAGCTTGAAAAGGAAATCTGCACTACAATGAAGTCTCACTGCCCCACGGTCAAAAGGGCCATCTGAAAAAAGTGTAAAATCCAGAAAGGCAGGACAGGCCATGGAGAACTGGGAGCCTTGTTATGCTGGTGGGGGGGATGTAAATTGCCAACAGCCACTCTGGAGAAGTGTATGCTGTTTCCTGAAACATCTAAAAAACAAAGCAACAGAGCCTAGGGCACTTCCACTTATGGTCCTATAGCTTAGGGAAATTAAAATCAAAAAGACACAGCCACCCCAAAGTTTGGGACGGCTCTGTTTACAAGAAGCTCGTTTACGGTACAAGTTCAATATCACAGAAAGCGAAAAATGGATAAAGAAGTTGTGGTACTTACGTACAATGCAATATCACTCAGCAATGAAATCTATGTCATCAGGCCCGTAGCAGCATAATGAGTGGATTCAGGTACGATGATTGTAAGTGAAATAAGTCACACAGAAAAAGAAACATCATAAGATATCACTACTACACGGAATGTAAACTTGGCTACACAGGAACTGAATTACAAAACAGAACAGGGTCTCAAATGTAGAGAACCAACTTACGCTAGCTTAAGGGGAAAGGTGAGTTGGGGTGCTGCATGAAACCAGAGATTGAAATTAGCACAGATACCGTTCCATAAGCCAAATATGTAATAGACAAGAGCTACTCCTTGCTCAACGAAGTGGACTCAACACCCCATATTAAACGCCTAAGAATATACCTGACTAGAAATAATCTTTAAACCTACGGATTTATATGTCTCCGAAAGACAATCAAGCGTGTGTACAGCGGCATAAACGCAGCAGTGATAGGATTGGTGAGGTTCGGTGAGCAAATGCAGACCCCTTGAAGTCATATTGCATGGTACCCATTCCATGGGTCTCAACTCTCCAGGTTTAAGGGATTCTTCCTTCAGCTAAAACATGCATGTGGAACCCAGAGTATGATCCACCGTGTGATCGGGAAACGTGTTCAAATGTGTCTCAGTTTTCGTCCCCTGGTACTCGGGTGCAAACTCCAGATGCTTTACTAACACTCTCCCCACTTGGAGAGTCTGTGCCTTTAACCTCCTGTTTGGCCCAGTTTGCAATTTCTGTGGAAAATGTACAGGAATTGGGAGAACCAATGAGAGACTAGCTGGGGGTGTCTGGACGGGCAAATTTAACTCTCATTTCCCACCAGGAAGAGGAATTAACCAAAGGCTCAGCGTGCCGTGCCGGAACCACACTAGGGCCTGAAGCAATCCTGCGGTGTTGCGGCCAGCTCACAAGAAAGCGAGTTGAAGAAAGGAGCTCAGGGGCACTGTAATTCACAAACCTGCAGAGTTATAAATGACAGCTATCGTCCAAAAATATATTGAAGTAAGGCTGCCAAGAGGACTTGAAAGCGGGGCAGAATTGCAGGAAACCGATTTCAGGAGGTAGACGGGAATTGCATGTAAAGCATAGGAAAAGAGGCAGAACGTCCACAATGATGCACTTGGCCAAAAAGGGCGTATGCGTTTTTTCCTGAATATATTCAGGAAAAAACGCATACGCCCTTTTTGGCCAACCAAGCAAGCTTGTAAAGGAAATCTGCACTACAATGAAGTCTCACTGTCCCCCGGTCAAAAGGGCCATCTGAAAAATGTGTAAAATCCAGAAAGACAGGACAGGCCATGGAGAACTGGGAGCCTTGTTATGCTGATGGGCGGGATGTAAATTGCCAACAGCCACTCTGGAGAAGTGTATGCTGTTTCCTGAAACATCTAAAAAACTAAGCAACAGAGCCTAGGGCACTTCCACTTATGGTCCTATAGCTTAGGGAAATTAAAATCAAAAAGACACAGCCACCCCAAAGTTTGGGCCGGCTCTGTTTACAAGAACCTCGTTTACGGTACAAGTTCAATATCACAGAAAGCGAAAAATGGAAAAGAAGTTGTGGTACTTACGTACAATGCAATATCACTCAGCAATGAAATCTATGTCATCAGGCCCGTAGCAGCATAATGAGTGGATTCAGGTATGATGATTCTAAGTGAAATAAGTCACACAGAAAAGGAAACACCATAAGATATCAGTACTACACGGAAGGTAAACTTGGCTACACAAGAACTGAATTACAAAACAGAACAGGGTCTCAAATGTAGAAAACCAACTTATGCTTGCTTGAGGGGAAAGGTGAGTTGGGGTGCTGCATACAACAAGAGATTGAAATTAGCACAGATACCGTTCCATAAGCCAAATATGTAATAGACAAGAGCTACTCCTTGCTCAACGAAGTGGACTCAACACCCCATATTAAACACCTAAGAATATACCTGACTAGTAAGAATATTAAAACCTACCGATTTATATGTCTCCAAAAGAGAATCAAGCGTGTGTACGGCGGCATAAACGCAGCAGTGATAGGATTGGTGAAGTTCGGTGAGCAAATGCAGACCCTTTGAAGTCATATTGCATGGTACCCATTCCATGGGTCTCAACTCTCCAGGTTTAAGGGATTCTTCCTTCAGCTAAAACATGCATGTGGAACCCAGAGTATGATCCACCGTGTGATTGGGAAACGTGTTCAAATGTGTCTCAGTTTTCGTCCCATGGAACTCGGGTGCAACATTCCAGATGCTTTACTAACACTCTCCCCACTTGGAGAGTCAGTGCCTTTAACCTCCTGTTTGGCCCAGTTTGCAATTTCTGTGGAAAATGAACAGGAATAGGGAGAACCAAAGAGAGACTAGCTGGAGGTGTCTGGACGGGCAAATTTAACTCTCATTTCCCACCAGGAAGAGGAATTAACCAAAGGCTCAGTGTGCCGTGCCGGAACCACACTAGGGCCTGAAGCAATCCTGCGGTGTTGCGGCCAGCTCACAAGAAAGCGAGTTGAAGAAAGGAGCTCAGGGGCACTGTAATTCACAAACCTGCAGAGTTATAAATGACAGCTATCGTCCAAAAATATATTGAAGTAAGGCTGCCAAGAGGACTTGAAAGCGGGGCAGAATTGCAGGAAACCGATTTCAGGAGGTAGACGGGAATTGCATGTAAAGCATAGGAAAAGAGGCAGAACGTCCACAATGATGCACTTGGCCAAAAAGGGCGTATGCGTTTTTTCCTGAATATATTCAGGAAAAAACGCATACGCCCTTTTTGGCCAACCAAGCAAGCTTGAAAAGGAAATCTGCACTACAATGAAGTCTCACTGCCCCACGGTCAAAAGGGCCATCTGAAAAAAGTGTAAAATCCAGAAAGGCAGGACAGGCCATGGAGAACTGGGAGCCTTGTTATGCTGGTGGGGGGGATGTAAATTGCCAACAGCCACTCTGGAGAAGTGTATGCTGTTTCCTGAAACATCTAAAAAACAAAGCAACAGAGCCTAGGGCACTTCCACTTATGGTCCTATAGCTTAGGGAAATTAAAATCAAAAACACACAGCCACCCCAAAGTTTGGGACGGCTCTGTTTACAAGAACCTCGTTTACGGTACAAGTTCAATATCACAGAAAGCGAAAAATGGATAAAGAAGTTGTGGTACTTACGTACAATGCAATATCACTCAGCAATGAAATCTATGTCATCAGGCCCGTCGCAGCATAATGAGTGGATTCAGGTACGATGATTCTAAGTGAAATAAGTCACACAGAAAAAGAAACATCATAAGATATCACTACTACACGGAATGTAAACTTGGCTACACAGGAACTGAATTACAAAACAGAACAGGGTCTCAAATGTAGAAAACCAACTTATGCTTGCTTAAGGGGAAAGGTGAGTTGGGGTGCTGCATAAAACCAGAGATTGAAATGAGCACAGATAAAGTTCCTTAAGCCAAATATAGAATAGACAAGAACTACTCCTTGCTCAATGAAATGGACTCAACACCCCATATTAAACGCCTAAGAATATACCTGACTAGTAAGAATCTACCTGACTAGTAAGAATCTTAAAACCTATGGATTTATATGTCTCCGAAAGAGAATCAAGCGTGTGTACAGCGGCATAAACGCAGCAGTGATAGGATTGGTGGGGTTCGGTGAGCAAATGCAGACCCTTTGAAGTCATATTGCATGGTACCCATTCCATGGGTCTCAACTCTCCATGTTTAAGGGATTCTTCCTTCAGCTAAAACATGCATGTGGAACCCAGAGTATGATCCACCGTGTGATCGGAAAACGTGTTCAAATGTGTCTCAGTTTTCGTCCCCTGGTACTCGGGTGCAACATTCCAGACGCTTTACTAACACTCTCTCCACTTGGAGAGTCAGTGCCTTTAACCTCCTGTTTAGCCCAGTTTGCAATTTCTGTGGAAAATGAACAGGAATAGGGAGAACCAATGAGAGATTAGGTGGAGGTCTCTGGACGGGCAAATTTAACTCTCATTTCCCACCAGGAAGAGGAGTTAACCAAAGGCTCAGCATGCCGTGCCGGAACAAAACTAGGGCCTGAAGCAATCCTGCAGTGTTGGGGCCAGCTCACAAGAAAGCGAGTTGAAGAAAGGAGCTCAGGGGCACTGTAATTCACAAACCTGCAGAGTTATAAATGACAGCTATCTTCCAAAAATATATTGAATTAGGCTGCCAAGAGGAGTTGAAAGCGGGGCAGAATTGCAGGAAACCGATTTCAGGAGGTACACTGGAATTGAATGTAAAGCATAGGAAAAGAGGCAGAAGGTCCACAATGATGCACTTGGCCAAAAAGGGCGTATGCGTTTTTTCCTGAATATATTCAGGAAAAAACGCATACGCCCTTTTTGGCCAACCAAGCAAGCTTGCAAAGGAAATCTGCACCACAATGAAGTCTCACTGCCCCCCGGTCAAAAGGGCCATCTGAAAAAAGTGTAAAATCCAGAAAGGCAGGACAGGCCATGGAGAACTGGGAGCCTTGTTATGCTGATGGGTGGGATGTAAATTGCCAGCAGCCACTCTGGAGAAGTGTATGGTGTTTCCTGAAACATCCAAAAAACAAAGCAACAGAGCCTACGGCACTTCCACTTATGGTCCTATAGCTTAGGGAAATTAAAATCAAAAAGACACAGCCACCCCAAAGTTTGGGACGGCTCTGTTTACAAGAACCTCATTTACCGTACAAGTTCAATATCACAGAAAGCGAAAAATGGATAAAGAAGTTGTGGTACTTACGTACAATGCAATATCACTCAGCAATGAAATCTATGTCATCAGGCCCGTAGCAGCATAATGAGTGGATTCAGGTACGATGATTCTAAGTGAAATAAGTCACACAGAAAAAGGAACATCATATGATATCACTAATACACGGAATGTAAACTTGGCTACACAAGAACTGAATTACAAAACAGAACAGGGTGTCAAATGTAGAAAACCAACTTATGCTTGCTTAAGGGGAAAGGTGAGTTGGGGTGCTGCATAAAACCAGAGATTGAAATTAGCACAGATACCATTCCATAAGCCAAATATGTAATAGACAAGAGCTACTCCTTGCTCAACGAAGTGGACTCAACACCCCATATTAAACGCCTAAGAATATATCTGACTAGTAAAAATCTTAAAACCTATGGATTTATATGTCTCCGAAAGAGAATCAAGCGTGTGTACAGCGGCGTAAACGCAGCAGTGATAGGATTGCTGAGGTTCAGTGAGCAAATGCAGACCCTTTGAAGTCATATTGCATGGTACCCATTCCATGGGTCTCAACTCTCCAGGTTTAATGGATTCTTCCTTCAGGTAAAACATGCACGTGGAACCCAGAGTATGATCCACCATGTGATCGGGAAATGTGTTCAAATGTGTCTCAGTTTTCGGGCCCTGGGACTCGGGTGCAACATTCCAGACGCTTTACTAACACTTTCCCCACTTGGAGAGTCAGTGCCTTTAACCTCCTGTTTGGCCCAGTTTGCAATTTCTGTGGAAAATGAACAGGAGTAGGGAGAACCAACGAGAGACTAGGTGGAGGTGTCCGGGCGGGCAAATTTAACTCTCATTTCCAACCAGGAAGAGGAATTAACCAAAGGCTCAGCATGCCGTGCTGGAACCAAACTAGGGCCTGAAGCAATCCTGCGGTGTTGCGGCCAGCTCACAAGAAAGCGAGTTGAAGAAAGGAGCTAGGGGCACTGTAATTCACAAACCTGCAGAGTTATAAATGACAGCTATCTTCCAAAAATATATTGAAGGAAGGCTGCCAAGAGGACTTGAAAGCGGGGCAGAATTGCAGGAAACCGATTTCAGGAGGTACACTGGAATTGCATGTAAAGCATAGGAAAAGAGGCAGAACGTCCACAATGATGCACTTGGAAAAAAGGGCGTATGCGTTTTTTCCTGAATATATTCAGGAAAAAACGCATACGCCCTTTTTGGCCAACCAAGCAAGCTTGCAAAGGAAATCTGCACTACAATGAAGTCTCACTGCCCCCCGGTCAAAAGGGACATCTGTAAAAAGTGTAAAATCCAGAAAGGCAGGACAGGCCATGGAGAACTGGGAGCCTTGTTATGCTGATGGGCGGGATGTAAATTGCCAGCAGCCACTCTGGAGAAGTGTATGGTGTTTCCTGAAACATCCAAAAAATAAAGCAACAGAGCCTAGGGCACTTCCACTTATGGTCCTATAGCTTAGGGAAATTAAAATCAAAAAGACACAGCCACCCCAAAGTTTGGGACGGCTCTGTTTACAAGAACCTCGTTTACGGTACAAGTTCAATATCACAGAAAGCGAAAAATTGATAAAGAAGTTGTGGTACTTACGTACAATGCAATATCACTCAGCAATGAAATCTATGTCATCAGGCCCGTAGCAGCATAATGAGTGGATTCAGGTACGATGATTCAAAGTGAAATTAGTCACACAGAAAAAGAAACATCATAAGATATCACTGCTACACGGAATGTAAACTTGGCTACACAAGAACTGAATTACAAAACAGAACAGGGTCTCAAATGTAGAAAACCAACTTATGCTTGCTTAAGGGGACGGGTGAGTTGGGGTGCTGCATAAAACCAGAGATTGAAATTAGCACAGATACCGTTCCATAAGCCAAATATATAATAGACAAGAGCTACTCCTTGCTCAAGGAAGTGGACTCAACACCCCATATTAAACGCCTAAGAATATACCTGACTACTAAGAATCTACCTGACTAGTAAGAATCTTAAAACCTATGGATTTATATGTCTCCGGAAGAGAATGAAGCATGTGTACAGTGCCATAAACGCAGCAGTGATAGGACTGGTGAGGTTCGGTGAGCAAATGCAGACCCTTTGAATTCATATTGCATGGTACCCATTCCATGGGTCTCAACTCTCCAGGTTTAAGGGATTCTTCCTTCAGCTAAAACATGCATGTGGAACCCAGAGTATGATCCACCGTGTGATCGGGAAACGTGTTCAAATGTGTCTCAGTTTTCGTCCCCTGGTACTCGGGTGCAACATTCCAGACGCTTTAGTAACACTCTCCCCACTTGGAGAGTCAGTGTCTTTAACCTCCTGTTTGGCCCAGGTTGCAATCTCTGTGGAAAATGAACAGGAATAGGGAGAACCAATGAGAGACTAGGTGGAGGTGTCTGGAAGGGCAAATTTAACTCTCATTTCCCACCAGGAAGAGGAATTAACCAAAGGCTCAGCATGCCATGCCGGAACCAAACTAGGGCCTGAAGCAATCCTGCGGTGTTGCGGCCAGCTCACAAGAAAGCGAGTTGAAGAAAGGAGCTCAGGGGCACTGTAATTCACAAACCTGCAGAGTTATAAATGACAGCTATCTTCCAAAAATATATTGAATTAGGCTGCCAAGAGGACTTGAAAGCGGGGCAGAATTGCAGGAAACTGATTTCAGGAGGTAGACTGGAATTGCATGTAAAGCATAGTAAAAGAGGCAGAACGTCCACAATGATGCACTTGGCCAAAAAGGGCGTAAGCGTTTTCTCCTGAATATATTCAGGAAAAAACGCATACGCCCTTTTTGGCGAACCAAGCAAGCTTGCAAAGGAAGTCTGCACTACAATGAAGTCTCACTGCCCCCTGTTCAAAAGGGACATCTGTAAAAAGTGTAAAATCCAGAAAGGCAGGACAGGCCATGGAGAACTGGGAGCCTTGTTATGCTGATGGGTGGGATGTAAATTGCCTCAGCCACTGTGGAGAAGTGTATGGTGTTTCCTGAAACATCCAAAAAACAAAGCAACAGAGCTGAGGGCACTTGCACTTATGGTCCTATAGCTTAGGGAAATTAAAATCAAAAAAACACAGCAACCCCAAAGTTTGGGACGGCTCTGTTTACAAGAACCTCGTTTACGGTACAAGTTCAATATCACAGAAAGCGAAAAATGGATAAAGAAGTTGTGGTACTTACGTACAATGCAATATCACTCAGCAATGAAATCCATGTCATCAGGCCCATAGCAGCATAATGAGTGGATTCAGGTACGATGATTCTAAGTGAAATAAGTCACACAGAAAAAGAAACATCATAAGATATCACTACTACACGGAATGTAAACTTGGCTACACAAGAACTGAATTACAAAACAGAACAGGGTGTCAAATGTAGAAAACCAACTTATGCTTGCTTAAGGGGAAAGGTGAGTTGGGGTGCTGCATAAAACCAGAGATTGAAATTAGCACAGATACCGTTCCATAAGCCAAATATGTAATAGACAAGAGCTACTCCTTGCTCAACGAAGTGGACTCAACACCCCATATTAAACGCCTAAGAATCTACCTGACTAGTAAGAATCTTAAAACCTATGGATTTATATGTCTCCGAAAGAGAATCAAGCGTGTGTACAGCGGCATAAACGCAGCAGTGATAGGACTGGTGAGGTTCGGTGAGCAAATGCAGACCCTTTGAAGTCATATTGCATGGTACCCATTCCATGGGTCTCAACTCTCCATGTTTAAGGGATTCTTCCTTCAGCTAAAACATGCATGTGGAACCCAGAGTATGATCCACGGTGTGATCGGGAAACGTGTTCAAATGTGTCTCAGTTTTCGTCCCCTGGTACTCGGGTGCAACATTCCAGACGCTTTACTAACACTCTCACCACTTGGAGAGTCAGTGCCTTTAACCTCCTGTTTGGCCCAGATTGCAATTTCTGTGGAAAATGAACAGGAATAGGGAGAACCAATGAGAGACTAGCTGGAGGTGTCTGGACGGACAAATTTAACTCTCATTTCCCACCAGGAAGAGGAATTAACCAAAGGCTCAGCATGCAATGCCGGAACCAAACTAGGGCCTGAAGCAATCCTGCGGTGTTGCGGCCAGCTCACAAGAAAGCGAGTTGAAGAAAGGAGCTCAGGGGCACTGTAATTCACAATCCTGCAGATTTATAAATGACAGCTATCGTCCAAAAATATATTGAAGGAAGGCTGCCAAGAGGACATTTAATCGGAGCAGAATTGCAGGAAACCGATTTCAGGAGGTAGACTGGAATTGCATGTAAAGCATAGGAAAAGAGGCAGAACGTCCACAATGATGCACTTGGCCAAAAAGGGCATATGCGTTTTTTCCTGAATATATACAGGAAAAAACGCATACGCCCGTTTTGGCCAACCAAGCAAGCTTGCAAAGGAAATCTGCACTACAATGAAGTCTCACTGCCCCCCGGTCAAAAGGGCTATCTGAAAAAAGTGTAAAATCCAGAAAGGCAGGACAGGCCATGGAGAACTGGGAGCCTTCTTATGCTGATGGGCGGGCTGTAAATTGCCAACACCCACTCTGGAGAAGTGTATGGTGTTTCCTGAAACATCCAAAAAACAAAGCAACAGAGCCTAGGGCACTTCCACTTATGGTCCTATAGCTTAGGGAAATTAAAATCAAAAAGACACAGCCACCCCAAAGTTTGGGCCGGCTCTGTTTACAACAATGTCATTTACGGTACAAGTTCAATATCACAGAAAGCGAAAAATGGATAAAGAAGTTGTGGTACTTACGTAGAATGCAATATCACTCAGCAATGAAATCTATGTCATCAGGCCCGTAGCAGCATAATGAGTGGATTCAGGTACGATGATTCTAAGTGAAATAAGTCACACAGAAAAAGAAACATCATAAGATATCACTACTACACGGAATGTAAACTTGGCTACACAGGAACTGAATTACAAAACAGAACAGGGTCTCAAATGTAGAAAACCAACTTATGCTTGCTTAAGGGGAAAGGTGAGTTGGGGTGCGGCATAAAACCAGAGATTGAAATTAGCACAGATACTGTTCCATAAACCAAATATATAATAGACAAGAGCTAATCCTTGCTCAACGAAGTGGACTCAACACCCCATATTAAACGCCTAAGAATATACCTGACTAGTAAGAATCTTAAAACCTATGGATTTATATGTCTCCGAAAGAGAATCAAGAGCGTGTACAGTCTCATGAACGCAGCAATGATAGGATTGGTGAGGTTCGGTGAGCAAATGCAGACTCTTTGAAGTCATATTGCATGGTACCCATTCCATGGGTCTCAACTCTCCAGGTTTAAGGGATTCTTCCTTCAGCTAAAACATGCATGTGGAACCCAGAGTATGATCCACCGTGTGATCGGGAAACGTGTTCAAATGTGTCTCAGTTTTCGTCCCCTGGTACTCGGGTGCAACATTCCAGACGCTTTACTAACGCTCTCCCCACTTGGTGAGTGAGTGCCTTTAACCTCCTGTTTGGCCCAGTTTGCAATTTCTGCGTAAGATGAACAGGAAGAGGGAGAACCAATGAGAGACTAGCTGGAGGTACCTGGAGGGACAAATTTAACTCTCATTTCCCTCCAGGAAGAGGAATTAACCAAAGGCTCAGCATGCAATGCCGGAACCAAACTAGGGCCTGAAGCAATCCTGCGGTGTTGCGGCCAGCTCACAAGAAAGCGAGTTGAAGAAAGGAGCTCAGGGGCACTGTAATTCACAATCCTGCAGAGTTATAAATGACAGCTATCGTCCAAAAATATATTGAAGGAAGCCTGCCAAGAAGACTTGTAATCGAGGCAGAATTGCAGGAAACCGATTTCAGGAGGTAGACTGGAATTGCATGTAAAGCATAGGAAAAGAGGCAGAACGTCCACAATGATGCACTTGGCCAAAAAGTGCGTATGCGTTTTTTCCTGAATATATTCAGGAAAAAATGCATACGCCCTTTTTGGCCAACCAAGCAAGCTTGAAAAGGAAATCTGCACTACAATGAACTCTCACTGCCCCCCGGTCAAAAGGGCCATCTGAAAAAAGTGTAAAATCCAGAAAGGCAGGACAGGCCATGGAGAACTGGGAGCCTTGTTATGCTGATGGGCGGGATGTAAATTGCCAGCAGCCACTCTGGAGAAGTGTATGGTGTTTCCTGAAACATCCAAAAAACAAACCAACAGAGGCTGTGGCACTTCCACTTATGGTCCTATAGCTTAGGGAAATTAAAATCAAATAGACACAGCCACCCCAAAGTTTGGGACGGCTCTGTTTACAAGAACCTCGTTTACGGTACAAGTTCAATATCAGAGAAAGCGAAAAATGGATAAAGAAGTTGCGGTATTTACGTACAATTCAATATCACTCAGCAATGAAATCTATGTCATCAGGCCCGTAGCAGCATAATGAGTGGATTCAGGTACGATGATTTTAATTGAAATAAGTCACACAGAAAAAGAAACATCATAAGATATCACTACTACACGGAATGTAAACTTGGCTACAGAAGAACTGAATTACAAAACAGAACAGGGTGTCAAATGTAGAAAACCAACTTATGCTTGCTTAAGGGGAAAGGTGAGTTGGGGTGCTGCATAAAACCAGAGATTGAAATTAGCACAGATACCGTTCCATAAGCCAAATATGTAATAGACAAGAGCTACTCCTTGCTCAACGAAGTGGACTCAACACCCCATATTAAACGCCTAAGAATATACCTGACTAGTAAGAATGTTAAAACCTATGGGTTTATATGTCTCCGAAAGAGAATCAAGCGTGTGTACAGTGGCAAAAACGCAGCAATGATAGGACTGGTGAGGTTCGGTGAGCAAATGCAGACCCTTTGAAGTCCTATTGCATGGTACCCATTCCATGGGTCTCAACTCTCCAGGTTTAATGGATTCTTCCTTCAGCTAAAACATGCATGTGGAACCCAGAGTATGATCCACCATGTGATCGGGAAAGGTGTTCAAATGTGTCTCAGTTTTCGTCCCCTGGTACTCGGGTGCAACATTCCAGACGCTTTACTAACACTTTCCCCACTTGGAGAGTCGATGCCTTTAACCTCCTGTTTGGTCCAGTTTACAATTTCTGTGGAAAATGAACAGGAATAGGGAGAAGCAATGAGAGACTAGGTGGAGGTGTCCGGACGGGCAAATTTAACTCTCATTTCCCAACACGAAGAGGAATTAACCAAAGGCTCAGCGTGCTGTGCCGGAACCACACTAGGGCCAGAAGCAATCCTGCGGTGTTGCCGCCAGCTCACAAGAAAGCGAGTTGAAGAAAGGAGCTCAGGGGCACTGTAATTCACAAACCTGCAGAGTTATAAATGACAGCTATCTTGCAAAAATATATTGAAGGAAGGCTGCCAAGAGGACTTGAAAGCGGGACAGAATTGCAAGAAACCGATTTCAGGAGATAGACTGGAATTGCATGTAAAGCATAGGAAAAGAGGCAGAACGTCCACAATGATGCACTTGGCCAAAAAGGGCGTATGCGTTCTTTCTTGAATATATTCAGGAAAAAACTCATACGCCCTTTTTGGCCAACCAAGCAAGCTTGCAAAGGAAATCTGCACTACAATGAAGTCTCACTGCCCCCGGTCAAAAGGGTTATCTGAAAAAAGTGTAAAATCCAGAAAGGCAGGACAGGCCATGGAGAACTGGGAGCCTTGTTACGCTGATGGGCGGGAGGTAAATTGCCAGCAGCCACTCTGGAGAAGTGTATGGTGTTTCCTGAAACATCCAAAAATCAAACCAACAGAGCCTAGGGCACTTCCACTTATGGTCCTATAGCTTAGGAAAATTAAAATCAAAAAGACACAGCCACCCCAAAGTTTGGGACGGCTCTGTTTACAAGAACCTCGTTTACGGTACATGTTCAATATCACAGAAAGCGAAAAATGGATAAAGAAGTTGTGGTACTTACGTACAATGCAATATCACTCAGCAATGAAATCTATGTCATCAGGCCCGTAGCAGCATAATGAGTGGACTAAGGCACGATGATTCTAAGTGAAATAAGTCACACAGAAAAAGAAACATCATAAGATATCACTACTAAACGGAATGTAAACTTTCCTACACAAGAACTGAATTACAAAAGAGAACAGGGTGTCAAATGTAGAAAACCAACTTATGCTTGCTTAAGGGGAAAGGTGAGTTGGGGTGCTGCATAAAACCAGAGATTGAAATTATCACAGATACCATTCCATAAGCCAAATATGTAATAGACTAGAGCTACTCCTTGCTCAACGAAGTGGACTCAACACCCCATATTAAACGCCTAAGAATATACCTGACTAGTAAGAATCTTAAAACCTATGGATTTATATGTCTCCGAAAGAGAATCAAGCGTGTGTATAGCGGCATAAACGCAGCAATGATAGGATTGGTGAGGTTCCGTGAGCAAATGCAGACCCTTTGAAGTCCTATTGCATGGTACCCATTCCATGGGTCTCAACTCTCCATTTTTAAGGGATTCTGCCTTCAGCTAAAACATGCATGTGGAACCCAGAGTATGATCCACCGTGTGATCGGGAAACGTGTTCAAATGTGTCTCAGTTTTCGTCCCCTGGTACTCGGGTGCAACATTCCAGATGCTTTACTAACACTCTCCCCACTTGGAGACTCAGTGCCTTTAACCTCCTGTTTGGCCCAGTTTGCAATTTCTGTGGAAAATGAACAGGAATAGGGAGAACCAATGAGAGACTAGCTGGAGGTGTCTGGACGGGCAAATTTAACTCTCATTTCCCACCAGGAAGAGGAATTAACCAAAGGCTCAGCGTGTCATGCCGGAACCACAGTAGGGCCAGAAGCAATCCTGCGGTGTTGCGGCCAGCTCACAAGAAAGCGAGTTGAAGAAAGGAGCTCAGGGGCACTGTAATTCACAAACCCACAGAGTTATAAATGACAGGTATCGTCCAAAAATATATTGAAGGAAGCCTGCTAAGAGGACTTGAAAGTGGGGCAGAATTGTAGGAAACCGATTTCAGGAGGTAGACTGGAATTGCATGTAAAGCATAGGAAAAGAGGCAGAACGTCCACAATGATGCACTTGGCCAAAAAGGGCGTATGCGTTCTTTCTTGAATATATTCAGGAAAAAACGCATACGCCCTTTTTGGCCAACCAAGCAAGCTTGCAAATGAAATCTGCACTACAATGAAGTCTCCCTGCCCCCGGGTCAAAAGGGACATCTGTAAAAAGTGTAAAATCCTGAAAGGCAGGACAGGCCATGGAGAACTGGGAGCCTTGTTATGCTGATGGGCGGGATGTAAATTGCCAGCAGCCACTCTGGAGAAGTGTATGGTGTTTCCTGAAACATCCAGAAAACAAAGCAACAGAGCCTAGGGCACTTCCACTTATGGTCCTATAGCTTAGGGAAATTAAAATCAAAAAGACACAGCCACCCCAAAGTTTGGGACGGCTCTGTTTACAAGAACCTCGTTTACGGTACAAGTTCAATATCACAGAAAGCGAAAAATGGATAAAGAAATTGTGGTACTTACGTACAATGCAATATCACTCAGCAATGAAATCTATGTCATCAGGCCCGTAGCACCATAATGAGTGGATTCAGGTATGATGATTCTAAGTGAAATTTGTCACACAGAAAAAGAAACATCATAAGATATCACTAATACACGGAATGTAAACTTGGCTACACAAGAACTGAATTACAAAACAGAACAGGGTGTCAAATGTAGAAAACCAACTTATGCTTGCTTAAGGGGAAGGGTGAGTTGGGGTGCTGCATAAAACCAGAGATTGAAATTAGCACAGATACCGTTCCATAAGCCAAATATGTAATAGACAAGAGCTACTCCTTGCTCAACGAAGTGGACTCAACACCCCATATTAAACGCCTAAGAATATACCTGACTAGTAAGAATCTTAAAACCTATGGATTTATATGTCTCCGAAAGAGAATCAAGCGTGTGTACAGCGGCATAAACGCAGCAGTGATAGGACTGGTGAGGTTCGGTGAGCAAATGCAGACCCTTTGAAGTCATATTGCATGGTACCCATTCCATGGGTCTAAACTCTCCAGGTTTAAGGGATTCTTCCTTCAGCTAAAACATGCATGTGGAACCCAGAGGATGATCCACCGTGTGATCGGGAAACGTGTTCAAATGTGTCTCAGTTTTCGTCCCCTGGTACTCGGGTGCAACATTCCAGACGCTTTACTAACACTCTCACCACTTGGAGAGTCAGTGCCTTTAACCTCCTGTTTGGCGCAGATTGCAATTTCTGTGGAAAATGAACAGGAATAGGGAGAACCAATGAGAGACTAGGTGGAGGTGTCTGGACGGGCAAATTTAACTCTCATTTCCCACCAGGAAGAGGAATTATCCAAAGGCTCAGCATGCCGTGCCAGAACCAAACTAGGGCCTGAAGCAATCCTGCGGTGTTGAGGCCAGCTCACAAGAAAGCGAGTTGAAGAAAGGAGCTCAGGGGCACTGTATTACACAAACTTGCACAGTTATAAATGACAGCTATCTTCCAAAAATATATTGAAGTAAGGCTGCCAAGAGATTTGAAAGCGGGGCAGAATTGCAGGAACCGATTTCAGGAGGTAGACGGGAATTACATGTAAAGCATAGGAAAAGAGGCAGAACGTCCACAATGATGCACTTGCCCAAAAAGGGTGTAAGCGTTTTTTCCTGAATATATTCAGGAAAAAACGCATACGCCCTTTTTGGCGAACCAAGCAAGCTTGCAAAGGTAGTCTGCACTACAATGAAGTCTCACTGCCCCCTGTTCAAAAGGGACATCTGTAAAAAGTGTAAAATCCAGAAAGGCAGGACAGGCCATGGAGAACTGGGAGCCTTGTTATGCTGATGGGCGGGATGTAAATTGCCAGCAGCCACTGTGGAGAAGTGTATGGTGTTTCCTGAAACATCCAAAAAACAAAGCAACAGAGCTGAGGGCACTTGCACTTATGGTCCTATAGCTTAGGGAAATTAAAATCAAAAAAACACAGCAACCCCAAAGTTTGGGACGGCTCTGTTTACAAGAACCTCGTTTACAGTACAAGTTCAATATCACAGAAAGCGAAAAATGGATAAAGAAGTTGTGGTACTTACGTACAATGCAATATCACTCAGCAATGAAATCCATGTCATCAGGCCCATAGCAGCATAATGAGTGGATTCAGGTACGATGATTCTAAGTGAAATAAGTCACACAGAAAAAGAAACATCATAAGATATCACTACTACACGGAATGTAAACTTGGCTACACAAGAACTGAATTACAAAACAGAACAGGGTGTCAAATGTAGAAAACCAACTTATGCTTGCTTAAGGGGAAAGGTGAGTTGGGGTGCTGCATAAAACCAGAGATTGAAATTAGCACAGATACCGTTCCATAAGCCAAATATGTAATAGACAAGAGCTACTCCTTGCTCAACGAAGTGGACTCAACACCCCATATTAAACGCCTAAGAATATACCTGACTAGTAAGAATCTTAAAACCTATGGATTTATATGTCTCCGAAAGAGAATCAAGCGTGTGTACAGCGGAATAAACGCAGCAGTGATAGGACTGGTGAGGTTCGGTGAGCAGATGCAGACCCTTTGAAGTCATATTGCATGGTACCCATTCCATGGGTCTCAACTCTCCATGTTTAAGGGATTCTTCCTTCAGCTAAAACATGCATGTGGAACCCAGAGTATGATCCACGGTGTGATCGGGAAACGTGTTCAAATGTGTCTCAGTTTTCGTCCCCTGGTACTCGGGTGCAACATTCCAGACGCTTTACTAACACTCTCACCACTTGGAGAGTCAGTGCCTTTAACCTCCTGTTTGGCCCAGATTGCAATTTCTGTGGAAAATGAACAGGAATAGGGAGAACCAATGAGAGACTAGCTGGAGGTGTCTGGACGGACAAATTTAACTCTCATTTCCCACCAGGAAGAGGAATTAACCAAAGGCTCAGCATGCAATGCCGGAACCAAACTAGGGCCTGAAGCAATCCTGCGGTGTTGCGGCCAGCTCACAAGAAAGCGAGTTGAAGAAAGGAGCTCAGGGGCACTGTAATTCACAATCCTGCAGATTTATAAATGACAGCTATCGTCCAAAAATATATTGAAGGAAGGCTGCCAAGAGGACATTTAATCGGAGCAGAATTGCAGGAAACCGATTTCAGGAGGTAGACTGGAATTGCATGTAAAGCATAGGAAAAGAGGCAGAACGTCCACAATGATGCACTTGGCCAAAAAGGGCATATGCGTTTTTTCCTGAATATATACAGGAAAAAACGCATACGCCCGTTTTGGCCAACCAAGCAAGCTTGCAAAGGAAATCTGCACTACAATGAAGTCTCACTGCCCCCCAGTCAAAAGGGCTATCTGAAAAAAGTGTAAAATCCAGAAAGGCAGGACAGGCCATGGAGAACTGGGAGCCTTGTTATGCTGATGGGCGGGCTGTAAATTGCCAACACCCACTCTGGAGAAGTGTATGGTGTTTCCTGAAACATCCAAAAAACAAAGCAACAGAGCCTAGGGCACTTCCACTTATGGTCCTATAGCTTAGGGAAATTAAAATCAAAAAGACACAGCCACCCCAAAGTTTGGGCCGGCTCTGTTTACAACAACGTCATTTACGGTACAAGTTCAATATCACAGAAAGCGAAAAATGGATAAAGAAGTTGTGGTACTTACGTAGAATGCAATATCACTCAGCAATGAAATCTATGTCATCAGGCCCGTAGCAGCATAATGAGTGGATTCAGGTACGATGATTCTAAGTGAAATAAGTCACACAGAAAAAGAAACATCATAAGATATCACTACTACACGGAATGTAAACTTGGCTACACAGGAACTGAATTACAAAACAGAACAGGGTCTCAAATGTAGAAAACCAACTTATGCTTGCTTAAGGGGAAAGGTGAGTTGGGGTGCGGCATAAA
The DNA here is from genome assembly GCF_964270905.1 of Leucopleurus acutus. Taxonomy (NCBI): domain Eukaryota; kingdom Metazoa; phylum Chordata; class Mammalia; order Artiodactyla; family Delphinidae; genus Leucopleurus; species Leucopleurus acutus. Next base: position 97,103,654 of record NC_139142.1, on the reverse strand, counting down.
ACCAGAGATTGAAATTAGCACAGATACTGTTCCATAAACCAAATATATAATAGACAAGAGCTAATCCTTGCTCAACGAAGTGGACTCAACACCCCATATTAAACGCCTAAGAATATACCTGACTAGTAAGAATGTTAAAACCTATGGATTTATATGTCTCCGAAAGAGAATCAAGAGCGTGTACAGTCTCATGAACGCAGCAATGATAGGATTGGTGAGGTTCGGTGAGCAAATGCAGACTCTTTGAAGTCATATTGCATGGTACCCATTCCATGGGTCTCAACTCTCCAGGTTTACGGGATTCTTCCTTCAGCTAAAACATGCATGTGGAACCCAGAGTATGATCCACCGTGTGATCGGGAAACGTGTTCAAATGTGTCTCAGTTTTCGTCCCCTGGTACTCGGGTGCAACATTCCAGACGCTTTACTAACACTCTCCCCACTTGGTGAGTGAGTGCCTTTAACCTCCTGTTTGGCCCAGTTTGCAATTTCTGCGTAAGATGAACAGGAAGAGGGAGAACCAATGAGAGACTAGCTGGAGGTATCTGGAGGGACAAATTTAACTCTCATTTCCCTCCAGGAAGAGGAATTAACCAAAGGCTCAGCATGCAATGCCGGAACCAAACTAGGGCCAGAAGCAATCCTGCGGTGTTGCGGCCAGCTCACAAGAAAGCGAGTTGAAGAAAGGAGCTCAGGGGCACTGTAATTCACAATCCTGCAGAGTTATAAATGACAGCTATCGTCCAAAAATATATTGAAGGAAGCCTGCCAAGAAGACTTGTAATCGAGGCAGAATTGCAGGAAACCGATTTCAGGAGGTAGACTGGAATTGCATGTAAAGCATAGGAAAAGAGGCAGAACGTCCACAATGATGCACTTGGCCAAAAAGTGCGTATGCGTTTTTTCCTGAATATATTCAGGAAAAAATGCATACGCCCTTTTTGGCCAACCAAGCAAGCTTGAAAAGGAAATCTGCACTACAATGAACTCTCACTGCCCCCTGGTCAAAAGGGCCATCTGAAAAAAGTGTAAAATCCAGAAAGGCAGGACAGGCCATGGAGAACTGGGAGCCTTGTTATGCTGATGGGCGGGATGTAAATTGCCAGCAGCCACTCTGGAGAAGTGTATGGTGTTTCCTGAAACATCCAAAAAACAAACCAACAGAGGCTATGGCACTTCCACTTATGGTCCTATAGCTTAGGGAAATTAAAATCAAATAGACACAGCCACCCCAAAGTTTGGGACGGCTCTGTTTACAAGAACCTCGTTTACGGTACAAGTTCAATATCAGAGAAAGCGAAAAATGGATAAAGAAGTTGCGGTATTTACGTACAATGCAATATCACTCAGCAATGAAATCTATGTCATCAGGCCCGTAGCAGCATAATGAGTAGATTCAGGTACGATGATTTTAATTGAAATAAGTCACACAGAAAAAGAAACATCATAAGATATCACTACTACACGGAATGTAAACTTGGCTACAGAAGAACTGAATTACAAAACAGAACAGGGTGTCAAATGTAGAAAACCAACTTATGCTTGCTTAAGGGGAAAGGTGAGTTGGGGTGCTGCATAAAACCAGAGATTGAAATTAGCACAGATACCGTTCCATAAGCCAAATATGTAATAGACAAGAGCTACTCCTTGCTCAACGAAGTGGACTCAACACCCCATATTAAACGCCTAAGAATATACCGGACTAGTAAGAATGTTAAAACCTATGGATTTATATGTCTCCGAAAGAGAATCAAGCGTGTGTACAGTGGCAAAAACGCAGCAATGATAGGACTGGTGAGGTTCGGTGAGCAAATGCAGACCCTTTGAAGTCCTATTGCATGGTACCCATTCCATGGGTCTCAACTCTCCAGGTTTAATGGATTCTTCCTTCAGCTAAAACATGCATGTGGAACCCAGAGTATGATCCACCGTGTGATCGGGAAAGGTGTTCAAATGTGTCTCAGTTTTCGTCCCCTGGTACTCGGGTGCAACATTCCAGACGCTTTACTAACACTTTCCCCACTTGGAGAGTCGATGCCTTTAACCTCCTGTTTGGTCCAGTTTACAATTTCTGTGGAAAATGAACAGGAATAGGGAGAAGCAATGAGAGACTAGGTGGAGGTGTCCGGACGGGCAAATTTAACTCTCATTTCCCAACACGAAGAGGAATTAACCAAAGGCTCAGCGTGCTGTGCCGGAACCACACTAGGGCCAGAAGCAATCCTGCGGTGTTGCCGCCAGCTCACAAGAAAGCGAGTTGAAGAAAGGAGCTCAGGGGCACTGTAATTCACAAACCTGCAGAGTTATAAATGACAGCTATCTTGCAAAAATATATTGAAGGAAGGCTGCCAAGAGGACTTGAAAGCGGGACAGAATTGCAAGAAACCGATTTCAGGAGATAGACTGGAATTGCATGTAAAGCATAGGAAAAGAGGCAGAACGTCCACAATGATGCACTTGGCCAAAAAGGGCGTATGCGTTCTTTCTTGAATATATTCAGGAAAAAACTCATACGCCCTTTTTGGCCAACCAAGCAAGCTTGCAAAGGAAATCTGCACTACAATGAAGTCTCACTGCCCCCGGTCAAAAGGGTTATCTGAAAAAAGTGTAAAATCCAGAAAGGCAGGACAGGCCATGGAGAACTGGGAGCCTTGTTACGCTGATGGGCGGGATGTAAATTGCCAGCAGCCACTCTGGAGAAGTGTATGGTGTTTCCTGAAACATCCAAAAATCAAACCAACAGAGCCTAGGGCACTTCCACTTATGGTCCTATAGCTTAGGGAAATTAAAATCAAAAAGACACAGCCACCCCAAAGTTTGGGACGGCTCTGTTTACAAGAACCTCGTTTACGGTACATGTTCAATATCACAGAAAGCGAAAAATGGATAAAGAAGTTGTGGTACTTACGTACAATGCAATATCACTCAGCAATGAAATCTATGTCATCAGGCCCGTAGCAGCATAATGAGTGGACTAAGGCACGATGATTCTAAGTGAAATAAGTCACACAGAAAAAGAAACATAATAAGATATCACTACTAAACGGAATGTAAACTTTCCTACACAAGAACTGAATTACAAAAGAGAACAGGGTGTCAAATGTAGAAAACCAACTTATGCTTGCTTAAGGGGAAAGGTGAGTTGGGGTGCTGCATAAAACCAGAGATTGAAATTATCACAGATACCATTCCATAAGCCAAATATGTAATAGACTAGAGCTACTCCTTGCTCAACGAAGTGGACTCAACACCCCATATTAAACGCCTAAGAATATACCTGACTAGTAAGAATGTTAAAACCTATGGATTTATATGTCTCCGAAAGAGAATCAAGCGTGTGTATAGCGGCATAAACGCAGCAGTGATAGGATTGGTGAGGTTCCGTGAGCAAATGCAGACCCTTTGAAGTCCTATTGCATGGTACCCATTCCATGGGTCTCAACTCTCCAGGTTTAAGGGATTCTGCCTTCAGCTAAAACATGCATGTGGAACCCAGAGTATGATCCACCGTGTGATCGGGAAACGTGTTCAAATGTGTCTCAGTTTTCGTCCCCTGGTACTCGGGTGCAACATTCCAGACGCTTTACTAACACTCTCCCCACTTGGAGAGTCAGTGCCTTTAACCTCCTGTTTGGCCCAGTTTGCAATTTCTGTGGAAAATGAACAGGAATAGGGAGAACAAATGAGAGACTAGGTGGAGTTTTCTGGACGGGCAAATTTAACTCTCATTTCCCACCAGGAAGAGGAATTAACCAAAGGCTCAGCGTGCCATGCCGGTACCACACTAGGGCCAGAAGCAATCCTGCGGTGTTGTGGCCAGCTCACAAGAAAGCGAGTTGAAGAAAGGAGCTCAGGGGCACTGTAATTCACAAACCTGCAGAGTTATAAATGACAGCTATCTTCCAAAAATATATTGAAGTAAGGCTGCCAAGAGGAGTTGAAAGCGGGGCAGAATTGCAGGAAACCGATTTCAGGAGGTAGACTGGAATTGCATGTAAAGCATAGGAAAAGAGGCAGAACGTCGACAATGATGCACTTGGCCAAAAAGGGCGTATGCGTTTTTTCCTGAATATATTCAGGAAAAAATGCATACGCACTTTTTGGCCAACCAAGCAAGCTTGCAAAGGAAATCTGCACTACAATGAAGTCTCACTGCCCCCCGGTCAAAAGGGCCATCTGAAAAAAGTGTAAAATCCAGAAAGGCAGGACAGGCCATGGACAACTGGGAGCCTTGTTATGCTGATGGGTTAGGTGTAAATTGCCAGCAGCCACTCTGGAGAAGTGTATGGTGTTTCCTGAAACATCCAAAAAACAAAGCAACAGAGCCTAGGGCACTTCCACTTATGGTCCTATAGCTTAGGGAAATTAAAATCAAAAAGACACAGCCACCCCAAAGTTTGGGACGGCTCTGTTTACAAGAACTTCGTTTACGGTACAAGTTCAATATCACAGAAAGCAAAAAATGGATAAAGAAATTGTGGTACTTACGTACAATGCAATATCACTCAGCAATGAAATCTATGTCATCAGGCCCGTAGCAGCATAATGAGTGGATTCAGGTACGATGATTCTAAGTGAAATTAGTCACACAGAAAATGAAACATCATAAGATATCACTAATACATGGAATGTAAATTTGGCTACACAAGAACTGAATTACAAAACAGAACAGGGTGTCAAATGTAGAAAACCAACTTATGCTTGCTTAAGGGGACGGGTGAGTTGGGGTGCTGCATAAAACCAGAGATTGAAATGAGCACAGATACCGTTCCATAAGCCAAATATGTAATAGACAAGAGCTACTCCTTGCTCAACGAAGTGGACTCAACACCCCATATTAAACGCCTAAGAATATATCTGACTAGTAAGAATCCTAAAACCTATGGATTTATATGTCTCCGAAAGAGAATCAAGCGTGTGTACAGCGGCATAAACGCAGCAGTGATAGGATTGCTGAGGTTCGGTGAGCAAATGCAGACCCTTTGAAATCATATTGCATGGTACCCATTCCATGGGTCTCAACTCTCCCTGTTTAAGGGATTCTTCCTTCAGCTAAAACATGTATGTGGAACCCAGAGTATGATCCACCGTGTGATCGGAAAACTTGTTCAAATGTGTCTCAATTTTCGTTTCCTGGTACTCGGGTGCAACATTCCAGACGTTTTACTAACACTCTCCCCACTTGGAGAGTCAGTGCCTTTAACCTCCTGTTTGGCCCAGTTTGCAATTTCTGTGGAAAATGAACAGGAATAGGGAGAACCAATGAGAGACTAGGTGGAGGTGTCCAGACGGGCAAATTTAACTCTCATTTCCCACCAGGAAGAGAAATTAACCAAAGGCTCAGCGTGCCATGCCGGAACCACACTAGGACCAGAAGCAATCCTGCGGTGTTGCGGCCAGCTCACAAGAAAGCGAGTTGAAGAAAGGAGCTCAGGGGCACTGTAATTCACAAACCTGCAGAGTTATAAAGGACAGCTATCTTCCAAAAATATATTGAAGTAAGGCTGCCAAGAGGAGTTGAAAGCGGGGCAGAATTGCACGAAACCAATTTCAGGAGGTAGACTGGAATTGCATGTAAAGCATAGGAAAAGAGGCAGAACGTCCACAATGATGCACTTGGCCAAAAAGGGCGTATGCGTTTTTTCCTGAATATATTCAGGAAAAAACGCATACGCCCTTTTTGGCCAACCAAGCAAGCTTGCAAAGGAAATCTGCACTACAATGAAGTCTCACTGCCCCCGGTCAAAAGGGCCATCTGAAAAAAGTGTAAAATCCAGAAAGGCAGGACAGGCCATGGAGAACTGGGAGCATTGTTATGCTGACGGGCAGGATGTAAATTGCCAGCAGCCACTCTGGAGAAGTGTATGGTGTTTCCTGAAACATCCAAAAAACAAAGCAACAGAGCCTAGGGCACTTCCACTTATGGTCCTATAGCTTAGGGAAATTAAAATCAAAAAGACATAGCCACCCCAAAGTTTGGGACGGCTCTGTTTACAAGAACCTCGTTTACGGTACAAGTTCAATATCACAGAAAGCGAAAAATGGAAAAAGAAGTTGTGGTACTTATGTACAATGCAATATCACTCAGCAATGAAATCTATGTCATCAGGCCCGTAGCAGCATAATGAGTGGATTCAGGTACGATGATTCTAAGTGAAATTAGTCACACAGAAAAAGAAACATCATAAGATATCACTAATACACGGAATGTAAACTTGTCTACACAAGAACTGAATTACAAAACAGAACAGGGTGTCAAATGTAGAAAACCAACTTATGCTTGCTTAAGGGGATGGGTGAGTTGGGGTGCTGCATAAAACCAGAGATTGAAATGAGCACAGATACCGTTCCATAAGCCAAATATGTAATAGACAAGAGCTACTCCTTGCTCAACGAAGTGGACTCAACACCCCATATTAAACGCCTAAGAATATATCTGACTAGTAAGAATCTTAAAACCTATGGATTTATATGTCTCCGAAAGAGAATCAAGCGTGTGCACAGCGGCATAAACGCAGCAGTGATAGGATTGCTGAGGTTCGGTGAGCAAATGCAGACCCTTTGAAATCATATTGCATGGTACCCATTCCATGGGTCTCAACTCTCCCTGTTTAAGGGATTCTTCCTTCAGCTAAAACATGCATGTGGAACCCAGAGTATGATCCACCGTGTGATCGGAAAACGTGTTCAAATGTGTCTCAATTTTCGTTTCCTGGTACTCGGGTGCAACATTCCAGACGCTTTACTAACACTCTCCCCACTTGGAGAGTCAGTGCCTTTAACCTCCTGTTTGGCCCAGTTTGCAATTTCTGTGGAAAATGAACAGGAATAGGGAGAACCAATGAGAGACTAGGTGGAGGTGTCCGGACGGGCAAATTTAACTCTCATTTCCCACCAGGAAGAGGAATTAACCAAAGGCTCAGCGTGCCATGCCGGAACCACACTAGGACCAGAAGCAATCCTGCGGTGTTGCGGCCAGCTCACAAGAAAGCGAGTTGAAGAAAGGAGCTCAGGGGCACTGTAATTCACAAACCTGCAGAGTTATAAAGGACAGCTATCTTCCAAAAATATATTGAAGTAAGGCTGCCAAGAGGAGTTGAAAGGGGGGCAGAATTGCAGGAAACCGATTTCAGGAGGTAGACTGGAATTGCATGTAAAGCATAGGAAAAGAGGCAGAACGTCCACAATGATGCACTTGGCCAAAAAGGGCGTATGCGTTTTTTCCTGAATATATTCAGGAAAAAACGCATACGCCCTTTTTGGCCAACCAAGCAAGCTTGCAAAGGAAATCTGCACTACAATGAAGTCTCACTGCCCCCAGGTCAAAAGGGCCATCTGAAAAAAGTGTAAAATCCAGAAAGGCAGGACAGGCCATGGAGAACTGGGAGCCTTGTTATGCTGATGGGCGGGATGTAAATTGCCAGCAGCCACTCTGGAGAAGTGTATGGTGTTTCCTGAAACATCCAAAAAACAAAGCAACAGAGCCTAGGGCACTTCCACTTATGGTCCTATATCTTAGGGAAATTAAAATCAAAAAGACACAGCCACCCAAAAGTTTGGGACGGCTCTGTTTACAAGAACCTCGTTTACGGTACAAGTTCAATATCACAGAGAGTGAAAAATGGATAAAGAAATTGTGGTACTTACGTACAATGCAATATCACTCAGCAATGAAATCTATGTCATCAGGCCCGTAGCAGCATAATGAGTGGATTCAGGTACGATGATTTTAAGTGAAATAAGTCACACAGAAAAAGAAACATCATAAGATATCACTACTACACGGAATGTAAACTTGGCTACACAAGAAGTGAATTACAAAACAGTACAGGGTGTCAAATGTAGAAAACCAACTTATGCTTGCTTAAGGGGACGGGTGAGTTGGGGTGCTGCATAAAACCAGAGATTGAAATGAGCACAGATACCGTTCCATAAGCCAAATATGTAATAGACAAGAGCTACTCCTTGCTCAACGAAGTGGACTCAACACTCCATATTAAACGCCTAAGAATATACCTGACTAGTAAGAATCTTAAAACCTATAGATTTATATGTCTCCGAAAGAGAATCAAGCGTGTGTACAGCGGCATAAACGCAGCAGTGATAGGATTGGTGAGGTTCGGTGAGCAAATGCAGACCCTTTGAAGTCATATTGCATGGTACCCATTCCATGGGTCTCAACTCTCCAGGTTTAAGGGATTCTTCCTTCAGCTAAAACATGCATGTGGAACCCAGAGTATGATCCACCGTGTGATCGGGAAACGTGTTCAAATGTGTCTCAGTTTTCGTCCCCTGGTACTCGGGTGCAACATTCCAGATGCTTTACTAACACTCTCCCGACTTGGAGAGTCAGTGCCTTTAACCTCCTGTTTGGCCCAGTTTGCAATTTCTGTGGAAGATGAACAGGAATAGGGAGAACCAATGAGAGACTAGCTGGAGGTGTCTGGACGGGCAAATTTAACTCTCATTTCCCACCAGGAAGAGGAATTAACCAAAGGCTCAGCGTGCCGTGCCGGAACCAGATTAGGGCCTGAAGCAATCCTGCGGTGTTGCGGCCAGCTCACAAGAAAGCGAGTTGAAGAAAGGAGCTCAGGGGCACTGTAATTCACAAACCTGCAGAGTTATAAATGACAGCTATCGTCCAAAAATATACTGAAGTAAGGCTGCCAAGAGGACTTGAAAGCGGGGCAGAATTGCAGGAAACCGATTTCAGGAGGTAGACTGGAATTGCATTTAAAGCATAGGAAAAGAGGCAGAACGTCCACAATGATGCACTTGGCCAAAAAGGGCGTATGCGTTTTTTCCTGAATATATTCAGGAAAAAACGCATACGCCCTTTTTGGCCAACCAAGCAAGCTTGCAAAGGAAATCTGCACTACAATGAAGTCTCACTTCCCCCCGGTCAAAAGGGCCATCTGAAAAAAGTGTAAAATCCAGAAAGGCAGGACAGGCCATGGAGAACTGGGAGCCTTGTTATGCTGATGGGCGGGATGTAAATTGCCAACAGCCACTCGGGAGAGGTGTATGGTGTTTCCTGAAACATCTAAAAAACAAAGCAACAGAGCCTAGGGCACTTCCACTTATGGTCCTATAGCTTAGGGAAATTAAAATCAAAAAGACACAGCCACCCCAAAATTTGGGACAGCTCTGTTTACAAGAACCTCGTTTACGGTACAAGTTCAATATCGCAGAAAGTGAAAAATGGATAAAGAAGTTGTGGTACTTACGTACAATGCAATATCACTCAGCAATGAAATCTATGTCATCAGGCCCGTAGCAGCATAATGAGTGGATTCAGTTATGATGATTCTAACTGAAATAAGTCACACAGAAAAAGAAACATCATAAGATATCACTAATACACGGGATGTAAACTTGGCTACACAGGAACTGGATTACAAAACAGAACAGGGTCTCAAATTTAGAAAACCAACTTATGCTTGCTTAAGGGGAAAGGTGAGTTGGGGTGCTGCATAAAACCAGAGATTTAAATGAGCACAGATAAAGTTCCTTAAGCCAAATATGGAATAGACAAGAACTACTCCTTGCTCAACGAAATGGACTCAACACCCCATATTAAACGCCTAAGAATGTACCTGACTAGTAAGTATCTTAAAACCTATGGATTGCTATGTCTCTGAAAGAAAATCAAGCGTGTGTACAGGGGCATAAACGCAGCAGTGATAGGATTGGAGAGGTTCGGTGAGCAAATGAAGACCCTTTGAAGTCATATTGCATGGTACCCATTCCACGGGTCTCAACTCTCCAGGTTTAAGGGATTCTTCCTTCAGCTAAAACATGCACGTGGAACCCAGAGTATGATCAACCGTGTGATCGGGAGACGTGTTCCAATATGTCTCAGTTCTCGTCCCCTGGTACTCGGGTGCAACATTCCAGACGCTTTACTAACACTCTCCCGACTTGGAGAGTCAGTGCCTTTAACCTCCTGTTTGCCCCAGTTTGCAATTTCTGTGGAAGATGAACAGGAATAGGGAGAACCAATGAGAGACTAGCTGGAGGTGTCTGGACGGGCAAATTTAACTCTCATTTCCCACCAGGAAGAGGAATTAACCAAAGGCTCAGCGTGCCGTGCCGGAACCAGATTAGGGCCTGAAGCAATCCTGCGGTGTTGCGGCCAGCTCACAAGAAAGCGAGTTGAAGAAAGGAACTCAGGGGCACTGTAATTCACAAACCTGCAGAGTTATAAATGACAGCTATCGTCCAAAAATATACTGAAGTAAGGCTGCCAAGAGGACTTGAAAGCGGGGCAGAATTGCAGGAAACCGATTTCAGGAGGTAGACTTTAATTGCATTTAAAGCATAGGAAAAGAGGCAGAACGTCCACAATGATGCACTTGGCCAAAAAGGGCGTATGCGTTTTTTCCTGAATATATTCAGGAAAAAACGCATACGCCCTTTTTGGCCAACCAAGCAAGCTTGCAAAGCAAATCTGCACTACAATGAAGTCTCACTTCCCCCCGGTCAAAAGGGCCATCTGAAAAAAGTGTAAAATCCAGAAAGGCAGGACAGGCCATGGAGAACTGGGAGCCTTGTTATGCTGATGGGCGGGATGTAAATTGCCAAGAGCCACTCAGGAGAGGTGTATGGTGTTTCCTGAAACATCTAAAAAACAAAGCAACAGAGCCTAGGGCACTTCCACTTATGGTCCTATAGCTTAGGGAAATTAAAATCAAAAAGACACAGCCACCCCAAAGTTTGGGACGGCTCTGTTTACAAGAACCTCATTTACGGTACAAGTTCAATATCACAGAAAGTGAAAAATGGATAAAGAAGTTGTGGTACTTACGTACAATGCCATATCACTCAGCAATGAAATCTATGTCATCAGGCCCATAGCAGCATAATGAGTGGATTCAGGTATGATGATTCTAACTGAAATAAGTCACACAGAAAAAGAAACATCATAAGATATCACTAATACACGGGATGTAAACTTGGCTACAAAGGAACTGGATTACAAAACAGAACAGGGTCTCAAATTTAGAAAACCAACTTATGCTTGCTTAAGGGGAAAGGTGAGTTGGGGTGCTGCATAAAACCAGAGATTGAAATGAGCACAGATAAAGTTCCTTAAGCCAAATATAGAATAGACAAGAACTACTCCTTGCTCAATGAAATGGACTCAACACCCCATATTAAACGCCTAAGAATGTACCTGACTAGTAAGTATCTTAAAACCTATGGATTGCTATGTCTCTGAAAGAAAATCAAGCGTGTGTACAGGGGCATAAACGCAGCAGTGATAGGATTGGAGAGGTTCGGTGAGCAAATGAAGACCCTTTGAAGTCATATTGCATGGTACCCATTCCACGGGTCTCGACTCTCCAGGTTTAAGGGATTCTTCCTTCAGCTAAAACATGCACGTGGAACCCAGAGTATGATCAACCATGTGATCGGGAGACGTGTTCCAATATGTCTCAGTTCTCGTCCCCTGGTACTCGGGTGCAACATTCCAGACGCTTTACTAACACTCTCCCGACTTGGAGAGTCAGTGCCTTTAACCTCCTGTTTGGCCCAGTTTGCAATTTTTGTGGAAGATGAACAGGAATAGGGAGAACCAATGAGAGACTAGCTGGAGGTGTCTGGACGGGCAAATTTAACTCTCATTTCCCACCAGGAAGAGGAATTAACCAAAGGCTCAGCGTGCCGTGCCGGAACCAGATTAGGGCCTGAAGCAATCCTGCGGTGTTGCGGCCAGCTCACAAGAAAGCGAGTTGAAGAAAGGAGCTCAGGGGCACTGTAATTCACAAACCTGCAGAGTTATAAATGACAGCTATCGTCCAAAAATATACTGAAGTAAGGCTGCCAAGAGGACTTGAAAGCGGGGCAGAATTGCAGGAAACCGATTTCAGGAGGTAGACTGGAATTGCATTTAAAGCATAGGAAAAGAGGCAGAACGTCCACAATGATGCACTTGGCCAAAAAGGGCGTATGCGTTTTTTCCTGAATATATTCAGGAAAAAACGCATACGCCCTTTTTGGCCAACCAAGCAAGCTTGCAAAGGAAATCTGCACTACAATGAAGTCTCACTTCCCCCCGGTCAAAAGGGCCATCTGAAAAAAGTGTAAAATCCAGAAAGGCAGGACAGGCCATGGAGAACTGGGAGCCTTGTTATGCTGATGGGCGGGATGTAAATTGCCAACAGCCACTCGGGAGAGGTGTATGGTGTTTCCTGAAACATCTAAAAAACAAAGCAACAGAGCCTAGGGCACTTCCACTTATGGTCCTATAGCTTAGGGAAATTAAAATCAAAAAGACACAGCCACCCCAAAGTTTGGGACGGCTCTGTTTACAAGAACCTCGTTTACGGTACAAGTTCAATATCGCAGAAAGTGAAAAATGGATAAAGAAGTTGTGGTACTTACGTACAATGCAATATCACTCAGCAATGAAATCTATGTCATCAGGCCCGTAGCAGCATAATGAGTGGATTCAGGTATGATGATTCTAACTGAAATAAGTCACACAGAAAAAGAAACATCATAAGATATCACTAATACACGGGATGTAAACTTGGCTACACAGGAACTTGATTACAAAACAGAACAGGGTCTCAAATTTAGAAAACCAACTTATGCTTGCTTAAGGGGAAAGGTGAGTTGGGGTGCTGCATCAAACCAGAGATTTAAATGAGCACAGATAAAGTTCCTTAAGCCAAATATGGAATAGACAAGAACTACTCCTTGCTCAACGAAATGGACTCAACACCCCATATTAAACGCCTAAGAATGTACCTGACTAGTAAGTATCTTAAAACCTATGGATTGCTATGTGTCTGAAAGAAAATCAAGCGTGTGTACAGGGGCATAAACGCAGCAGTGATAGGATTGGAGAGGTTCGGTGAGCAAATGAAGACCCTTTGAAGTCATATTGCATGGTACCCATTCCACGGGTCTCAACTCTCCAGGTTTAAGGGATTCTTCCTTCAGCTAAAACATGCACGTGGAACCCAGAGTATGATCAACCGTGTGATCGGGAGACGTGTTCCAATATGTCTCAGTTCTCGTCCCCTGGTACTCGGGTGCAACATTCCAGACGCTTTACTAACACTCTCCCGACTTGGAGAGTCAGTGCCTTTAACCTCCTGTTTGGCCCAGTTTGCAATTTCTGCGGAAGATGAACAGGAATAGGGAGAACCAATGAGAGACTAGCTGGAGGTGTCTGGACGGGCAAATTTAACTCTCATTTCCCACCAGGAAGAGGAATTAACCAAAGGCTCAGCGTGCCGTGCCGGAACCAGATTAGGGCCTGAAGCAATCCTGCGGTGTTGCGGCCAGCTCACAAGAAAGCGAGTTGAAGAAAGGAGCTCAGGGGCACTGTAATTCACAAACCTGCAGAGTTATAAATGACAGCTATCGTCCAAAAATATACTGAAGTAAGGCTGCCAAGAGGACTTGAAAGCGGGGCAGAATTGCAGGAAACCGATTTCAGGAGGTAGACTGGAATTGCATGTAAAGCATAGGAAAAGAGGCAGAACGTCCACAATGATGCACTTGGCCAAAAAGGGCGTATGCGTTTTTTCCTGAATATATTCAGGAAAAAACGCATACGCACTTTTTGGCCAACCAAGCAAGCTTGCAAAGGAAATCTGCACTACAATGAAGTCTCACTTCCCCCCGGTCAAAAGGGCCATCGAAAAAAGTGTAAAATCCAGAAAGGCAGGACAGGCCATGGAGAACTGGGAGCCTTGTTATGCTGATGGGCGGGATGTAAATTGCCAAGAGCCACTCGGGAGAGGTGTATGGTGTTTCCTGAAACATCTAAAAAACAAAGCAACAGAGCCTAGGGCACTTCCACTTATGGTCCTATAGCTTAGGGAAATTAAAATCAAAAAGACACAGCCACCCCAAAGTTTGGGACGGCTCTGTTTACAAGAACCTCGTTTACGGTACAAGTTCAATATCGCAGAAAGTGAAAAATGGATAAAGAAGTTGTGGTACTTACGTACAATGCAATATCACTCAGCAATGAAATCTATGTCATCAGGCCCGTAGCAGCATAATGAGTGGATTCAGGTATGATGATTCTAACTGAAATAAGTCACACAGAAATAGAAACATCATAAGATATCACTAATACACGGGATGTAAACTTGGCTACACAGGAACTGGATTACAAAACAGAACAGGGTCTCAAATTTAGAAAACCAACTTATGCTTGCTTAAGGGGAAAGGTGAGTTGGGGTGCTGCATCAAACCAGAGATTGAAATGAGCACAGATAAAGTTCCTTAAGCCAAATATGGAATAGACAAGAATTACTCCTTGCTCAACGAAATGGACTCAACACCCCATATTAAACGCCTAAGAATGTACCTGACTAGTAAGTATCTTAAAACCTATGGATTGCTATGTGTCTGAAAGAAAATCAAGCGTGTGTACAGGGGCATAAACGCAGCAGTGATAGGATTGGAGAGGTTCGGTGAGCAAATGAAGACCCTTTGAAGTCATATTGCATGGTACCCATTCCACGGGTCTCAACTCTCCAGGTTTAAGGGATTCTTCCTTCAGCTAAAACATGCACGTGGAACCCAGAGTATGATCAACCATGTGATCGGGAGACGTGTTCCAATATGTCTCAGTTCTCGTCCCCTGGTACTCGGGTGCAACATTCCAGACGCTTTACTAACACTCTCCCGACTTGGAGAGTCAGTGCCTTTAACCTCCTGTTTGGCCCAGTTTGCAATTTCTGCGGAAGATGAACAGGAATAGGGAGAACCAATGAGAGACTAGCTGGAGGTGTCTGGACGGGCAAATTTAACTCTCATTTCCCACCAGGAAGAGGAATTAACCAAAGGCTCAGCGTGCCGTGCCGGAACCAGATTAGGGCCTGAAGCAATCCTGCGGTGTTGCGGCCAGCTCACAAGAAAGCGAGTTGAAGAAAGGAGCTCAGGGGCACTGTAATTCACAAACCTGCAGAGTTATAAATGACAGCTATCGTCCAAAAATATACTGAAGTAAGGCTGCCACGAGGACTTGAAAGTGGGGCAGAATTGCAGGAAACCGATTTCAGGAGGTAGACTGGAATTGCATTTAAAGCATAGGAAAAGAGGCAGAACGTCCACAATGATGCACTTGGCCAAAAAGGGCGTATGCATTTTTTCCTGAATATATTCAGGAAAAAACGCATATGCCCTTTTTGGCCAACCAAGCAAGCTTGCAAAGGAAATCTGCACTACAATGAAGTCTCACTTCCCCCCGGTCAAAAGGGCCATCTGAAAAAAGTGTAAAATCCAGAAAGGCAGGACAGGCCATGGAGAACTGGGAGCCTTGTTATACTGATGGGCGGGATGTAAATTGCCAAGAGCCACTCGGGAGAGGTGTATGGTGTTTCCTGAAACATCTAAAAAACAAAGCAACAGAGCCTAGGGCACTTCCACTTATGGTCCTATAGCTTAGGGAAATTAAAATCAAAAAGACACAGCCACCCCAAAGTTTGGGACGGCTCTGTTTACAAGAACCTCATTTACGGTACAAGTTCAATATCACAGAAAGTGAAAAATGGATAAAGAAGTTGTGGTACTTACGTACAATGCCATATCACTCAGCAATGAAATCTATGTCATCAGGCCCATAGCAGCATAATGAGTGGATTCAGGTATGATGATTCTAACTGAAATAAGTCACACAGAAAAAGAAACATCATAAGATATCACTAATACACGGGATGTAAACTTGGCTACACAGGAACTGGATTACAAAACAGAACAGGGTCTCAAATTTAGAAAACCAACTTATGCTTGCTTAAGGGGAAAGGTGAGTTGGGGTGCTGCATAAAACCAGAGATTGAAATGAGCACAGATAAAGTTCCTTAAGCCAAATATAGAATAGACAAGAACTACTCCTTGCTCAATGAAATGGACTCAACACCCCATATTAAACGCCTAAGAATGTACCTGACTAGTAAGTATCTTAAAACCTATGGATTGCTATGTCTCTGAAAGAAAATCAAGCGTGTGTACAGGGGCATAAACGCAGCAGTGATAGGATTGGAGAGGTTCGGTGAGCAAATGAAGACCCTTTGAAGTCATATTGCATGGTACCCATTCCACGGGTCTCAACTCTCCAGGTTTAAGGGATTCTTCCTTCAGCTAAAACATGCACGTGGAACCCAGAGTATGATCAACCGTGTGATCGGGAGACGTGTTCCAATATGTCTCAGTTCTCGTCCCCTGGTACTCGGGTGCAACATTCCAGACGCTTTACTAACACTCTCCCGACTTGGAGAGTCAGTGCCTTTAACCTCCTGTTTGGCCCAGTTTGCAATTTCTGCGGAAGATGAACAGGAATAGGGAGAACCAATGAGAGACTAGCTGGAGGTGTCTGGACGGGCAAATTTAACTCTCATTTCCCACCAGGAAGAGGAATTAACCAAAGGCTCAGCGTGCCGTGCCGGAAACAGATTAGGGCCTGAAGCAATCCTGCGGTGTTGCGGCCAGCTCACAAGAAAATGAGTTGAAGAAAGGAGCTCAGGGGCACTGTAATTCACAAACCTGCAGAGTTATAAATGACAGCTATCGTCCAAAAATATACTGAAGAAAGGCTGCCAAGAGGACTTGAAAGCGGGGCAGAATTGCAGGAAACCGATTTCAGGAGGTAGACTGGAATTGCATGTAAAGCATAGGAAAAGAGGCAGAACGTCCACAATGATGCACTTGGCCAAAAAGGGCGTATGCGTTTTTTCCTGAATATATTCAGGAAAAAACGCATACGCACTTTTTGGCCAACCAAGCAAGCTTGCAAAGGAAATCTGCACTACAATGAAGTCTCACTTCCCCCCGGTCAAAAGGGCCATCTGAAAAAAGTGTAAAATCCAGAAAGGCAGGACAGGCCATGGAGAACTGGGAGCCTTGTTATGCTGATGGGCGGTATGTAAATTGCCAACAGCCACTCGGGAGAGGTGTATGGTGTTTCCTGAAACATCTAAAAAACAAAGCAACAGAGCCTAGGGCACTTCCACTTATGGTCCTATAGCTTAGGGAAATTAAAATCAAAAAGACACAGCCACCCCAAAGTTTGGGACGGCTCTGTTTACAAGAACCTCGTTTACGGTACAAGTTCAATATCGCAGAAAGTGAAAAATGGATAAAGAAGTTGTGGTACTTACGTACAATGCAATATCACTCAGCAATGAAATCTATGTCATCAGGCCCGTAGCAGCATAATGAGTGGATTCAGGTATGATGATTCTAACTGAAATAAGTCACACAGAAAAAGAAACATCATAAGATATCACTAATACACGGGATGTAAACTTGGCTACACAGGAACTGGATTACAAAACAGAACAGGGTCTCAAATTTAGAAAACCAACTTATGCTTGCTTAAGGGGAAAGGTGAGTTGGGGTGCTGCATCAAACCAGAGATTGAAATGAGCACAGATAAACTTCCTTAAGCCAAATATGGAATAGACAAGAATTACTCCTTGCTCAACGAAATGGACTCAACACCCCATATTAAACGCCTAAGAATGTACCTGACTAGTAAGTATCTTAAAATCTATGGATTGCTATGTGTCTGAAAGAAAATCAAGCGTGTGTACAGGGGCATAAACGCAGCAGTGATAGGATTGGAGAGGTTCGGTGAGCAAATGAAGACCCTTTGAAGTCATATTGCATGGTACCCATTCCATGGGTCTCAACTCTCCAGGTTTAAGGGATTCTTCCTTCAGCTAAAACATGCACGTGGAACCCAGAGTATGATCAACCATGTGATCGGGAGACGTGTTCCAATATGTCTCAGTTCTCGTCCCCTGGTACTCGGGTGCAACATTCCAGACGCTTTACTAACACTCTCCCGACTTGGAGAGTCAGTGCCTTTAACCTCCTGTTTGGCCCAGTTTGCAATTTCTGCGGAAGATGAACAGGAATAGGGAGAACCAATGAGAGACTAGCTGGAGGTGTCTGGACGGGCAAATTTAACTCTCATTTCCCACCAGGAAGAGGAATTAACCAAAGGCTCAGCGTGCCGTGCCGGAACCAGATTAGGGCCTGAAGCAATCCTGCGGTGTTGCGGCCAGCTCACAAGAAAGCGAGTTGAAGAAAGGAGCTCAGGGGCACTGTAATTCACAAACCTGCAGAGTTATAAATGACAGCTATCGTCCAAAAATATACTGAAGTAAGGCTGCCACGAGGACTTGAAAGTGGGGCAGAATTGCAGGAAACCGATTTCAGGAGGTAGACTGGAATTGCATTTAAAGCATAGGAAAAGAGGCAGAACGTCCACAATGATGCACTTGGCCAAAAAGGGCGTATGCATTTTTTCCTGAATATATTCAGGAAAAAACGCATATGCCCTTTTTGGCCAACCAAGCAAGCTTGCAAAGGAAATCTGCACTACAATGAAGTCTCACTTCCCCCCGGTCAAAAGGGCCATCTGAAAAAAGTGTAAAATCCAGAAAGGCAGGACAGGCCATGGAGAACTGGAAGCCTTGTTATACTGATGGGCGGGATGTAAATTGCCAAGAGCCACTCGGGAGAGGTGTATGGTGTTTCCTGAAACATCTAAAAAACAAAGCAACAGAGCCTAGGGCACTTCCACTTATGGTCCTATAGCTTAGGGAAATTAAAATCAAAAAGACACAGCCACCCCAAAGTTTGGGACGGCTCTGTTTACAAGAACCTCATTTACGGTACAAGTTCAATATCACAGAAAGTGAAAAATGGATAAAGAAGTTGTGGTACTTACGTACAATGCCATATCACTCAGCAATGAAATCTATGTCATCAGGCCCATAGCAGCATAATGAGTGGATTCAGGTATGATGATTCTAACTGAAATAAGTCACACAGAAAAAGAAACATCATAAGATATCACTAATACACGGGATGTAAACTTGGCTACACAGGAACTGGATTACAAAACAGAACAGGGTCTCAAATTTAGAAAACCAACTTATGCTTGCTTAAGGGGAAAGGTGAGTTGGGGTGCTGCATAAAACCAGAGATTGAAATGAGCACAGATAAAGTTCCTTAAGCCAAATATGGAATAGACAAGAACTACTCCTTGCTCAACGAAATGGACTCAACACCCCATATTAAACGCCTAAGAATGTACCTGACTAGTAAGTATCTTAAAACCTATGGATTGCTATGTCTCTGAAAGAAAATCAAGCGTGTGTACAGGGGCATAAACGCAGCAGTGATAGGATTGGAGAGGTTCGGTGAGCAAATGAAGACCCTTTGAAGTCATATTGCATGGTACCCATTCCACGGGTCTCAACTCTCCAGGTTTAAGGGATTCTTCCTTCAGCTAAAACATACACGTGGAACCCAGAGTATGATCAACCGTGTGATCGGGAGACGTGTTCCAATATGTCTCAGTTCTCGTCCCCTGGTACTCGGGTGCAACATTCCAGACGCTTTACTAACACTCTCCCGACTTGGAGAGTCAGTGCCTTTAACCTCCTGTTTGGCCCAGTTTGCAATTTCTGCGGAAGATGAACAGGAATAGGGAGAACCAATGAGAGACTAGCTGGAGGTGTCTGGACGGGCAAATTTAACTCTCATTTCCCACCAGGAAGAGGAATTAACCAAAGGCTCAGCGTGCCGTGCCGGAACCAGATTAGGGCCTGAAGCAATCCTGCGGTGTTGCGGCCAGCTCACAAGAAAGCGAGTTGAAGAAAGGAGCTCAGGAGCACTGTAATTCACAAACCTGCAGAGTTATAAATGACAGCTATCGTCCAAAAATATACTGAAGTAAGGCTGCCAAGAGGACTTGAAAGCGGGGCAGAATTGCAGGAAACCGATTTCAGGAGGTAGACTGGAATTGCATTTAAAGCATAGGAAAAGAGGCAGAACGTCCACAATGATGCACTTGGCCAAAAAGTGCGTATGCGTTTTTTCCTGAATATATTCAGGAAAAAACGCATACGCACTTTTTGGCCAACCAAGCAAGCTTGCAAAGGAAATCTGCACTACAATGAAGTCTCACTTCCCCCCGGTCAAAAGGGCCATCTGAAAAAAGTGTAAAATCCAGAAAGGCAGGACAGGCCATGGAGAACTGGGAGCCTTGTTATACTGATGGGCGGGATGTAAATTGCCAAGAGCCACTCGGGAGAGGTGTATGGTGTTTCCTGAAACATCTAAAAAACAAAGCAACAGAGCCTAGGGCACTTCCACTTATGGTCCTATAGCTTAGGGAAATTAAAATCAAAAAGACACAGCCACCCCAAAGTTTGGGACGGCTCTGTTTACAAGAACCTCGTTTACGGTACAAGTTCAATATCGCAGAAAGTGAAAAATGGATAAAGAAGTTCTGGTACTTACGTACAATGCAATATCACTCAGCAATGAAATCTATGTCATCAGGCCCGTAGCAGCATAATGAGTGGATTCAGGTATGATGATTCTAACTGAAATAAGTCACACAGAAAAAGAAACATCATAAGATATCACTAATACACGGGATGTAAACTTGGCTACACAGGAACTGGATTACAAAACAGAACAGGGTCTCAAATTTAGAAAACCAACTTATGCTTGCTTAAGGGGAAAGGTGAGTTGGGGTGCTGCATAAAACCAGAGATTTAAATGAGCACAGATAAAGTTCCTTAAGCCAAATATGGAATAGACAAGAACTACTCCTTGCTCAACGAAATGGACTCAACACCCCATATTAAACGCCTAAGAATGTACCTGACTAGTAAGTATCTTAAAACCTATGGATTGCTATGTCTCTGAAAGAAAATCAAGCGTGTGTACAGGGGCATAAACGCAGCAGTGATAGGATTGGAGAGGTTCGGTGAGCAAATGAAGACCCTTTGAAGTCATATTGCATGGTACCCATTCCACGGGTCTCAACTCTCCAGGTTTAAGGGATTCTTCCTTCAGCTAAAACATGCACGTGGAACCCAGAGTATGATCAACCGTGTGATCGGGAGACGTGTTCCAATATGTCTCAGTTCTCGTCCTCTGGTACTCGGGTGCAACATTCCAGACGCTTTACTAACACTCTCCCGACTTGGAGAGTCAGTGCCTTTAACCTCCTGTTTGCCCCAGTTTGCAATTTCTGCGGAAGATGAACAGGAATAGGGAGAACCAATGAGAGACTAGCTGGAGGTGTCTGGACGGGCAAATTTAACTCTCATTTCCCACCAGGAAGAGGAATTAACCAAAGGCTCAGCGTGCCGTGCCGGAACCAGATTAGGGCCTGAAGCAATCCTGCGGTGTTGCGGCCAGCTCACAAGAAAGCGAGTTGAAGAAAGGAGCTCAGGGGCACTGTAATTCACAAACCTGCAGAGTTATAAATGACAGCTATCGTCCAAAAATATACTGAAGTAAGGCTGCCACGAGGACTTGAAAGTGGGGCAGAATTGCAGGAAACCGATTTCAGGAGGTAGACTGGAATTGCATTTAAAGCATAGGAAAAGAGGCAGAACGTCCACAATGATGCACTTGGCCAAAAAGGGCGTATGCGTTTTTTCCTGAATATATTTAGGAAAAAACGCATATGCCCTTTTTGGCCAACCAAGCAAGCTTGCAAAGGAAATCTGCACTACAATGAAGTCTCACTTCCCCCCGGTCAAAAGGGCCATCTGAAAAAAGTGTAAAATCCAGAAAGGCAGGACAGGCCATGGAGAACTGGGAGCCTTGTTATGCTGATGGGCGGGATGTAAATTGCCAAGAGCCACTCGGGAGAGGTGTATGGTGTTTCCTGAAACATCTAAAAAACAAAGCAACAGAGCCTAGGGCACTTCCACTTATGGTCCTATAGCTTAGGGAAATTAAAATCAAAAAGACACAGCCACCCCAAAGTTTGGGACGGCTCTGTTTACAAGAACCTCATTTACGGTACAAGTTCAATATCACAGAAAGTGAAAAATGGATAAAGAAGTTGTGGTACTTACGTACAATGCCATATCACTCAGCAATGAAATCTATGTCATCAGGCCCATAGCAGCATAATGAGTGGATTCAGGTATGATGATTCTAACTGAAATAAGTCACACAGAAAAAGAAACATCATAAGATATCACTAATACACGGGATGTAAACTTGGCTACACAGGAACTGGATTACAAAACAGAACAGGGTCTCAAATTTAGAAAACCAACTTATGCTTGCTTAAGGGGAAAGGTGAGTTGGGGTGCTGCATAAAACCAGAGATTGAAATGAGCACAGATAAAGTTCCTTAAGCCAAATAAAGAATAGACAAGAACTACTCCTTGCTCAACGAAATGGACTCAACACCCCATATTAAACGCCTAAGAATGTACCTGACTAGTAAGTATCTTAAAACCTATGGATTGCTATGTCTCTGAAAGAAAATCAAGCGTGTGTACAGGGGCATAAACGCAGCAGTGATAGGATTGGAGAGGTTCGGTGAGCAAATGAAGACCCTTTGAAGTCATATTGCATGGTACCCATTCCACGGGTCTCAACTCTCCAGGTTTAAGGGATTCTTCCTTCAGCTAAAACATGCACGTGGAACCCAGAGTATGATCAACCGTGTGATCGGGAGACGTGTTCCAATATGTCTCAGTTCTCGTCCCCTGGTACTCGGGTGCAACATTCCAGACGCTTTACTAACACTCTCCCGACTTGGAGAGTCAGTGCCTTTAACCTCCTGTTTGGCCCAGTTTGCAATTTCTGCGGAAGATGAACAGGAATAGGGAGAACCAATGAGAGACTAGCTGGAGGTGTCTGGACGGGCAAATTTAACTCTCATTTCCCACCAGGAAGAGGAATTAACCAAAGGCTCAGCGTGCCGTGCCGGAACCAGATTAGGGCCTGAAGCAATCCTGCGGTGTTGCGGCCAGCTCACAAGAAAACGAGTTGAAGAAAGGAGCTCAGGGGCACTGTAATTCACAAACCTGCAGAGTTATAAATGACAGCTATCGTCCAAAAATATACTGAAGTAAGGCTGCCAAGAGGACTTGAAAGCGGGGCAGAATTGCAGGAAACCGATTTCAGGAGGTAGACTGGAATTGCATTTAAAGCATAGGAAAAGAGGCAGAACGTCCACAATGATGCACTTGGCCAAAAAGGGCGTATGCGTTTTTTCCTGAATATATTCAGGAAAAAACGCATACGCCCTTTTTGGCCAACCAAGCAAGCTTGCAAAGGAAATCTGCACTACAATGAAGTCTCACTTCCCCCCGGTCAAAAGGGCCATCTGAAAAAAGTGTAAAATCCAGAAAGGCAGGACAGGCCATGGAGAACTGGGAGCCTTGTTATGCTGATGGGCGGGATGTAAATTGCCAAGAGCCACTCGGGAGAGGTGTATGGTGTTTCCTGAAACATCTAAAAAACAAAGCAACAGAGCCTAGGGCACTTCCACTTATGGTCCTATAGCTTAGGGAAATTAAAATCAAAAAGACACAGCCACCCCAAAGTTTGGGACGGCTCTGTTTACAAGAACCTCGTTTACGGTACAAGTTCAATATCGCAGAAAGTGAAAAATGGATAAAGAAGTTGTGGTACTTACGTACAATGCAATATCACTCAGCAATGAAATCTATGTCATCAGGCCCGTAGCAGCATAATGAGTGGATTCAGGTATGATGATTCTAACTGAAATAAGTCACACAGAAAAAGAAACATCATAAGATATCACTAATACACGGGATGTAAACTTGGCTACACAGGAACTGGATTACAAAACAGAACAGGGTCTCAAATTTAGAAAACCAACTTATGCTTGCTTAAGGGGAAAGGTGAGTTGGGGTGCTGCATCAAACCAGAGATTGAAATGAGCACAGATAAAGTTCCTTAAGCCAAATATGGAATAGACAAGAATTACTCCTTGCTCAACGAAATGGACTCAACACCCCATATTAAACGCCTAAGAATGTACCTGACTAGTAAGTATCTTAAAACCTATGGATTGCTATGTGTCTGAAAGAAAATCAAGCGTGTGTACAGGGGCATAAACGCAGCAGTGATAGGATTGGAGAGGTTCGGTGAGCAAATGAAGACCCTTTGAAGTCATATTGCATGGTACCCATTCCACGGGTCTCAACTCTCCAGGTTTAAGGGATTCTTCCTTCAGCTAAAACATGCACGTGGAACCCAGAGTATGATCAACCGTGTGATCGGGAGACGTGTTCCAATATGTCTCAGTTCTCGTCCCCTGGTACTCGGGTGCAACATTCCAGACGCTTTACTAACACTCTCCCCACTTGGAGAGTCAGTGCCTTTAACCTCCTGTTTGGCCCAGTTTGCAATTTCTGCGGAAGATGAACAGGAATAGGGAGAACCAATGAGAGACTAGCTGGAGGTGTCTGGACGGGCAAATTTAACTCTCATTTCCCACCAGGAAGAGGAATTAACCAAAGGCTCAGCGTGCCGTGCCGGAACCAGATTAGGGCCTGAAGCAATCCTGCGGTGTTGCGGCCAGCTCACAAGAAAGCGAGTTGAAGAAAGGAGCTCAGGGGCACTGTAATTCACAAACCTGCAGAGTTATAAATGACAGCTATCGTCCAAAAATATACTGAAGTAAGGCTGCCACGAGGACTTGAAAGTGGGGCAGAATTGCAGGAAACCGATTTCAGGAGGTAGACTGGAATTGCATTTAAAGCATAGGAAAAGAGGCAGAACGTCCACAATGATGCACTTGGCCAAAAAGGGCGTATGCGTTTTTTCCTGAATATATTCAGGAAAAAACGCATATGCCCTTTTTGGCCAACCAAGCAAGCTTGCAAAGGAAATCTGCACTACAATGAAGTCTCACTTCCCCCCGGTCAAAAGGGCCATCTGAAAAAAGTGTAAAATCCAGAAAGGCAGGACAGGCCATGGAGAACTGGGAGCCTTGTTATGCTGATGGGCGGGATGTAAATTGCCAAGAGCCACTCGGGAGAGGTGTATGGTGTTTCCTGAAACATCTAAAAAACAAAGCAACTGAGCCTAGGGCACTTCCACTTATGGTCCTATAGCTTAGGGAAATTAAAATCAAAAAGACACAGCCACCCCAAAGTTTGGGACGGCTCTGTTTACAAGAACCTCATTTACGGTACAAGTTCAATATCACAGAAAGTGAAAAATGGATAAAGAAGTTGTGGTACTTACGTACAATGCCATATCACTCAGCAATGAAATCTATGTCATCAGGCCCATAGCAGCATAATGAGTGGATTCAGGTATGATGATTCTAACTGAAATAAGTCACACAGAAAAAGAAACATCATAAGATATCACTAATACACGGGATGTAAACTTGGCTACACAGGAACTGGATTACAAAACAGAACAGGGTCTCAAATTTAGAAAACCAACTTATGCTTGCTTAAGGGGAAAGGTGAGTTGGGGTGCTGCATAAAACCAGAGATTGAAATGAGCACAGATAAAGTTCCTTAAGCCAAATATAGAATAGACAAGAACTACTCCTTGCTCAATGAAATGGACTCAACACCCCATATTAAACGCCTAAGAATGTACCTGACTAGTAAGTATCTTAAAACCTATGGATTGCTATGTCTCTGAAAGAAAATCAAGCGTGTGTACAGGGGCATAAACGCAGCAGTGATAGGATTGGAGAGGTTCGGTGAGCAAATGAAGACCCTTTGAAGTCATATTGCATGGTACCCATTCCACGGGTCTCAACTCTCCAGGTTTAAGGGATTCTTCCTTCAGCTAAAACATGCACGTGGAACCCAGAGTATGATCAACCGTGTGATCGGGAGACGTGTTCCAATATGTCTCAGTTCTCGTCCCCTGGTACTCGGGTGCAACATTCCAGACGCTTTACTAACACTCTCCCGACTTGGAGAGTCAGTGCCTTTAACCTCCTGTTTGGCCCAGTTTGCAATTTCTGCGGAAGATGAACAGGAATAGGGAGAACCAATGAGAGACTAGCTGGAGGTGTCTGGACGGGCAAATTTAACTCTCATTTCCCACCAGGAAGAGGAATTAACCAAAGGCTCAGCGTGCCGTGCCGGAACCAGATTAGGGCCTGAAGCAATCCTGCGGTGTTGCGGCCAGCTCACAAGAAAGCGAGTTGAAGAAAGGAGCTCAGGGGCACTGTAATTCACAAACCTGCAGAGTTATAAATGACAGCTATCGTCCAAAAATGTACTGAAGTAAGGCTGCCAAGAGGACTTGAAAGCGGGGCAGAATTGCAGGAAACCGATTTCAGGAGGTAGACTGGAATTGCATTTAAAGCATAGGAAAAGAGGCAGAACGTCCACAATGATGCACTTGGCCAAAAAGGGCGTATGCGTTTTTTCCTGAATATATTCAGGAAAAAACGCATACGCCCTTTTTGGCCAACCAAGCAAGCTTGCAAAGGAAATCTGCACTACAATGAAGTCTCACTTCCCCCCGGTCAAAAGGGCCATCTGAAAAAAGTGTAAAATCCAGAAAGGCAGGACAGGCCATGGAGAACTGGGAGCCTTGTTATGCTGATGGGCGGGATGTAAATTGCCAACAGCCACTCTGGAGATGTGTATGGTGTTTCCTGAAACATCTAAAAAACAAAGCAACAGAGCCTAGGGCACTTCCACTTATGGTCCTATAGCTTAGGGAAATTAAAATCAAAAAGACACAGCCACCCCAAAGTTTGGGACGGCTCTGTTTACAAGAACCTCGTTTACGGTACAAGTTCAATATCGCAGAAAGTGAAAAATGGATAAAGAAGTTGTGGTACTTACGTACAATGCAATATCACTCAGCAATGAAATCTATGTCATCAGGCCCGTAGCAGCATAATGAGTGGATTCAGGTATGATGATTCTAACTGAAATAAGTCACACAGAAAAAGAAACATCATAAGATATCACTAATACACGGGATGTAAACTTGGCTACACAGGAACTGGATTACAAAACAGAACAGGGTCTCAAATTTAGAAAACCAACTTATGCTTGCTTAAGGGGAAAGGTGAGTTGGGGTGCTGCATAAAACCAGAGATTGAAATGAGCACAGATAAAGTTCCTTAAGCCAAATATGGAATAGACAAGAACTACTCGTTGCTCAACGAAATGGACTCAACACCCCATATTAAACGCCTAAGAATGTACCTGACTAGTAAGTATCTTAAAACCTATGGATTGCTATGTGTCTGAAAGAAAATCAAGCGTGTGTACAGGGGCATAAACGCAGCAGTGATAGGATTGGAGAGGTTCGGTGAGCAAATGAAGACCCTTTGAAGTCATATTGCATGGTACCCATTCCACGGGTCTCAACTCTCCAGGTTTAAGGGATTCTTCCTTCAGCTAAAACATGCACGTGGAACCCAGAGTATGATCAACCATGTGATCGGGAGACGTGTTCCAATATGTCTCAGTTCTCGTCCCCTGGTACTCGGGTGCAACATTCCAGACGCTTTACTAACACTCTCCCGACTTGGAGAGTCAGTGCCTTTAACCTCCTGTTTGGCCCAGTTTGCAATTTCTGCGGAAGATGAACAGGAATAGGGAGAACCAATGAGAGACTAGCTGGAGGTGTCTGGACGGGCAAATTTAACTCTCATTTCCCACCAGGAAGAGGAATTAACCAAAGGCTCAGCGTGCCGTGCCGGAACCAGATTAGGGCCTGAAGCAATCCTGCGGTGTTGCGGCCAGCTCACAAGAAAGCGAGTTGAAGAAAGGAGCTCAGGGGCACTGTAATTCACAAACCTGCAGAGTTATAAATGACAGCTATCGTCCAAAAATATACTGAAGTAAGGCTGCCACGAGGACTTGAAAGTGGGGCAGAATTGCAGGAAACCGATTTCAGGAGGTAGACTGGAATTGCATTTAAAGCATAGGAAAAGAGGCAGAACGTCCACAATGATGCACTTGGCCAAAAAGGGCGTATGCGTTTTTTCCTGAATATATTCAGGAAAAAACGCATATGCCCTTTTTGGCCAACCAAGCAAGCTTGCAAAGGAAATCTGCACTACAATGAAGTCTCACTTCCCCCCGGTCAAAAGGGCCATCTGAAAAAAGTGTAAAATCCAGAAAGGCAGGACAGGCCATGGAGAACTGGGAGCCTTGTTATGCTGATGGGCGGGATGTAAATTGCCAAGAGCCACTCGGGAGAGGTGTATGGTGTTTCCTGAAACATCTAAAAAACAAAGCAACAGAGCCTAGGGCACTTCCACTTATGGTTCTATAGCTTAGGGAAATTAAAATCAAAAAGACACAGCCACCCCAAAGTTTGGGACGGCTCTGTTTACAAGAACCTCATTTACGGTACAAGTTCAATATCACAGAAAGTGAAAAATGGATAAAGAAGTTGTGGTACTTACGTACAATGCCATATCACTCAGCAATGAAATCTATGTCATCAGGCCCATAGCAGCATAATGAGTGGATTCAGGTATGATGATTCTAACTGAAATAAGTCACACAGAAAAAGAAACATCATAAGATATCACTAATACACGGGATGTAAACTTGGCTACACAGGAACTGGATTACAAAACAGAACAGGGTCTCAAATTTAGAAAACCAACTTATGCTTGCTTAAGGGGAAAGGTGAGTTGGGGTGCTGCATAAAACCAGAGATTGAAATGAGCACAGATAAAGTTCCTTAAGCCAAATATAGAATAGACAAGAACTACTCCTTGCTCAATGAAATGGACTCAACACCCCATATTAAACGCCTAAGAATGTACCTGACTAGTAAGTATCTTAAAACCTATGGATTGCTATGTCTCTGAAAGAAAATCAAGCGTGTGTACAGGGGCATAAACGCAGCAGTGATAGGATTGGAGAGGTTCGGTGAGCAAATGAAGACCCTTTGAAGTCATATTGCATGGTACCCATTCCACGGGTCTCAACTCTCCAGGTTTAAGGGATTCTTCCTTCAGCTAAAACATGCACGTGGAACCCAGAGTATGATCAACCGTGTGATCGGGAGACGTGTTCCAATATGTCTCAGTTCTCGTCCCCTGGTACTCGGGTGCAACATTCCAGACGCTTTACTAACACTCTCCCGACTTGGAGAGTCAGTGCCTTTAACCTCCTGTTTGGCCCAGTTTGCAATTTCTGCGGAAGATGAACAGGAATAGGGAGAACCAATGAGAGACTAGCTGGAGGTGTCTGGACGGGCAAATTTAACTCTCATTTCCCACCAGGAAGAGGAATTAACCAAAGGCTCAGCGTGCCGTGCCGGAACCAGATTAGGGCCTGAAGCAATCCTGCGGTGTTGCGGCCAGCTCACAAGAAAACGAGTTGAAGAAAGGAGCTCAGGGGCACTGTAATTCACAAACCTGCAGAGTTATAAATGACAGCTATCGTCCAAAAATATCCTGAAGTAAGGCTGCCAAGAGGACTTGAAAGCGGGGCAGAATTGCAGGAAAACGATTTCAGGAGGTAGACTGGAATTGCATGTAAAGCATAGGAAAAGAGGCAGAACGTCCACAATGATGCACTTGGCCAAAAAGGGCGTATGCGTTTTTTCCTGAATATATTCAGGAAAAAACGCATACGCACTTTTTGGCCAACCAAGCAAGCTTGCAAAGGAAATCTGCACTACAATGAAGTCTCACTTCCCCCCGGTCAAAAGGGCCATCTGAAAAAAGTGTAAA
Source organism: Leucopleurus acutus (assembly GCF_964270905.1). Taxonomy (NCBI): domain Eukaryota; kingdom Metazoa; phylum Chordata; class Mammalia; order Artiodactyla; family Delphinidae; genus Leucopleurus; species Leucopleurus acutus. The sequence continues at coordinate 97,074,184 of NC_139142.1, read as the reverse complement.
ATCCAGAAAGGCAGGACAGGCCATGGAGAACTGGGAGCCTTGTTATGCTGATGGGCGGGATGTAAATTGCCAACAGCCACTCTGGAGAAGTGTATGGTGTTTCCTGAAACATCTATAAAACAAAGCAACAGAGCCTAGGGCACTTCCACTTATGGTCCTATAGCTTAGGGAAATTAAAATCAAAAAGACACAGCCACCCCAAAGTTTGGGACGGCTCTGTTTACAAGAACCTCGTTTACGGTACAAGTTCAATATCGCAGAAAGTGAAAAATGGATAAAGAAGTTGTGGTACTTACGTACAATGCAATATCACTCAGCAATGAAATCTATGTCATCAGGCCCGTAGCAGCATAATGAGTGGATTCAGGTATGATGATTCTAACTGAAATAAGTCACACAGAAAAAGAAACATCATAAGATATCACTAATACACGGGATGTAAACTTGGCTACACAGGAACTGGATTACAAAACAGAACAGGGTCTCAAATTTAGAAAACCAACTTATGCTTGCTTAAGGGGAAAGGTGAGTTGGGGTGCTGCATAAAACCAGAGATTGAAATGAGCACAGATAAAGTTCCTTAAGCCAAATATGGAATAGACAAGAACTACTCCTTGCTCAACGAAATGGACTCAACACCCCATATTAAACGCCTAAGAATGTACCTGACTAGTAAGTATCTTAAAACCTATGGATTGCTATGTCTCTGAAAGAAAATCAAGCGTGTGTACAGGGGCATAAACGCAGCAGTGATAGGATTGGAGAGGTTCGGTGAGCAAATGAAGACCCTTTGAAGTCATATTGCATGGTACCCATTCCACGGGTCTCAACTCTCCAGGTTTAAGGGATTCTTCCTTCAGCTAAAACATGCACGTGGAACCCAGAGTATGATCAACCGTGTGATCGGGAGACGTGTTCCAATATGTCTCAGTTCTCGTCCCCTGGTACTCGGGTGCAACATTCCAGACGCTTTACTAACACTCTCCCGACTTGGAGAGTCAGTGCCTTTAACCTCCTGTTTGGCCCAGTTTGCAATTTCTGCGGAAGATGAACAGGAATAGGGAGAACCAATGAGAGACTAGCTGGAGGTGTCTGGACGGGCAAATTTAACTCTCATTTCCCACCAGGAAGAGGAATTAACCAAAGGCTCAGCGTGCCGTGCCGGAACCAGATTAGGGCCTGAAGCAATCCTGCGGTGTTGCGGCCAGCTCACAAGAAAACGAGTTGAAGAAAGGAGCTCAGGGGCACTGTAATTCACAAACCTGCAGAGTTATAAATGACAGCTATCGTCCAAAAATATACTGAAGTAAGGCTGCCAAGAGGACTTGAAAGCGGGGCAGAATTGCAAGAAACCGATTTCAGGAGGTAGACTGGAATTGCATGTAAAGCATAGGAAAAGAGGCAGAACGTCCACAATGATGCACTTGGCCAAAAAGGGCGTATGCGTTTTTTCCTGAATATATTCAGGAAAAAACGCATACGCACTTTTTGGCCAACCAAGCAAGCTTGCAAAGGAAATCTGCACTACAATGAAGTCTCACTTCCCCCCGGTCAAAAGGGCCATCTGAAAAAAGTGTAAAATCCAGAAAGGCAGGACAGGCCATGGAGAACTGGGAGCCTTGTTATGCTGATGGGCGGGATGTAAATTGCCAAGAGCCACTCGGGAGAGGTGTATGGTGTTTCCTGAAACATCTAAAAAACAAAGCAACAGAGCCTAGGGCACTTCCACTTATGGTCCTATAGCTTAGGGAAATTAAAATCAAAAAGACACAGCCACCCCAAAGTTTGGGACGGCTCTGTTTACAAGAACCTCGTTTACGGTACAAGTTCAATATCGCAGAAAGTGAAAAATGGATAAAGAAGTTGTGGTACTTACGTACAATGCAATATCACTCAGCAATGAAATCTATGTCATCAGGCCCGTAGCAGCATAATGAGTGGATTCAGGTATGATGATTCTAACTGAAATAAGTCACACAGAAAAAGAAACATCATAAGATATCACTAATACACGGGATGTAAACTTGGCTACACAGGAACTGGATTACAAAACAGAACAGGGTCTCAAATTTAGAAAACCAACTTATGCTTGCTTAAGGGGAAAGGTGAGTTGGGGTGCTGCATCAAACCAGAGATTGAAATGAGCACAGATAAAGTTCCTTAAGCCAAATATGGAATAGACAAGAATTACTCCTTGCTCAACGAAATGGACTCAACACCCCATATTAAACGCCTAAGAATGTACCTGACTAGTAAGTATCTTAAAACCTATGGATTGCTATGTGTCTGAAAGAAAATCAAGCGTGTGTACAGGGGCATAAACGCAGCAGTGATAGGATTGGAGAGGTTCGGTGAGCAAATGAAGACCCTTTGAAGTCATATTGCATGGTACCCATTCCACGGGTCTCAACTCTCCAGGTTTAAGGGATTCTTCCTTCAGCTAAAACATGCACGTGGAACCCAGAGTATGATCAACCGTGTGATCGGGAGACGTGTTCCAATATGTCTCAGTTCTCGTCCCCTGGTACTCGGGTGCAACATTCCAGACGCTTTACTAACACTCTCCCCACTTGGAGAGTCAGTGCCTTTAACCTCCTGTTTGGCCCAGTTTGCAATTTCTGCGGAAGATGAACAGGAATAGGGAGAACCAATGAGAGACTAGCTGGAGGTGTCTGGACGGGCAAATTTAACTCTCATTTCCCACCAGGAAGAGGAATTAACCAAAGGCTCAGCGTGCCGTGCCGGAACCAGATTAGGGCCTGAAGCAATCCTGCGGTGTTGCGGCCAGCTCACAAGAAAGCGAGTTGAAGAAAGGAGCTCAGGGGCACTGTAATTCACAAACCTGCAGAGTTATAAATGACAGCTATCGTCCAAAAATATACTGAAGTAAGGCTGCCACGAGGACTTGAAAGTGGGGCAGAATTGCAGGAAACCGATTTCAGGAGGTAGACTGGAATTGCATGTAAAGCATAGGAAAAGAGGCAGAACGTCCACAATGATGCACTTGGCCAAAAAGGGCGTATGCGTTTTTTCCTGAATATATTCAGGAAAAAACGCATACGCCCTTTTTGGCCAACCAAGCAAGCTTGCAAAGGAAATCTGCACTACAATGAAGTCTCACTTCCCCCCGGTCAAAAGGGCCATCTGAAAAAAGTGTAAAATCCAGAAAGGCAGGACAGGCCATGGAGAACTGGGAGCCTTGTTATGCTGATGGGCGGGATGTAAATTGCCAAGAGCCACTCGGGAGAGGTGTATGGTGTTTCCTGAAACATCTAAAAAACAAAGCAACAGAGCCTAGGGCACTTCCACTTATGGTCCTATAGCTTAGGGAAATTAAAATCAAAAAGACACAGCCACCCCAAAATTTGGGACGGCTCTGTTTACAAGAACCTCGTTTACGGTACAAGTTCAATATCGCAGAAAGTGAAAAATGGATAAAGAAGTTGTGGTACTTACGTACAATGCAATATCACTCAGCAATGAAATCTATGTCATCAGGCCCGTAGCAGGATAATGAGTGGATTCAGGTATGATGATTCTAACTGAAATAAGTCACACAGAAAAAGAAACATCATAAGATATCACTAATACACGGGATGTAAACTTGGCTACACAGGAACTGGATTACAAAACAGAACAGGGTCTCAAATTTAGAAAACCAACTTATGCTTGCTTAAGGGGAAAGGTGAGTTGGGGTGCTGCATCAAACCAGAGATTGAAATGAGCACAGATAAAGTTCCTTAAGCCAAATATGGAATAGACAAGAATTACTCCTTGCTCAACGAAATGGACTCAACACCCCATATTAAACGCCTAAGAATGTACCTGACTAGTAAGTATCTTAAAACCTATGGATTGCTATGTGTCTGAAAGAAAATCAAGCGTGTGTACAGGGGCATAAACGCAGCAGTGATAGGATTGGAGAGGTTCGGTGAGCAAATGAAGACCCTTTGAAGTCATATTGCATGGTACCCATTCCACGGGTCTCAACTCTCCAGGTTTAAGGGATTCTTCCTTCAGCTAAAACATGCACGTGGAACCCAGAGTATGATCAACCGTGTGATCGGGAGACGTGTTCCAATATGTCTCAGTTCTCGTCCCCTGGTACTCGGGTGCAACATTCCAGACGCTTTACTAACACTCTCCCCACTTGGAGAGTCAGTGCCTTTAACCTCCTGTTTGGCCCAGTTTGCAATTTCTGCGGAAGATGAACAGGAATAGGGAGAACCAATGAGAGACTAGCTGGAGGTGTCTGGACGGGCAAATTTAACTCTCATTTCCCACCAGGAAGAGGAATTAACCAAAGGCTCAGCGTGCCGTGCCGGAACCAGATTAGGGCCTGAAGCAATCCTGCGGTGTTGCGGCCAGCTCACAAGAAAGCGAGTTGAAGAAAGGAGCTCAGGGGCACTGTAATTCACAAACCTGCAGAGTTATAAATGACAGCTATCGTCCAAAAATATACTGAAGTAAGGCTGCCACGAGGACTTGAAAGTGGGGCAGAATTGCAGGAAACCGATTTCAGGAGGTAGACTGGAATTGCATTTAAAGCATAGGAAAAGAGGCAGAACGTCCACAATGATGCACTTGGCCAAAAAGGGCGTATGCGTTTTTTCCTGAATATATTCAGGAAAAAACGCATACGCCCTTTTTGGCCAACCAAGCAAGCTTGCAAAGGAAATCTGCACTACAATGAAGTCTCACTTCCCCCCGGTCAAAAGGGCCATCTGAAAAAAGTGTAAAATCCAGAAAGGCAGGACAGGCCATGGAGAACTGGGAGCCTTGTTATGCTGATGGGCGGGATGTAAATTGCCAAGAGCCACTCGGGAGAGGTGTATGGTGTTTCCTGAAACATCTAAAAAACAAAGCAACAGAGCCTAGGGCACTTCCACTTATGGTCCTATAGCTTAGGGAAATTAAAATCAAAAAGACACAACCACCCCAAAGTTTGGGATGGCTCTGTTTACAAGAACCTCATTTACGGTACAAGTTCAACATCACAGAAAGTGAAAAATGGATAAAGAAGTTGTGGTACTTACGTACAATGCCATATCACTCAGCAATGAAATCTATGTCATCAGGCCCATAGCAGCATAATGAGTGGATTCAGGTATGATGATTCTAACTGAAATAAGTCACACAGAAAAAGAAACATCATAAGATATCACTAATACACGGGATGTAAACTTGGCTACACAGGAACTGGATTACAAAACAGAACAGGGTCTCAAATTTAGAAAACCAACTTATGCTTGCTTAAGGGGAAAGGTGAGTTGGGGTGCTGCATAAAACCAGAGATTGAAATGAGCACAGATAAAGTTCCTTAAGCCAAATATAGAATAGACAAGAACTACTCCTTGCTCAATGAAATGGACTCAACACCCCATATTAAACGCCTAAGAATGTACCTGACTAGTAAGTATCTTAAAACCTATGGATTGCTATGTCTCTGAAAGAAAATCAAGCGTGTGTACAGGGGCATAAACGCAGCAGTGATAGGATTGGAGAGGTTCGGTGAGCAAATGAAGACCCTTTGAAGTCATATTGCATGGTACCCATTCCACGGGTCTCACCTCTCCAGCTTTAAGGGATTCTTCCTTCAGCTAAAACATGCACGTGGAACCCAGAGTATGATCAACCATGTGATCGGGAGACGTGTTCCAATATGTCTCAGTTCTCGTCCCCTGGTACTCGGGTGCAACATTCCAGACGCTTTACTAACACTCTCCCGACTTGGAGAGTCAGTGCCTTTAACCTCCTGTTTGGCCCAGTTTGCAATTTCTGCGGAAGATGAACAGGAATAGGGAGAACCAATGAGAGACTAGCTGGAGGTGTCTGGACGGGCAAATTTAACTCTCATTTCCCACCAGGAAGAGGAATTAACCAAAGGCTCAGCGTGCCGTGCCGGAACCAGATTAGGGCCTGAAGCAATCCTGCGGTGTTGCGGCCAGCTCACAAGAAAACGAGTTGAAGAAAGGAGCTCAGGGGCACTGTAATTCACAAACCTGCAGAGTTATAAATGACAGCTATCGTCCAAAAATATACTGAAGTAAGGCTGCCAAGAGGACTTGAAAGCGGGGCAGAATTGCAGGAAACCGATTTCAGGAGGTAGACTGGAATTGCATTTAAAGCATAGGAAAAGAGGCAGAACGTCCACAATGATGCACTTGGCCAAAAAGGGCGTATGCGTTTTTTCCTGAATATATTCAGGAAAAAACGCATACACACTTTTTGGCCAACCAAGCAAGCTTGCAAAGGAAATCTGCACTACAATGAAGTCTCACTTCCCCCCGGTCAAAAGGGCCATCTGAAAAAAGTGTAAAATCCAGAAAGGCAGGACAGGCCATGGAGAACTGGGAGCCTTGTTATGCTGATGGGCGGGATGTAAATTGCCAAGAGCCACTCGGGAGAGGTGTATGGTGTTTCCTGAAACATCTAAAAAACAAAGCAACAGAGCCTAGGGCACTTCCACTTATGGTCCTATAGCTTAGGGAAATTAAAATCAAAAAGACACAGCCACCCCAAAGTTTGGGACGGCTCTGTTTACAAGAACCTCGTTTACGGTACAAGTTCAATATCGCAGAAAGTGAAAAATGGATAAAGAAGTTGTGGTACTTACGTACAATGCAATATCACTCAGCAATGAAATCTATGTCATCAGGCCCGTAGTAGCATAATGAGTGGATTCAGGTATGATGATTCTAACTGAAATAAGTCACACAGAAAAAGAAACATCATAAGATATCACTAATACACGGGATGTAAACTTGGCTACACAGGAACTGGATTACAAAACAGAACAGGGTCTCAAATTTGGAAAACCAACTTATGCTTGCTTAAGGGGAAAGGTGAGTTGGGGTGCTGCATCAAACCAGAGATTGAAATGAGCACAGATAAAGTTCCTTAAGCCAAATATGGAATAGACAAGAACTACTCCTTGCTCAATGAAATGGACTCAACACCCCATATTAAACGCCTAAGAATGTACCTGACTAGTAAGTATCTTAAAACCTATGGATTGCTATGTGTCTGAAAGAAAATCAAGCATGTGTACAGGGGCATAAACGCAGCAGTGATAGGATTGGAGAGGTTCGGTGAGCAAATGAAGACCCTTTGAAGTCATATTGCATGGTACCCATTCCACGGGTCTCAACTCTCCAGGTTTAAGGGATTCTTCCTTCAGCTAAAACATGCACGTGGAACCCAGAGTATGATCAACCGTGTGATCGGGAGACGTGTTCCAATATGTCTCAGTTCTCGTCCCCTGGTACTCGGGTGCAACATTCCAGACGCTTTACTAACACTCTCCCGACTTGGAGAGTCAGTGCCTTTAACCTCCTGTTTGGCCCAGTTTGCAATTTCTGCGGAAGATGAACAGGAATAGGGAGAACCAATGAGAGACTAGCTGGAGGTGTCTGGACGGGCAAATTTAACTCTCATTTCCCACCAGGAAGAGGAATTAACCAAAGGCTCAGCGTGCCGTGCCGGAACCAGATTAGGGCCTGAAGCAATCCTGCGGTGTTGCGGCCAGCTCACAAGAAAGCGAGTTGAAGAAAGGAGCTCAGGGGCACTGTAATTCACAAACCTGCAGAGTTATAAATGACAGCTATCGTCCAAAAATATACTGAAGTAAGGCTGCCACGAGGACTTGAAAGTGGGGCAGAATTGCAGGAAACCGATTTCAGGAGGTAGACTGGAATTGCATTTAAAGCATAGGAAAAGAGGCAGAACGTCCACAATGATGCACTTGGCCAAAAAGGGCGTATGCGTTTTTTCCTGAATATATTCAGGAAAAAACGCATACGCCCTTTTTGGCCAACCAAGCAAGCTTGCAAAGGAAATCTGCACTACAATGAAGTCTCACTTCCCCCCGGTCAAAAGGGCCATCTGAAAAAAGTGTAAAATCCAGAAAGGCAGGACAGGCCATGGAGAACTGGGAGCCTTGTTATGCTGATGGGCGGGATGTAAATTGCCAAGAGCCACTCGGGAGAGGTGTATGGTGTTTCCTGAAACATCTAAAAAACAAAGCAACAGAGCCTAGGGCACTTCCACTTATGGTCCTATAGCTTAGGGAAATTAAAATCAAAAAGACACAGCCACCCCAAAGTTTGGGACGGCTCTGTTTACAAGAACCTCATTTACGGTACAAGTTCAATATCACAGAAAGTGAAAAATGGATAAAGAAGTTGTGGTACTTACGTACAATGCCATATCACTCAGCAATGAAATCTATGTCATCAGGCCCATAGCAGCATAATGAGTGGATTCAGGTATGATGATTCTAACTGAAATAAGTCACACAGAAAAAGAAACATCATAAGATATCACTAATACACGGGATGTAAACTTGGCTACACAGGAACTGGATTACAAAACAGAACAGGGTCTCAAATTTAGAAAACCAACTTATGCTTGCTTAAGGGGAAAGGTGAGTTGGGGTGCTGCATAAAACCAGAGATTGAAATGAGCACAGATAAAGTTCCTTAAGCCAAATATAGAATAGACAAGAACTACTCCTTGCTCAATGAAATGGACTCAACACCCCATATTAAACGCCTAAGAATGTACCTGACTAGTAAGTATCTTAAAACCTATGGATTGCTATGTGTCTGAAAGAAAATCAAGCGTGTGTACAGGGGCATAAACGCAGCAGTGATAGGATTGGAGAGGTTCGGTGAGCAAATGAAGACCCTTTGAAGTCATATTGCATGGTACCCATTCCACGGGTCTCAACTCTCCAGGTTTAAGGGATTCTTCCTTCAGCTAAAACATGCACGTGGAACCCAGAGTATGATCAACCATGTGATCGGGAGACGTGTTCCAATATGTCTCAGTTCTCGTCCCCTGGTACTCGGGTGCAACATTCCAGACGCTTTACTAACACTCTCCCGACTTGGAGAGTCAGTGCCTTTAACCTCCTGTTTGGCCCAGTTTGCAATTTCTGCGGAAGATGAACAGGAATAGGGAGAACCAATGAGAGACTAGCTGGAGGTGTCTGGACGGGCAAATTTAACTCTCATTTCCCACCAGGAAGAGGAATTAACCAAAGGCTCAGCGTGCCGTGCCGGAACCAGATTAGGGCCTGAAGCAATCCTGCGGTGTTGCGGCCAGCTCACAAGAAAGCGAGTTGAAGAAAGGAGCTCAGGGGCACTGTAATTCACAAACCTGCAGAGTTATAAATGACAGCTATCGTCCAAAAATATACTGAAGTAAGGCTGCCAAGAGGACTTGAAAGCGGGGCAGAATTGCAGGAAACCGATTTCAGGAGGTAGACTGGAATTGCATTTAAAGCATAGGAAAAGAGGCAGAACGTCCACAATGATGCACTTGGCCAAAAAGGGCGTATGCGTTTTTTCCTGAATATATTCAGGAAAAAACGCATACGCACTTTTTGGCCAACCAAGCAAGCTTGCAAAGGAAATCTGCACTACAATGAAGTCTCACTTCCCCCCGGTCAAAAGGGCCATCTGAAAAAAGTGTAAAATCCAGAAAGGCAGGACAGGCCATGGAGAACTGGGAGCCTTGTTATGCTGATGGGCGGGATATAAATTGCCAACAGCCACTCGGGAGAGGTGTATGGTGTTTCCTGAAACATCTAAAAAACAAAGCAACAGAGCCTAGGGCACTTCCACTTATGGTCCTATAGCTTAGGGAAATTAAAATCAAAAAGACACAGCCACCCCAAAGTTTGGGACGGCTCTGTTTACAAGAACCTCGTTTACGGTACAAGTTCAATATCGCAGAAAGTGAAAAATGGATAAAGAAGTTGTGGTACTTACGTACAATGCAATATCACTCAGCAATGAAATCTATGTCATCAGGCCTGTAGCAGCATAATGAGTGGATTCAGGTATGATGATTCTAACTGAAATAAGTCACACAGAAAAAGAAACATCATAAGATATCACTAATACACGGGATGTAAACTTGGCTACACAGGAACTGGATTACAAAACAGAACAGGGTCTCAAATTTAGAAAACCAACTTATGCTTGCTTAAGGGGAAAGGTGAGTTGGGGTGCTGCATAAAACCAGAGATTGAAATGAGCACAGATAAAGTTCCTTAAGCCAAATATGGAATAGACAAGAACTACTCCTTGCTCAACGAAATGGACTCAACACCCCATATTAAACGCCTAAGAATGTACCTGACTAGTAAGTATCTTAAAACCTATGGATTGCTATGTCTCTGAAAGAAAATCAAGCGTGTGTACAGGGGCATAAACGCAGCAGTGATAGGATTGGAGAGGTTCGGTGAGCAAATGAAGACCCTTTGAAGTCATATTGCATGGTACCCATTCCACGGGTCTCAACTCTCCAGGTTTAAGGGATTCTTCCTTCAGCTAAAACATGCACGTGGAACCCAGAGTATGATCCACCGTGTGATCGGGAAACGTGTTCAAATGTGTCTCGTTTTCATCCCTGGTACTCGGGTGCAACATTCCAGATGCTTTACTAACACTCTCCCCACTTGGAGAGTCAGTGCCTTTAACCTCCTGTTTCGCCCAGTTTGTAATTTCTGTGGAAAATGAACAGGAATAGGGAGAACGAAAGAGAGACTAGCTGGAGGTGTCTGGACGGGCAAATTTAACTCTCATTTCCCACCAGGAAGAGGAATTAACCAAAGGCTCAGCGTGCCGTGCTGGAACTACACTAGGGCCTGAAGCAATCCTGCGGTGTTGCGGCCGGCTCACAAGAAAGCGAGTTGAAGAAAGGAGCTCAGGGGCACTGTAATTCACAAACCTGCAGAGTTATAAATGACAGCTATCGTCCAAAAATATATTGAAGTAAGGCTGCCAAGAGGACTTGAAAGCGGGGCAGAATTGCAGGAAACCGATTTCAGGAGGTAGACAGGAATTGCATGTAAAGCATAGGAAAAGAGGCAGAACGTCCACAATGATGCACTTGGCCAAAAAGGGCGTATGCGTTTTTTCCTGAATATATTCAGGAAAAAACGCATACGCCCTTTTTGGCCAACCAAGCAAGCTTGCAAAGGATATCTGCACTACAATGAAGTCTCACTGCCCCCCAGTCAAAAGGGCCATCTGAAAAAAGTGTAAAATCCAGAAAGGCAGGACAGGCCATGGAGAACTGGGAGCCTTGTTATGCTGATGGGCGGGATGTAAATTGCCAACAGCCACTCTGGAGAAGTGTATGGTGTTTCCTGAAACATCTAAAAAACAAAGCAACAGAGCCTAGGGCACTTCCACTTATGGTCCTATAGCTTAGGGAAATTAAAATAAAAAAGACACAGCCACTCCAAAGTTTGGGACGGCTCTGTTTACAAGAACCTCGTTTATGGTACAAGTTCAATATCACAGAAAGCGAAAAATGGATAAAGAAGTTGTGGTACTTACGTACAATGCAATATCACTCAGCAATGAAATCTATGTCATCAGGCCCGTAGCAGCATAATGAGTGGATTCAGGTATGATGATTCTAAGTGAAATAAGTCACACAGAAAAAGAAACATCATAAGATATCACCAATACCCGGAATGTAAACTTGGCTACACAGGAAATGAATTACAAAACAGAACAGGGTCTCAAATGTAGAAAACCAACTTATGCTTGCTTAAGGGGAAAGGTGAGTTGGGGTGCTGCATGAAACCAGAGATTGAAATTAGCACAGATACCGTTCCATAAGCCAAATATGTAATAGACAAGAGCTACTCCTTGCTCAACGAAGTGGACTCAACACCCCATATTAAACGCTTAAGAATACACCTGACTAGAAATAATCTTAAAAACTACGGATTTATATGTCTCCGAAAGAGAATCAAGCGTGTGTACAGCGGCATAAACGCAGCAGTGATAGGATTGGTGAGGTTCAGTGAGCAAATGCAGACCCTTTGAAGTCATATTGCATGGTACCCATTCCATGGGTCTCAACTCTCCAAGTTTAAGGGATTCTTCCTTCAGCTAAAACATGCATGTGGAACACAGAATATGATCCACCGTGTGATCAGGAAACGTGTTCAAATGTGTCTCAGTTTTCATCCCCTGGTACTCGGGTGCAACACTCCAGACGCTTTACTAACACTCTCCCCACTTGGAGAGTCAGTGCCTTTAACCTCCTGTATGGCCCAGTTTGCAATTTCTGCGGAAAATGTACAGGAATAGGGAGAACCAATGAGAAACTAGCTGGAGGTGTCTGGACGGGCAAATTTAACTCTCATTTCCGACCAGAAAGAGGAATTAACCAAAGGCTCAGCATGCCGTGCCGGAACCACACTAGGGCCTGAAGCAATCCTGCGGTGTTGCGGCCAGCTCACAAGAAAGCGAGTTGAAGAAAGGAGCTCAGGGGCACTGTAATTCACAAACCTGCAGAGTTATAAATGACAGCTATCGTCCAAAAATATATTGAAGTAAGGCTGCCAAGAGGACTTGAAATCGGGGCAGAATTGCAGGTAACCGATTTCAGGAGGTAGACGGGAATTGCATATAAAGCATAGGAAAAGAGGCAGAACGTCCACAATGATGCACTTGGCCAAAAGGGCGTATGTGTTCTTTCCTGAATATATTCAGAAAAAACGCATACGCCCTTTTTCGCCAACCAAGCAGGCTTGCAAAGGAAATCTGCACTACAATGAAGTCTCACTGCCCCCCGGTCAAAAGGGCCATCTGAAGAAAGTGTAATATCCAGAAAGGCAGGACTTGGCATGGAGAACTGGGAGCCTTGTTATGCTGATGGGCGGGATGTAAATTGCCAACAGCCACTCTGGAGAAGTGTATGGTGTTTCCTGAAACATCTAAAAAACAAAGCAACAGAGCCTAGGGCACTTCCACTTATGGTCCTATAGCTTAGGGAAATTAAAATCAAAAAGACACAGCCTCCCCAAACTTTGGGATGGCTCTGTTTACAAGAACCTCGTTTACTGTACAAGTTCAATATCACAGAAAGCGAAAAATGGATACAGAAGTTGTGGTACTTACGTACAATGCAATATCACTCAGCAATGAAATCTATGTCATCAGGCCCGTAGCAGCATAATGAGTGGATTCAGGTACGATGATTCTAAGTGAAATAAGTCACACAGAAAAAGAAACATCATAAGATATCACCAATACACGGAATGTAAACTTGGCTACACAGGAACTGAATTACAAAACAGAACAGGGTCTCAAATGTAGAAAACCAACTTATGCTTGCTTAAGGGGAAAGGTGAGTTGGGGTGCTGCATGAAACCAGAGATTGAAATTAGCACAGATACCGTTCCATAAGCCAAATATGCAATAGACAAGAGCTACTCCTTGCTGAACGAAGTGGACTCAACACCCCATATTAAACGCCTAAGAATATACCTGACTAGAAATAATCTTAAAACCTACGGATTTATATGTCTCCGAAAGAGAATCAAGCGTGTGTACAGCGGCATAAACGCAGCAGTGATAGGATTGGTGAGGTTCGGTGAGCAAATGCAGACCCTTTGAAGTCATATTGCATGGTACCCATTCCATGGGTCTCAACTCTCCAGGTTTAAGGGATTCTTCCTTCAGCTAAAACATGCATGTGGAACCCAGAGTATGATCCACCGTGTGATCGGGAAACGTGTTCAAATGTGTCTCGTTTTCGTCCCCTGGTACTCGGGTGCAACATTCCAGATGCTTTACTAACACTCTCCCCACTTGGAGAGTCAGTGCCTTTAACCTCCTGTTTGGCCCAGTTTGTAATTTCTGTGGAAAATGAACAGGAATAGGGAGAACGAAAGAGAGACTAGCTGGAGGTGTCTGGACGGGCAAATTTAACTCTCATTTCCCACCAGGAAGAGGAATTAACCAAAGGCTCAGCGTGCCGTGCCGGAACTACACTAGGGCCTGAAGCAATCCTGCGGTGTTGCGGCCAGCTCACAAGAAAGCGAGTTGAAGAAACGAGCTCAGGGGCAGTGTAATTCACAAACCGGCAGAGTTATAAATGACAGCTATCGTCCAAAAATATATTGAAGTAAGGCTGCCAAGAGGACTTGAAAGCGGGGCAGAATTGCAGGAAATTGATTTCAGGAGGTAGATTGGAATTGCATGTAAAGCATAGGAAAAGAGGCAGAACGTCCACAATGATGCACATGGCCAAAAAGGGCGTATGCGTTTTTTCCAGAGTATATTCAGGAAAAAACGCATTCCCCCTTTTTGGCCAACCAAGCAAGCTTGCAAAGGATATCTGCACTACAATGAAGTCTCACTGCCGCCCGGTCAAAAGGGCCATCTGAAAAAAGTGTAAAATCCAGAAAGGCAGGACAGGCCATGGAGAACTGGGAGCCTTGTTATGCTGATGGGCGGGATGTAAATTGCCAACAGCCACTCTGGAGAAGTGTATGGTGTTTCCTGAAACATCTAAAAAACAAAGCAACAGAGCCTAGGGCACTTCCACTTATGGTCCTATAGCTTAGGGAAATTAAAATCAAAAAGACACAGTCACCCCAAAGTTTGGGACGGCTCTGTTTACAAGAACCTCGTTTACGGTACAAGTTCAATATCGCAAAAAGCAAGAAATGGATAAAGAAGTTGTGGTACTTACGTACAATGCAATATCACTCAGCAATGAAATCTATGTCATCAGGCCCGTAGCAGCATAATGAGTGGATTCAGGTATGATGATTCTAAGTGAAATAAGTCACACAGAAAAAGAAACATCATAAGATATCAGTACTACACGGAATGTAAACTTGGCTACACAGGAACTGAATTACAAAACAGAACAGGGTCTCAAATGTAGAAAACCAACTTATGCTTGCTTGAGGGGAAAGGTGAGTTGGGGTGCTGCATGAAACCAGAGATTGAAATTAGCACAGATACCGTTCCATAAGCCAAATATGTAATAGACAAGAGCTACTCCTTGCTCAACGAAGTGGACTCAACACCCCATATTAAACGCCTAAGAATATACCTGACTAGTAAGAATCTTAAAACCTACCGATTTATATGTCTCCGAAAGAGAATCAAGCGTGTGTACAGCGGCATAAACGCAGCAGTGATAGGATTGGTGAGGTTCGGTGAGCAAATGCAGACCCTTTGAAGTCATATTGCATGGTACCCATTCCATGGGTCTCAACTCTCCAGGTTTAAGGGATTCTTCCTTCAGCTAAAACATGCATGTGGAACCCAGAGTATGATCCACCGTGTGATCGGGAAACGTGTTCAAATGTGTCTCGTTTTCGTCCCCTGGTACTCGGGTGAAACATTCCAGATGCTTTACTAACACTCTCCCCACTTGGAGAGTCAGTGCCTTTAACCTCCTGTTTGGCCCAGTTTGTAATTTCTGTGGAAAATGAACAGGAATAGGGAGAACGAAAGAGAGACTAGCTGGAGGTGTCTGGACGGGCAAATTTAACTCTCATTTCCCACCAGGAAGAGGAATTAACCAAAGGCTCAGCGTGCCGTGCCGGAACTACACTAGGGCCTGAAGCAATCCTGCGGTGTTGCGGCCAGCTCACAAGAAAGCGAGTGAAAGAAACGAGCTCAGGGGCACTGTAATTCACAAACCTGCAGAGTTATAAATGACAGCGATCGTCCAAAAATATATTGAAGTAAGGCTGCCTAGAGGACTTGAAAGTGGGGCAGAATTGCAGGAAATCGATTTCAGGAGGTACACTGGAATTGCATGTAAAGCATAGGAAAGGAGGCAGAACGTCAACAATGATGCACTTGGCCAAAAAGGGCGTATGCGTTTTTTCCTGAATATATTCAGGAAAAAACGCATACGCCCTTTTTGGCCAACCAAGCAAGCATGCAAAGGATATCTGCACTACAATGAAGTCTCACTGCTCCCCGGTCAAAAGGGCTATCTGAAAAAAGTGTAAAATCCAGAAAGGCAGGACAGGCCATGGAGAACTGGGAGCCTTGTTATGCTGATGGGCGGGATGTAAATTGCGAACAGCCACTCTGGAAAGTGTATGGTGTTTCCTGAAACATCTAAAAAACAAAGCAACAGAGCCTAGGGCACTTCCACTTATGGTCCTATAGCTTAGGGAAATTAAAATCAAAAAGACACCGTCACCCCAAAGTTTGGGATGGCTCTGTTTACAAGAACCTCGTTTACGGTACAAGTTCAATATCACAGAAAGCGAAAAATGGATAAAGAAGTTGTGGTACTTACGTACAATGCAATATCACTCAGCAATGAAATCTATGTCATCAGGCCCGTAGCAGCATAATGAGTGGATGCAGGAATGATGATTCTAAGTGAAATAAGTCACACAGAAAAAGAAACACCATAAGATATCACTACTACACGGAAGGTAAACTTGGCTACACAAGAACTGAATTACAAAACAGAACAGGGTCTCAAATGTAGAAAACCAACTTATGCTTGCTTGAGGGGAAAGGTGAGTTGGGGTGCTGCATGAAACCAGAGATTGAAATTAGCACAGATACCGTTCCATAAGCCAAATATGTAATAGACAAGAGCTACTCCTTGCTAAACGAAGTGGACTCAACACCCCATATTAAACGCCTAAGAATATACCTGACTAGTAAGAATATTAAAACCTACCGATTTATATGTCTCCGAAAAAGAATCAAGCGTGTGTACGGCGGCATAAACGCAGCAGTGATAGGATTGGTGAAGTTCGGTGAGCAAATGCAGACCCTTTGAAGTCATATTGCATGGTACCCATTCCATGGGTCTCAACTCTCCAGGTTTAAGGGATTCTTCCTTCAGCTGAAACATGCATGTGGAACACAGAGTATGATCCACCGTGTGATCAGGAAACGTGTTCAAATGTGTCTCAGTTTTCGTCCCCTGGTACTCAGGTGCAACATTCAAGAAGCTTTACTAACACTCTCCCCACTTGGAGAGTCAGTGTCTTTAAACTCCTGTTTGGCCCAGTTTGCGATTTCTGCGGAAAATGTACAGGAATAGGGAGAACCAATGAGACACTAGCTGGAGGTGTGTGGACGGGCAAATTTAACTCTCATTTCCCACCAGGAAGAGGAATTAACCAAAGGCTCAGCGTGCCGTGCCGGAACCACACTAGGGCCTGAAGCAATCCTGCGGTGTTGCGGCCAGCTCACAAGAAAGCGAGTTGAAGAAAGGAGCTCAGGGGCACTGTAATTCACAAACCTGCAGAGTTATAAATGACAGCTATCGTCCAAAAATATATTGAAGTAAGGCTGCCAAGAGGAGTTGAAAGCGGGGCAGAATTGCAGGAAACCGATTTCAGGAGGTAGACGGGAATTGCATGTAAAGCATAGGAAAAGAGGCAGAACGTCCACAATGATGCACTTGGCCAAAAAGGGCGTATGCGTTTTTTCCTGAATATATTCAGGAAAAAACGCATACGCCCTTTTTGGCCAACCAAGCAAGCTTTCAAAGGAAATCTGCACTACAATGAAGTCTCACTGCCCCCCGGTCAAAAGGGCCAACTGAAAAAAGTGTAAAATCCAGAAAGGCAGGACAGGCCATGGAGAACTGGGAGCCTTGTTATGCTGATGGGCGGGATGTAAATTGCCAACAGCCACTCTGGAGAAGTGTATGGTGTTTCCTGAAACATCTAAAAAACAAGCAACAGAGCCTAGGGCACTTCCACTTATGGTCCTATAGCTTAGGGAAATTAAAATCAAAAAGACACAGCCACCCCAAAGTTTGGGACGGCTCTGTTTACAAGAATCTTGTTTACGGTACAAGTTCAATAGCACAAAAGCGAAAAATGGATAAAGAAGTTGTGGTACTTAAGTACAATGCAATATCACTCAGCAATGAAATCTTGTCATCAGGCCCTTCGCAGCATAATGAGTGGATTCAGGTATGATGATTCTAAGTGAAATAAGTCACACAGAAAAAGAAACATCATAAGATATCACTACTACACGGAATATAAACTTGGCTACACAGGAACTGAATTACAAAACAGAACAGGGTCTCAAATGTAGAACACCAACTTATGCTTGCTTAAGGGGAAAGGTGAGTTGGGGTGCTGCATGAAACCAGAGATTGAAATTAGCACAGATACCGTTCCATAAGCCAAATATGCAATAGACAAGAGCTACTCCTTGCTGAACGGAGTGGACTCAACAACCCATATTAAACGCCTAAGAATATACCTGACTAGAAATAATCTTAAAACCTACGGATTTATATGTCTCCGAAAGAGAATCAAGCGTGTGTACGGCGGCATAAACGCAGCAGTGATAGGATTGGGGAGGTTCGGTGAGCAAATGCAGACCCTTTGAAGTCATATTGCATGGTACCCATTCCATGGGTCTCAACTCTCCAGGTTTAAGGGATTCTTCCTTCAGCTAAAACATGCATGTGGAACCCAGAGTATGATCCACCGTGTGATCGGGAAACGTGTTAAAATGTGTCTCAGTTTTCGTCCCCTGGTACTCGGGTGCAACATTCAAGACACTTTACTAACACTCTCCCCACTTGGAGAGTCATTGCCTTTAAACTCCTGTTTGGCCCAGTTTGCAATTTCTGCGGAAAATGTACAGGAATAGGGAGAACCAATGAGAGACTAGCTGGAGGTGTGTGGACGGGCAAATTTAACTCTCATTTCCCACCAGGAAGAGGAATTAACCAAAGGCTCAGCGTACCGTGCAGGAACGACACTAGGGCCTGAAGCAATCCTGCGGTGTTGCGGCCAGCTCACAAGAAAGCGAGTTGAAGAAAGGAGCTCAGGGGCACTGTAATTCACAAACCTGCAGAGTTATAAATGACAGCTATCGTCCAAAAATATATTGAAGTAAGGCTGCCAAGAGGACTTGAAAGTGGTGCAGAATTGCACGAAACCGATTTCAGGAGGTAGACTGGAATTGCATGTAAAGCATAGGAAAGAGGCAGAACGTCCACAACGATGCACTTGGCCAAAAAGGGCGTATGCGTTTTTTCCTGAATATATTCAGGGAAAAACGCATACGCCCTTTTTGGCCAACCAAGAAAGCTTGCAAAGGAAATCTGCACTACAATGAAGTCTCACTGCCCCCCGGTCAAAAGGTCCATCTGAAAAAAGTGTAAAATCCAGAAAGGCAGGACAGGCCATGGAGAACTGGGAGCCTTGTTATGCTGATGGGCGGGATATAAATTGCCAACAGCCACTCTGGAGAAGTGTATGGTGTTTCCTGAAACATCTAAAAAACAAAGCAACAGAGCCTAGGGCACTTCCACTTATGGTCCTATAGCTTAGGGAAATTAAAATCAAAAAGACACAGCCACCCCAAAGTTTGGGACGGCTCTGTTTACAAGAACCTCGTTTACGGTACAAGTTCAATATCACAGAAAGCGAAAAATGGATAAAGAAGTTGTGGTACTTACGTACAATGCAATATCACTCAGCAATGAAATCTATGTCATCAGGCCCGTCGCAGCATAATGAGTGGATTCAGGTACGATGATTCTAAGTGAAATATGTCACACAGAAAAAGAAACATCATAAGATATCACTACTACACGGAATGTAAACTTGGCTACACAGGAACTGAATTACAAAACAGAACAGGGTCTCAAATGTAGAAAACCAACTTATGCTTGCTTAAGGGGAAAGGTGAGTTGGGGTGCTGCATAAAATCAGAGATTGAAATTAGCACAGATACCGTTCCATAAGCCAAATATGTAATAGACAAGAGCTACTCCTTGCTCAACGCAGTGGACTCAACACCCCATATTAAACGCCTAAGAATATACCTGACTAGAAATAATCTTAAAAACTACGGATTTATATGTCTCCGAAAGAGAATCAAGCGTGTGTACAGCGGCATAAACGCAGCAGTGATAGGATTGGTGAGGTTCAGTGAGCAAATGCAGACCCTTTGAAGTCATATTGCATGGTACCCATTCCATGGGTCTCAACTCTCCAAGTTTAAGGGATTCTTCCTTCAGCTAAAACATGCATGTGGAACACAGAGTATGATCCACCGTGTGATCAGGAAACGTGTTCAAATGTGTCTCAGTTTTCGTCCCCTGGTTCTCGGGTGCAACAATCCAGACGCTTTACTAACACTCTCCCCACTTGGAGAGTCAGTGCCTTTAACCTCCTGTATGGCCCAGTTTGCAATTTCTGCGGAAAATGTACAGGAATAGGGAGAACCAATGAGAAACTAGCTGGAGGTGTCTGGACGGGCAAATTTAACTCTCATTTCCGACCAGAAAGAGGAATTAACCAAAGGCTCAGCATGCCGTGCCGGAACCACACTAGGGCCTGAAGCAATCCTGCGGTGTTGCGGCCAGCTCACAAGAAAGCGAGTTGAAGAAAGGAGCTCAGGGGCACTGTAATTCACAAACCTGCAGAGTTATAAATGACAGCTATCGTCCAAAAATATATTGAAGTAAGGCTGCCAAGAGGACTTGAAAGCGGGGCAGAATTGCAGGAAACCGATTTCAGGAGGTAGACGGGAATTGCATGTAAAGCATAGGAAAAGAGGCAGAACGTCCACAATGATGCACTTGGCCAAAAAGGGTGTATGTGTTCTTTCCTGAATATATTCAGGAAAAAACGCATACGCCCTTTTTGGCCAACCAAGCAGGCTTGCAAAGGAAATCTACACTACAATGAAGTCTCACTGCCCCCCGGTCAAAAGGGCCATCTGAAAAAAGTGTAATATCCAGAAATGCAGGACAGGGCATGGAGAACTGGGAGCCTTGTTATCCTGATGGGCGGGATGTAAATTGCCAACAGCCACTCTGGAGAAGTGTATGGTGTTTCCTGAAACATCTAAAAAACAAAGCAACAGAGCCTAGGGCACTTCCACTTATGGTCCTATAGCTTAGGGCAATTAAAATGAAAGAGACACAGCCACCCCAAAGTTTGGGACGGCTCTGTTTACAAGAATCTTGTTTACGGTACAAGTTCAATATCACAAAAGCGAAAAATGGATAAAGAAGTTGTGGTACTTACGTACAATGCAATATCACTCAGCAATGAAATATATGTCATCAGGCCCGTAGCAGCATAATGAGTGGATTCAGGTACGATGATTCTAAGTGAAATAAGTCACACAGAAAAAGAAACATCATAAGATATCACTACTACACGGAATGTAAACTTGGCTACACAGGATCTGAATTACAAAACAGAACAGGGTCTCAAATGTAGAAAACCAACTTATGCTTGCTTAAGGGGAAAGGTGAGTTTGGGTGCTGCATGAAACCACAGATTGAAATTAGCACAGATACCGTTCCATAAGCCAAATATGTAATAGACAAGAGCTACTCCTTGCTCAACGAAGTGTACTCAACACCCCATATTAAACGCCTAACAATATACCTGACTAGAAATAATCTAAAAACCTACCGATTTATATGTCTCCGAAAGAGAATCAAGCGTGTGTACAGCGACATAAACGCAGCGGTGATAGGATTTGTGAGGTTCGGTGAGCAAATGCAGACCCTATGAGGTCATATTGCATGGTACCCATTCCATGGGTCTCAACTCTCCAGGTTTAAGGGATTCTTCCTTCAGCTAAAACATGCATGTGGAACCCAGAGTATGATCCACCGTGTGATCGGGAAACGTGTTCAAATGTGTCTCGTTTTCGTCCCCTGGTACTCGAGTGCAACATTCCAGATGCTTTACTAACACTCTCCCCACTTGGAGAGTCAGTGCCTTTAACCTCCTGTTTGGCCCAGTTTGCAGTTTCTGTGGAAAATGAACAGGAATAGGGAGAACGAAAGAGAGACTAGCTGGAGGTGTCTGGACGGGCAAATTTAACTCTCATTTCCCACCAGGAAGAGGAATTAACCAAAGGCTCAGCGTGCCGTGCCGGAACCACACTAGGGCCTGAAGCAATCCTGCGGTGTTGCGGCCAGCTCACAAGAAAGCGAGTTGAAGAAAGGAGCTCAGGGGCACTGTAATTCACAAACCTGCAGAGTTATAAATGACAGCTATCGTCCAAAAATATATTGAAGTAAGGCTGCCAAGAGGACTTGAAAGCGGGGCAGAATTGCAGGAAACCGATTTCAGGAGGTAGACGGGAATTGCATGTAAAGCATAGGAAAAGAGGCAGAACGTCCACAATGATGCACTTGGCCAAAAAGGGCGTATGCGTTTTTTCCTGAATATATTCAGGAAAAAACGCATACGCTCTTTTTGGCCAACCAAGCAAGCTTGCAAAGGATATCTGCACTACAATGAAGTCTCACTGCCTCCCGGTCAAAAGGGCCATCTGAAAAAAGTGTAAAATCCAGAAAGGCAGGACAGGCCATGGAGAACTGGGAGCCTTGTTATGCTGGTAGGCGGGATGTAAATTGCCAACAGCCACTCTGGAGAAGTGTATGGTGTTTCCTGAAACATCTAAAAAACAAAGCAACAGAGCCTAGGGCACTTCCACTTATGGTCCTATAGCTTAGGGAAATTAAAATCAAAAAGACACGGTCACCCCAAAGTTTGGGACGGCTCTGTTTACAGAACCTCGTTTACAGTACAAGTTCAATATCACAGAAAGCAAAAAATGGATAAAGAAGTTGTGGTACTTACGTACAATGCAATATCACTCAGCAATGAAATCTATGTCATCAGGCCCGTAGCAGCATAATGAGTGGATGCAGGTATGATGAGTCTAAGTGAAATAAGTCACACAGAAAAAGAAACATCATAAGATATCACTACTACACGGAATGTAAACTTGGCTACACAGGAACTGAATTACAAAACAGAACAGGGTCTCAAATGTAGAAAACCAACTTATGCTTGCTTAAGGGGAAAGGTGAGTTGGGGTGCTGCATAAAACCAGAGATTGAAATTAGCACAGATACCGTTCCATAAGCCAAATATGTAATAGACAAGAGCTACTCCTTGCTCAACGAAGTGGACTCAACACCCCATATTAAACGCTTAAAAATACCCCGGACTAGAAATAATCTTATAAACTACGGATTTATATGTCTCCGAAAGAGAATCAAGCGTGTGTACAGCGGCATAAACGCAGCAGTGATAGGATTGGTGAGGTTCAGTGAGCAAATGCAGACCCTTTGAAGTCATATTGCATGGTACCCATTCCATGGGTCTCAACTCTCCAAGTTTAAGGGATTCTTCCTTCAGCTAAAACATGCATGTGGAACACAGAGTATGATCCACCGTGTGATCAGGAAACGTGTTCAAATGTGTCTCAGTTTTCGTCCCCTGGTACTCGGGTGCAACACTCCAGACGCTTTACTAACACTCTCCCCACTTGGAGAGTCAGTGCCTTTAACCTCCTGTATGGCCCAGTTTGTAATTTCTGTGGAAAATGTACAGCAATAGGGAGAACCAATGAGAAACTAGCTGGAGGTGTCTGGACGGGCAAATTAAACTCTCATTTCCCACCAGAAAGAGGAATTAACCAAAGGCTCAGCATGCCGTGCCGGAATCACACTAGGGCCTGAAGCAATCCTGCGGTGTTGCGGCCAGCTCACAAGAAAGCGAGTTGAAGACAGGAGCTCAGGGGCACTGTAATTCACAAACCTGCAGAGTTATAAATGACAGCTATCGTCCAAAAATATATTGAAGTAAGGCTGCCAAGAGGACTTGAAAGCGGGGCAGAATTGCAGGAAACCGATTTCAGGAGGTAGACGGGAATTGCATGTAAAGCATAGGAAAAGAGGCAGAACGTCCACAATGATGCACTTGGCCAAAAAGGGCGTATGCGTTTTTTCCTGAATGAAAAAACGCATACGCCCTTTTTGGCCAACCAAGCAAGCTTGCAAAGGAAATCTGCACTACAATGAAGTCTCACTGCCCCACGGTCAAAAGGGCCATCTGAAAAAAGTGTAAAATCCAGAAAGGCAGGACAGGCCATGGAGAACTGGGAGCCTTGTTATGCTGGTGGGCGGGATGTAAACTGCCAACAGCCACTCTGGAGAAGTGTATGGTGTTTCCTGAAACATCTAAAAAACAAAGCAACAGAGCCTAGGGCACTTCCACTTATGGTCCTATAGCTTAGGGAAATTAAAATCAGAAAGACACAGCCACCCAAAAGTTTGGGCCGGCTCTGTTGACAAGAACCTCGTTTACGGTACAAGTTCAATATCACAGAAAGCGAAAAATGGATAAAGAAGTTGTGGTACTTACGTACAATGCAATATCACTCAGCAATGAAATCTATGTCATCAGGCCCGTAGCAGCATAATGAGTGGATGCAGGTACGATGATTCTAAGTGAAATAAGTCACACAGAAAAAGAAACATCATAAGGTATCACTACTACACGGAATGTAAACTTGGCTACACAGGAACTGAATTACAAAACAGAACAGGGTCTCAAATGTAGAAAACCAACTTATGCTTGCTTAAGGGGAAAGGTGAGTTGGGGTGCTGCATGAAACCAGAGATTGAAATTAGCACAGATACCGTTCCATAAGCCAAGTATGTAATAGACAAGAGCTACTCCTTGCTCAACGCAGTGGACTCAACACCCCATATTAAACGCCTAAGAATATACCTGACTAGAAATAATCTTAAAACCTATGGATTTATATGTCTCCGAAAGAGAATCAAGCGTGTGAACGGCGGCATAAACGCAGCAGTGATAGGATTGGTGAGGTTCGGTGAGCAAATGTAGACCCTTTGAAGTCATACTGCATGGTACCCATTCCATGGGTCTCAACTCTCCAGGTTTAAGGGATTCTTCCTTCAGCTGAAACATGCATGTGGAACACAGAGTATGATCCACCGTGTGATCAGGAAACGTGTTCAAATGTGTCTCAGTTTTCGTCCCCTGGTACTCGGGTGCAACATTCAAGACGCTTTACTAACACTCTCCCCACTTGGAGAGTCAGTGCCTTTAACCTCCTGTTTGGCCCAGTTTGCAATTTCTGCGTAGGATGAACAGGTATAGGGAGAACCAATGAGAGACTAGCTGGAGCTGTGAGGACGGGCAAATTTAACTCTCATTTCCAACCAGGAAGAGGAATTAACCAAAGGCTCAGCATGCAATGCCGGAACCACACTAGGGCCTGAAGCAATCCTGCGGTGTTGCGGACAGCTCACAAGAAAGCGAGTTGAAGAAAGTAGCTCAGGGGCACTGTAATTCACAATCCTGCAGAGTTATAAATGACAGCTATCTTCCAAAAATATATTGAAGGAAGGCTGCCAAGAGGACTTGAAAGCGGGGCAGAATTGCAGGAAACCGATTTCAGGAGGTAGACTGGAATTGCATGTAAAGCATAGGAAAAGAGGCAGAACGTCCACAATGATGCACTTGGCCAAAAAGTGCATATGCGTTTTTTCCTGAATATATACAGGAAAAAACGCATACGCCCGTTTTGGCCAACCAAGCAAGTTTGCAAAGGAAATCTGCACTACAATGAAGTCTCACTGCCCCCCCTGGTCAAAAGGGCTATCTGAAAAAAGTGTAAAATCCAGAAAGGCAGGACAGGCCATGGAGAACTGGGAACCTTGTTATGCTGATGGGCGGGATGTAAATTGCCAACAGCCACTCTGGAGAAGTGTATGGTGTTTCCTGAAACATCTAAAAAACAAAGCAACAGAGCCTAGGGCACTTCCACTTATGGTCCTATAGCTTAGGGAAATTAAAATCAAAAAGACACGGTCACCCCAAAGTTTGGGACGGCTCTGCTTATAAGAACCTCGTTTACGGTACAAGTTCAATATCACAGAAAGCGAAAAATGGATAAAGAAGTTGTGGTACTTACGTACAATGCAATATCACTCAGCAATGAAATCTATGTCATCAGGCCCGTAGCAGCATAATGAGTGGATTCAGGTACGATGATTGTAAGTGAAATAAGTCACACAGAAAAAGAAACATCATAAGATATCACTACTACACGGAATGTAAACTTGGCTACACAGGAACTGAATTACAAAACAGAACAGGGTCTCAAATGTAGAAAACCAACTTACGCTAGCTTAAGGGGAAAGGTGAGTTGGGGTGCTGCATGAAACCAGAGATTGAAATTAGCACAGATACCGTTCCATAAGCCAAATATGTAATAGACAAGAGCTACTCCTTGCTCAACGAAGTGGACTCAACACCCGATATTAAACGCCTAAGAATATACCTGACTAGAAATAATCTAAAAACCTACGGATTTATATGTCTCCGAAAGACAATCAAGCGTGTGTACAGCAGCATAAACGCAGCAGTGATAGGATTGGTGAGGTTCGGTGAGCAAATGCAGACCCTTTGAAGTCATATTGCATGGTACCCATTCCATGGGTCTCAACTCTCCAGGTTTAAGGGATTCTTCCTTCAGCTAAAACATGCATGTGGAACCCAGAGTATGATCCACCGTGTGATCGGGAAACGTGTTCAAATGTGTCTCAGTTTTCGTCCCCTGGTACTCGGGTGCAACATTCAAGACGCTTTACTAACACTCTCCCCACTTGGAGAGTCAGTGCCTTTAAACTCCTGTTTGGCCCAGTTTGCAATTTCTGCGGAAAATGTACAGGAATAGGGAGAACCAATGAGAGACTAGCTGGAGGTGTCTGGACGGGCAAATTTAACTTTCATTTCCCACCAGGAAGAGGAATTAATCAAAGGTTCAGCATGCCGTGCCGGAACCACACTAGGGCCTGAAGCAATCCTGCGGTGTTGCGGCCAGCTCACAAGAAAGCGAGTTGAAGAAAGGAGCTAAGGGGCACTGTAATTCACAAACCTGCAGAGTTATAAATGACAGCTATCGTCCAAAAATATATTGAAGTAAGGCTGCCAAGAGGACTTGAAAGCGGGGCAGAATTGCAGGAAACCGATTTCAGGAGGTAGACGGGAATTGCATGTAAAGCATAGGAAAAGAGGCAGAACGTCCACAATGATGCACTTGGCCAAAAAGGGCGTATGCGTTTTTTCCTGAATATATTCAGGAAAAAACGCATACGCCCTTTTTGGCCAACCAAGCAAGCTTGCAAAGGAAATCTGCACTACAATGAGGTCTCACTGCCCCCCGGTCAAAAGGGCCATCTGAAAAAAGTGTAAAATCCAGAAAGGCAAGACAGGACATGGAGAATTGGGAGCCTTGTTATGCTGATGGGCGGGATGTAAATTGCCAACAGCCACTCTGGAGAAGTGTATGCTGTTTCCTGAAACATCTAAAAAACAAAGCAACAGAGCCTAGGGCACTTCCACTTATGGTCCTATAGCTTAGGGAAATTAAAATCAAAAAGACACAGCCACCCCAAAGTTAGGGACGGCTCTGTTTACAAGAACCTTGTTTACAGTACAAGTTCAATATCACAGAAAGCGAAAAATGGATAAAGAAGTTCTGGTACTTACGTACAATGCAATATCACTCAGCAATGAAATCTATGTAATCAGGCCCGTAACAGCATAATGAGTGGATTAAGGTACGATGATTGTAAGTGAAATAAGTCACACAGAAAAAGAAACATCATAAGATATCACTACTACACGTAATGTAAACTTGGCTACACAGGAACTGAATTACAAAACAGAACAGGGTCTCAAATGTAGAAAACCAACTTATGCTTGCTTAAGAGGAAAGGTGAGTTGGGGTGCTGCATGAAACCAGAGATTGAAATTAGCACAGATACCGTTCCATAAGCCAAATATGTAATAGACAAGAGCTACTCCTTGCTCAACGAAGTGGACTCAACACCCCATATTAAACGCCTAAGAATATACCTGACTAGTAAGAATATTAAAACCTACCGATTTATATGTCTCCGAAAGAGAATCAAGCGTGTGTACGGCGGCATAAACGCAGCAGTGATAGGATTGGTGAAGTTCGGTGAGCAAATGCAGACCCTTTGAAGTCATATTGCATGGTACCCATTCCATGGGTCTCAACTCTCCAGGTTTAAGGGATTCTTCCTTCAGCTAAAACATGCATGTGGAACCCAGAGTATGATCCACCGTGTGATCGGGAAACGTGTTCAAATGTGTCTCAGTTTTCGTCCCGTGGAACTCGGGTGCAACATTCCAGATGCTTTACTAACACTCTCCCCACTTGGAGAGTCAGTGCCTTTAATCTCCTGTTTGGCCCAGTTTGCAATTTCTGTGGAAAATGAACAGGAATAGGGAGAACCAAAGAGAGACTAGCTGGAGGTGTCTGGACGGGCAAATTTAACTCTCATTTCCCACCAGGAAGAGGAATTAACCAAAGGCTCAGCGTGCCGTGCCGGAACCACACTAGGGCCTGAAGCAATCCTGCGGTGTTGCGGCCAGCTCAAAAGAAAGCGAGTTGAAGAAAGGAGCTCAGGGGCACTGTAATTCACAAACCTGCAGAGTTATAAAGGACAGCTATCGTCCAAAAATATATTGAAGTAAGGCTGCCAAGAGGACTTGAAAGCGGGGCAGAATTGCAGGAAACCGATTTCAGGAGGTAGACGGGAATTGCATGTACAGCATAGGAAAAGAGGCAGAACGTCCACAATGATGCACTTGGCCAAAAAGGGCGTATGCGTTTTTTCCTGAATATATTCAGGAAAAAACGCATACGCCCTTTTTGGCCAACCAAGCAAGCTTGCAAAGGATATCTGAACTACAATGAAGTCTCACTGCCCCCCGGTCAAAAGGGCCATCTGAAAAAAGTGTAAAATCCAGAAAGGCAGGACAGGCCATGGAGAACTGGGAGCCTTGTTATGCTGATGGGCGGGATGTAAATTGCCAACAGCCACTCTGAAGAAGTGTATGGTGTTTCCTGAAACATCTAAAAAACAAAGCAACAGAGCCTAGGGCACTTCCACTTATGGTCTTATAGCTTAGGGAAATTAAAATCAAAAAGACACGGTCACCCCAAAGTTTGGGACGGCTCTGCTTATAAGAACCTCGTTTACGGTACAAGTTCAATATCACAGAAAGCGAAAAATGGATAAAGAAGTTGTGGTACTTACGTACAATGCAATATCACTCAGCAATGAAATCTATGTCATCAGGCCCGTAGCAGCATAATGAGTGGATTCAGGTACGATGATTGTAAGTGAAATAAGTCACACAGAAAAAGAAACATCATAAGATATCACTACTACACGGAATGTAAACTTGGCTACAAAGGAACTGAATTACAAAACAGAACAGAGTCTCAAATGTAGAAAACCAACTTATGCTTGCTTAAGGGGAAAGGTGAGTTGGGGTGCTGCATGAAACCAGAGATTGAAATTAGCACAGATACCGTTCCATAAGCCAAATATGCAATAGACAAGAGCTACTCCTTGCTCAACGAAGTGGACTCAACACCCCATATTAAACGCCTAAGAATATACCTGACTAGAAATAATCTTAAAACCTACGGATTTATTTGTCTCCGAAAGAGAATCAAGCGTGTGTACAGCGGCATAAACGCAGCAGTGATAGGATTGGTGAGGTTCGGTGAGCAAATGCAGACCTTTTGAAGTCATATTGCATGGTACCCATTCCATGGGTCTCAACTCTCCAGGTTTAAGGGATTCTTCCTTCAGCTAAAACATGCATGTGGAACCCAGAGTATGATCCACCGTGTGATCGGGAAACGTGTTCAAATGTGTCTCATTTTCGTCCCCTGGTACTCGGGTGCAACATTCCAGATGCTTTACTAACACTCTCCCCACTTGGAGAGTCAGTGCCTTTAACCTCCTGTTTGGCCCAGTTTGTAATTTCTGTGGAAAATAAACAGGAATAGGGAGAACGAAAGAGAGACTAGCTGGAGGTGTCTGGACGGGCAAATTTAACTCTCATTTCCCACCAGGAAGAGGAATTAACCAAAGGCTCATCGTGCCGTGCCGGATCCACACTAGGGCCTGAAGCAATCCTGCGGTGTTGCGGCCAGCTCACAAGAAAGCGAGTTGAAGAAAGGAGCTCAGGGGCACTGTAATTCACAAACCTGCAGAGTTATAAATGACAGCTATCGTCCAAAAATATATTGAAGTAAGGCTGCCAAGAGGACTTGAAAGCGGGGCAGAATTGCAGGAAATCGATTTCAGGAGGTAGACTGGAATTGCATGTAAAGCATAGGAAAAGAGGCAGAACGTCCACAATGATGCACTTGGCCAAAAAGGGCGTATGCGTTTTTTCCTGAATATATTCAGGAAAAAACGCATACGCCCTTTTTGGCCAACCAAGCAAGCTTGCAAAGGATATCTGCACTACAATGAAGTCTCACTGCCCCCCGGTCAAAAGGGCCATCTGAAAAAAGTGTAAAATCCAGAAAGGCAGGACAGGCCATGGAGAACTGGGAGCCTTGTTGTGCTGATGGGCGGGATGTAAATTGCCAACAGCCACTCTGGAGAAGTGTATGGTGTTTCCTGAAACATCTAAAAAACAAAGCAACAGAGCCTAGGGCACTTCCACTTATGGTCCTATAGCTTAGGGAAATTAAATTCAAAAAGACACAGTCACCCCAAATTTGGGACGGCTCTGTTTACAAGAACCTCGTTTACGGTACAAGTTCAATATCACAGAAAGCGAAAAATGGATAAAGAAGTTGTGGTACTTACGTACAATGCAATATCACTCAGTAATGAAATCTATGTCATCAGGCCCGTAGCAGCATAATGAGTGGATTCAGGTATGATGATTCTAAGTGAAATAAGTCACACAGAAAAAGAAACACCATAAGATATCACTACTACACGGAATGTAAACTTGGCTACACAAGAACTGAATTACAACACAGAACAGGGTCTCAAATGTAGAAAACCAACTTATGCTTGCTTAAGGGGAAAGGTGAGTTGGGGTGCTGCATAAAACCAGAGATTGAAATTAGCACAGATACCGTTCCATAAGCCAAATATGTAATAGACAAGAGCTACTCCTTGCTCAACGCAGTGGACTCAACACCCCATATTAAACGCCTAAGAATATACCTGACTAGAAATAATCTTAAAACCTACGGATTTATATGTCTCCGAAAGAGAATCAAGCATGTGTACAGCGGCATAAACGCAGCAGTGATAGGATTGGTGAGGTTCGGTGAGCAAATGCAGACCCTTTGAAGTCATACTGCATGGTACCCATTCCATGGGTCTCAACTCTCCAGGTTTAAGGGATTCTTCCTTCAGCTGAAACATGCATGTGGAACACAGAGTATGATCCACCGTGTGATCAGGAAACGTGTTCAAATGTGTCTCAGTTTTCATCCCCTCGTACTCGGGTGCAACATTCAAGACGCTTTACTAACACTCTCCCCACTTGGAGAGTCAGTGTCTTTAAACTCCTGTTTGGCCAAGTTTGCAATTTCTGCGGAAAATGTACAGGAATAGGGAGAACCAATGAGAAACTAGCTGGAGGTGTCTGGACGGGCAAATTTAACTCTCATTTCCCACCAGAAAGAGGAATTAACCAAAGGCTCAGCATGCCGTGCCGGAACCACACTAGGGCCTGAAGCAATCCTGCGGTGTTGCGGCCAGCTCACAAGAAAGCGAGTTGAAGAAAGGAGCTCAGGGGCACTGTAATTCACAAACCTGCAGAGTTATAAATGACAGCTATCGTCCAAAAATATATTGAAGTAAGGCTGCCAAGAGGACTTGAAAGCGGGGCAGAATTGCAGGAAACCGATTTCAGGAGGTAGACGGGAATTGCATGTAAAGCATAGGAAAAGAGGCAGAACGTCCACAATGATGCACTTGGCCAAAAAGGGCGTATGTGTTCTTTCCTGAATATATTCAGGAAAAAACGCATACGCCCTTTTTCGCCAACCAAGCAGGCTTGCAAAGGAAATCTACACTACAATGAAGTCTCACTGCCCCCCGGTCAAAAGGGCCATCTGAAGAAAGTGTAATATCCAGAAAGGCAGGACTTGGCATGGAGAACTGGGAGCCTTGTTATGCTGATGGGTGGGATGTAAATTGCCAACAGCCACTCTGGAGAAGTGTATGGTGTTTCCTGAAACATCTAAAAAACAAAGCAACAGAGCCTAGGGCACTTCCACTTATGGTCCTATAGCTTAGGGAAATTAAAATCAAAAAGACACAGCCTCCCCAAACTTTGGGACGGCTCTGTTTACAAGAACCTCGTTTACTGTACAAGTTCAATATCACAGAAAGCGAAAAATGGATACAGAAGTTGTGGTACTTACGTACAATGCAATATCACTCAGCAATGAAATCTATGTCATCAGGCCCGTAGCAGCATAATGAGTGGATTCAGGTATGATGATTCTAAGTGAAATAAGTCACACAGAAAAAGAAACATCATAAGATATCACTACTACACGGAATGTAAACTTGGCTACACAGGAACTGAATTACAAAACAGAACAGGGTGTCAAATGTAGAAAACCAACTTATGCTTGCTTAAGGGGAAAGGTGAGTTGGGGTGCTGCATGAAACCAGAGATTGAAATTAGCACAGATACCGTTCCATAAGCCAAATATGCAATAGACAAGAGCTACACCTTGCTCAACGAAGTGGACTCAACACCCCATATTAAACGCCTAAGAATATACCTGACTAGAAATAATCTTAAAACCTACGGATTTATATGTCTCCGAAAGAGAATCAAGCGTGTGTACAGCGGCATAAACGCAGCAGTGATAGGATTGGTGAGGTTCGGTGAGCAAATGCAGACCCTTTGAAGTCATATTGCATGGTACCCATTCCATGGGTATCAACTCTCCAAGTTTAAGGGATTCTTCCTTCAGCTAAAACATGCATGTGGAACACAGAGTATGATCCACCGTGTGATCAGGAAACGTGTTCAAATGTGTCTCAGTTTTCGTCCCCTGGTACTCGGGTGCAACACTCCAGACGCTTTACTAACACTCTCTCCACTTGGAGAGTCAGTGCCTTTAACCTCCTGTTTGGCCCAGTTTGTAATTTCTGTGGAAAATGAACAGGAATAGGGAGAACAAAAGAGAGACTATCTGGAGGTGTCTAGACGGGCAAATTTAACTCTCATTTCCCACCAGGAAGAGGAATTAACCAAAGGCTCAGCGTGCCGTGCCGGAACTACACTAGGGCCTGAAGCAATCCTGCGGTGTTGCGGCCAGCTCACAAGAAAACGAGTTGAAGAAACGAGCTCAGGGGCACTGTAATTCACAATCCTGCAGAGTTATAAATGACAGCTATCGTCCAAAAATATATTGAAGTAAGGCTGCCAAGAGGACTTGAAAGCGGGGCAGAATTGCAGGAAATCGATTTCAGGGGGTACACTGGAATTGCATGTAAAGCATAGGAAAAGAGGCAGAACGTCCACAATGATGCACTTGGACAAAAAGGGCGTATGCGTTTTTTCCTGAATATATTCAGGAAAAAACGCATACGCCCTTTTTGGCCAACCAAGCAAGCTTGCAAAGGAAATCTGCACTACAATGAAGTCTCACTGCCCCCCGGTCAAAAGGGCCATTTGAAAAAAGTGTAAAATCCAGAAAGGCAAGACAGGCCAAGGAGAACTGGGAGCCTTGTTATGCTGGTGGGCGGGATGTAAATTGCCAACAGCCACTCTGGAGAAGTGTATGGTGTTTCCTGAAACATCTAAAAAACAAAGCAACAGAGCCTAGGGCACTTCCACTTATGGTCCTATAGCTTAGGGAAATTAAAATCAAAAAGACACAGCCACCCCAAAGTTTGGGACGGCTCTGTTTACAAGAACCTCGTTTACGGTACAAGTTCAATATCACAGAAAGCGAAAAATGGATAAAGAAGTTGTGGTACTTACGTACAATGCAATATCACTCAGCAATGAAATCTATGTCATCAGGCCCGTCGCAGCATAATGAGTGGATTCAGGTACAATGATTCTAAGTGAAATAAGTCACACAGAAAAAGAAACATCATAAGATATCACTACTACACGGAATGTAAACTTGGCTACACAGGAACTGAATTACAAAACAGAACAGGGTGTCAAATGTAGAAAACCAACTTATGCTTGCTTAAGTGGAAAGGTGAGTTGGGGTGCTGCATGAAACCAGAGATTGAAATTAGCACAGATACCGTGCCATAAGCCAAAAATGTAATAGACAACAGCTACTCCTTGCTAAACGAAGTATACTCAACACCCCATATTAAACGCCTAAGAATACACCTGACTAGTAAGAATCTTAAAACCTGTGGATTTATATGTCTCCGAAAGAGAATCAAGCGTGTGTACGGCGGCATAAACGCAGCAGTGATAGGATTGGTGAGGTTCGGTGAGCAAATGCAGACCCTTTGAAGTCATATTGCATGGTACCCATTCCATGGGTCTCAACTCTCCAGGTTTAAGGGATTCTTCCTTCAGCTAAAACATGCATGTGGAACCCAGAGTATGATCCACCGTGTGATCGGGAAACGTGTTCAAATGTGTCTCAGTTTCCGTCCCCTGGTACTCGGGTGCAACACTCCAGACGCTTTACTAATACTCTCCCCACTTGGAGAGTCAGTGCCTTTAACCTCCTGTTTGGCCCAGTTTGCAATTTCTGCGGAAAATGTACAGGAATAGGGAGAACCAATGAGAAACTAGCTGGAGGTGTCTGGACGGGCAAATTTAACTCTCATTTCCCACCAGGAAGAGGAATTAACCAAAGGCTCAGCGTGCCGTGCCGGAACCACACTAGGGCCTGAAGCAATCCTGCGGTGTTGCGGCCAGCTCACAAGAAAGCGAGTTGAAGAAAGGAGCTCAGGGGCACTGTAATTCACAAACCTGCAGAGTTATAAATGACAGCTATCGTCCAAAAATATATTGAAGTAAGGCTGCCAAGAGGACTTGAAAGCGGGGAAGAATTGTAGGAAATCGATTTCAGGAGGTACACTGGAATTGCATGTAAAGCATAGAAAAGAGGCAGAACGTCCACAATGATGCACTTGGCCAAAAAGGGCGTATGCGTTTTTTCCTGAATATATTCAGGAAAAAACGCATACGCCCTTTTTGGCCAACCAAGCAAGCTTGCAAAGGATATCTGAACTACAATGAAGTCTCACTGCCCCCCGGTCAAAAGGGCCATCTGAAAAAAGTGTAAAATCTAGAAAGGCAGGACAGGCCATGGAGAACTGGGAGCCTTGTTATGCTGATGGGCGGGATGTAAATTGCCAACAGCCACTCTGAAGAAGTGTATGGTGTTTCCTGAAACATCTAAAAAACAAAGCAACAGAGCCTAGGGCACTTCCACTTATGGTCCTATAGCTTAGGGAAATTAAAATCAAAAAGACACGGTCACCCCAAAGTTTGGGACGGCTCTGCTTATAAGAACCTCGTTTACGGTACAAGTTCAATATCACAGAAAGCGAAAAATGGATAAAGAAGTTGTGGTACTTACGTACAATGCAATATCACTCAGCAATGAAATCTATGTCATCAGGCCCGTAGCAGCATAATGAGTGGATTCAGGTACGATGATTGTAAGTGAAATAAGTCACACAGAAAAAGAAACATCATAAGATATCACTACTACACGGAATGTAAACTTGGCTACACAGGAACTGAATTACAAAACAGAACAGGGTCTCAAATGTAGAAAACCAACTTACGCTAGCTTAAGGGGAAAGGTGAGTTGGGGTGCTGCATGAAACCAGAGATTGAAATTAGCACAAATACCGTTCCATAAGCCAAATATGTAATAGACAAGAGCTACTCCTTGCTCAACGAAGTGGACTCAACACCCGATATTAAACGCCTAAGAATATACCTGACTAGAAATAATCTAAAAACCTACGGATTTATATGTCTCCGAAAGACAATCAAGCGTGTGTACAGCAGCATAAACGCAGCAGTGATAGGATTGGTGAGGTTCGGTGAGCAAATGCAGACCCTTTGAAGTCATATTGCATGGTACCCATTCCATGGGTCTCAACTCTCCAGGTTTAAGGGATTCTTCCTTCAGCTAAAACATGCATGTGGAACCCAGAGTATGATCCACCGTGTGATCGGGAAACGTGTTCAAATGTGTCTCAGTTTTCGTCCCCTGGTACTCGGGTGCAAACTCCAGACGCTTTACTAACACTCTCCCCACTTGGAGAGTCAGTGCCTTTAACCTCCTGTTTGGCCCAGTTTGCAATTTCTGCGGAAAATGTACAGGAATAGGGAGAACCAATGAGAGACTAGCTGGGGGTGTCTGGACGGGCAAATTTAACTCTCATTTCCCACCAGGAAGAGGAATTAACCAAAGGCTCACTGTGCCGTGCCGGAACCACACTAGGGCCTGAAGCAATCCTGCGGTGTTGCGGCCAGCTCACAAGAAAGCGAGTTGAAGAAAGGAGCTCAGGGGCACTGTAATTCACAAACCTGCAGAGTTATAAATGACAGCTATCGTCCAAAAATATATTGAAGTAAGGCTGCCAAGAGGACTTGAAAGCGGGGCAGAATTGCAGGAAACCGATTTCAGGAGGTAGACGGGAATTGCATGTACAGCATAGGAAAAGAGGCAGAACGTCCACAATGATGCACTTGGCCAAAAAGGGCGTATGCGTTTTTTCCTGAATATATTCAGGAAAAAACGCATACGCCCTTTTTGGCCAACCAAGCAAGCTTGCAAAGGAAATCTGCACTACAATGAAGTCTCACTGCCCCCCGGTCAAAAGGGCCATCTGAAAAAAGTGTAAAATCCAGAAAGGCAGGACAGGCCATGGAGAACTGGGAGCTTTGTTATGCTGATGGGTGGGATGTAAATTGCCAACAGCCACTCTGGAGAAGTGTATGGTGTTTCCTGAAACATCTAAAAAACAAAGCAACAGAGCCTAGGGCACTTCCACTTATGGTCCTATAGCTTAGGGAAATTAAAATCAAAAAGACACAGCCACCCCAAAGTTTGGGACGGCTCTGTTTACAAGAACCTCGTTTACGGTACAAGTTCAATATCACAGAAAGCGAAAAATGGATAAAGAAGTTGTGGTACTTACGTACAATGCAATATCACTCAGCAATGAAATCTATGTCATCAGGCCTGTCGCAGCATAATGAGTGGATTCAGGTACGATGATTCTAAGTGAAATAAGTCACACAGAAAAAGAAACATCATAAGATATCACTACTACACGGAATGTAAACTTGGCTACACAGGAACTGAATTACAAAACAGAACAGGGTCTCAAATGTAGAAAACCAACTTATGCTTGCTTAAGGGGAAAGGTGAGTTGGGGTGCTGCATGAAACCAGAGATTGAAATTAGCACAGATACCGTGCCATAAGCCAAAAATGTAATAGACAAGAGCTACTCCTTGCTAAACGAAGTGTACTCAACACCCCATATTAAACGCCTAAGAATACACCTGACTAGTAAGAATCTTAAAACCTGTGGATTTATATGTCTCCGAAAGAGAATCAAGCGTGTGTACGGCGGCATAAACGCAGCAGTGATAGGACTGGTGAGGTTCGGTGAGCAAATGCAGACCCTTTGAAGTCATATTGCATGGTACCCATTCCATGGGTCTCAACTCTCCAGGTTTAAGGGATTCTTCCTTCAGCTAAAACATGCATGTGGAACCCAGAGTATGATCCACCGTGTGATCGGGAAACGTGTTCCAATGTGTCTCAGTTTTCGTCCCCTGGTACTAGGGTGCAACATTCAAGACGCTTTACTAACACTCTCCCCACTTGGAGAGTCAGTGCCTTTAAACTCCTGTTTGGCCCAGTTTGCAATTTCTGCGGAAAATGTACAGGAATAGGGAGAACCAATGAGAGACTAGCTGGAGGTGTCTGGACGGGCAAATTTAACTCTCATTTCCCAGCAGGAAGAGGAATTAACCAAAGGCTCAGCGTGCCATGCCGGAACCACACTAGGGCCTGAAGCAATCCTGCGGTGTTGTGGCCAGCTCACAAGAAAGCGAGTTGAAGAAAGGAGCTCAGGGGCACTTTAATTCACAAACCTGCAGAGTTATAAATGACAGCTATCGTCCAAAAATATATTGAAGTAAGGCTGCCAAGAGGACTTGAAAGCGGGGCAGAATTGCAGGAAACCGATTTCAGGAGGTAGACGGGAATTGCATGTAAAGCATAGGAAAAGAGGCAGAACGTCCACAATGATGCACTTGGCCAAAAAGGGCGTATGCGTTTTTTCCTGAATATATTCAGGAAAAAACGCATACGCCCTTTTTGGCCAACCAAGCAAGCTTGCAAAGGAAATCTGCACTACAATGAAGTCTCACTGCCCCCCGGTCAAAAGGGCCATCTGAAAAAAGTGTAAAATCCAGAAAGGCAAGACAGGACATGGAGAATTGGGAGCCTTGTTATGCTGATGGGCGGGATGTAAATTGCCAACAGCCACTCTGGAGAAGTGTATGGTGTTTCCTGAAACATCTAAAAAACAAAGCAACAGAGCCTAGGGCACTTCCACTTATGGTCCTATAGCTTAGGAATATTAAAATCAAAAAGACACAGCCACCCCAAAGTTTGGGCTGGCTCTGTTTACAAGAACCTCGTTTACGGTACAAGATCAATATCACAGAAAGCGAAAAATGGATAAAGAAGTTGTGGTACTTACGTACAATGCAATATCACTCAGCAATGAAATCTATGTCATCAGGCCCATAGCAGCATAATGAGTGGATTAGG
The DNA here is from genome assembly GCF_964270905.1 of Leucopleurus acutus. Classification (NCBI taxonomy): domain Eukaryota; kingdom Metazoa; phylum Chordata; class Mammalia; order Artiodactyla; family Delphinidae; genus Leucopleurus; species Leucopleurus acutus. Next base: position 97,035,921 of record NC_139142.1, on the reverse strand, counting down.
TACGATGATTCTAAGTGAAATAAGTCACACAGAAAAAGAAACATCATAAGGTATCACTACTACACGGAATGTAAACTTGGCTACACAGGAACTGAATTACAAAACAGAACAGGGTCTCAAATGTAGAAAACCAACTTACGCTAGCTTAAGGGGAAAGGTGAGTTGGGGTGCTGCATGAAACCAGAGATTGAAATTAGCACAGATACCGTTCCATAAGCCAAATATGTAATAGACAAGAGCTACTCCTTGCTCAACGAAGTGGACTCAACACCCGATATTAAACGCCTAAGAATATACCTGACTAGAAATAATCTTAAAACCTACGGATTTATATGTCTCCGAAAGACAATCAAGCGTGTGTACAGCGGCATAAACGCAGCAGTGATAGGATTGGTGAGGTTCGGTGAGCAAATGCAGACCCTTTGAAGTCGTATTGCATGGTACCCATTCCATGGGTCTCAACTCTCCAGGTTTAAGGGATTCTTCCTTCAGCTAAAACATGCATGTGGAACCCAGAGTATGATCCACCGTGTGATCGGGAAACGTGTTCAAATGTGTCTCAGTTTTCGTCCCCTGGTACTCGGGTGCAAACTCCAGACGCTTTACTAACACTCTCCCCACTTGGAGAGTCAGTGCCTTTAACCTCCTGTTTGGCCCAGTTTGCAATTTCTGCAGAAAATGTACAGGAACAGGGAGAACCAATGAGAGACTAGCTGGGGGTGTCTGGACGGGCAAATTTAACTCTCATTTCCCACCAGGAAGAGGAATTAACCAAAGGCTCAGCGTGCCGTGCCGGAACCACACTAGGGCCTGAAGCAATCCTGTGGTGTTGCGGCCAGCTCACAAGAAAGCGAGTTGAAGAAAGGAGCTCAGGGACACTGTAATTCACAAACCTGCAGAGTTATAAATGACAGCTATCGTCCAAAAATATATTGAAGTAAGGCTGCCAAGAGGACTTCAAAGCGGGGCAGAATTGCAGGAAACCGATTTCAGGAGGTAGACGGGAATTGCATGTAAAGCATAGGAAAAGAGGCAGAACGTCCACAATGATGCACTTGGCCAGAAAGGGCGTATGCGTTTTTTCCTGAATATATTCAGGAAAAAACGCATACGCCCTTTTTGGCCAACCAAGCAAGCTTGCAAAGGAAATCTGCACTACAATGAAGTCTGACTGCCCCCCAGTCAAAAGAGCCATCTGAAAAAAGTGTAAAATCCAGAAAGGCAGGACAGGCTAAGGAGAACTGGGAGCCTTTTTATGCTGATGGGTGGGATGTAAATTGCCAACAGCCACTCTGCAGAAGTGTATGGTGTTTCCTGAAACATCCAAAAAACAAAGCAAAAGAGCCTAGGGCACTTCCACTTATGGTCCTATAGATTAGGGAAATTAAAATCAAAAAGACACAGCCACCCCGAAGTTTGGGACAGCTCTGTTTAAAAGAACCTCATTTACGGTACAAGTTCAATATCACAGAAAGCGAAAAATGGATAAAGAAGTTTTGGTACTTACATACAATGCAATATCACTCAGCAATGAAATCTATGTCATCAGGCCCATAGCAGCATAATGAGTGGATTCAGGTACGATGATTCTAAGTGAAATAAGTCACACAGAAAAAGAAACATCATAAGATATCACTACTACACGTAATGTAAACTTGGCTACACAGGAACTAAATTACTAAACAGAACAGAGTGTCAAATGTAGAAAACCAATTTATGCTTGCTTAAGGGGAAAGGTGAGTTGGGGTGCTGCATACAACAAGAGATTGAAGTTAGCACAGATACCGTTCCATAAGCCAAATATATAATAGACAAGTGCTACTCCTTGCTCAACGAAGTGGACTCAACACCCCATATTAAACGCCTAACAATATACCTGACTAGTAAGAATCTTAAAACCTATGGATTTATATGTCTCCGAAAGAGAATCAAGCGTGTGTACAGCGGCATAAACGCAGCAGTGATAGGATTGGTGAGGTTCGGTGAGCAAATGCAGACACTTTGAAGTCATATTGCATGGTACCCATTCCATGGGTCTCAACTCTCCAGGTTTAAGGGATTCTTCCTTCAGCTAAAACATGCATGTGGAACCCAGAGTATGATCCACCGTGTGATTGGGAAACGTGTTCAAATGTGTCTCAGTTTTCGTCCCCTGGTACTCGGGTGCAACATCCAAGACGCTTTACTAACACTCTCCCCACTTGGAGAGTCAGTGCCTTTAACCTCCTGTTTGGCCCAGTTTGCAATTTCTGCGGAAAATGTACAGGAATAGGGAGAACCAATGAGAGACTAGCTGGAGGTGTCTGGACGGGCAAATTTAACTCTCATTTCCCACCAGGAAGAGGAATTAACCAAAGGTTCAGCGTGCCATGCTGGAACCACACTAGGGCCTGAAGCAATCCTGCGGTGTTGTGGCCAGCTCACAAGAAAGCGAGTTGAAGAAAGGAGCTCAGGGGCACTGTAATTCACAAACCTGCAGAGTTATAAATGACAGCTATCGTCCAAAAATATATTGAAGGAAGGCTGCCAAGAGGACTTGAAAGCGGGGCAGAATTGCAGGAAACCGATTTCAGGAGGTAGACGGGAATTGCATGTAAAGCATAGGAAAAGAGGCAGAACGTCCACAATGATGCACTTGGCCAAAAAGGGCGTATGCGTTTTTTCCTGAATATATTCAGGAAAAAACGCATACGCCCTTTTTGGCCAACCAAGCAAGCTTGCAAAGGAAATCTGCGCTACAATGAAGTCTCACTGCCCCCCGGTCAAAAGGGCCATCTGAAAAAAGTGTAAAATCCAGAAAGGCAAGACAGGACATGGAGAATTGGGAGCCTTGTTATGCTGATGGGCGGGATGTAAATTGCCAACAGCCACTCTGGAGAAGTGTATGCTGTTTCCTGAAACATCTAAAAAACAAAGCAACAGAGCCTAGGGCACTTCCACTTATGGTCCTATAGCTTAGGGAAATTAAAATCAAAAAGACACAGTCACCCCAAAGTTTGGGACGGCTCTGTTTACAAGAACCTCGTTTACGGTACAAGTTCAATATCACAGAAAGCGAAAAATGGATAAAGAAGTTGTGGTACTTACGTACAATGCAATATCACTCAGCAATGAAATCTATGTCATCAGGCCCGTAGCAGCATAATGAGTGGATTCAGGTACGATGATTGTAAGTGAAATAAGTCACACAGAAAAAGAAACATCATAAGATATCACTACTACACGGAATGTAAACTTGGCTACACAGGAACTGAATTTCAAAACAGAACAGGGTCTCAAATGTAGAAAACCAACTTATGCTTGCTTAAGGGGAAAGGTGAGTTGGGGTGCTGCATGAAACCAGAGATTGAAATTAGCACAGATACCGTTCCATAAGCCAAATATGTAATAGACAAGAGCTACTCCTTGCTCAACGAAGTGGACTCAACACCCCATATTAAACGCTTAAGAATATACCTGACTAGAAATAATCTTAAAAACTACGAATTTATATGTCTCCGAAAGACAATCAAGCGTGTTTACAGCGGCATAAACGCAGCAGTGATAGGATTGGTGAGGTTCGGTGAGCAAATGCAGACCCTTTGAAGTCATATTGCATGGTACCCATTCCATGGGTCTCAACTCTCCAGGTTTAAGGGATTCTTCCTTCAGCTAAAACATGCATGTGGAACCCAGAGTATGATCCACCGTGTGATCGGGAAACGTGTTCAAATGTGTCTCAGTTTCCGTCCCCTGGTACTCGGGTGCAACACTCCAGACGCTTTACTAACACTCTCCCCACTTGGAGAGTCAGTGCCTTTAACCTCCTGTTTGGCCCAGTTTGCAATTTCTGCGGAAAATGTACAGGAATAGGGTGAACCAATGAGAAACTAGCTGGAGGTGTCTGGACAGGCAAATTTAACTCTCATTTCCCACCAGGAAGAGGAATTAACCAAAGGTTCAGCGTGCCGTGCCGGAACCACACTAGGGCCTGAAGCAATCCTGCGGTGTTGTGGCCAGCTCACAAGAAAGCGAGTTGAAGAAAGGAGCTCAGGGGCACTGTAATTCACAAACCTGCAGAGTTATAAATGACAGCTATCGTCCAAAAATATATTGAAGGAAGGCTGCCAAGAGGACTTGAAAGCGGGGCAGAATTGCAGGAAACCGATTTCAGGAGGTAGACGGGAATTGCATGTAAAGCATAGGAAAAGAGGCAGAACGTCCACAATGATGCACTTGGCCAAAAAGGGCGTATGCGTTTTTTCCTGAATATATTCAGGAAAAAACGCATACGCCCTTTTTGGCCAACCAAGCAAGCTTGCAAAGGAAATCTGCGCTACAATGAAGTCTCACTGCCCCCCGGTCAAAAGGGCCATCTGAAAAAAGTGTAAAATCCAGAAAGGCAAGACAGGACATGGAGAATTGGGAGCCTTGTTATGCTGATGGGCGGGATGTAAATTGCCAACAGCCACTCTGGAGAAGTGTATGCTGTTTCCTGAAACATCTAAAAAACAAAGCAACAGAGCCTAGGGCACTTCCACTTATGGTCCTATAGCTTAGGGAAATGAAAATCAAAAAGACACAGCCACCCCAAAGTTTGGGACGGCTCTGTTTACAAGAACCTCTTTTACGGTACAAGTTCAATATCACAGAAAGCGAAAAATGGATAAAGAAGTTGTGGTACTTACGTACAATGCAATATCACTCAGCAATGAAATCTATGTCATCAGGCCCGTAGCAGCATAATGAGTGGATTCAGGTACGATGATTGTAAGTGAAATAAGTCACACAGAAAAAGAAACATCATAAGATATCACTACTACACGGAATGTAAACTTGGCTACACAGAAACTGAATTTCAAAACAGAACAGGGTCTCAAATGTAGAAAACCAACTTATGCTTGCTTAAGGGGAAAGGTGAGTTGGGGTGCTGCATGAAACCAGAGATTGAAATTAGCACAGATACCGTTCCATAAGCCAAATATGTAATAGACAAGAGCTACTCCTTGCTCAACGAAGTGGACTCAACACCCCATATTAAACGCTTAAGAATATACCTGACTAGAAATAATCTTAAAAACTACGAATTTATATGTCTCCGAAAGACAATCAAGCGTGTGTACAGCGGCATAAACGCAGCAGTGATAGGATTGGTGAGGTTCGGTGAGCAAATGCAGACCCTTTGAAGTCATATTGCATGGTACCCATTCCATGGGTCTCAACTCTCCAGGTTTAAGGGATTCTTCCTTCAGCTAAAACATGCATGTGGAACCCAGAGTATGATCCACCGTGTGATCGGGAAACGTGTTCAAATGTGTCTCAGTTTCCGTCCCCTGGTACTCGGGTGCAACACTCCAGACGCTTTACTAACACTCTCCCCACTTGGAGAGTCAGTGCCTTTAACCTCCTGTTTGGCCCAGTTTGCAATTTCTGCGGAAAATGTACAGGAATAGGGAGAACCAATGAGAAACTAGCTGGAGGTGTCTGGACGGGCAAATTTAACTCTCATTTCCCACCAGGAAGAGGAATTAACCAAAGGCTCAGCGTGCCGTGCCGGAACCACACTAGGGCCTGAAGCAATCCTGCGGTGTTGCGGCCAGCTCACAAGAAAGCGAGTTGAAGAAAGGAGCTCAGGGGCACTGTAATTCACAAACCTGCAGAGTTATAAATGACAGCTATCGTCCAAAAATATATTGAAGTAAGGCTGCCAAGAGGACTTGAAAGCGGGGCAGAATTGTAGGAAATCGATTTCAGGAGGTACACTGGAATTGCATGTAAAGCATAGAAAAGAGGCAGAACGTCCACAATGATGCACTTGGCCAAAAAGGGCGTATGCGTTTTTTCCTGAATATATTCAGGAAAAAACGCATACGCCCTTTTTGGCCAACCAAGCAAGCTTGCAAAGGATATCTGAACTACAATGAAGTCTCACTGCCCCCCGGTCAAAAGGGCCATCTGAAAAAAGTGTAAAATCCAGAAAGGCAAGACAGGACATGGAGAATTGGGAGCCTTGTTATGCTGATGGGCGGGATGTAAATTGCCAACAGTCACTCTGGAGAAGTGTATGCTGTTTCCTGAAACATCTAAAAAATAAAGCAACAGAGCCTAGGGCACTTCCACTTATGGTCCTATAGCTTAGGGAAATGAAAATCAAAAAGACACAGCCACCCCAATGTTTGGGACGGCTCTGTTTACAAGAACCTTGTTTACGGTACAAGTTCAATATCACAGAAAGCGAAAAATGGATAAAGAAGTTGTGGTACTTACGTACAATGCAATATCACTCAGCAATGAAATCTATGTCATCAGGCCCGTAGCAGCATAATGAGTGGATTCAGGTACGATGATTGTAAGTGAAATAAGTCACACAGAAAAAGAAACATCATAAGATATCACTACTACACGGAATGTAAACTTGGCTACACAGGAACTGAATTACAAAACAGAACAGGGTCTCAAATGTAGAAAACCAACTTACGCTAGCTTAAGGGGAAAGGTGAGTTGGGGTGCTGCATGAAACCAGAGATTGAAATTAGCACAGATACCATTCCATAAGCCAAATATGTAATAGACAAGAGCTACTCCTTGCTCAACGAAGTGGACTCAACACCCGATATTAAACGCCTAAGAATATACCTGACTAGAAATAATCTAAAAACCTACGGATTTATATGTCTCCGAAAGACAATCAAGCGTGTGTACAGCGGCATAAACGCAGCAGTGATAGGATTGGTGAGGTTCGGTGAGCAAATGCAGACCCTTTGAAGTCATATTGCATGGTACCCATTCCATGGGTCTCAACTCTCCAGGTTTAAGGGATTCTTCCTTCAGCTAAAACATGCATGTGGAACCCAGAGTATGATCCACTGTGTGATCGGGAAACGTGTTCAAATGTGTCTCAGTTTTCGTCCCCTGGTACTCGGGTGCAAACTCCAGACGCTTTACTAACACTCTCCCCACTTGGAGAGTCAGTGCCTTTAACCTCCTGTTTGGCCCAGTTTGCAATTTCTGCGGAAAATGTACAGGAATAGGGAGAACCAATGAGAGACTAGCTGGGGGTGTCTGGACGGGCAAATTTAACTCTCATTTCCCACCAGGAAGAGGAATTAACCAAAGGCTCAGTGTGCCGTGCCGGAACCACACTAGGGCCTGAAGCAATCCTGCGGTGTTGCGGCCAGCTCACAAGAAAGCGAGTTGAAGAAAGGAGCTCAGGGGCACTGTAATTCACAAACCTGCAGAGTTATAAATGACAGCTATCGTCCAAAAATATATTGAAGTAAGGCTGCCAAGAGGACTTGAAAGCGGGGCAGAATTGCAGGAAACCGATTTCAGGAGGTAGACGGGAATTGCATGTAAAGCATAGGAAAAGAGGCAGAACGTCCACAATGATGCACTTGGCCAAAAAGGGCGTATGCGTTTTTTCCTGAATATATTCAGGAAAAAACGCATACGCCCTTTTTGGCCAACCAAGCAAGCTTGCAAAGGAAATCTGCACTACAATGAAGTCTCACTGCCCCCCGGTCAAAAGGGCCATCTGAAAAAAGTGTAAAATCCAGAAAGGCAGGACAGGCCATGGAGAACTGGGAGCTTTGTTATGCTGATGGGTGGGATGTAAATTGCCAACAGCCACTCTGGAGAAGTGTATGGTGTTTCCTGAAACATCTAAAAAACAAAGCAACAGAGCCTAGGGCACTTCCACTTATGGTCCTATAGCTTAGGGAAATTAAAATCAAAAAGACACAGCCACCCCAAAGTTTGGGACGGCTCTGTTTACAAGAACCTCGTTTACGGTACAAGTTCAATATCACAGAAAGCGAAAAATGGATAAAGAAGTTGTGGTACTTACGTACAATGCAATATCACTCAGCAATGAAATCTATGTCATCAGGCCCGTCGCAGCATAATGAGTGGATTCAGGTACGATGATTCTAAGTGAAATAAGTCACACAGAAAAAGAAACATCATAAGATATCACTACTACACGGAATGTAAACTTGGCTACACAGGAACTGAATTACAAAACAGAACAGGGTCTCAAATGTAGAAAACCAACTTATGCTTGCTTAAGGGGAAAGGTGAGTTGGGGTGCTGCATGAAACCAGAGATTGAAATTAGCACAGATACCATTCCATAAGCCAAAAATGTAATAGACAAGAGCTACTCCTTGCTAAACGAAGTGTACTCAACACCCCATATTAAACGCCTAAGAATACACCTGACTAGTAAGAATCTTAAAACCTGTGGATTTATATGTCTCCGAAAGAGAATCAAGCGTGTGTACGGCGGCATAAACGCAGCAGTGATAGGATTGGTGAGGTTCGGTGAGCAAATGCAGACTCTTTGAAGTCATATTGCATGGTACCCATTCCATGGGTCTCAACTCTCCAGGTTTAAGGGATTCTTCCTTCAGCTAAAACATGCATGTGGAACCCAGAGTATGATCCACCGTGTGATCGGGAAACGTTTTCAAATGTGTCTCAGTTTTCGTTCCCTGGTACTCGGGTGCAACATTCCAGACGCTTTACTAACACTCTACCCACTTGGAGAGTCAGTGCCTTTAACCTCCTGTTTGGCCCAGTTTGCAATTTCTGCGTAAGATGAACAGGAATAGGGAGAACCAATGAGAGACTAGCTGGAGCTGTGAGGACGGGCAAATTTAACTCTCATTTCCCACCAGGAAGAGGAATTAACGAAAGGCTCAGCATGCGATGCCGGAACCAAACTAGGGCCTGAAGCAATCCTGCGGTGTTGCGGCCAGCTCACAAGAAAGCGAGTTGAAGAAAGGAGCTCAGGGGCACTGTAATTCACAATCCTGCAGAGTTATAAATGACAGCTATCGTCCAAAAATATATTGAAGGAAGGCTGCCAAGAGGAGTTGAAAGCGGGGCAGAATTGCAGAAAACCGATTTCAGGAGGTAGACTGGAATTGCATGTAAAGCATAGGAAAAGAGGCAGAACGTCCACAATGATGCACTTGGCCAAAAAGGGCGTATGCGTTTTTCCCTGAATATATTCAGGAAAAAACGCATACGCCCTTTTTGGCCAACCAAGCAAGCTTGCAAAGGAAATCTGCACTACAGTGAAGTCTCACTGCCCCCGGTCAAAAGGGCCATCTGAAAAAAGTGTAAAATCCAGAAAGGCAGGACAGACCATAGAGAACCTGGAGCCTTGTTAAGCTGATGGGCGGGATGTAAATTGCCAACAGCCACTCTGAAGAAGTGTATGGTGTTTCCTGAAACATCAAAAAAACAAAGCAAAAGAGCCTAGGGCACTTCCACTTATGGTCCTATAGCTTAGGGAAATTAAAATCAAAAAGACTCAGCCACCCCAAATTTTCGGCCGGCTCTGTTTACAAGAACCTCGTTTACGGTACAAGTTCAATATCACAGAAAGCGAAAAATGGATAAAGAAGTTGTGGTACTTACGTACAATGCAATATCACTCAGCAATGAAATCTATGTCATCAGGCCCGTAGCAGCATAATGAGTGGATTCAGGTACGATGATTCTAAGTGAAATAAGTCACACAGAAAAAGAAACATCATAAGATATCACTACTACACGGAATGTAAACTTGGCTACACAAGAACTGAATTACAAAACAGAACAGGGTGTCAAATGTAGAAAACCAACTTATGCTTGCTTAAGTGGAAAGGTTAGTTGGGGTGCTGCATAATACCAGAGATTGAAATTAGCACAGATACCGTTCCATAAGCCAAATATTTAATAGACAAGAGCTACTCCTTGCTCAACGAAGTGGACTCAACACCCCACATTAAACGCCTAAGAATATACCTGACTAGTAAGAATATTAAAACCTACCGATTTATATGTCTCCGAAAGAGAATCAAGCGTGTGTACAGCGGCATAAACGCAGCAGTGATAGGATTGGTGAAGTTTGGTGTGCAAATGCAGACCCTTTGAAGTCATATTGCATGGTACCCATTCCATGGGTCTCAACTCTCCAGGTTTAAGGGATTCTTCCTTCAGCTAAAACATGCATGTGGAACCCAGAGTATGATCCACCATGTGATCGGGAAACGTGTTCAAATGTGTCTCAGTTTTCATCCCCTGGTACTCGGGTGCAACATTCCAGACGCTTTACTAACACTCTGCCCACTTGGAGAGTCAGTGCCTTTAACCTCCTGTTTGGCCCAGTGTGCAATCTCTGTGGAAAATGAACAGGAATAGGGAGAACCAATGAGAGACTAGGTGGAGGTGTCTGGACGGGCAAATTTAACTCTCATTTCCCACCAGGAAGAGGAATTAACCAAAGGATCAGCATGCCATGCTGGAACTAGATTAGGGCCTGAGGAGATCCTGCGGTGTTGCGGCCAGCTCACAAGAAAGCGAGTTGAAGAAAGGAGCTCAGGGGCACTGTAATTCAGAAACCTGCGGAGTTATAAATGACAGCTATCATCCAAAATTATACTGAAGTAAGGCTGCGATGAGGACTTGAATGCCGGGCAGAATTGCTGGAAACTGATTTCAGAACGTACACGGGAGTAGTTCTTAAAGCATAGGAAAAGAGACAGAACTTGGAAAATAATGCACTTGGCAAAAAAGGGCATATGTGTTTTATCCAGAGCTCTCATAACTGAGGGGAGGAGATTCCCAGCAGGCTCCAACTGCCACCTGAGGGCTCACATTGCCAAGGCAACGTGAGCATGCCAGGCAGGAGTTACCTCACAGCAGAGGTCCCACCTCACAGAAGGGTGAGAAACCCAGCCAACATCAGACTCTCACCAGAGGGCCCACATCACCAAGGGGATGGGAACCAGGCAGGAGTGTCTTCACATCAGTGGGGCCACATCATCGAAAGCTGAGGTACTCAGCACATGTGTCCTCAAACCAGAGGACCCACATCACCAAGGACCTCGGAGTGAGGCAGGCAGGAGTAACCTCACAACACTGGGCACATAGAATAAAAAAGTGAGGAATCCAGCAGTTGGAACCTCCCAGCAGGCGGCCCAGAGCACCGAGGCTATGGGATCCAGGCCACAGTGAACTCACAGAAGAGGGCCCATGTCATGAAACTGAGCAAACCAGCCATTGGGACCTCAGAGCAGGAGGCCCACATCCCCATGGGGATGGAATTCTGGTAGGAGTGTCCTCGCACCACTGAGAACGTATCAGAAAATTTTGGGCGACCAGCAGTTAGGGCCTGACGCCAGAGGACCCTCATCACCAAGGGAAGGAGGCTCCCAGCAGGCTCCAACTGCCACCAGAGGGCTGACGTCGCCAAGGCGATGTGTGCCAACCAGGCACGAATGACCTCACAGCAGAGGGCCCACCTCAGAGAAGTGTGACGAACCCAGTCAGGATCAGACTCGCACCAGAGGGCCCACATCACCAAATGGATTGGAACCAGGCAGGAGTGTCCTCACATGAGTAGGGCCACATCATCTAAAGGTGAGGAACCCAGAACATGTGGCTTCAAACCATAGGACACCCATCACCAAGGGGCTGGGAGTGAGGCAGGCAGGAGGAGCCTCATAACAGAGGGCCCAAAAATAAGAAAGGTGAGGAATCCAGCAGTTGGAACCTCCCAGCAGGCGGCCCAGAGCACAGAGGCTAGAGGAACCAGGCCAGAGTGAACTAACACCAGACAGCCCACATCATGAAACTGTGAGCAACCCAGACATTGGGACCTCAGAGCAGAAGGCCCACATCCCCATGGTGATGGGAACATGACAGGAGTGTCCTGGCATCACTGGGCTCACATCAGAAAACGTGGGGTGCTCAGAAGTTAGGGCCTGACGCTAGAGGGCACTCATCACCGAGAGGAGGAGGCTCCCAGCAGGCTCCAGCTGCCACCAGAGGGCCAACGTCGCCAAGGCGATGTGTGCCAGTCTGGCAGGAGTGACCTCACAGCAGAGGGCCCACCTCACAGAAGGGTGAGGAACACAGCCAGGATCAGACTCTCACCAGAGGGCCCACATCACCAAGGGGATGGGAACCAGGCAGGAGTGTCCCCACACCAGTGGGACAACATCATCGAAAGGTGAGGATCCCAGCACATGTGTCCTCAAACCAGAGGAACCACATCACCAAGGGGTTCGGAATGAGGCTGGCAGGACTGGCCTCACAACACAGGGTCCATAGAATATAAAAGTTGAGGAATCCAGCAGTTGGAACCTCCCAGCAAGTGGCCCAGAGCACCGAGGCTATGGGATCCAGGCCGCAGTGAACTCACAGCAGAGGGCCCACATCATGAACCTGTGAGCAGCCCAGCTGTTGGGACCTCAGAACAGAAGGCCCACATCCCCATTGGGATGGGAACCTGGCAGGAGTGGCTTTGCACCACTTAGCACATATCAGAAAATGTTAGGAGCCCAGCAGTTAGGGCCTGACGCCAGGGGGCCCTCATAACTGAGGGGAGGAGACTCCCAGCAGGTTCCAACTGCCAACAGAGGGCCCACATCTACAAGGTGGCATGCGCCAGCCAGGCAGTAGTGACCTCACAGCAGAGGGCCTATCTCACAGAAGGGTGAGGAACCGAGGCAGGATGAGACTCTCACCAGAGGGCCCACAACACCAAGGGGATGGGAACCAGTCAGGACTGTCCTCCCACCAGTGGGGCCACATCATCGAAAGGTGAGGAACCCAGCACATGTGGCCTCATATCAGAGGACATACATCACAAAGGGGATGGGAGTGAGGCAGGTAGGAGTAGCCTAAAAACAGAGGGCCCAAAGAATAAAAAAAGTGAGGAATCCAGCATTTGGAACCTCCCAGCAGGCGGCCGAGAGCACAGAAGCTATGGGATGCAGGCAGGAGTTAACTAACACCAGAGAGCCCACATCATGAAACTGTGAGCAACCCAGGCATTGGGACCTCAGAGCAGAAAGCCCACATCCCCATGGGGATGGGAACCTGACAGGAGTGTCCTGGCATCACTGGGCTCACATCAGAAAACGTGGGGAGCCCAGCAGTTAGAGCCTGATGCTAGAGGGCCATCATCACCGAGGGCAGGAGGCTCCCAGCAGGTTCCATGTGCCAACAGAGGGCCCACGTCGCCAAGGTGATGTGTGCCAGACAGGCATGATTGACCTCACAGCAGAGGGCCCACCTCACAGAAGGGTGAGGAACCCAGCCAGGATCAGACTCTCACCTGAGGGCCCACATCAGCAAGGGGATGGGAACCAGTCAGGACTGTCTTCCCTCCAGTGGGGTCACATCATCGAAAGGTGCGGAACCCAGCACATGTGGCCTCAAATCAGAGGACACATATCACAAAGGGAATGGGAGTGAGGCAGGCAGGAGTAGCCTAAAATCAGAGGGCCCAAAGAATAAGAAAGGTGAGGAATCCAGCAGTTGGAACCTCCCAGCAGGCGGCCGAGAGCACAGAAGCTATGGGATGCAGGCAGGAGTGAACTAATACCAGAGAGCCCACATCATGAAACTGTGAGCAACCCAGGCTTTGGGACCTCAGAGCAGAAGGCCCACATCCCAATGGGGATGTGAACCTGGCTGGAGTGTCCTCGCACCACTGGGCGCACATCACAAAATGTGGGGAGCCCAGCAGTTAAGGCCTGATGCCAGAGGGCCCTCATCACCGAGGAGAGGAGGCTCCCAGCAGGCTCCAAGTGCCACCAGAGGGCTCATGTCCACAAGGCGAGGTGAGCAAGCCAGGCAGGAGTGACCTCACATCAGACGGCCCACCTCACAGAAGGGTGAGGAACCCAGCCAGGATCAGACTCTCAACAGAGGGCCCACATCACCAAGGGGATGTGAACCAGGCAGGAGTCTCCTAAGACCATTGGTCCCACATCATCGAAAGGTGAGGAACCCAGCACATGTGGCCTCAAACCAGACGACACACATCACGAAGGGGATGGGAGTGAGGCAGGCAGGAGGATCCTCACAACAGAGGGCCCAAAAAATTAAAAAAGTGAGGAATCCAGCAGTTGGAACCTCCCAGCAGGCGGCCAAGAGCACAGAGGCTATGGGATCCAGGCTTCTGTGAACACCAGAGAGCCCACATCATGAAAATGTGAACAACCCAGCCGTTGGGACCTCAGAGCAGAAGGCCCACAACCCCATGGAGATGGGATCCTAAGAGGAGTGCCAAAGCATCACCGGGCTCCCTAAGAAAAGTTGGTGAGTCCAGCAGTTAGGGCCTGACGCAAGAGGGTCCTCATCACCGGGGGGAGGAGATTCCCAGCACGCTCCAACTGCCACCACACGGCTGACTTCACCAAGGCAATGTGTGCCAGCCATGCAGGAGTGACCTATCAGCAGAGGGTCTCCCTCACAGGTGGGTGAGGAACAAAGCCAGGAACAGACTCTCACCAGGGGGTCCACATAACCACGTGGATGAGAACCAAGCAGGAGTGTCCTCACACTAGTGGGGCCACATCATCGAAAGGTGAGGAACCCAGCAAAGGTGGCCACAAACCAGAGGACCCACATCACCAAGGGGTTGAGAGTGAGGTAGGTGTCTGGACGGGTATATTTAACACTCATTTCCCACCAGGAAGAGAAATTAACCAAAGGCTCAGCGTGCCCTGCCAGAAGCAGATTAGGGCCTGAAGCAGTCTTGCGGGTTTGCGGCCAGCTCACAAGAAAGCGAGTTGAAGAAAGGAGCTCAGGGGCCCTGTAATTCACAAACCTGGAGAGTTATAAATAACAGATAACGTCCAAAAATATATTGAAGTAAGGCTGCGAAGAGGACTTGAAAGCGGGGCAGAATTTCAGGAAACCGATTTCAGGAGGTAGACTGGAATTGCATTTAAAGCATAGGAAAAGAGGCAGAACATCGACAATGATGCACTTGGCAACAAAGGGCGTATGAGTTTGTTCCTGAATATATTCAGGAAAAAACACATATGCCCTTTTTGGCAAACCAAGCAAGCTTGCAATGGAAATCCGAACTACTATGAAGTGTCACTTCCCCCCGGTCTAAAGGGCCATCTGAGAAAAGTGTAAAATCCAGAAAGGCAAGACAGGCCATGGGGAAAAAGGAGCCTTGTTATGCTGATGGGCGGGATGTAAATTGCCAACAGCCACTCTGGAGAAGTGTATGGTGTTTCCTGATACATCTGAAAAACAAAGCAACAGAGTCTAGGGCATTTCCACTTATGGTCCTATAGCTTAGGGAAATTAAAATCAAAAAGACACAGCCACCCCAAAATTTGGGACGGCTCTGTTTACAGGAACCTCTTCTACAGTACGAGTTAAATATCCCAGAGAACAAATAATTGATAAAGAAGTTGCGGTACTTACGTACAACAGAATACCACTCAGCAATGAAATCTGTGTCACCAGGCCTGTACCAGCATAATGAGTGGATTGAGGCATGATGATTCTAAGTGAAATAAGTCACACAGAAAAAGAAACATCATAAGGTATCACTAATGCACGGAATGTAAACTTGGCTACACATGAACTGAATTACAAAACAGAACAGGGTCTCAAGATTAGAAAACCAACTTATGCTTGCTTAAAGGGAAAGGTGAGTTAAGGGGGTGCTGCATAAAACCAGAGATTGAAATTAGCACAGATACCGTTCCATAAGCCAAATATGTAATAGACAAGACCTACCCCCTGCTCAACGAAATGGACTCAACAATGAGGTATCACCTCACACCTGTTAGAATGGGCATCATCTGGAAATCTACAAACAACAAATGCTGGAAAGGGTGTGGAGAAAAGGAACCCTCTTCCACTATTGTTGGGAATATAAGTTGATACAGTCACTATGGAGAACAATATGGAGTTTCTTAAGAAACTAATAATAGAATTACCATATGATACAGCGATCCCAGGACTGGACATATACCCAGACAAAACCATAAATCAAAAAGAGACATTCACCGCAATGTTCATTGCATCACTATTTACAATATCGAGGTAATGGAAGCAACCTAAATGCCCACAGACAGACGAATGCATAAAGATGTGGTACATATATAAAATGGAATATTACTAAGCCATGAAAGGAATGAAATTGGGTCATTTGTAGAGACGTCGATGGATCTAGAGACTGTCATACAGAGTGAAGTAAGTCAGAAAGAGAAAAACAAATCTTGTATATTCATGCATATATGTGGAACCTAGAAAAACTGTACAGATTAACCGTTTTGCAAGGCATAAATAGAGCAACAGATGTAGACAACAATCGTATGGACAACAAGGGGGGAAAGCTCTTGGAGGGGTGGTGGTGGGAGGAGTTGAGAGATTGGGATTGGCATGTAAACATTTATATGTATAAAATAGATAACCAATGAGAACCTGCTGTATAAAAATATAAAATAAAATTCAAAATTAAAAAGAAATAAAATTTAAAAAATAAAACAGAAAAAACAATTATTCCCTTCACATACATTTATATGAATAAATTATTTCCATGCTTATATCTGTAAATACAAAAAAGAGGAATAAAATCTACCTTGAACCAAAAACAAAAAAGAGAAAAAAAAAACAGAACCCACCAGTTACTCAGAGGAAAACCGTATCAGGGCACTTGCTCCAGTTGTAAACAATTCTGAAGTTGGTCAGTGGTGGGGAATCGTCTCCCATTCAGCCAGCGGCCCCCACACAACAAGCGTCCTCATTGCAAAGCTGGGGCACCGTGCCGAGGCATCTGTGAGTAAACGTGAGCTGAGCCCCAGGCCAGTTGCTGCTGAACTGTTCCCGCCCTTCCCAGGTAAAACACCTGAATATATACAAGGACTTGAAAGCCTAGAGGAAGGGCCATGGAGCCACACGAGTGACAGCATGCCAGCTGACTTGGTGCCTGCAGGCCAGCCAGGATGGTCCTGGCCCTGGGTGCTCTTCTGGAAGATTTCCATTTCCCTGCCTGAGATACCCGTCCTGTCCCTGCCCCCACTGCTTTTTTCCTTCCTCACCTCTGCCCAGGGAGAAATTCCAGCAGCAGGTATGGGTGACACATCCTCTTCTTTAGCAGGTGGCAGCCTGGCAACTGCTGCAGAAAGTCCAGCAGAGCCCCACTCACACTGGGCCACCCACAAAGCCGTGGCCTCTCACTCCCTCCCACCAGCCCAGCCCCGAGACTGCTGACAGGGCAGAGAAAATGGCGTCAGGCACAGCTGCAGGGGCTTTTGCTGCCTGGAGTGGTATTTATATTGATCTCAACCCAGGCACACCTGGGGAGGGCTGGCCGGCATGGTAAGGCTGCCCAGGTAGCCAATCATCACCCCTCAGGGGCTCACAGTTGCAGAAAATGGAACTTGCTGAACCAGCCAGGTCCAAGGAACAGGTGTGGGCTCCTGAGAGTCAGGATAGACAAGGGGCTGCAGCTTTGGCTTGTTTTCTAATCATTTTATCTGGCCCATGAGTGGGAGACAACTTCAAGAAAACCCTCTCCTAATGAGAGGAACCCAGGAGTCAGGGAGAGGAGGGGTGGGTGGTGGTTGGAGACAGAGGCCTGGTGCCCTGGGTGCAGTGGAAGTCTCTGGAAGACCAGGTGGAGGGAGGCCACACAGAGTGATGCCCAGGGTCACAGACCTGTCGGAGCTGCTGTTTGTTAGTTCAAGTCCTGCTCTGAGGTGCTCTGTGTCAGCTCTGAGCAACAGGTGAGCTGGGGGTGCTCTTCAATGAGGGCTATGTGCACGGTTCCTGTGTGCCCAGCCCTGCCACGGTACCTGCAAGGGTAGCTCTGTATCCTGGGAGGGGCCTGACCATGAGAGCCCCGTGGGCTGGGTTGGGGGTGGGGTACCTGCCCAGGAGAGCTCCATATCCTGGGATTGGCCTGACCACGAGAGCCCCATGGGCTGCTGGGGACCTGGTAAAGGATGTCAGGACAGTCAGTGAAGCCACCGAGGATATACCTCCAGTTGCTCCTGATTCCTACACCCTGCTGGTCATTCTACCAACCACCAGGACATGGTATTCTGTATTAGTCTTCAATGATGCCTTCTTTTGTATTCCATTAGTCCCAGAGTCACAAGAAATTTTGGCTTGTGAGTGGCAGGACTCAACATACAACTAAAACAATACTTCCGGGCCGTCTTGCCCCAAGGGTTCAAAAATTCCCACACCATCTTTGGGGAAAGCTTAGCTAAAGACCGAAAAGTTCTACCTCTGGAAAAGGAAACCCTCCTTCAATATGCAGACGACATTCTGATCGCCAGCCCTACTAAGGAGGCCTCTGAACTACCAAGCCAATAAAGGATAGAAGTTGTCCAAGAAAAAGTTCAAATATCACAGACTGCAGTGACCTGCCTGGGCTTCATTCTCACACAAGGTCAGAGAAGCCCATCCCAGGAAAGGGAAGAAACCATTTGCAGCCTTACCCCTTTCTAAAACTAGAAGACAGCTTAGGGGTTCCTGGGGAGGCCAGGGTTTGCTGCTTCTGGATCCCTAACTACAGTCTACTAGCTGGGCCTCTATATGAAACACTGAAAGGAAAAGATGATGATCCTTTTGAACAGAATCCAGAAGTGGCCTTTCAAGAATGGAAAGAGCAGTCAATTCAGACCCTTGCCCTGGAACTCCCTAATTGAGCTAAACCCTTTGACCTTTCCATTCCCGGTGAAAGGTGAATCGCCATTGGAGAATTAGTGCAAAAACTGGGACCACTTGAAATGGAACAACGCAAGAATGCCATCCAGGTAGGATAAACTACAGTCACCAAGGGGCTTGGCCCACTGCCACATCTGGCCAAGATACTGGCGGTATCTAAAAACCTGGAAATCAGCAGCCCAAAAGGCCACCTCCCTCCTAAGGGAAAAGGACCCCACGTGGTGATCCTAATCACCAACCATGCCCTGAAGTTGCAGGGTTCGCTCCGTGGGCACACCGACCTCGAGTGAGGAGGCCCTCCAACTCCAACATCCAGAGAGATAACCGGGGGCAACAGGGCACCATGACGACTCGTGTGAACATCACTTGACCTGGAGTTTCTCTCATAAAACAACAATAGTGTGTCCCGAAGGAGTAGACTACTGCTTGCAGGACTTCCTGCACCCGGAGGGGAGCTAATAATCTTGGCGGGGGAACCGTATATCACACTGTCACCATAGAAAAGCCTACAGACACCGTGATGATGGTGGCCAATAAGACCGGCTGGACTCCTGTTTACTTCAAAAGGCTGTTGACTCAGTGGCCATCATGGTCCTTGATCACCACTGACCCTGGACTGTCTGGGAGTTGAGCGGGCAGGGCTCTGACACCTGGTGCTGTTTTTACGTTAATTCAGGGGCCTAATTGAAGAAAGAGCAGACTACTGGTCAGAGCATCTAGGCTGGCAGAAACGGTCAGCCTAAGGTGGCCGAACAAATGTGGGGCGGGGTGAAACCGGCCCCCACAGCGTCTCTGCACATCTCTTTCCTGGACCCTTAAAGGTCATTAGAATCTATAACACTTCCAATGCTGGTGCTCAGGCGGACGAGCAGGGAGGCAGGGGTCCTGGGGCCAATCAACGTCACCTGGAGGCTGCTGGGGAGAAGTTCTGACCCTCGTCCCCTGGTATGAGGGCTCCCAACTCAGCACTCAGCAGTTACAGAAGAAGGGTCTGCACCCTCAGCACTCCAAGAATGAGGAACGGGACAAAAGGCAGAGGAGGGGTTTGTCCCCAGCAAAGCCCATTAAAAATCCCTGGGAGATAAAAATAGAATGTGGGCAATAAAGTCAAGTCTGACCTTTTTTATCCTTTGTGCTTTGTCTAATTTCACGTGCTCCTAGGGTCCCGCATGCAGAGGTTCCACACCCGGCACTTCAGACCAGATTTCCTGGTGCAGAATGGCTGGGTCGACACCTCAGCTCCTGGGGCCCAGTGCAGACTCCGAGATATAGAGCCTGAGCTGCAGCCAACCCGGCCCTTGAGAGCTCCGCCCCCTCCCTCTCACTGACTCTGACAGGATCTCTACACAGCAGCCCAGCCCACAGCCCACGGGGTAGTGCATGCTCTCACCTCTCCATTCTCTGATGAAAATATAAAGTTTCCTTTGCTTGGGAACCAAACTCAGTCTCGATCTGTTGGCCCCAATGACACTGGGCAGGGGGACCCTTGTTGGGGTCCACTCTGGAGGATCAGTAACAGAAATTGAGACTATTGTAACTTCAATGAACAGATGTGTGAGCCAAACTGTAGTTAACATAGAACAGTTTATAAGGCTCGGGTAAAATAAGATGTTTCTAACACTTCCATTTGATATTTCCATCACTTTATTATAAGCAAGTTCAGTGAAAAGGTTTGTCTTATTTGTCAGGTCAATATTAGAGAAATGAAGTGATTTCTTTCCAAGGATGTACATCTAATAATCTTGGTTAAAGCTTCAATCTTGTTTTAAATGCTTTTCCATTGAAAATGATACCTCTCTTTCAGCTCCCCCATTTCTGAGAAGTATAAAATCTTATAATTTATTATTACCAAAGGGGAAAGGTGGGAGGAGGGATAAATTAACAGTTTGGAATTAACACATACACACTGCTATGTATAAAATAGATCATCAACAAGGAACTACTGTATAGCACAGGGAACTACACTCAATATTGTGCAATAACCTATAAGGGGAAATAATCGGAAAAAGAACAGATATTTTTATTGACATCATCTATCAATGACAGTTAAAGTGTAACCTAAGGGAAGCCGGTGGTGAGTGCTTCTGACCCTGAAGACTTCAGTCATCTAAAGTTTGGACTCTGCCTACTTCCCAAGGCCCTTAATGAACATATGTGTAGCCGTAGCTTAAAAAACTCCCCAGTTTGGGTTTCGGGGAGACGCTGATTTTGAAAAAGCCCTGGTGTTCTCCTTACATGAATGGGACTCTTCCTACTGCTAAAACATGTCTGTCACACCCAGAGGATGGTATACCGTCTGATCGGGAAGAGTTTGGAAAAGGCATCTCATCTCCTCATCTCCTGGTGCTCGGGTTCACCCCTCCAGCGTCTTTACTAACAGTCTCCCCACTTGGAGATGTCAACACTGTCAACATCCTGTTGCGTACAGTTTGGAATTTGTCCAGAGGATGAAGCGGAAGGATGAGGAACAATGAGAGACAAGTCCTAGGTGTTCAGACAGGCACATGTCACTCTAATTTCCAATCAGGAAGATGAATTGACCAAAGGCTAGGGTTGCCCATGGAAACAGTATAGGGCTTGAGGAAATCCCACTGCTTTGTGGCCAGTTCCCATAAACACAAGTTGAACAATGGAACTCAGGGGCAGTAAAATTCACGAAACTGCAGAGTTGAAAATATCTATCACTGAAAAATGTCTTGAGGAAAGTCAAAGAAAAGGATTGGCAAGCAAGGGAGAATGGCAGGAAAGGGATTTGAGGAGGTAGAAAGGATTCGCCATTAAGCACAAGAAAAGGGGCTGAACATTTCCGACATTGCAGTTGGCCAAAAAGGCTGTATGCGTTTTTTTCTGTATATATTCAAGAAAAGGGCATACACTTTTTTAGCCAACCAAACAGGTGGGCACTGGAAATCAATACTACAAAAGATATCACTTCGCATCAGTCAGAAGAGCCATCCTCATAAAGTGTAAACGCCAGAAATGCAGGACAGGGCAAGGAGAAGAGGGAGCCCTGTGAGGCTTATAGTGGAAATGTATATTGCCAACGGCCATTCTGGAGAAGTGTATTGTGTTTACTAAAGCATCTAAAAAATGAGCTACAGAGCATAGGGCACTTGCACTCATGGGCGTATATCTTGGGAAAAACAAAAATCGAGAGGACACAGGCACCCCAATGTTTACTGCCTCTCTGTTTAAAAGATCCTCGACTAGGATATAACTTAAATGTCTCTGGAGGGAAAAAATGGATAGAGATGTGGTACTTATGTAGAGTGGAATATTACTCAGCCTGGAAATCAATGAAATATGGCCAGTTGTAACAACTCCGGAGGAGTTACGTATGATCATTCTAAGTGACATAATTCAAAAAGAAAAAGACACATATCATAAGATATCACTTAAAGGTGGAATCCAAAATGGCTACACATGAAATAAATTACAAAACAAAAACATAGTCAAATATGTAGAAAACACGCGTAAGGCTGCTAAACGGGAAAGGTGGGGAGGGGTGAGGCATCATCCAGGAGGTTGAAATTAGCAAAGATACCATTCCAAATACCAAACTGATAATCAACAAGGCCTACACGGTAGCTAAAAGAACTGCACTCAGCACACTCAAGTCACCGGAAAAGAATATCTATGACTGGTAAGAATCTGAAAAAGAATTTATTGATGTCTCTCTGTACGTGAATCAAGTGGATGTACAGCAGCAAGAAACAGAGCTTTGAAAATCAGCTGTAACCAATATAGTAATAAATTGAAAAAAATAAACGACAGAGAGACAGAGAAAACCTCTTACAACTTTTCCTCAGGGACGGTGATGCAACATGGATTGAACACATCTAGACCCACAGCAGGATGAGACATAAGGCTGGAAACTGTTCGCGCTAAGAGAAATGTGAGGTTGGGTGAGGAAATGCACACCCTTTAAAGTAATACTACCTGGTACCCATTCAATGGGTCCCAAATCTGCAGGTTCAAGGAATCTTCCTACAGCTAAAACATGCATGGAAAACCCAGAGGACTGTACACCATGTGATCGGGAGATGTGTCTAAAATGCACCTCATTTATCCTCTCCTGGTGCTCCTGTTCATCATTCCAGCCACGTTACTTAGAATCTCCCCACTTAGAGAATCAGCACATTTAAACTTCTGTTTCACACATTTTGCAAATTGTGAGGAGGATGAACGGGAAGAGGGGGAAACAATGAGAGAATAGTTGTAGGGGTTTGGACGGGCACATGTCACTCTAATTTCCCATTAAGAATAAGAATTAAAAAAAGGCTCAGCCCGCCTCGCCAGAGCCAAAATAGGGCCTGAAGCAATCCTGCGGTTTTGAGGCCAGCTCACAAAAGAGCAACTTAAAAAATGGAGCTCAGGGTCACTGCAATTCACAAACCTGCAGAGTTATAAATGAAAACTAACGTCCAAAAATATGTTGAGGTAAGGCAAAGAAGAGGATCTGAATGCAAGACAGAATTGCAAGAAACAGATTTCAAGAGATAGATTGGACTCGCCTTTAAAGCACATGAAAAGCGGCAGAATTTCGACAATGATGCAGTTGGCCCAAAAGGGAGTATGCGTTAGTTCCTGAATATATCCAGGAAAAAACGCATATGCACTTTATGGGCAACCAAGCAAGCAAGCAATGCAAATGTGCACAACAAAGAAGTCTCATTTCCCACCGGTCAAAAGGGCCATCCGAAAAAATTGTAAACACCAGAAATGCAGGACAGGCCATGGAGAACAGGGAGCCTTTATACGCTGATGGACAGTGTGTGAACTGCCGAGAGCCACTCTGGAGAAGTGTATGGTGGTTCCTAAATCATCTAAAAAACAGAGCGACAGAGCATAGGGCACTTCCAATCACGGGAGTATATCTAGGGAAGTCTAAAAATCAACAAGACACAAGCACACCACAGTTTAGGGCTACTCTGTTTACAAGAACCTCAACTTCAGTACACCTTAAATATCCCAGGAAAGAGAACAATAGATAAAGAAAATGTGGTACTTATGTACAATGGAATATCTCTTCACCATGAAATCAATGTAATAAGGCTAGTAGAAGGATAAAGAGTGGATTGAGGTCCGATAATACTACTTGAAATAAGTCAAACAGAAAAAGAAACATATCATAAGATATCACTTATAGAGGGAGGATAAATATGGCTGCACAAAAAATGAATTACAAAACAGAACAGTGTCTCACATTTAGAAAACACACTTATGTCAGCTTAAGGGGAAAGGAGAGGTGGGGTGATGCATAAAACCAGAGTTTGAAATTAGCACAGATGCCGTTCAATAAACCAAATAGGTATCAGACAAGATCTACACCTCGCTCAATGAACTGGCCTCAACACACCCTATACACCGCAGAGAAATATATCTGAGTAATAAGAATCTTAAAACCCATGTATTGATATATCTCCATAAGGGAATCAAGTGTGCGCAGAGCGGCACAAACACAGCAGTGAAAATGAGCTAAACCCCATTATAGAAATAAATTTTAAAACCAAAACGCAGAAACAATGAAAGAGAGAAAAATTCTTACAAAATTCGCTCAGGGGCTGTGATGCAACCTGGAATGACCACATATAAACCCACAGCTGGATAAGACATAAGGCTGGACACTTGGGGCTGAAAGGATTGGAGAGCTTTGGTGAGCAACTGCCGAAAGTTTAATGCAATACTTCATGCTACTTATTCCAAGGGTCCCAACACTCCAAGTTGAAGGGAATCTTCCTACAGCTAAACCATGCATGGGAAATCCAGCGGATGGTATACCATATGATCGGGAAAGGTTTCTAAAATGCACCTCATTTTCCTCTCCTGGGGCTCCGGATCAACATTCCAGCCACTTTACTAACAACATCTCCACATGGAGAGTCAATGCCTTTAAGTTCCGGTATCGCACAGTCTGCAGTTAGTGCGGAGGATGAATGGGAATAGGGGGAACCAGTGAGAAAATAGCTGTAGCGGTTTCAATGGGCACATGTCACTCTAATTTCACATCAGGAAGAAGAATTAACCAAAGGCAGAGCAAGGCGCCCCAGAAGAAGAATAGGGCCTGAAGAAATCCTGTGGATATGAGGCAAGATCACAAAAATAAGAGCTGAAAAATGAAGCTAAGGGCCACTGCAATTCAAAAACCTGCAGAGTTATAAAGGCCAACTATTCTCCAAAAGTATATTGAGGTAAGGCTATGAAGAGGCACTGAGAGCAAGGCAGAACTGCAGGAAACCGATTTCAGGAGGTAGACAGGAATTGTACTGAAAACATATGAAAACACTCAGAACGTCGACAATGATGCACTTGGCCAAAAAGGGCGTATGCGTTTTTTCCTGAATATATTCAGGAAGAAACGCATACGGCCTTTTTGGCCAACCAAGCAAGCTCTCAAAGGAAATCTGCACTACAATGAAGTCTCACTTCACCCCGGTCAAAGGGTCATCTGAAAAAAGTGTAAAATCCAGAAAGGCAGGACAGGCCATGGAGAACTGGGAGCCTTGTTATGCTGATGGGCGGGATGTAAATTGCCAGCAGCCACTCTGGAGAAGTGTATGGTGTTTCCTGAAACATCTAAAAAACAAAGCAACAGAGCCTAGGGCACTTCCACTTATGGTCCTATAGCTTATGGAAATTAAAATCAAAAAGACACAGCCACCCCAAAGTTTGGGACGGCTCTGTTTACAAGAACCTCGTTTACGGTACAAGTTCAATATCAGAGAAAGCGAAAAATGGATAAAGAAGTTGTGGTACTTACGTACAATGCAATATCACTCAGCAATGAGATCTATGTCATCAGGCCCGTAGCAGCATAATGAGTGGATTCAGATACGATGATTCTAAGTGAAATAAGTCACACAGAAAAAGAAACACCATAAGATATCACTACTACACGGAAGGTAAACTTGGCTACACAGGAACTGAATTACAAAACAGAACAGGGTCTCAAATGTAGAAAACCAACTTATGCTTGCTTAAGAGGAAAGGTGAGTTGGGGTGCTGCATGAAACCAGAGATTGAAATTAGCACAGATACCGTTCCATAAGCCAAATATGTAATACACAAGAGCTACTCCTTGCTCAACGAAGTGGACTCAACACCCCATATTAAACGCCTAAGAATATAACTGACTAGTAAGAATCTTAAAACCTATGGATTTATATGTCTCCGAAAGAGAATCAAGCGTGTGTACAGCGGCATAAACGCAGCAGTGATAGGATTGGTGAGGTTCGGTGAGCAAATGCAGACCCTTTGAAGTCATACTGCATGGTACCCATTCCATGGGTATCAACTCTCCAGGTTTAAGGGATTCTTCCTTCAGCTAAAACATGCATGTGGAACACAGATTATGATCCACCGTGTGATTGGGAAACGTGTTCAAATGTGTCTCAGTTTTCGTCCCCTGATACTCGGGTGCAACACTCCAGACGCTTTACTAACACTCTCCCCACTTGGAGAGTCAGTGCCTTTAAACTCCTGTATGGCCCAGTTTGCAATTTCTGCGGAAAATGTACAGGAATAGGGAGAACCAATGATAAACTAGCTGGAGGTGTCTGGACGGGCAAATTTAACTCTCATTTCCCACCAGAAAGAGGAATTAACCAAAGGCTCAGCATGCCGTGCCGGAACCACACTAGGGCCTGAAGCAATCCTGCGGTGTTGCGGCCAGCTCACAAGAAAGCGAGTTGAAGAAAGGAGCTCAGGGGCACTGTAATTCACAAACCTGCAGAGTTATAAATGACAGCTATCGTCCAAAAATATATTGAAGTAAGGCTGCCAAGAGGACTTGAAAGTGGGGCAGAATTGCAGGAAACCGATTTCAGGAGGTAGACGGGAATTGCATGTAAAGCATAGGAAAAGAGGCAGAACGTCCACAATGATGAACTTGGCCAAAAAGGGCGTATGCGTTTTTTCCTGAATATATTCAGGAAAAAACGCATACGCCCTTTTTGGCCAACCAAGCAAGCTTGCAAAGGAAATCTGCACTACAATGAAGTCTCGCTGCCCCCCGGTCAAAAGGGCCATATGAAAAAAGTGTAAAATCCAGAAAGGCAGGAGAGGCCATGAAGAACTGGGAGCCTTCTTATGCTAATGGGCGGGATGTAAATTGCCAACAGCCACTCTGGAGAAGTGTATGGTGTTTCCTGTAACATCTAAAAAACTAAGCAACAGAGCCTAGGGCACTTCCACTTATGGTCCTATAGCTTAGGGCAATTAAAATGAAAGAGACACAGCCACCCCAAAGTTTGGGACGGCTCTGTTTACAAGAATCTTGTTTACGGTACAAGTTCAATATCACAAAAGCGAAAAATGGATAAAGAAGTTGTGGTACTTACGTACAATGCAATATCACTCAGCAATGAAATCTATGTCATCAGGCCCGTAGCAGCATAATGAGTGGATTCAGGTACGATGATTCTAAGTGAAATAAGTCACACAGAAAAAGAAACATCATAAGATATCACTACTACACGGAATGTAAACTTGGCTACACAGGATCTGAATTACAAAACAGAACAGGGTCTCAAATGTAGAAAACCAACTTATGCTTGCTTAAGGGGAAAGGTGAGTTTGGGTGCTGCATGAAACCACAGATTGAAATTAGCACAGATACCGTTCCATAAGCCAAATATGTAATAGACAAGAGCTACTCCTTGCTCAACGAAGTGTACTCAACACCCCATATTAAACGCCTAACAATATACCTGACTAGAAATAATCTAAAAACCTACCGATTTATATGTCTCCGAAAGAGAATCAAGCGTGTGTACAGCGACATAAACGCAGCGGTGATAGGATTTGTGAGGTTCGGTGAGCAAATGCAGACCCTATGAAGTCATATTGCATGGTACCCATTCCATGGGTCTCAACTCTCCAGGTTTAAGGGATTCTTCCTTCAGCTAAAACATGCATGTGGAACCCAGAGTATGATCCACCGTGTGATCGGGAAACGTGTTCAAATGTGTCTCGTTTTCGTCCCCTGGTACTCGAGTGCAACATTCCAGATGCTTTACTAACACTCTCCCCACTTGGAGAGTCAGTGCCTTTAACCTCCTGTTTGGCCCAGTTTGCAGTTTCTGTGGAAAATGAACAGGAATAGGGAGAACGAAAGAGAGACTAGCTGGAGGTGTCTGGACGGGCAAATTTAACTCTCATTTCCCACCAGGAAGAGGACTTAACCAAAGGCTCAGCGTGCCGTGCCGGAACCACACTAGGGCCTGAAGCAATCCTGCGGTGTTGCGGCCAGCTCACAAGAAAGCGAGTTGAAGAAAGGAGCTCAGGGGCACTGTAATTCACAAACCTGCAGAGTTATAAATGACAGCTATCGTCCAAAAATATATTGAAGTAAGGCTGCCAAGAGGACTTGAAAGCGGGGCAGAATTGCAGGAAACCGATTTCAGGAGGTAGACGGGAATTGCATGTAAAGCATAGGAAAAGAGGCAGAACGTCCACAATGATGCACTTGGCCAAAAAGGGCGTATGCGTTTTTTCCTGAATATATTCAGGAAAAAACGCATACGCTCTTTTTGGCCAACCAAGCAAGCTTGCAAAGGATATCTGCACTACAATGAAGTCTCACTGCCTCCCGGTCAAAAGGGCCATCTGAAAAAAGTGTAAAATCCAGAAAGGCAGGACAGGCCATGGAGAACTGGGAGCCTTGTTATGCTGGTAGGCGGGATGTAAATTGCCAACAGCCACTCTGGAGAAGTGTATGGTGTTTCCTGAAACATCTAAAAAACAAAGCAACAGAGCCTAGGGCACTTCCACTTATGGTCCTATAGCTTAGGGAAATTAAAATCAAAAAGACACGGTCACCCCAAAGTTTGGGACGGCTCTGTTTACAGAACCTCGTTTACAGTACAAGTTCAATATCACAGAAAGCAAAAAATGGATAAAGAAGTTGTGGTACTTACGTACAATGCAATATCACTCAGCAATGAAATCTATGTCATCAGGCCCGTAGCAGCATAATGA
The DNA here is from genome assembly GCF_964270905.1 of Leucopleurus acutus. Classification (NCBI taxonomy): domain Eukaryota; kingdom Metazoa; phylum Chordata; class Mammalia; order Artiodactyla; family Delphinidae; genus Leucopleurus; species Leucopleurus acutus. The sequence goes on along the minus strand of NC_139142.1, from coordinate 97,007,476 downwards.
GTGGATGCAGGTATGATGAGTCTAAGTGAAATAAGTCACACAGAAAAAGAAACATCATAAGATATCACTACTACACGGAATGTAAACTTGGCTACACAGGAACTGAATTACAAAACAGAACAGGGTCTCAAATGTAGAAAACCAACTTATGCTTGCTTAAGGGGAAAGGTGAGTTGGGGTGCTGCATAAAACCAGAGATTGAAATTAGCACAGATACCGTTCCATAAGCCAAATATGTAATAGACAAGAGCTACTCCTTGCTCAACGAAGTGGACTCAACACCCCATATTAAACGCCTAAAAATACCCCGGACTAGAAATAATCTTATAAACTACGGATTTATATGTCTCCGAAAGAGAATCAAGCGTGTGTACAGCGGCATAAACGCAGCAGTGATAGGATTGGTGAGGTTCAGTGAGCAAATGCAGACCCTTTGAAGTCATATTGCATGGTACCCATTCCATGGGTCTCAACTCTCCAAGTTTAAGGGATTCTTCCTTCAGCTAAAACATGCATGTGGAACACAGAGTATGATCCACCGTGTGATCAGGAAACGTGTTCAAATGTGTCTCAGTTTTCGTCCCCTGGTACTCGGGTGCAACACTCCAGACGCTTTACTAACACTCTCCCCACTTGGAGAGTCAGTGCCTTTAACCTCCTGTATGGCCCAGTTTGTACTTTCTGTGGAAAATGTACAGCAATAGGGAGAACCAATGAGAAACTAGCTGGAGGTGTCTGGACGGGCAAATTAAACTCTCATTTCCCACCAGAAAGAGGAATTAACCAAAGGCTCAGCATGCCGTGCCGGAATCACACTAGGGCCTGAAGCAATCCTGCGGTGTTGCGGCCAGCTCACAAGAAAGCGAGTTGAAGAAAGGAGCTCAGGGGCACTGTAATTCACAAACCTGCAGAGTTATAAATGACAGCTATCGTCCAAAAATATATTGAAGTAAGGCTGCCAAGAGGACTTGAAAGCGGGGCAGAATTGCAGGAAACCGATTTCAGGAGGTAGACGGGAATTGCATGTAAAGCATAGGAAAAGAGGCAGAACGTCCACAATGATGCACTTGGCCAAAAAGGGCGTATGCGTTTTTTCCTGAATATATTCAGGAAAAAACGCATACGCCCTTTTTGGCCAACCAAGCAAGCTTGCAAAGGAAATCTGCACTACAATGAAGTCTCACTGCCCCACGGTCAAAAGGGCCATCTGAAAAAAGTGTAAAATCCAGAAAGGCAGGACAGGCCATGGAGAACTGGGAGCCTTGTTATGCTGGTGGGCGGGATGTAAACTGCCAACAGCCACTCTGGAGAAGTGTATGGTGTTTCCTGAAACATCTAAAAAACAAAGCAACAGAGCCTAGGGCACTTCCACTTATGGTCCTATAGCTTAGGGAAATTAAAATCAGAAAGACACAGCCACCCAAAAGTTTGGGCCGGCTCTGTTGACAAGAACCTCGTTTACGGTACAAGTTCAATATCACAGAAAGCGAAAAATGGATAAAGAAGTTGTGGTACTTACGTACAATGCAATATCACTCAGCAATGAAATCTATGTCATCAGGCCCGTAGCAGCATAATGAGTGAATGCAGGTACGATGATTCTAAGTGAAATAAGTCACACAGAAAAAGAAACATCATAAGGTATCACTACTACACGGAATGTAAACTTGGCTACACAGGAACTGAATTACAAAACAGAACAGGGTCTCAAATGTAGAAAACCAACTTATGCTTGCTTAAGGGGAAAGGTGAGTTGGGGTGCTGCATGAAACCAGAGATTGAAATTAGCACAGATACCGTTCCATAAGCCAAGTATGTAATAGACAAGAGCTACTCCTTGCTCAACGCAGTGGACTCAACACCCCATATTAAACGCCTAATAATATACCTGACTAGAAATAATCTTAAAACCTATGGATTTATATGTCTCCGAAAGAGAATCAAGCGTGTGAACGGCGGCATAAACGCAGCAGTGATAGGATTGGTGAGGTTCGGTGAGCAAATGTAGACCCTTTGAAGTCATACTGCATGGTACCCATTCCATGGGTCTCAACTCTCCAGGTTTAAGGGATTCTTCCTTCAGCTGAAACATGCATGTGGAACACAGAGTATGATCCACCGTGTGATCAGGAAACGTGTTCAAATGTGTCTCAGTTTTCGTCCCCTGGTACTCGGGTGCAACATTCAAGACGCTTTACTAACACTCTCCCCACTTGGAGAGTCAGTGCCTTTAACCTCCTGTTTGGCCCAGTTTGCAATTTCTGCGTAGGATGAACAGGTATAGGGAGAACCAATGAGAGACTAGCTGGAGCTGTGAGGACGGGCAAATTTAACTCTCATTTCCAACCAGGAAGAGGAATTAACCAAAGGCTCAGCATGCAATGCCGGAACCAAACTAGGGCCTGAAGCAATCCTGCGGTGTTGCGGACAGCTCACAAGAAAGCGAGTTGAAGAAAGTAGCTCAGGGGCACTGTAATTCACAATCCTGCAGAGTTATAAATGACAGCTATCTTCCAAAAATATATTGAAGGAAGGCTGCCAAGAGGACTTGAAAGCGGGGCAGAATTGCAGGAAACCGATTTCAGGAGGTAGACTGGAATTGCATGTAAAGCATAGGAAAAGAGGCAGAACGTCCACAATGATGCACTTGGCCAAAAAGTGCATATGCGTTTTTTCCTGAATATATACAGGAAAAAACGCATACGCCCGTTTTGGCCAACCAGGCAAGTTTGCAAAGGAAATCTGCACTACAATGAAGTCTCACTGCCCCCCCTGGTCAAAAGGGCTATCTGAAAAAAGTGTAAAATCCAGAAAGGCAGGACAGGCCATGGAGAACTGGGAACCTTGTTATGCTGATGGGCGGGATGTAAATTGCCAACAGCCACTCTGGAGAAGTGTATGGTGTTTCCTGAAACATCTAAAAAACAAAGCAACAGAGCCTAGGGCACTTCCACTTATGGTCCTATAGCTTAGGGAAATTAAAATCAAAAAGACACAGCCACCCCAAAGTTTGGGACGGCTCTGTTTACAAGAACCTCGTTTACTGTACAAGTTCAATATCACAGAAAGCGAAAAATGGATAAGGAAGTTGTGGGAATTACGTACAATGCAATATCACTCAGCAATGAAATCTATGTCATCAGGCCCGTAGCAGCATAATGAATGGATTCAGGTACGATGATTCTAAGTGAAATAAGTCACACAGAAAAAGAAACATCATAAGATATCCTAATACATGGAATGTAAACTTGGCTACACAAGAACTGAATTACAAAACAGAACAGAGTGTCAAATGTAGAAAACCAACTTAGGCTTGCTTAAGGGGAAGGGTGAGTTGGGGTGCTGCATAAAACCAGAGATTGAAATTAGCACAGATACCGTTCCATAAGCCAAATATGTAATAGACAAGAGCTACTCCTTGCTCAACGAAGTGGACTCAACACCCCATATTAAACGCCTAAGAATATACCTGACTAGTAAGAATCTTAAAACCTTTGAATTTATGTCTCCGAAAGAGAATCAAGCGTGTGTACAGCGGCATAAACGCAGCAGTGATAGGATTGGTGAGGTTCGGTGAGCAAATGCAGACCCTTTGAAGTCATATTGCATGGTACCCATTCCATGGGTCTCAACTCTCCAGGTTTAAGGGATTCTTCCTTCAGCTAAAACATGCATGTGGAACCCAGAGTATGATCCACCGTGTGATCGGGAAACGTGTTCAAATGTGTCTCAGTTTTCGTCCCCTGGTACTCGGGTGCAAACTCCAGACGCTTTACTAACACTCTCCCCACTTGGAGAGTCAGTGCCTTTAACCTCCTGTTTGGCCCAGTTTGCAATTTCTGCGGAAAATGTACAGGAATAGGGAGAACCAATGAGAGACTAGCTGGGGGTGTCTGGACGGGCAAATTTAACTCTCATTTCCCACCAGGAAGAGGAATTAACCAAAGGCTCAGCGTGCCGTGCCGGAACTACACTAGGGCCTGAAGCAATCCTGCGGTGTTGCGGCCAGCTCACAAGAAAACGAGTTGAAGAAACGAGCTCAGGGGCACTGTAATTCACAAACCTGCAGAGTTATAAATGACAGCTATCGTCCAAAAATATATTGAAGTAAGGCTGCCAAGAGGACTTGAAAGCGGGGCAGAATTGCAGGAAACCGATTTCAGGAGGTAGACGGGAATTGCATGTAAAGCATAGGAAAAGAGGCAGAACGTCCACAATGATGCACTTGGCCAAAAAGGGCGTATGTGTTCTTTCCTGAATATATTCAGGAAAAAACGCATACGCCCTTTTTGGCCAACCAAGCAGGCTTGCAAAGGAAATCTACACTACAATGAAGTCTCACTGCCCCCCGGTCAAAAGGGCCATCTGAAAAAAGTGTAATATCCAGAACGGCAGGACAGGCCATGGAGAACTGGGAGCCTTGTTATGCTGATGGGCGGGATGTAAATTGCCAACAGCCACTCTGGAGAAGTGTATGGTGTTTCCTGAAACATCTAAAAAACAAAGCAACAGAGCCTAGGGCACTTCCACTTATGGTCCTATAGCTTAGGGAAATTAAAATCAAAAAGACACAGCCACCCCAAAGTTTGGGACGGCTCTGTTTACAAGAACCTCGTTTACGGTACAAGTTCAATATCACAGAAAGCAAAAAATGGATAAAGAAGTTGTGGTACTAACGTACAATGCAATATCACTCAGCAATGAAATCTGTGTCATCAGGCCCGTAGCAGCATAATGAGTGGATTCAGGTATGATGATTCTAAGTGAAATAAGTCACACAGGAAAAGAAACACCATAAGATATCACTACTACACGGAAGGTAAACTTGGCTACACAAGAACTGAATTACAAAACAGAACAGGGTCTCAAATGTAGAAAACCAACTTATGCTTGCTTAAGGGGAAAGGTGAGTTGGGGTGCTGCATGAAACCAGAGATTGAAATTAGCACAGATACCGTTCCATAAGCCAAATATGTAATAGACAAGAGCTACTCCTTGCTCAACGAAGTGGACTCAACACCCCATATTAAACGCCTAAGAATATACCTGACTAGTAAGAATATTAAAACCTACCGATTTATATGTCTCCGAAAGAGAATCAAGCGTGTGTACAGCGGCATAAACGCAGCAGTGATAGGATTGGTGAGGTTCGGTGAGCAAATGCAGACCCTTTGAAGTCATATTGCATGGTACCCATTCCATGGGTCTCAACTCTCCAAGTTTAAGGGATTCTTCCTTCAGCTAAAACATGCATGTGGAACACAGAGTATGATCCACCGTGTGATCAGGAAACGTGTTCAAATGTGTCTCAGTTTTCGTCCCCTGGTACTCGGGTGCAACACTCCAGACGCTTTACTAACACTCTCCCACTTGGAGAGTCAGTGCCTTTAACCTCCTGTATGGCCCAGTTTGCAATTTCTGCGGAAAATGTACAGGAATAGGGAGAACCAATGAGAAACTAGCTGGAGGTGTCTGGACGGGCAAATTTAACTCTCATTTCCCACCAGAAAGAGGAATTAACCAAAGGCTCAGCATGCCGTGCCGGAACCACACTAGGGCCTGAAGCAATCCTACGGTGTTGCGGCCAGCTCACAAGAAAGCGAGTTGAAGAAAGGAGCTCAGGGGCACTGTAATTCACAAACCTGCAGAGTTATAAATGACAGCTATCGTCCAAAAATATATTGAAGTAAGGCTGCCAAGAGGACTTGAAAGCGGGGCAGAATTGCAGGAAACCGATTTCAGGAGGTAGACAGGAATTGCATGTAAAGCATAGGAAAAGAGGCAGAACGTCCACAATGATGCACTTGGCCAAAAAGGGCGTATGCGTTTTTTCCTGAATATATTCAGGAAAAAACGCATACGCCCTTTTTGGCCAACCAAGCAAGCTTGCAAAGGAAATCTGCACTACAATGAAGTCTCACTGCCCCCCGGTCAAAAGGGCCATCTGAAAAAAGTGTAAAATCCAGAAAGGCAGGACAGGCCATGGAGAACTGGGAGCCTTGTTATGCTGGTGGGCGGGATGTAAATTGCCAACAGCCACTCTGGAGAAGTGTATGGTGTTTCCTGAAACATCTAAAAAACAAAGCAACAGAGCCTAGGGCACTTCCACTTATGGTCCTATAGCTTAGGCAAATGAAAATCAAAAAGACACAGCCACCCCAAAGTTTGGGACGGCTCTGTTTACAAGAACCTCGTTTACGGTACAAGTTCAATATCACAGAAAGCGAAAAATGGATAAAGAAGTTGTGGTACTTACGTACAATGCAATATCACTCAGCAATGAAATCTATGTCATCAGGCCCGTAGCAGCATAATGAGGGGATGCAGGTACGATGATTCTAAGTGAAATAAGTCACACAGAAAAAGAAACATCATAAGATATCACTACTACACGGAATGTAAACTTGGCTACACAGGAACTGAATTACAAAACAGAACAGGGTGTCAAATGTAGAAAACCAACTTATGCTTGCTTAAGGGGAAAGGTGAGTTGGGGTGCTGCATAAAACCAGAGATTGAAATTAGCACAGATACCGTTCCATAAGCCAAATATGTAATAGACAAGAGCTACTCCTTGCTCAACGCAGTGGACTCAACACCCCATATTAAACGCCTAAGAATATACCTGAGTAGAAATAATCTTAAAACCTACGCATTGATATGTCTCCGAAAGAGAATCAAGCGTGTGTACAGCGGCATAAACGCAGCAGTGATAGGATTTGTGAGGTTCGGTGAGCAAATGCAGACCCTTTGAAGTCATACTGCATGGTACCCATTCCATGGGTCTCAACTCTCCAGGTTTAAGGGATTCTTCCTTCAGCTGAAACATGCATGTGGAACACAGAGTATGATCCACCGTGTGATCAGGAAACGTGTTCAAATGTGTCTCAGTTTTCGTCCCCTGGTACTCGGGTGCAACATTCAAGACGCTTTACTAACACTCTCCCCACTTGGAGAGTCAGTGTCTTTAAACTCCTGTTTGGCCCAGTTTGCAATTTCTGCTGAAAATGTACAGGAATAGGGAGAACCAATGAGAAACTAGCTGGAGGTGTCTGGACGGGCAAATTTAACTCTCATTTCCCACCAGAAAGAGGAATTAACCAAAGGCTCAGCATGCCGTGCCGGAACCACACTAGGGCCTGAAGCAATCCTGCGGTGTTGCGGCCAGCTCACAAGAAAGCGAGTTGAAGAAAGGAGCTCAGGGGCACTGTAATTCACAAACCTGCAGAGTTATAAATGACAGCTATCGTCCAAAAATATATTGAAGTAAGGCTGCCAAGAGGACTTGAAAGCAGGGCAGGATTGCAGGAAACCGATTTCAGGAGGTAGACAGGAATTGCATGTAAAGCATAGGAAAAGAGGCAGAACGTCCACAATGATGCACTTGGCCAAAAAGGGCGTATGCGTTTTTTCCTGAATATATTCAGGAAAAAACGCATACGCCCTTTTTGGCCAACCAAGCAAGCTTGCAAAGGAAATCTGCGCTACAATGAAGTCTCACTGCCCCCCGGTCAAAAGGGCCATCTGAAAAAAGTGTAAAATCCAGAAAGGCAGGACAGGCCATGGAGAACTGGGAGCCTTGTTATGCTGATGGGCGGGATGTAAATTGCCAACAGCCACTCTGGAGAAGTGTATGGTGTTTCCTGAAACATCTAAAAAACAAAGCAACAGAGCCTAGGGCACTTCCACTTATGGTCCTATAGCTTAGGGAAATTAAAATCAAAAAGACACGGTCACCCCAAAGTTTGGGACGGCTCTGCTTATAAGAACCTCGTTTACGGTACAAGTTCAATATCACAGAAAGCGAAAAATGGATAAAGAAGTTGTGGTACTTACGTACAATGCAATATCACTCAGCAATGAAATCTATGTCATCAGGCCCGTAGCAGCATAATGAGTGGATTCAGGTACGATGATTGTAAGTGAAATAAGTCACACAGAAAAAGAAACATCATAAGATATCACTACTACACGGAATGTAAACTTGGCTACACAGGAACTGAATTACAAAACAGAACAGGGTCTCAAATGTAGAAAACCAACTTACGCTAGCTTAAGGGGAAAGGTGAGTTGGGGTGCTGCATGAAACCAGAGATTGAAATTAGCACAGATACCGTTCCATAAGCCAAATATGTAATAGACAAGAGCTACTCCTTGCTCAACGAAGTGGACTCAACACCCGATATTAAACGCCTAAGAATATACCTGACTAGAAATAATCTAAAAACCTACGGATTTATATGTCTCCGAAAGACAATCAAGCGTGTGTACAGCAGCATAAACGCAGCAGTGATAGGATTGGTGAGGTTCGGTGAGCAAATGCAGACCCTTTGAAGTCATATTGCATGGTACCCATTCCATGGGTCTCAACTCTCCAGGTTTAAGGGATTCTTCCTTCAGCTAAAACATGCATGTGGAACCCAGAGTATGATCCACCGTGTGATCGGGAAACGTGTTCAAATGTGTCTCAGTTTTCGTCCCCTGGTACTCGGGTGCAAACTCCAGACGCTTTACTAACACTCTCCCCACTTGGAGAGTCAGTGCCTTTAACCTCCTGTTTGGCCCAGTTTGCAATTTCTGCGGAAAATGTACAGGAATAGGGAGAACCAATGAGAGACTAGCTGGGGGTGTCTGGACGGGCAAATTTAACTCTCATTTCCCACCAGGAAGAGGAATTAACCAAAGGCTCAGTGTGCCGTGCCGGAACCACACTAGGGCCTGAAGCAATCCTGCGGTGTTGCGGCCAGCTCACAAGAAAGCGAGTTGAAGAAAGGAGCTCAGGGGCACTGTAATTCACAAACCTGCAGAGTTATAAATGACAGCTATCGTCCAAAAATATATTGAAGTAAGGCTGCCAAGAGGACTTGAAAGCGGGGCAGAATTGCAGGAAACCGATTTCAGGAGGTAGACAGGAATTGCATGTAAAGCATAGGAAAAGAGGCAGAACGTCCACAATGATGCACTTGGCCAAAAAGGGCGTATGCGTTTTTTCCTGAATATATACAGGAAAAAACGCATACGCCCTTTTTGGCCAACCAAGCAAGCTTGCAAAGGAAATCTGCACTACAATGAAGTCTCACTGCCCCCCGGTCAAAAGGGCCATCTGAAAAAAGTGTAAAATCCAGAAAGGCAGGACAGGCCATGGAGAACTGGGAGCCTTGTTATGCTGATGGGCGGGATGTAAATTGCCAACAGCCACTCTGGAGAAGTGTATGGTGTTTCCTGAAACATCTAAAAAACAAAGCAACAGAGCCTAGGGCACTTCCACTTATGGTCCTATAGCTTAGGGAAATTAAAATCAAAAAGACACAGCCACCCCAAAGTTTGGGACGGCTCTGTTTACAAGAACCTCGTTTACGGTACAAGTTCAATATCACAGAAAGCGAAAAATGGATAAAGAAGTTGTGGTACTTACGTACAATGCAATATCACTCAGCAATGAAATCTATGTCATCAGGCCTGTCGCAGCATAATGAGTGGATTCAGGTACGATGATTCTAAGTGAAATAAGTCACACAGAAAAAGAAACATCATAAGATATCACTACTACACGGAATGTAAACTTGGCTACACAGGAACTGAATTACAAAACAGAACAGGGTCTCAAATGTAGAAAACCAACTTATGCTTGCTTAAGGGGAAAGGTGAGTTGGGGTGCTGCATGAAACCAGAGATTGAAATTAGCACAGATACCGTTCCATAAGCCAAAAATGTAATAGACAAGAGCTACTCCTTGCTAAACGAAGTGTACTCAACACCCCATATTAAACGCCTAAGAATACACCTGACTAGTAAGAATCTTAAAACCTGTGGATTTATATGTCTCCGAAAGAGAATCAAGCGTGTGTACGGCGGCATAAACGCAGCAGTGATAGGATTGGTGAGGTTCGGTGAGCAAATGCAGACCCTTTGAAGTCATATTGCATGGTACCCATTCCATGGGTCTCAACTCTCCAGGTTTAAGGGATTCTTCCTTCAGCTAAAACATGCATGTGGAACCCAGAGTATGATCCACCGTGTGATCGGGAAACGTGTTCCAATGTGTCTCAGTTTTCGTCCCCTGGTACTAGGGTGCAACATTCAAGACGCTTTACTAACACTCTCCCCACTTGGAGAGTCAGTGCCTTTAAACTCCTGTTTGGCCCAGTTTGCAATTTCTGCGGAAAATGTACAGGAATAGGGAGAACCAATGAGAGACTAGCTGGAGGTGTCTGGACGGGCAAATTTAACTTTCATTTCCCACCAGGAAGAGGAATTAATCAAAGGTTCAGCATGCCGTGCCGGAACCACACTAGGGCCTGAAGCAATCCTGCGGTGTTGCGGCCAGCTCACAAGAAAGCGAGTTGAAGAAAGGAGCTCAGGGGCACTGTAATTCACAAACCTGCAGAGTTATAAATGACAGCTATCGTCCAAAAATATATTGAAGTAAGGCTGCCAAGAGGACTTGAAAGCGGGGCAGAATTGCAGGAAACCGATTTCAGGAGGTAGACGGGAATTGCATGTAAAGCATAGGAAAAGAGGCAGAACGTCCACAATGATGCACTTGGCCAAAAAGGGCGTATGCGTTTTTTCCTGAATATATTCAGGAAAAAACGCATACGCCCTTTTTGGCCAACCAAGCAAGCTTGCAAAGGAAATCTGCACTACAATGAGGTCTCACTGCCCCCCGGTCAAAAGGGCCATCTGAAAAAAGTGTAAAATCCAGAAAGGCAACACAGGACATGGAGAATTGGGAGCCTTGTTATGCTGATGGGCGGGATGTAAATTGCCAACAGCCACTCTGGAGAAGTGTATGGTGTTTCCTGAAACATCTAAAAAACAAAGCAACAGAGCCTAGGGCACTTCCACTTATGGTCCTATAGCTTAGGGAAATTAAAATCAAAAAGACACAGCCACCCCAAAGTTTGGGACGGCTCTGTTTACAAGAACCTCGTTTACGGTACAAGTTCAATATCACAGAAAGCGAAAAATGGATAAAGAAGTTGTGGTACTTACGTACAATGCAATATCACTCAGCAATGAAATCTATGTCATCAGGCCTGTCGCAGCATAATGAGTGGATTCAGGTACGATGATTGTAAGTGAAATAAGTCACACAGAAAAAGAAACATCATAAGATATCACTACTACACGGAATGTAAACTTGGCTACACAGGAACTGAATTACAAAACAGAACAGGGTCTCAAATGTAGAAAACCAACTTATGCTTGCTTAAGGGGAAAGGTGAGTTGGGGTGCTGCATGAAACCAGAGATTGAAATTAGCACAGATACCGTGCCATAAGCCAAAAATGTAATAGACAAGAGCTACTCCTTGCTAAACGAAGTGTACTCAACACCCCATATTAAACGCCTAAGAATACACCTGACTAGTAAGAATCTTAAAACCTGTGGATTTATATGTCTCCGAAAGAGAATCAAGCGTGTGTACGGCGGCATAAACGCAGCAGTGATAGGATTGGTGAGGTTCGGTGAGCAAATGCAGACCCTTTGAAGTCATATTGCATGGTACCCATTCCATGGGTCTCAACTCTCCAGGTTTAAGGGATTCTTCCTTCAGCTAAAACATGCATGTGGAACCCAGAGTATGATCCACCGTGTGATCGGGAAACGTGTTCCAATGTGTCTCAGTTTTCGTCCCCTGGTACTAGGGTGCAACATTCAAGACGCTTTACTAACACTCTCCCCACTTGGAGAGTCAGTGCCTTTAAACTCCTGTTTGGCCCAGTTTGCAATTTCTGCGGAAAATGTACAGGAATAGGGAGAACCAATGAGAGACTAGCTGGAGGTGTCTGGACGGGCAAATTTAACTTTCATTTCCCACCAGGAAGAGGAATTAATCAAAGGTTCAGCATGCCGTGCCGGAACCACACTAGGGCCTGAAGCAATCCTGCGGTGTTGCGGCCAGCTCACAAGAAAGCGAGTTGAAGAAAGGAGCTCAGGGGCACTGTAATTCACAAACCTGCAGAGTTATAAATGACAGCTATCGTCCAAAAATATATTGAAGTAAGGCTGCCAAGAGGACTTGAAAGCGGGGCAGAATTGCAGGAAACCGATTTCAGGAGGTAGACGGGAATTGCATGTAAAGCATAGGAAAAGAGGCAGAACGTCCACAATGATGCACTTGGCCAAAAAGGGCGTATGCGTTTTTTCCTGAATATATTCAGGAAAAAACGCATACGCCCTTTTTGGCCAACCAAGCAAGCTTGCAAAGGAAATCTGCACTACAATGAGGTCTCACTGCCCCCCGGTCAAAAGGGCCATCTGAAAAAAGTGTAAAATCCAGAAAGGCAACACAGGACATGGAGAATTGGGAGCCTTGTTATGCTGATGGGCGGGATGTAAATTGCCAACAGCCACTCTGGAGAAGTGTATGCTGTTTCCTGAAACATCTAAAAAACAAAGCAACAGAGCCTAGGGCACTTCCACTTATGGTCCTATAGCTTAGGGAAATTAAAATCAAAAAGACACAGCCACCCCAAAGTTAGGGACGGCTCTGTTTACAAGAACCTTGTTTACAGTACAAGTTCAATATCACAGAAAGCGAAAAATGGATAAAGAAGTTGTGGTACTTACGTACAATGCAATATCACTCAGCAATGAAATCTATGTAATCAGGCCCGTAACAGCATAATGAGTGGATTAAGGTACGATGATTGTAAGTGAAATAAGTCACACAGAAAAAGAAACATCATAAGATATCACTACTACACGTAATGTAAACTTGGCTACACAGGAACTGAATTACAAAACAGAACAGGGTCTCAAATGTAGAAAACCAACTTATGCTTGCTTAAGAGGAAAGGTGAGTTGGGGTGCTGCATGAAACCAGAGATTGAAATTAGCACAGATACCGTTCCATAAGCCAAATATGTAATAGACAAGAGCTACTCCTTGCTCAACGAAGTGGACTCAACATCCCATATTAAACGCCTAAGAATATACCTGACTAGTAAGAATATTAAAACCTACCGATTTATATGTCTCCGAAAGAGAATCAAGCGTGTGTACGGCGGCATAAACGCAGCAGTGATAGGATTGGTGAAGTTCGGTGAGCAAATGCAGACCCTTTGAAGTCATATTGCATGGTACCCATTCCATGGGTCTCAACTCTCCAGGTTTAAGGGATTCTTCCTTCAGCTAAAACATGCATGTGGAACCCAGAGTATGATCCACCGTGTGATCGGGAAACGTGTTCAAATGTGTCTCAGTTTTCGTCCCGTGGAGCTCGGGTGCAACATTCCAGATGCTTTACTAACACTCTCCCCACTTGGAGAGTCAGTGCCTTTAATCTCCTGTTTGGCCCAGTTTGCAATTTCTGTGGAAAATGAACAGGAATAGGGAGAACCAAAGAGAGACTAGCTGGAGGTGTCTGGACGGGCAAATTTAATTCTCATTTCCCACCAGGAAGAGGAATTAACCAAAGGCTCAGCGTGCCGTGCCGGAACCACACTAGGGCCTGAAGCAATCCTGCAGTGTTGCGGCCAGCTCAAAAGAAAGCGAGTTGAAGAAAGGAGCTCAGGGGCACTGTAATTCACAAACCTGCAGAGTTATAAAGGACAGCTATCGTCCAAAAATATATTGAAGTAAGGCTGCCAAGAGGACTTGAAAGCGGGGCAGAATTGCAGGAAACCGATTTCAGGAGGTAGACGGGAATTGCATGTACAGCATAGGAAAAGAGGCAGAACGTCCACAATGATGCACTTGGCCAAAAAGGGCGTATGCGTTTTTTCCTGAATATATTCAGGAAAAAACGCATACGCCCTTTTTGGCCAACCAAGCAAGCTTGCAAAGGATATCTGAACTACAATGAAGTCTCACTGCCCCCCGGTCAAAAGGGCCATCTGAAAAAAGTGTAAAATCCAGAAAGGCAGGACAGGCCATGGAGAACTGGGAGCCTTGTTATGCTGATGGGCGGGATGTAAATTGCCAACAGCCACTCTGAAGAAGTGTATGGTGTTTCCTGAAACATCTAAAAAACAAAGCAACAGAGCCTAGGGCACTTCCACTTATGGTCCTATAGCTTAGGGAAATTAAAATCAAAAAGACACGGTCACCCCAAAGTTTGGGACGGCTCTGCTTATAAGAACCTCGTTTACGGTACAAGTTCAATATCACAGAAAGCGAAAAATGGATAAAGAAGTTGTGGTACTTACGTACAATGCAATATCACTCAGCAATGAAATCTATGTCATCAGGCCCGTAGCAGCATAATGAGTGGATTCAGGTACGATGATTGTAAGTGAAATAAGTCACACAGAAAAAGAAACATCATAAGATATCACTACTACACGTAATGTAAACTTGGCTACACAGGAACTGAATTACAAAACAGAACAGGGTCTCAAATGTAGAAAACCAACTTATGCTTGCTTAAGGGGAAAGGTGAGTTTGGGTGCTGCATGAAACCACAGATTGAAATTAGCACAGATACCGTTCCATAAGCCAAATATGTAATAGACAAGAGCTACTCCTTGCTCAACGAAGTGTACTCAACACCCCATATTAAACGCCTAACAATATACCTGACTAGAAATAATCTAAAAACCTACCGATTTATATGTCTCCGAAAGAGAATCAAGCGTGTGTACAGCGACATAAACGCAGCGGTGATAGGATTTGTGAGGTTCGGTGAGCAAATGCAGACCCTATGAAGTCATATTGCATGGTACCCATTCCATGGGTCTCAACTCTCCAGGTTTAAGGGATTCTTCCTTCAGCTAAAACATGCATGTGGAACCCAGAGTATGATCCACCGTGTGATCGGGAAACGTGTTCAAATGTGTCTCGTTTTCATCCCCTGGTACTCGGGTGCAACATTCCAGATGCTTTACTAACACTCTCCCCACTTGGAGAGTCAGTGCCTTTAACCTCCTGTTTGGCCCAGTTTGTAATTTCTGTGGAAAATGAACAGGAAGAGGGAGAACGAAAGAGAGACTTGCTGGAGGTGTCTGGACGGGCAAATTTAACTCTCATTTCCCACCAGGAAGAGGAATTAACCAAAGGCTCAGCGTGCCGTGCCGGAACTACACTAGGGCCTGAAGCAATCCTGCGGTGTTGCGGCCAGCTCACAAGAAAGCGAGTTGAAGAAACGAGCTCAGGGGCAGTGTAATTCACAAACCGGCAGAGTTATAAATGACAGCTATCGTCCAAAAATATATTGAAGTAAGGCTGCCAAGAGGACTTGAAAGCGGGGCAGAATTGCAGGAAATCGATTTCAGGAGGTAGATTGGAATTGCATGTAAAGCATAGGAAAAGAGGCAGAACGTCCACAATGATGCACTTGGCCAAAAAGGGCGTATGCGTTTTTTCCAGAATATATTCAGGAAAAAACGCATACGCCCTTTTTGGCCAACCAAGCAAGCTTGCAAAGGATATCTGCACTACAATGAAGTCTCACTGCCGCCCGGTCAAAAGGGCCATCTGAAAAAAGTGTAAAATCCAGAAAGGCAGGACAGGCCATGGAGAACTGGGAGCCTTGTTATGCTGATGGGCGGGATGTAAATTGCCAACAGCCTCTCTGGAGAAGTGTATGGTGTTTCCTGAAACATCTAAAAAACAAAGCAACAGAGCCTAGGGCACTTCCACTTATGGTCCTATAGCTTAGGGAAATTAAAATCAAAAAGACACAGTCACCCCAAAGTTTGGGACGGCTCTGTTTACAAGAACCTCGTTTACGGTACAAGTTCAATATCGCAAAAAGCGAGAAATGGATAAAGAAGTTGTGGTACTTACGTACAATGCAATATCACTCAGCAATGAAATCTATGTCATCAGGCCCGTAGCAGCATAATGAGTGGATTAAGGTACGATGATTGTAAGTGAAATAAGTCACACAGAAAAAGAAACATCATAAGATATCACTACTACACGTAATGTAAACTTGGCTACACAGGAACTGAATTACAAAACAGAACAGGGTCTCAAATGTAGAAAACCAACTTATGCTTGCTTAAGAGGAAAGGTGAGTTGGGGTGCTGCATGAAACCAGAGATTGAAATTAGCACAGATACCGTTCCATAAGCCAAATATGTAATAGACAAGAGCTACTCCTTGCTCAACGAAGTGGACTCAACATCCCATATTAAACGCCTAAGAATATACCTGACTAGTAAGAATATTAAAACCTACCGATTTATATGTCTCCGAAAGAGAATCAAGCGTGTGTACGGCGGCATAAACGCAGCAGTGATAGGATTGGTGATGTTCGGTGAGCAAATGCAGACCCTTTGAAGTCATATTGCATGGTACCCATTCCATGGGTCTCAACTCTCCAGGTTTAAGGGATTCTTCCTTCAGCTAAAACATGCATGTGGAACCCAGAGTATGATCCACCGTGTGATCGGGAAACGTGTTCAAATGTGTCTCAGTTTTCGTCCCGTGGAGCTCGGGTGCAACATTCCAGATGCTTTACTAACACTCTCCCCACTTGGAGAGTCAGTGCCTTTAATCTCCTGTTTGGCCCAGTTTGCAATTTCTGTGGAAAATGAACAGGAATAGGGAGAACCAAAGAGAGACTAGCTGGAGGTGTCTGGACGGGCAAATTTAATTCTCATTTCCCACCAGGAAGAGGAATTAACCAAAGGCTCAGCGTGCCGTGCCGGAACCACACTAGGGCCTGAAGCAATCCTGCAGTGTTGCGGCCAGCTCAAAAGAAAGCGAGTTGAAGAAAGGAGCTCAGGGGCACTGTAATTCACAAACCTGCAGAGTTATAAAGGACAGCTATCGTCCAAAAATATATTGAAGTAAGGCTGCCAAGAGGACTTGAAAGCGGGGCAGAATTGCAGGAAACCGATTTCAGGAGGTAGACGGGAATTGCATGTACAGCATAGGAAAAGAGGCAGAACGTCCACAATGATGCACTTGGCCAAAAAGGGCGTATGCGTTTTTTCCTGAATATATTCAGGAAAAAACGCATACGCCCTTTTTGGCCAACCAAGCAAGCTTGCAAAGGATATCTGAACTACAATGAAGTCTCACTGCCCCCCGGTCAAAAGGGCCATCTGAAAAAAGTGTAAAATCCAGAAAGGCAGGACAGGCCATGGAGAACTGGGAGCCTTGTTATGCTGATGGGCGGGATGTAAATTGCCAACAGCCACTCTGAAGAAGTGTATGGTGTTTCCTGAAACATCTAAAAAACAAAGCAACAGAGCCTAGGGCACTTCCACTTATGGTCCTATAGCTTAGGGAAATTAAAATCAAAAAGACACGGTCACCCCAAAGTTTGGGACGGCTCTGCTTATAAGAACCTCGTTTACGGTACAAGTTCAATATCACAGAAAGCGAAAAATGGATAAAGAAGTTGTGGTACTTACGTACAATGCAATATCACTCAGCAATGAAATCTATGTCATCAGGCCCGTAGCAGCATAATGAGTGGATTCAGGTACGATGATTGTAAGTGAAATAAGTCACACAGAAAAAGAAACATCATAAGATATCACTACTACACGTAATGTAAACTTGGCTACACAGGAACTGAATTACAAAACAGAACAGGGTCTCAAATGTAGAAAACCAACTTATGCTTGCTTAAGGGGAAAGGTGAGTTTGGGTGCTGCATGAAACCACAGATTGAAATTAGCACAGATACCGTTCCATAAGCCAAATATGTAATAGACAAGAGCTACTCCTTGCTCAACGAAGTGTACTCAACACCCCATATTAAACGCCTAACAATATACCTGACTAGAAATAATCTAAAAACCTACCGATTTATATGTCTCCGAAAGAGAATCAAGCGTGTGTACAGCGACATAAACGCAGCGGTGATAGGATTTGTGAGGTTCGGTGAGCAAATGCAGACCCTATGAAGTCATATTGCATGGTACCCATTCCATGGGTCTCAACTCTCCAGGTTTAAGGGATTCTTCCTTCAGCTAAAACATGCATGTGGAACCCAGAGTATGATCCACCGTGTGATCGGGAAACGTGTTCAAATGTGTCTCGTTTTCATCCCCTGGTACTCGGGTGCAACATTCCAGATGCTTTACTAACACTCTCCCCACTTGGAGAGTCAGTGCCTTTAACCTCCTGTTTGGCCCAGTTTGTAATTTCTGTGGAAAATGAACAGGAAGAGGGAGAACGAAAGAGAGACTTGCTGGAGGTGTCTGGACGGGCAAATTTAACTCTCATTTCCCACCAGGAAGAGGAATTAACCAAAGGCTCAGCGTGCCGTGCCGGAACTACACTAGGGCCTGAAGCAATCCTGCGGTGTTGCGGCCAGCTCACAAGAAAGCGAGTTGAAGAAACGAGCTCAGGGGCAGTGTAATTCACAAACCGGCAGAGTTATAAATGACAGCTATCGTCCAAAAATATATTGAAGTAAGGCTGCCAAGAGGACTTGAAAGCGGGGCAGAATTGCAGGAAATCGATTTCAGGAGGTAGATTGGAATTGCATGTAAAGCATAGGAAAAGAGGCAGAACGTCCACAATGATGCACTTGGCCAAAAAGGGCGTATGCGTTTTTTCCAGAATATATTCAGGAAAAAACGCATACGCCCTTTTTGGCCAACCAAGCAAGCTTGCAAAGGATATCTGCACTACAATGAAGTCTCACTGCCGCCCGGTCAAAAGGGCCATCTGAAAAAAGTGTAAAATCCAGAAAGGCAGGACAGGCCATGGAGAACTGGGAGCCTTGTTATGCTGATGGGCGGGATGTAAATTGCCAACAGCCTCTCTGGAGAAGTGTATGGTGTTTCCTGAAACATCTAAAAAACAAAGCAACAGAGCCTAGGGCACTTCCACTTATGGTCCTATAGCTTAGGGAAATTAAAATCAAAAAGACACAGTCACCCCAAAGTTTGGGACGGCTCTGTTTACAAGAACCTCGTTTACGGTACAAGTTCAATATCGCAAAAAGCGAGAAATGGATAAAGAAGTTGTGGTACTTACGTACAATGCAATATCACTCAGCAATGAAATCTATGTCATCAGGCCCGTAGCAGCATAATGAGTGGATTAAGGTACGATGATTGTAAGTGAAATAAGTCACACAGAAAAAGAAACATCATAAGATATCACTACTACACGTAATGTAAACTTGGCTACACAGGAACTGAATTACAAAACAGAACAGGGTCTCAAATGTAGAAAACCAACTTATGCTTGCTTAAGAGGAAAGGTGAGTTGGGGTGCTGCATGAAACCAGAGATTGAAATTAGCACAGATACCGTTCCATAAGCCAAATATGTAATAGACAAGAGCTACTCCTTGCTCAACGAAGTGGACTCAACATCCCATATTAAACGCCTAAGAATATACCTGACTAGTAAGAATATTAAAACCTACCGATTTATATGTCTCCGAAAGAGAATCAAGCGTGTGTACGGCGGCATAAACGCAGCAGTGATAGGATTGGTGAAGTTCGGTGAGCAAATGCAGACCCTTTGAAGTCATATTGCATGGTACCCATTCCATGGGTCTCAACTCTCCAGGTTTAAGGGATTCTTCCTTCAGCTAAAACATGCATGTGGAACCCAGAGTATGATCCACCGTGTGATCGGGAAACGTGTTCAAATGTGTCTCAGTTTTCGTCCCGTGGAGCTCGGGTGCAACATTCCAGATGCTTTACTAACACTCTCCCCACTTGGAGAGTCAGTGCCTTTAATCTCCTGTTTGGCCCAGTTTGCAATTTCTGTGGAAAATGAACAGGAATAGGGAGAACCAAAGAGAGACTAGCTGGAGGTGTCTGGACGGGCAAATTTAATTCTCATTTCCCACCAGGAAGAGGAATTAACCAAAGGCTCAGTGTGCCGTGCCGGAACCACACTAGGGCCTGAAGCAATCCTGCGGTGTTGCGGCCAGCTCACAAGAAAGCGAGTTGAAGAAAGGAGCTCAGGGGCACTGTAATTCACAAACCTGCAGAGTTATAAATGACAGCTATCGTCCAAAAATATATTGAAGTAAGGCTGCCAAGAGGACTTGAAAGCGGGGCAGAATTGCAGGAAACCGATTTCAGGAGGTAGACAGGAATTGCATGTAAAGCATAGGAAAAGAGGCAGAACGTCCACAATGATGCACTTGGCCAAAAAGGGCGTATGCGTTTTTTCCTGAATATATACAGGAAAAAACGCATACGCCCTTTTTGGCCAACCAAGCAAGCTTGCAAAGGAAATCTGCACTACAATGAAGTCTCACTGCCCCCCGGTCAAAAGGGCCATCTGAAAAAAGTGTAAAATCCAGAAAGGCAGGACAGGCCATGGAGAACTGGGAGCCTTGTTATGCTGATGGGCGGGATGTAAATTGCCAACAGCCACTCTGGAGAAGTGTATGGTGTTTCCTGAAACATCTAAAAAACAAAGCAACAGAGCCTAGGGCACTTCCACTTATGGTCCTATAGCTTAGGGAAATTAAAATCAAAAAGACACAGCCACCCCAAAGTTTGGGACGGCTCTGTTTACAAGAACCTCGTTTACGGTACAAGTTCAATATCACAGAAAGCGAAAAATGGATAAAGAAGTTGTGGTACTTACGTACAATGCAATATCACTCAGCAATGAAATCTATGTCATCAGGCCTGTCGCAGCATAATGAGTGGATTCAGGTACGATGATTCTAAGTGAAATAAGTCACACAGAAAAAGAAACATCATAAGATATCACTACTACACGGAATGTAAACTTGGCTACACAGGAACTGAATTACAAAACAGAACAGGGTCTCAAATGTAGAAAACCAACTTATGCTTGCTTAAGGGGAAAGGTGAGTTGGGGTGCTGCATGAAACCAGAGATTGAAATTAGCACAGATACCGTTCCATAAGCCAAAAATGTAATAGACAAGAGCTACTCCTTGCTAAACGAAGTGTACTCAACACCCCATATTAAACGCCTAAGAATACACCTGACTAGTAAGAATCTTAAAACCTGTGGATTTATATGTCTCCGAAAGAGAATCAAGCGTGTGTACGGCGGCATAAACGCAGCAGTGATAGGATTGGTGAGGTTCGGTGAGCAAATGCAGACCCTTTGAAGTCATATTGCATGGTACCCATTCCATGGGTCTCAACTCTCCAGGTTTAAGGGATTCTTCCTTCAGCTAAAACATGCATGTGGAACCCAGAGTATGATCCACCGTGTGATCGGGAAACGTGTTCCAATGTGTCTCAGTTTTCGTCCCCTGGTACTAGGGTGCAACATTCAAGACGCTTTACTAACACTCTCCCCACTTGGAGAGTCAGTGCCTTTAAACTCCTGTTTGGCCCAGTTTGCAATTTCTGCGGAAAATGTACAGGAATAGGGAGAACCAATGAGAGACTAGCTGGAGGTGTCTGGACGGGCAAATTTAACTTTCATTTCCCACCAGGAAGAGGAATTAATCAAAGGTTCAGCATGCCGTGCCGGAACCACACTAGGGCCTGAAGCAATCCTGCGGTGTTGCGGCCAGCTCACAAGAAAGCGAGTTGAAGAAAGGAGCTCAGGGGCACTGTAATTCACAAACCTGCAGAGTTATAAATGACAGCTATCGTCCAAAAATATATTGAAGTAAGGCTGCCAAGAGGACTTGAAAGCGGGGCAGAATTGCAGGAAACCGATTTCAGGAGGTAGACGGGAATTGCATGTAAAGCATAGGAAAAGAGGCAGAACGTCCACAATGATGCACTTGGCCAAAAAGGGCGTATGCGTTTTTTCCTGAATATATTCAGGAAAAAACGCATACGCCCTTTTTGGCCAACCAAGCAAGCTTGCAAAGGAAATCTGCACTACAATGAGGTCTCACTGCCCCCCGGTCAAAAGGGCCATCTGAAAAAAGTGTAAAATCCAGAAAGGCAACACAGGACATGGAGAATTGGGAGCCTTGTTATGCTGATGGGCGGGATGTAAATTGCCAACAGCCACTCTGGAGAAGTGTATGGTGTTTCCTGAAACATCTAAAAAACAAAGCAACAGAGCCTAGGGCACTTCCACTTATGGTCCTATAGCTTAGGGAAATTAAAATCAAAAAGACACAGCCACCCCAAAGTTTGGGACGGCTCTGTTTACAAGAACCTCGTTTACGGTACAAGTTCAATATCACAGAAAGCGAAAAATGGATAAAGAAGTTGTGGTACTTACGTACAATGCAATATCACTCAGCAATGAAATCTATGTCATCAGGCCTGTCGCAGCATAATGAGTGGATTCAGGTACGATGATTGTAAGTGAAATAAGTCACACAGAAAAAGAAACATCATAAGATATCACTACTACACGGAATGTAAACTTGGCTACACAGGAACTGAATTACAAAACAGAACAGGGTCTCAAATGTAGAAAACCAACTTATGCTTGCTTAAGGGGAAAGGTGAGTTGGGGTGCTGCATGAAACCAGAGATTGAAATTAGCACAGATACCGTGCCATAAGCCAAAAATGTAATAGACAAGAGCTACTCCTTGCTAAACGAAGTGTACTCAACACCCCATATTAAACGCCTAAGAATACACCTGACTAGTAAGAATCTTAAAACCTGTGGATTTATATGTCTCCGAAAGAGAATCAAGCGTGTGTACGGCGGCATAAACGCAGCAGTGATAGGATTGGTGAGGTTCGGTGAGCAAATGCAGACCCTTTGAAGTCATATTGCATGGTACCCATTCCATGGGTCTCAACTCTCCAGGTTTAAGGGATTCTTCCTTCAGCTAAAACATGCATGTGGAACCCAGAGTATGATCCACCGTGTGATCGGGAAACGTGTTCCAATGTGTCTCAGTTTTCGTCCCCTGGTACTAGGGTGCAACATTCAAGACGCTTTACTAACACTCTCCCCACTTGGAGAGTCAGTGCCTTTAAACTCCTGTTTGGCCCAGTTTGCAATTTCTGCGGAAAATGTACAGGAATAGGGAGAACCAATGAGAGACTAGCTGGAGGTGTCTGGACGGGCAAATTTAACTTTCATTTCCCACCAGGAAGAGGAATTAATCAAAGGTTCAGCATGCCGTGCCGGAACCACACTAGGGCCTGAAGCAATCCTGCGGTGTTGCGGCCAGCTCACAAGAAAGCGAGTTGAAGAAAGGAGCTCAGGGGCACTGTAATTCACAAACCTGCAGAGTTATAAATGACAGCTATCGTCCAAAAATATATTGAAGTAAGGCTGCCAAGAGGACTTGAAAGCGGGGCAGAATTGCAGGAAACCGATTTCAGGAGGTAGACGGGAATTGCATGTAAAGCATAGGAAAAGAGGCAGAACGTCCACAATGATGCACTTGGCCAAAAAGGGCGTATGCGTTTTTTCCTGAATATATTCAGGAAAAAACGCATACGCCCTTTTTGGCCAACCAAGCAAGCTTGCAAAGGAAATCTGCACTACAATGAGGTCTCACTGCCCCCCGGTCAAAAGGGCCATCTGAAAAAAGTGTAAAATCCAGAAAGGCAACACAGGACATGGAGAATTGGGAGCCTTGTTATGCTGATGGGCGGGATGTAAATTGCCAACAGCCACTCTGGAGAAGTGTATGCTGTTTCCTGAAACATCTAAAAAACAAAGCAACAGAGCCTAGGGCACTTCCACTTATGGTCCTATAGCTTAGGGAAATTAAAATCAAAAAGACACAGCCACCCCAAAGTTAGGGACGGCTCTGTTTACAAGAACCTTGTTTACAGTACAAGTTCAATATCACAGAAAGCGAAAAATGGATAAAGAAGTTGTGGTACTTACGTACAATGCAATATCACTCAGCAATGAAATCTATGTAATCAGGCCCGTAACAGCATAATGAGTGGATTAAGGTACGATGATTGTAAGTGAAATAAGTCACACAGAAAAAGAAACATCATAAGATATCACTACTACACGTAATGTAAACTTGGCTACACAGGAACTGAATTACAAAACAGAACAGGGTCTCAAATGTAGAAAACCAACTTATGCTTGCTTAAGAGGAAAGGTGAGTTGGGGTGCTGCATGAAACCAGAGATTGAAATTAGCACAGATACCGTTCCATAAGCCAAATATGTAATAGACAAGAGCTACTCCTTGCTCAACGAAGTGGACTCAACATCCCATATTAAACGCCTAAGAATATACCTGACTAGTAAGAATATTAAAACCTACCGATTTATATGTCTCCGAAAGAGAATCAAGCGTGTGTACGGCGGCATAAACGCAGCAGTGATAGGATTGGTGAAGTTCGGTGAGCAAATGCAGACCCTTTGAAGTCATATTGCATGGTACCCATTCCATGGGTCTCAACTCTCCAGGTTTAAGGGATTCTTCCTTCAGCTAAAACATGCATGTGGAACCCAGAGTATGATCCACCGTGTGATCGGGAAACGTGTTCAAATGTGTCTCAGTTTTCGTCCCGTGGAGCTCGGGTGCAACATTCCAGATGCTTTACTAACACTCTCCCCACTTGGAGAGTCAGTGCCTTTAATCTCCTGTTTGGCCCAGTTTGCAATTTCTGTGGAAAATGAACAGGAATAGGGAGAACCAAAGAGAGACTAGCTGGAGGTGTCTGGACGGGCAAATTTAATTCTCATTTCCCACCAGGAAGAGGAATTAACCAAAGGCTCAGCGTGCCGTGCCGGAACCACACTAGGGCCTGAAGCAATCCTGCAGTGTTGCGGCCAGCTCAAAAGAAAGCGAGTTGAAGAAAGGAGCTCAGGGGCACTGTAATTCACAAACCTGCAGAGTTATAAAGGACAGCTATCGTCCAAAAATATATTGAAGTAAGGCTGCCAAGAGGACTTGAAAGCGGGGCAGAATTGCAGGAAACCGATTTCAGGAGGTAGACGGGAATTGCATGTACAGCATAGGAAAAGAGGCAGAACGTCCACAATGATGCACTTGGCCAAAAAGGGCGTATGCGTTTTTTCCTGAATATATTCAGGAAAAAACGCATACGCCCTTTTTGGCCAACCAAGCAAGCTTGCAAAGGATATCTGAACTACAATGAAGTCTCACTGCCCCCCGGTCAAAAGGGCCATCTGAAAAAAGTGTAAAATCCAGAAAGGCAGGACAGGCCATGGAGAACTGGGAGCCTTGTTATGCTGATGGGCGGGATGTAAATTGCCAACAGCCACTCTGAAGAAGTGTATGGTGTTTCCTGAAACATCTAAAAAACAAAGCAACAGAGCCTAGGGCACTTCCACTTATGGTCCTATAGCTTAGGGAAATTAAAATCAAAAAGACACGGTCACCCCAAAGTTTGGGACGGCTCTGCTTATAAGAACCTCGTTTACGGTACAAGTTCAATATCACAGAAAGCGAAAAATGGATAAAGAAGTTGTGGTACTTACGTACAATGCAATATCACTCAGCAATGAAATCTATGTCATCAGGCCCGTAGCAGCATAATGAGTGGATTCAGGTACGATGATTGTAAGTGAAATAAGTCACACAGAAAAAGAAACATCATAAGATATCACTACTACACGTAATGTAAACTTGGCTACACAGGAACTGAATTACAAAACAGAACAGGGTCTCAAATGTAGAAAACCAACTTATGCTTGCTTAAGGGGAAAGGTGAGTTTGGGTGCTGCATGAAACCACAGATTGAAATTAGCACAGATACCGTTCCATAAGCCAAATATGTAATAGACAAGAGCTACTCCTTGCTCAACGAAGTGTACTCAACACCCCATATTAAACGCCTAACAATATACCTGACTAGAAATAATCTAAAAACCTACCGATTTATATGTCTCCGAAAGAGAATCAAGCGTGTGTACAGCGACATAAACGCAGCGGTGATAGGATTTGTGAGGTTCGGTGAGCAAATGCAGACCCTATGAAGTCATATTGCATGGTACCCATTCCATGGGTCTCAACTCTCCAGGTTTAAGGGATTCTTCCTTCAGCTAAAACATGCATGTGGAACCCAGAGTATGATCCACCGTGTGATCGGGAAACGTGTTCAAATGTGTCTCGTTTTCATCCCCTGGTACTCGGGTGCAACATTCCAGATGCTTTACTAACACTCTCCCCACTTGGAGAGTCAGTGCCTTTAACCTCCTGTTTGGCCCAGTTTGTAATTTCTGTGGAAAATGAACAGGAAGAGGGAGAACGAAAGAGAGACTTGCTGGAGGTGTCTGGACGGGCAAATTTAACTCTCATTTCCCACCAGGAAGAGGAATTAACCAAAGGCTCAGCGTGCCGTGCCGGAACTACACTAGGGCCTGAAGCAATCCTGCGGTGTTGCGGCCAGCTCACAAGAAAGCGAGTTGAAGAAACGAGCTCAGGGGCAGTGTAATTCACAAACCGGCAGAGTTATAAATGACAGCTATCGTCCAAAAATATATTGAAGTAAGGCTGCCAAGAGGACTTGAAAGCGGGGCAGAATTGCAGGAAATCGATTTCAGGAGGTAGATTGGAATTGCATGTAAAGCATAGGAAAAGAGGCAGAACGTCCACAATGATGCACTTGGCCAAAAAGGGCGTATGCGTTTTTTCCAGAATATATTCAGGAAAAAACGCATACGCCCTTTTTGGCCAACCAAGCAAGCTTGCAAAGGATATCTGCACTACAATGAAGTCTCACTGCCGCCCGGTCAAAAGGGCCATCTGAAAAAAGTGTAAAATCCAGAAAGGCAGGACAGGCCATGGAGAACTGGGAGCCTTGTTATGCTGATGGGCGGGATGTAAATTGCCAACAGCCTCTCTGGAGAAGTGTATGGTGTTTCCTGAAACATCTAAAAAACAAAGCAACAGAGCCTAGGGCACTTCCACTTATGGTCCTATAGCTTAGGGAAATTAAAATCAAAAAGACACAGTCACCCCAAAGTTTGGGACGGCTCTGTTTACAAGAACCTCGTTTACGGTACAAGTTCAATATCGCAAAAAGCGAGAAATGGATAAAGAAGTTGTGGTACTTACGTACAATGCAATATCACTCAGCAATGAAATCTATGTCATCAGGCCCGTAGCAGCATAATGAGTGGATTCAGGTATGATGATTCTAAGTGAAATAAGTCACACAGAAAAAGAAACATCATAAGATATCAGTACTACACGGAATGTAAACTTGGCTACACAGGAACTGAATTACAAAACAGAACAGGGTCTCAAATGTAGAAAACCAACTTATGCTTGCTTGAGGGGAAAGGTGAGTTGGGGTGCTGCATGAAACCAGAGATTGAAATTAGCACAGATACTGTTCCATAAGCCAAATATGTAATAGACAAGAGCTACTCCTTGCTCAATGAAGTGGACTCAACACCCCATATTAAACGCCTAAGAATATACCTGACTAGTAAGAATCTTAAAACCTATGGATTTATATGTCTCCGAAAGAGAATCAAGCGTGTGTACAGCGGCATAAACGCAGCAGTGATAGGATTGGTGAGGTTCGGTGAGCAAATGCAGACCCTTTGAAGTCATACTGCATGGTACCCATTCCATGGGTCTCAACTCTCCAGGTTTAAGGGATTCTTCCTTCAGCTGAAACATGCATGTGGAACACAGAGTATGATCCACCGTGTGATCAAGAAACGTGTTCAAATGTGTCTCAGTTTTCGTCCCTTCGTACTCGGCTGCAACATTCAAGACGCTTTACTAACACTCTCCCCACTTGGAGAGTCAGTGTCTTTAAACTCCTGTTTGGCCCAGTTTGCAATTTCTGCGGAAAATGTACAGGAATAGGGAGAACCAATGAGAAACTAGCTGGAGGTGTCTGGACGGGCAAATTTAACTCTCATTTCCGACCAGAAAGAGGAATTAACCAAAGGCTCAGCATGCCGTGCCGGAATGACACTAGGGCCTGAAGCAATCCTGCGGTGTTGCGGCCAGCTCACAAGAAAGCGAGTTGAAGAAAGGAGCTCAGGGGCACTGTAATTCACAAACCTGCAGAGTTATAAATGACAGCTATCGTCCAAAAATATATTGAAGTAAGGCTGCCAAGAGGACTTGAAAGCGGGGCAGAATTGCAGGAAACCGATTTCAGGAGGTAGACGGGAATTGCATGTAAAGCATAGGAAAAGAGGCAGAACGTCCACAATGATGCACTTGGCCAAAAAGGGCGTATGTGTTCTTTCCTGAATATATTCAGGAAAAAACGCATACGCCCTTTTTCGCCAACCAAGCAGGCTTGCAAAGGAAATCTACACTACAATGAAGTCTCACTGCCCCCCGGTCAAAAGGGCCATCTGAAAAAGTGTAATATCCAGAAAGGCAGGACTTGGCATGGAGAACTGGGAGCCTTGTTATGCTGATGGGCGGGATGTAAATTGCCAACAGCCACTCTGGAGAAGTGTATGGTGTTTCCTGAAACATCTAAAAAACAAAGCAACAGAGCCTAGGGCACTTCCACTTATGGTCCTATAGCTTAGGGAAATTAAAATCAAAAAGACACAGCCTCCCTAAACGTTGGGATGGCTCTGTTTACAAGAACCTCGTTTACTGTACAAGTTCAATATCACAGAAAGCGAAAAATGGATACAGAAGTTGTGGTACTTACGTACAATGCAATATCACTCAGCAATGAAATCTATGTCATCAGGCCCGTAGCAGCATAATGAGTGGATTCAGGTACGATGATTCTAAGTGAAATAAGTCACACAGAAAAAGAAACATCATAAGATATCACCAATACACGGAATGTAAACTTGGCTACACAGGAACTGAATTACAAAACAGAACAGGGTCTCAAATGTAGAAAACCAACTTATGCTTGCTTAAGGGGAAAGGTGAGTTGGGGTGCTGCATGAAACCAGAGATTGAAATTAGCACAGATACCGTTCCATAAGCCAAATATGCAATAGACAAGAGCTACTCCTTGCTGAACGAAGTGGACTCAACACCCCATATTAAACGCCTAAGAATATACCTGACTAGAAATAATCTTAAAACCTACGGATTTATATGTCTCCGAAAGAGAATCAAGCGTGTGTACAGCGGCATAAACGCAGCAGTGATAGGATTGGTGAGGTTCGGTGAGCAAATGCAGACCCTTTGAAGTCATATTGCATGGTACCCATTCCATGGGTCTCAACTCTCCAGGTTTAAGGGATTCTTCCTTCAGCTAAAACATGCATGTGGAACCCAGAGTATGATCCACCGTGTGATCGGGAAACGTGTTCAAATGTGTCTCGTTTTCATCCCCTGGTACTCGGGTGCAACATTCCAGATGCTTTACTAACACTCTCCCCACTTGGAGAGTCAGTGCCTTTAACCTCCTGTTTGGCCCAGTTTGTAATTTCTGTGGAAAATGAACAGGAAGAGGGAGAACGAAAGAGAGACTTGCTGGAGGTGTCTGGACGGGCAAATTTAACTCTCATTTCCCACCAGGAAGAGGAATTAACCAAAGGCTCAGCGTGCCGTGCCGGAACTACACTAGGGCCTGAAGCAATCCTGCGGTGTTGCGGCCAGCTCACAAGAAAGCGAGTTGAAGAAACGAGCTCAGGGGCAGTGTAATTCACAAACCGGCAGAGTTATAAATGACAGCTATCGTCCAAAAATATATTGAAGTAAGGCTGCCAAGAGGACTTGAAAGCGGGGCAGAATTGCAGGAAATCGATTTCAGGAGGTAGATTGGAATTGCATGTAAAGCATAGGAAAAGAGGCAGAACGTCCACAATGATGCACTTGGCCAAAAAGGGCGTATGCGTTTTTTCCAGAATATATTCAGGAAAAAACGCATACGCCCTTTTTGGCCAACCAAGCAAGCTTGCAAAGGATATCTGCACTACAATGAAGTCTCACTGCCGCCCGGTCAAAAGGGCCATCTGAAAAAAGTGTAAAATCCAGAAAGGCAGGACAGGCCATGGAGAACTGGGAGCCTTGTTATGCTGATGGGCGGGATGTAAATTGCCAACAGCCACTCTGGAGAAGTGTATGGTGTTTCCTGAAACATCTAAAAAACAAAGCAACAGAGCCTAGGGCACTTCCACTTATGGTCCTATAGCTTAGGGAAATTAAAATCAAAAAGACACGGTCACCCCAAAGTTTGGGACGGCTCTGCTTATAAGAACCTCGTTTACGGTACAAGTTCAATATCACAGAAAGCGAAAAATGGATAAAGAAGTTGTGGTACTTACGTACAATGCAATATCACTCAGCAATGAAATCTATGTCATCAGGCCCGTAGCAGCATAATGAGTGGATTCAGGTACGATGATTGTAAGTGAAATAAGTCACACAGAAAAAGAAACATCATAAGATATCACTACTACACGGAATGTAAACTTGGCTACACAGGAACTGAATTACAAAACAGAACAGGGTCTCAAATGTAGAAAACCAACTTACGCTAGCTTAAGGGGAAAGGTGAGTTGGGGTGCTGCATGAAACCAGAGATTGAAATTAGCACAGATACCGTTCCATAAGCCAAATATGTAATAGACAAGAGCTACTCCTTGCTCAACGAAGTGGACTCAACACCCGATATTAAACGCCTAAGAATATACCTGACTAGAAATAATCTAAAAACCTACGGATTTATATGTCTCCGAAAGACAATCAAGCGTGTGTACAGCAGCATAAACGCAGCAGTGATAGGATTGGTGAGGTTCGGTGAGCAAATGCAGACCCTTTGAAGTCATATTGCATGGTACCCATTCCATGGGTCTCAACTCTCCAGGTTTAAGGGATTCTTCCTTCAGCTAAAACATGCATGTGGAACCCAGAGTATGATCCACCGTGTGATCGGGAAACGTGTTCAAATGTGTCTCAGTTTTCGTCCCCTGGTACTCGGGTGCAAACTCCAGACGCTTTACTAACACTCTCCCCACTTGGAGAGTCAGTGCCTTTAACCTCCTGTTTGGCCCAGTTTGCAATTTCTGCGGAAAATGTACAGGAATAGGGAGAACCAATGAGAGACTAGCTGGGGGTGTCTGGACGGGCAAATTTAACTCTCATTTCCCACCAGGAAGAGGAATTAACCAAAGGCTCAGTGTGCCGTGCCGGAACCACACTAGGGCCTGAAGCAATCCTGCGGTGTTGCGGCCAGCTCACAAGAAAGCGAGTTGAAGAAAGGAGCTCAGGGGCACTGTAATTCACAAACCTGCAGAGTTATAAATGACAGCTATCGTCCAAAAATATATTGAAGTAAGGCTGCCAAGAGGACTTGAAAGCGGGGCAGAATTGCAGGAAACCGATTTCAGGAGGTAGACGGGAATTGCATGTAAAGCATAGGAAAAGAGGCAGAACGTCCACAATGATGCACTTGGCCAAAAAGGGCGTATGCGTTTTTTCCTGAATATATTCAGGAAAAAACGCATACGCCCTTTTTGGCCAACCAAGCAAGCTTGCAAAGGAAATCTGCACTACAATGAAGTCTCACTGCCCCCCGGTCAAAAGGGCCATCTGAAAAAAGTGTAAAATCCAGAAAGGCAGGACAGGCCATGGAGAACTGGGAGCTTTGTTATGCTGATGGGTGGGATGTAAATTGCCAACAGCCACTCTGGAGAAGTGTATGGTGTTTCCTGAAACATCTAAAAAACAAAGCAACAGAGCCTAGGGCACTTCCACTTATGGTCCTATAGCTTAGGGAAATTAAAATCAAAAAGACACAGCCACCCCAAAGTTTGGGACGGCTCTGTTTACAAGAACCTCGTTTACGGTACAAGTTCAATATCACAGAAAGCGAAAAATGGATAAAGAAGTTGTGGTACTTACGTACAATGCAATATCACTCAGCAATGAAATCTATGTCATCAGGCCTGTCGCAGCATAATGAGTGGATTCAGGTACGATGATTCTAAGTGAAATAAGTCACACAGAAAAAGAAACATCATAAGATATCACTACTACACGGAATGTAAACTTGGCTACACAGGAACTGAATTACAAAACAGAACAGGGTCTCAAATGTAGAAAACCAACTTATGCTTGCTTAAGGGGAAAGGTGAGTTGGGGTGCTGCATGAAACCAGAGATTGAAATTAGCACAGATACCGTGCCATAAGCCAAAAATGTAATAGACAAGAGCTACTCCTTGCTAAACGAAGTGTACTCAACACCCCATATTAAACGCCTAAGAATACACCTGACTAGTAAGAATCTTAAAACCTGTGGATTTATATGTCTCCGAAAGAGAATCAAGCGTGTGTACGGCGGCATAAACGCAGCAGTGATAGGATTGGTGAGGTTCGGTGAGCAAATGCAGACCCTTTGAAGTCATATTGCATGGTACCCATTCCATGGGTCTCAACTCTCCAGGTTTAAGGGATTCTTCCTTCAGCTAAAACATGCATGTGGAACCCAGAGTATGATCCACCGTGTGATCGGGAAACGTGTTCCAATGTGTCTCAGTTTTCGTCCCCTGGTACTAGGGTGCAACATTCAAGACGCTTTACTAACACTCTCCCCACTTGGAGAGTCAGTGCCTTTAAACTCCTGTTTGGCCCAGTTTGCAATTTCTGCGGAAAATGTACAGGAATAGGGAGAACCAATGAGAGACTAGCTGGAGGTGTCTGGACGGGCAAATTTAACTTTCATTTCCCACCAGGAAGAGGAATTAATCAAAGGTTCAGCATGCCGTGCCGGAACCACACTAGGGCCTGAAGCAATCCTGCGGTGTTGCGGCCAGCTCACAAGAAAGCGAGTTGAAGAAAGGAGCTAAGGGGCACTGTAATTCACAAACCTGCAGAGTTATAAATGACAGCTATCGTCCAAAAATATATTGAAGTAAGGCTGCCAAGAGGACTTGAAAGCGGGGCAGAATTGCAGGAAACCGATTTCAGGAGGTAGACGGGAATTGCATGTAAAGCATAGGAAAAGAGGCAGAACGTCCACAATGATGCACTTGGCCAAAAAGGGCGTATGCGTTTTTTCCTGAATATATTCAGGAAAAAACGCATACGCCCTTTTTGGCCAACCAAGCAAGCTTGCAAAGGAAATCTGCACTACAATGAGGTCTCACTGCCCCCCGGTCAAAAGGGCCATCTGAAAAAAGTGTAAAATCCAGAAAGGCAACACAGGACATGGAGAATTGGGAGCCTTGTTATGCTGATGGGCGGGATGTAAATTGCCAACAGCCACTCTGGAGAAGTGTATGCTGTTTCCTGAAACATCTAAAAAACAAAGCAACAGAGCCTAGGGCACTTCCACTTATGGTCCTATAGCTTAGGGAAATTAAAATCAAAAAGACACAGCCACCCCAAAGTTAGGGACGGCTCTGTTTACAAGAACCTTGTTTACAGTACAAGTTCAATATCACAGAAAGCGAAAAATGGATAAAGAAGTTGTGGTACTTACGTACAATGCAATATCACTCAGCAATGAAATCTATGTAATCAGGCCCGTAACAGCATAATGAGTGGATTAAGGTACGATGATTGTAAGTGAAATAAGTCACACAGAAAAAGAAACATCATAAGATATCACTACTACACGTAATGTAAACTTGGCTACACAGGAACTGAATTACAAAACAGAACAGGGTCTCAAATGTAGAAAACCAACTTATGCTTGCTTAAGAGGAAAGGTGAGTTGGGGTGCTGCATGAAACCAGAGATTGAAATTAGCACAGATACCGTTCCATAAGCCAAATATGTAATAGACAAGAGCTACTCCTTGCTCAACGAAGTGGACTCAACATCCCATATTAAACGCCTAAGAATATACCTGACTAGTAAGAATATTAAAACCTACCGATTTATATGTCTCCGAAAGAGAATCAAGCGTGTGTACGGCGGCATAAACGCAGCAGTGATAGGATTGGTGAAGTTCGGTGAGCAAATGCAGACCCTTTGAAGTCATATTGCATGGTACCCATTCCATGGGTCTCAACTCTCCAGGTTTAAGGGATTCTTCCTTCAGCTAAAACATGCATGTGGAACCCAGAGTATGATCCACCGTGTGATCGGGAAACGTGTTCAAATGTGTCTCAGTTTTCGTCCCGTGGAGCTCGGGTGCAACATTCCAGATGCTTTACTAACACTCTCCCCACTTGGAGAGTCAGTGCCTTTAATCTCCTGTTTGGCCCAGTTTGCAATTTCTGTGGAAAATGAACAGGAATAGGGAGAACCAAAGAGAGACTAGCTGGAGGTGTCTGGACGGGCAAATTTAATTCTCATTTCCCACCAGGAAGAGGAATTAACCAAAGGCTCAGCGTGCCGTGCCGGAACCACACTAGGGCCTGAAGCAATCCTGCAGTGTTGCGGCCAGCTCAAAAGAAAGCGAGTTGAAGAAAGGAGCTCAGGGGCACTGTAATTCACAAACCTGCAGAGTTATAAAGGACAGCTATCGTCCAAAAATATATTGAAGTAAGGCTGCCAAGAGGACTTGAAAGCGGGGCAGAATTGCAGGAAACCGATTTCAGGAGGTAGACGGGAATTGCATGTACAGCATAGGAAAAGAGGCAGAACGTCCACAATGATGCACTTGGCCAAAAAGGGCGTATGCGTTTTTTCCTGAATATATTCAGGAAAAAACGCATACGCCCTTTTTGGCCAACCAAGCAAGCTTGCAAAGGATATCTGAACTACAATGAAGTCTCACTGCCCCCCGGTCAAAAGGGCCATCTGAAAAAAGTGTAAAATCCAGAAAGGCAGGACAGGCCATGGAGAACTGGGAGCCTTGTTATGCTGATGGGCGGGATGTAAATTGCCAACAGCCACTCTGAAGAAGTGTATGGTGTTTCCTGAAACATCTAAAAAACAAAGCAACAGAGCCTAGGGCACTTCCACTTATGGTCCTATAGCTTAGGGAAATTAAAATCAAAAAGACACGGTCACCCCAAAGTTTGGGACGGCTCTGCTTATAAGAACCTCGTTTACGGTACAAGTTCAATATCACAGAAAGCGAAAAATGGATAAAGAAGTTGTGGTACTTACGTACAATGCAATATCACTCAGCAATGAAATCTATGTCATCAGGCCCGTAGCAGCATAATGAGTGGATTCAGGTACGATGATTGTAAGTGAAATAAGTCACACAGAAAAAGAAACATCATAAGATATCACTACTACACGTAATGTAAACTTGGCTACACAGGAACTGAATTACAAAACAGAACAGGGTCTCAAATGTAGAAAACCAACTTATGCTTGCTTAAGAGGAAAGGTGAGTTGGGGTGCTGCATGAAACCAGAGATTGAAATTAGCACAGATACCGTTCCATAAGCCAAATATGTAATAGACAAGAGCTACTCCTTGCTCAACGAAGTGGACTCAACACCCCATATTAAACGCCTAAGAATATACCTGACTAGTAAGAATATTAAAACCTACCGATTTATATGTCTCCGAAAGAGAATCAAGCGTGTGTACGGCGGCATAAACGCAGCAGTGATAGGATTGGTGAAGTTCGGTGAGCAAATGCAGACCCTTTGAAGTCATATTGCATGGTACCCATTCCATGGGTCTCAACTCTCCAGGTTTAAGGGATTCTTCCTTCAGCTAAAACATGCATGTGGAACACAGAGTATGATCCACCGTGTGATCGGGAAACGTGTTCAAATGTGTCTCAGTTTTCGTCCCTTGGAGCTCGGGTGCAACATTCCAGATGCTTTACTAACACTCTCCCCACTTGGAGAGTCAGTGCCTTTAATCTCCTGTTTGGCCCAGTTTGCAATTTCTGTGGAAAATGAACAGGAATAGGGAGAACCAAAGAGAGACTAGCTGGAGGTGTCTGGACGGGCAAATTTAATTCTCATTTCCCACCAGGAAGAGGAATTAACCAAAGGCTCAGCGTGCCGTGCCGGAACCACACTAGGGCCTGAAGCAATCCTGCAGTGTTGCGGCCAGCTCAAAAGAAAGCGAGTTGAAGAAAGGAGCTCAGGGGCACTGTAATTCACAAACCTGCAGAGTTATAAAGGACAGCTATCGTCCAAAAATATATTGAAGTAAGGCTGCCAAGAGGACTTGAAAGCGGGGCAGAATTGCAGGAAACCGATTTCAGGAGGTAGACGGGAATTGCATGTACAGCATAGGAAAAGAGGCAGAACGTCCACAATGATGCACTTGGCCAAAAAGGGCGTATGCGTTTTTTCCTGAATATATTCAGGAAAAAACGCATACGCACTTTTTGGCCAACCAAGCAAGCTTGCAAAGGATATCTGAACTACAATGAAGTCTCACTGCCCCCCGGTCAAAAGGGCCATCTGAAAAAAGTGTAAAATCCAGAAAGGCAGGACAGGCCATGGAGAACTGGGAGCCTTGTTATGCTGATGGGCGGGATGTAAATTGCCAACAGCCACTCTGAAGAAGTGTATGGTGTTTCCTGAAACATCTAAAAAACAAAGCAACAGAGCCTAGGGCACTTCCACTTATGGTCCTATAGCTTAGGGAAATTAAAATCAAAAAGACACGGTCACCCCAAAGTTTGGGACGGCTCTGCTTATAAGAACCTCGTTTACGGTACAAGTTCAATATCACAGAAAGCGAAAAATGGATAAAGAAGTTGTGGTACTTACGTACAATGCAATATCACTCAGCAATGAAATCTATGTCATCAGGCCCGTAGCAGCATAATGAGTGGATTCAGGTACGATGATTGTAAGTGAAATAAGTCACACAGAAAAAGAAACATCATAAGATATCACTACTACACGGAATGTAAACTTGGCTACACAGGAACTGAATTACAAAACAGAACAGGGTCTCAAATGTAGAAAACCAACTTACGCTAGCTTAAGGGGAAAGGTGAGTTGGGGTGCTGCATGAAACCAGAGATTGAAATTAGCACAGATACCGTTCCATAAGCCAAATATGTAATAGACAAGAGCTACTCCTTGCTCAACGAAGTGGACTCAACACCCGATATTAAACGCCTAAGAATATACCTGACTAGAAATAATCTAAAAACCTACGGATTTATATGTCTCCGAAAGACAATCAAGCGTGTGTACAGCAGCATAAACGCAGCAGTGATAGGATTGGTGAGGTTCGGTGAGCAAATGCAGACCCTTTGAAGTCATATTGCATGGTACCCATTCCATGGGTCTCAACTCTCCAGGTTTAAGGGATTCTTCCTTCAGCTAAAACATGCATGTGGAACCCAGAGTATGATCCACCGTGTGATCGGGAAACGTGTTCAAATGTGTCTCAGTTTTCGTCCCCTGGTACTCGGGTGCAAACTCCAGACGCTTTACTAACACTCTCCCCACTTGGAGAGTCAGTGCCTTTAACCTCCTGTTTGGCCCAGTTTGCAATTTCTGCGGAAAATGTACAGGAATAGGGAGAACCAATGAGAGACTAGCTGGGGGTGTCTGGACGGGCAAATTTAACTCTCATTTCCCACCAGGAAGAGGAATTAACCAAAGGCTCAGTGTGCCGTGCCGGAACCACACTAGGGCCTGAAGCAATCCTGCGGTGTTGCGGCCAGCTCACAAGAAAGCGAGTTGAAGAAAGGAGCTCAGGGGCACTGTAATTCACAAACCTGCAGAGTTATAAATGACAGCTATCGTCCAAAAATATATTGAAGGAAGGCTGCCAAGAGGACTTGAAAGCGGGGCAGAATTGCAGGAAACCGATTTCAGGAGGTAGACGGGAATTGCATGTAAAGCATAGGAAAAGAGGCAGAACGTCCACAATGATGCACTTGGCCAAAAAGGGCGTATGCGTTTTTTCCTGAATATATTCAGGAAAAAACGCATACGCCCTTTTTGGCCAACCAAGCAAGCTTGCAAAGGAAATCTGCACTACAATGAAGTCTCACTGCCCCCCGGTCAAAAGGGCCATCTGAAAAAAGTGTAAAATCCAGAAAGGCAGGACAGGCCATGGAGAACTGGGAGCTTTGTTATGCTGATGGGTGGGATGTAAATTGCCAACAGCCACTCTGGAGAAGTGTATGGTGTTTCCTGAAACATCTAAAAAACAAAGCAACAGAGCCTAGGGCACTTCCACTTATGGTCCTATAGCTTAGGGAAATTAAAATCAAAAAGACACAGCCACCCCAAAGTTTGGGACGGCTCTGTTTACAAGAACCTCGTTTACGGTACAAGTTCAATATCACAGAAAGCGAAAAATGGATAAAGAAGTTGTGGTACTTACGTACAATGCAATATCACTCAGCAATGAAATCTATGTCATCAGGCCTGTCGCAGCATAATGAGTGGATTCAGGTACGATGATTCTAAGTGAAATAAGTCACACAGAAAAAGAAACATCATAAGATATCACTACTACACGGAATGTAAACTTGGCTACACAGGAACTGAATTACAAAACAGAACAGGGTCTCAAATGTAGAAAACCAACTTATGCTTGCTTAAGGGGAAAGGTGAGTTGGGGTGCTGCATGAAACCAGAGATTGAAATTAGCACAGATACCGTGCCATAAGCCAAAAATGTAATAGACAAGAGCTACTCCTTGCTAAACGAAGTGTACTCAACACCCCATATTAAACGCCTAAGAATACACCTGACTAGTAAGAATCTTAAAACCTGTGGATTTATATGTCTCCGAAAGAGAATCAAGCGTGTGTACGGCGGCATAAACGCAGCAGTGATAGGATTGGTGAGGTTCGGTGAGCAAATGCAGACCCTTTGAAGTCATACTGCATGGTACCCATTCCATGGGTCTCAACTCTCCAGGTTTAAGGGATTCTTCCTTCAGCTGAAACATGCATGTGGAACACAGAGTATGATCCACCGTGTGATCAGGAAACGTGTTCAAATGTGTCTCAGTTTTCATACCCTCGTACTCCGGTGCAACATTCAAGACGCTTTACTAACACTCTCCCCACTTGGAGAGTCAGTGTCTTTAAACTCCTGTTTGGCCAAGTTTGCAATTTCTGCGGAAAATGTACAGGAATAGGGAGAACCAATGAGAAACTAGCTGGAGGTGTCTGGACGGGCAAATTTAACTCTCATTTCCCACCAGAAAGAGGAATTAACCAAAGGCTCAGCATGCCGTGCCGGAACCACACTAGGGCCTGAAGCAATCCTGCGGTGTTGCGGCCAGCTCACAAGAAAGCGAGTTGAAGAAAGGAGCTCAGGGGCACTGTAATTCACAAACCTGCAGAGTTATAAATGACAGCTATCGTCCAAAAATATATTGAAGTAAGGCTGCCAAGAGGACTTGAAAGCGGGGCAGAATTGCAGGAAACCGATTTCAGGAGGTAGACGGGAATTGCATGTAAAGCATAGGAAAAGAGGCAGAACGTCCACAATGATGCACTTGGCCAAAAAGGGCGTATGTGTTCTTTCCTGAATATATTCAGGAAAAAACGCATACGCCCTTTTTCGCCAACCAAGCAGGCTTGCAAAGGAAATCTACACTACAATGAAGTCTCACTGCCCCCCGGTCAAAAGGGCCATCTGTAGAAAGTGTAATATCCAGAAAGGCAGGACTTGGCATGGAGAACTGGGAGCCTTGTTATGCTGATGGGCGGGACGTAAATTGCCAACAGCCACTCTGGAGAAGTGTATGGTGTTTCCTGAAACATCTAAAAAACAAAGCAACAGAGCCTAGGGCACTTCCACTTATGGTCCTATAGCTTAGGGAAATTAAAATCAAAAAGACACAGCCTCCCCAAACTTTGGGACGGCTCTGTTTACAAGAACCTCGTTTACTGTACAAGTTCAATATCACAGAAAGCGAAAAATGGATACAGAAGTTGTGGTACTTACGTACAATGCAATATCACTCAGCAATGAAATCTATGTCATCAGGCCCGTAGCAGCATAATGAGTGGATTCAGGTATGATGATTCTAAGTGAAATAAGTCACACAGAAAAAGAAACATCATAAGATATCACTACTACACGGAATGTAAACTTGGCTACACAGGAACTGAATTACAAAACAGAACAGGGTGTCAAATGTAGAAAACCAACTTATGCTTGCTTAAGGGGAAAGGTGAGTTGGGGTGCTGCATGAAACCAGAGATTGAAATTAGCACAGATACCGTTCCATAAGCCACATATGTAATAGACAACAGCTACACCTTGCTCAACGAAGTGGACTCAACACCCCATATTAAACGCCTAAGAATATACCTGACTAGAAATAATCTTAAAACCTACGGATTTATATGTCTCCGAAAGAGAATCAAGCGTGTGTACAGCGGCATAAACGCAGCAGTGATAGGATTGGTGAGGTTCGGTGAGCAAATGCAGACCCTTTGAAGTCATATTGCATGGTACCCATTCCATGGGTCTCAACTCTCCAAGTTTAAGGGATTCTTCCTTCAGCTAAAACATGCATGTGGAACACAGAGTATGATCCACCGTGTGATCAGGAAACGTGTTCAAATGTGTCTCAGTTTTCGTCCCCTGGTACTCGGGTGCAACACTCCAGACGCTTTACTAACACTCTCTCCACTTGGAGAGTCAGTGCCTTTAACCTCCTGTATGGCCCAGTTTGCAATTTGTGCGGAAAATGTACAGGAATAGGGAGAACCAATGATAAACTAGCTGGAGGTGTCTGGACGGGCAAATTTAACTCTCATTTCCCACCAGGAAGAGGAATTAACCAAAGGCTCAGCGTGCCGCGCCGGATCCACACTAGGGCCTGAAGCAATCCTGTGGTGTTGCGGCCAGCTCACAAAAAAGCGAGTTGAAGAAAGGAGCTCAGGGGCACTGTAATTCACAAACCTGCAGAGTTATAAATGACAGCTATCGTCCAAAAATATATTGAAGTAAGGCTGCCAAGAGGACTTGAAAGCGGGGCAGAATTGCAGGAAATCGATTTCAGGAGGTACACTGGAATTGCATGTAAAGCATAGGAAAAGAGGCAGAACGTCCACAATGATGCACTTGGCCAAAAAGGGCGTATGCGTTTTTTCCTGAATATATTCAGGAAAAAACGCATACGCCCTTTTTGGCCAACCAAGCAAGCTTGCAAAGGATATCTGCACTACAATGAAGTCTCACTGCCCCCCAGTCAAAAGGGCCATCTGAAAAAAGTGTAAAATCCAGAAAGGCAGGACAGGCCAAGGAGAACTGGGAGCCTTGTTATGCTGATGGGCGGGATGTAAATTGCCAGCAGCCACTCTGGAGAAGTGTATGGTGTTTCCTGAAACATCTAAAAAACAAAGCAACAGAGCCTAGGGCACTTGCACTTATGGTCCTATAGCTTAGGGAAATTAAAATCAAAAAGACACAGCCACCCCAAAGTTTGGGACGGCTCTGTTTACAAGAACCTCGTTTACGGTACAAGTTCAATATCACAGAAAGCGAAAAATGGATAAAGAAGTTGTGGTACTTACGTACAATGCAATATCACTCAGCAATGAAATCTATGTCATCAGGCCCGTAGCAGCATAATGAGTGGATTCAGGTACCATGATTCTAAGTGAAATAAGTCACACAGAAAAAGAAACATCATAAGATATCACCAATACACGGAATGTAAACTTGGCTACAAAGGAACTGAATTACAAAACAGAACAGAGTCTCAAATGTAGAAAACCAACTTATGCTTGCTTAAGGGGAAAGGTGAGTTGGGGTGCTGCATGAAACCAGAGATTGAAATTAGCACAGATACCGTTCCATAAGCCAAATATGTAATAGACAAGAGCTACTCCTTGCTCAACGAAGTGGACTCAACACCCCATATTAAACGCTTAAGAATACACCTGACTAGAAATAATCTTAAAAACTACGGATTTATATGTCTCCGAAAGAGAATCAAGCGTGTGTACAGCGGCATAAACGCAGCAGTGATAGGATTGGTGAGGTTCGGTGAGCAAATGCAGACCCTTTGAAGTCATATTGCATGGTACCCATTCCATGGGTCTCAACTCTCCAAGTTTAAGGGATTCTTCCTTCAGCTAAAACATGCATGTGGAACACAGATTATGATCCACCGTGTGATCAGGAAACGTGTTCAAATGTGTCTCAGTTTTCGTCCCCTGGTACTCGGGTGCAACACTCCAGACGCTTTACTAACACTCTCCCCACTTGGAGAGTCAGTGCCTTTAACCTCCTGTATGGCCCAGTTTGCAATTTCTGCGGAAAATGTACAGGAATAGGGAGAACCAATGAGAAACTATCTGGAGGTGTCTGGACGGGCAAATTTAACTCTCATTTCCCACCAGAAAGAGGAATTAACCAAAGGCTCAGCGTGCCGTGCCGGAACCACACTAGGGCCTGAAGCAATCCTGCGGTGTTGCGGCCAGCTCACAAGAAAGCGAGTTGAAGAAAGGAGCTCAGGGGCACTGTAATTCACAAACCTGCAGAGTTATAAATGACAGCTATCATCCAAAAATATATTGAAGTAAGGCTGCCAAGAGGACTTGAAAGCGGGGCAGAATTGCAGGAAACCGATTTCAGGAGGTAGACAGGAATTGCATGTAAAGCATAGGAAAAGAGGCAGAACGTCCACAATGATGCACTTGGCCAAAAAGGGCGTATGCGTTTTTTCCTGAATATATTCAGGAAAAAACGCATACGCCCTTTTTGGCCAACCAAGCAAGCTTGCAAAGGAAATCTGCACTACAATGAAGTCTCACTGCCCCCCGGTCAAAAGGGCCATCTGAAAAAAGTGTAAAATCCAGAAAGGCAGGACAGGCCATGGAGAACTGGGAGCCTTGTTATGCTGGTGGGCGGGATGTAAATTGCCAACAGCCACTCTGGAGAAGTGTATGGTGTTTCCTGAAACATCTAAAAAACAAAGCAACAGAGCCTAGGGCACTTCCACTTATGGTCCTATAGCTTAGGGAAATTAAAATCAAAAAGACACAGCCACCCCAAAGTTTGGGACGGCTCTGTTTACAAGAACCTCGTTTATGGTACAAGTTCAATATCACAGAAAGCAAAAAATGGATAAAGAAGTTGTGGTACTTACGTACAATGCAATATCACTCAGCAATGAAATCTATGTCATCAGGCCCGTAGCAGCATAATGAGTGGATTCAGGTACGATGATTCTAAGTGAAATAAGTCACACAGAAAAAGAAACATCATAAGATATCACCAATACACGGAATGTAAACTTGGCTACACAAGAACTGAATTACAAAACAGAACAGGGTCTCAAATGTAGAAAACCAACTTATGCTTGCTTAAGGGGAAAGGTGAGTTGGGGTGCTGCATGAAACCAGAGATTGAAATTAGCACAGATACCGTTCCATAAGCCAAATATGCAATAGACAAGAGCTACTCCTTGCTCAACGAAGTGGACTCAACACCCCATATTAAACGCCTAAGAATATACCTGACTAGAAATAATCTTAAAACCTACGGATTTATATGTCTCCGAAAGAGAATCAAGCGTGTGTACAGGGGCATAAACGCAGCAGTGATAGGATTGGTGAGGTTCGGTGAGCAAATGCAGACCCTTTGAAGTCATATTGCATGGTACCCATTCCATGGGTCTCAACTCTCCAGGTTTAAGGGATTCTTCCTTCAGCTAAAACATGCATGTGGAACCCAGAGTATGATCCACCGTGTGATCGGGAAACGTGTTCAAATGTGTCTCGTTTTCGTCCCTGGTACTCGGGTGCAACATTCCAGATGCTTTACTAACACTCTCCCCACTTGGAGAGTCAGTGCCTTTAACCTCCTGTTTGGCCCAGTTTGTAATTTCTGTGGAAAATGAACAGGAATAGGGAGAACAAAAGAGAGACTATCTGGAGGTGTCTAGACGGGCAAATTTAACTCTCATTTCCCACCAGGAAGAGGAATTAACCAAAGGCTCAGCGTGCCGTGCCGGAACTACACTAGGGCCTGAAGCAATCCTGTGGTGTTGCGGCCAGCTCACAAGAAAACGAGTTGAAGAAACGAGCTCAGGGGCACTGTAATTCACAATCCTGCAGAGTTATAAATGACAGCTATCGTCCAAAAATATATTGAAGTAAGGCTGCCAAGAGGACTTGAAAGCGGGGCAGAATTGCAGGAAATCGATTTCAGGGGGTACACTGGAATTGCATGTAAAGCATAGGAAAAGAGGCAGAACGTCCACAATGATGCACTTGGACAAAAAGGGCGTATGCGTTTTTTCCTGAATATATTCAGGAAAAAACGCATACGCCCTTTTTGGCCAACCAAGCAAGCTTGCAAA
Organism: Leucopleurus acutus; assembly: GCF_964270905.1. Taxonomy (NCBI): domain Eukaryota; kingdom Metazoa; phylum Chordata; class Mammalia; order Artiodactyla; family Delphinidae; genus Leucopleurus; species Leucopleurus acutus. The sequence continues at coordinate 96,963,673 of NC_139142.1, read as the reverse complement.
GGAAATCTGCACTACAATGAAGTCTCACTGCCCAGCGGTCAAAAGGGCCATTTGAAAAAAGTGCAAAATCCAGAAAGGCAAGACAGGCCATGGAGAACTGGGAGCCTTGTTATGCTGGTGGGCGGGATGTAAATTGCCAACAGCCACTCTGGAGAAGTGTATGGTGTTTCCTGAAACATCTAAAAAACAAAGCAACAGAGCCTAGGGCACTTCCACTTATGGTCCTATAGCTTAGGGAAATTAAAATCAAAAAGACACAGCCACCCCAAAGTTTGGGACGGCTCTGTTTACAAGAACCTCGTTTACGGTACAAGTTCAATATCACAGAAAGCGAAAAATGGATAAAGAAGTTGTGGTACTTACGTACAATGCAATATCACTCAGCAATGAAATCTATGTCATCAGGCCCGTAGCAGCATAATGAGTGGATTCAGGTATGATGATTCTAAGTGAAATAAGTCACACAGAAAAAGAAACACCATAAGATATCACTACTACACGGAAGGTAAACTTGGCTACACAAGAACTGAATTACAAAACAGAACAGGGTCTCAAATGTAGAAAACCAACTTATGCTTGCTTAAGGGGAAAGGTGAGTTGGGGTGCTGCATGAAACCAGAGATTGAAATTAGCACAGATACCGTTCCATAAGCCAAATATGTAATAGACAAGAGCTACTCCTTGCTCAACGAAGTGGACTGAACACCCCATATTAAACGCTTAAGAATACACCTGACTAGAAATAATCTTAAAAACTACGGATTTATATGTCTCCGAAAGAGAATCAAGCGTGTGTACAGCGGCATAAACGCAGCAGTGATAGGATTGGTGAGGTTCGGTGAGCAAATGCAGACCCTTTGAAGTCATATTGCATGGTACCCATTCCATGGGTCTCAACTCTCCAAGTTTAAGGGATTCTTCCTTCAGCTAAAACATGCATGTGGAACACAGATTATGATCCACCGTGTGATCAGAAAACGTGTTCAAATGTGTCTCAGTTTTCGTCCCCTGGTACTCGGGTGCAACACTCCAGACGCTTTACTAACACTCTCCCCACTTGGAGAGTCAGTGCCTTTAACCTCCTGTATGGCCCAGTTTGCAATTTCTGCGGAAAATGTACAGGAATAGGGAGAACCAATGAGAAACTAGCTGGAGGTGTCTGGACGGGCAAATTTAACTCTCATTTCCCACCAGAAAGAGGAATTAACCAAAGGCTCAGCATGCCGTGCCGGAACCACACTAGGGCCTGAAGCAATCCTGCGGTGTCGCGGCCAGCTCACAAGAAAGCGAGTTGAAGAAAGGAGCTCATGGGCACTGTAATTCACAAACCTGCAGAGTTATAAATGACAGCTATCGTCCAAAAATATATTGAAGTAAGGCTGCCAAGAGGACTTGAAAGCGGGGCAGAATTGCAGGAAACCGATTTCAGGAGGTAGACGGGAATTGCATGTAAAGCATAGGAAAAGAGGCAGAACGTCCACAATGATGCACTTGGCCAAAAAGGGCGTATGCGTTTTTTCCTGAATATATTCAGGAAAAAACGCATACGCCCTTTTTGGCCAACCAAGAAAGCTTGCAAAGGAAATCTGCACTACAATGAAGTCTCACTGCCCCCCGGTCAAAAGGGCCATCTGAAAAAAGTGTAAAATCCAGAAAGGCAGGACAGGCCATGGAGAACTGGGAGCCTTGTTATGCTGGTGGGCGGGATGTAAATTGCCAACAGCCACTCTGGAGAAGTGTATGGTGTTTCCTGAAACATCTAAAAAACAAAGCAACAGAGCCTAGGGCACTTCCACTTATGGTCCTATAGCTTAGGGAAATTAAAATCAAAAAGACACAGCCACCCCAAAGTTTGGGACGGCTCTGTTTACAAGAACCTCGTTTACGGTACAAGTTCAATATCACAGAAAGCGAAAAATGGATAAAGAAGTTGTGGTACTTACGTACAATGCAATATCACTCAGCAATGAAATCTATGTCATCAGGCCCGTAGCAGCATAATGAGTGGATTCAGGTATGATGATTCTAAGTGAAATCAGTCACACAGAAAAAGAAACATCATAAGATATCACTACTACACGGAAGGTAAACTTGGCTACACAAGAACTGAATTACAAAACAGAACAGGGTCTCAAATGTAGAAAACCAACTTATGCTTGCTTGAGGGGAAAGGTGAGTTGGGGTGCTGCATGAAACCAGAGATTGAAATTAGCACAGATACCGTTCCATAAGCCAAATATGTAATAGACAAGAGCTACTCCTTGCTCAACGAAGTGGACTCAACACCCCATATTAAACGCCTAAGAATATACCTGACTAGAAATAATCTTAAAACCTACGGATTTATAAGTCTCCGAAAGAGAATCAAGCGTGTGTACGGCTGCATAAACGCAGCAGTGATAGGATTGGTGAGGTTCGGTGAGCAAATGCAGACCCTTTGAAGTCATACTGCATGGTCCCCATTCCATGGGTCTCAACTCTCCAGGTTTAAGGGATTCTTCCTTCAGCTGAAACATGCATGTGGAACACAGAGTATGATCCACCGTGTGATCGGGAAACGTGTTCAAATGTGTCTCAGTTTTCGTCCCCTGGTACTCGGGTGCAACATTCAAGACGCTTTACTAACACTCTCCCCACTTGGAGAGTCAGTGTCTTTAAACTCCTGTTTGGCCCAGTTTGCAATTTCTGCGGAAAATGTACAGGAATAGGGAGAACCAAAGAGAGACTAGCTGGAGGTGTCTGGACGGGCAAATTTAACTCTCATTTCCCACCAGGAAGAGGAATTAACCAAAGGCTCAGCGTGCCGTGCCGGAACCACACTAGGGCCTGAAGCAATCCTGCGGTGTTGCGGCCAGCTCACAAGAAAGCGAGTTGAAGAAAGGAGCTCAGGGGCACTGTAATTCACAAACCTGCAGAGTTATAAAGGACAGCTATCGTCCAAAAATATATTGAAGTAAGGCTGCCAAGAGGACTTGAAAGCGGGGCAGAATTGCAGGAAACCGATTTCAGGAGGTAGACGGGAATTGCATGTACAGCATAGGAAAAGAGGCAGAACGTCCACAATGATGCACTTGGCCAAAAAGGGCGTATGCGTTTTTTCCTGAATATATTCAGGAAAAAACGCATACGCCCTTTTTGGCCAACCAAGCAAGCTTGCAAAGGAAATCTGCACTACAATGAAGTCTCACTGCCCCATGGTCAAAAGGGCCATCTGAAAAAAGTGTAAAATCAAGAAAGGCAGGACAGGCCATGGAGAACTGGGAGCTTTGTTATGCTGATGGGTGGGATGTAAATTGCCAACAGCCACTCTGGAGAAGTGTATGGTGTTTCCTGAAACATCTACAAAACAAAGCAACAGAGCCTAGGGCACTTCCACTTATGGTCCTATAGCTTAGGGAAATTAAAATCAAAAAGACACAGCCACCCCAAAGTTTGGGACGGCTCTGTTTACAAGAACCTCGTTTACGGTACAAGTTCAATATCACAGAAAGCGAAAAATGGATAAAGAAGTTGTGGTACTTACGTACAATGCAATATCACTCAGCAATGAAATCTATGTCATCAGGCCCGTCGCAGCATAATGAGTGGATTTAGGTACGATGATTCTAAGTGAAATAAGTCACCCAGAAAAAGAAAGATCATAAGATATCACTACTACACGGAATGTAATCTTGCCTACACAGGAACTGAATTACAAAACAGAACAGGGTCTCAAATGTAGAAAACCAACTTATGCTTGCTTAAGGGGAAAGGTGAGTTGGGGTGCTGCATGAAACCAGAGATTGAAATTAGCACAGATACCGTTCCATAAGCCAAATATGTAATAGACAAGAGCTACTCCTTGCTCAACGAAGTGGACTCAACACCCCATATTAAACGCCTAAGAATATACCTGACTAGAAATAATCTTAAAACCTACGGATTTATAAGTCTCCGAAAGAGAATCAAGCGTGTGTACGGCTGCATAAACGCAGCAGTGATAGGATTGGTGAGGTTCGGTGAGCAAATGCAGACCCTTTGAAGTCATACTGCATGGTCCCCATTCCATGGGTCTCAACTCTCCAGGTTTAAGGGATTCTTCCTTCAGCTGAAACATGCATGTGGAACACAGAGTATGATCCACCGTGTGATCGGGAAACGTGTTCAAATGTGTCTCAGTTTTCGTCCCCTGGTACTCGGGTGCAACATTCAAGACGCTTTACTAACACTCTCCCCACTTGGAGAGTCAGTGTCTTTAAACTCCTGTTTGGCCCAGTTTGCAATTTCTGCGGAAAATGTACAGGAATAGGGAGAACCAAAGAGAGACTAGCTGGAGGTGTCTGGACGGGCAAATTTAACTCTCATTTCCCACCAGGAAGAGGAATTAACCAAAGGCTCAGCGTGCCGTGCCGGAACCACACTAGGGCCTGAAGCAATCCTGCGGTGTTGCGGCCAGCTCACAAGAAAGCGAGTTGAAGAAAGGAGCTCAGGGGCACTGTAATTCACAAACCTGCAGAGTTATAAAGGACAGCTATCGTCCAAAAATATATTGAAGTAAGGCTGCCAAGAGGACTTGAAAGCGGGGCAGAATTGCAGGAAACCGATTTCAGGAGGTAGACGGGAATTGCATGTACAGCATAGGAAAAGAGGCAGAACGTCCACAATGATGCACTTGGCCAAAAAGGGCGTATGCGTTTTTTCCTGAATACATTCAGGAAAAAACGCATACGCCCTTTTTGGCCAACCAAGCAAGCTTGCAAAGGAAATCTGCACTACAATGAAGTCTCACTGCCCCACGGTCAAAAGGGCCATCTGAAAAAAGTGTAAAATCAAGAAAGGCAGGACAGGCCATGGAGAACTGGGAGCTTTGTTATGCTGATGGGTGGGATGTAAATTGCCAACAGCCACTCTGGAGAAGTGTATGGTGTTTCCTGAAACATCTACAAAACAAAGCAACAGAGCCTAGGGCACTTCCACTTATGGTCCTATAGCTTAGGGAAATTAAAATCAAAAAGACACAGCCACCCCAAAGTTTGGGACGGCTCTGTTTACAAGAACCTCGTTTACGGTACAAGTTCAATATCACAGAAAGCGAAAAATGGATAAAGAAGTTGTGGTACTTACGTACAATGCAATATCACTCAGCAATGAAATCTATGTCATCAGGCCCGTCGCAGCATAATGAGTGGATTTAGGTACGATGATTCTAAGTGAAATAAGTCACCCAGAAAAAGAAAGATCATAAGATATCACTACTACACGGAATGTAATCTTGCCTACACAGGAACTGAATTACAAAACAGAACAGGGTCTCAAATGTAGAAAACCAACTTATGCTTGCTTAAGGGGAAAGGTGAGTTGGGGTGCTGCATGAAACCAGAGATTGAAATTAGCACAGATACCGTGCCATAAGCCAAATATGTAATAGACAAGAGCTACTCCTTGCTAAACGAAGTGTACCCAACACCCCATATTAAACGCCTAAGAATACACCTGACTAGTAAGAATCTTAAAACCTGTGGATTTATATGTCTCCGAAAGAGAATCAAGCGTGTGTACGGCGGCATAAACGCAGCAGTGATAGGATTGGTGAGGTTCGGTGAGCAAATGCAGACCCTTTGAAGTCATATTGCATGGTACCCATTCCATGGGTCTCAACTCTCCAGGTTTAAGGGATTCTTCCTTCAGCTAAAACATGCATGTGGAACCCAGAGTATGATCCACCGTGTGATCGGGAAACGTGTTCAAATGTGTCTCAGTTTTCGTCCCCTGGTACTCGGGTGCAAACTCCAGACGCTTTACTAACACTCTCCCCACTTGGAGAGTCAGTGCCTTTAACCTCCTGTTTGGCCCAGTTTGCAATTTCTGCGGAAAATGTACAGGAATAGGGAGAACCAATGAGAGACTAGCTGGGGGTGTCTGGACGGGCAAATTTAACTCTCATTTCCCACCAGGAAGAGGAATTAACCAAAGGCTCAGCGTGCCGTGCCGGAACCACACTAGGGCCTGAAGCAATCCTGCGGTGTTGCGGCCAGCTCACAAGAAAGCGAGTTGAAGAAAGGAGCTCAGGGGCACTGTAATTCACAAACCTGCAGAGTTATAAATGACAGCTATCGTCCAAAAATATATTGAAGTAAGGCTGCCAAGAGGACTTGAAAGCGGGGCAGAATTGCAGGAAACCGATTTCAGGAGGTAGACGGGAATTGCATGTAAAGCATAGGAAAAGAGGCAGAACGTCCACAATGATGCACTTGGCCAAAAAGGGCGTATGCGTTTTTTCCTGAATATATTCAGGAAAAAACGCATACGCCCTTTTTGGCCAACCAAGCAAGCTTGCAAAGGAAATCTGCACTACAATGAAGTCTCACTGCCCCCCGGTCAAAAGGGACATCTGAAAAAAGTGTAAAATCCAGAAAGGCAGGACAGGCCATGGAGAACTGGGAGCTTTGTTATGCTGATGGGTGGGATGTAAATTGCCAACAGCCACTCTGGAGAAGTGTATGGTGTTTCCTGAAACATCTACAAAACAAAGCAACAGAGCCTAGGGCACTTCCACTTATGGTCCTATAGCTTAGGGAAATTAAAATCAAAAAGACACAGCCACCCCAAAGTTTGGGACGGCTCTGTTTACAAAAACCTCGTTTACGGTACAAGTTCAATATCACAGAAAGCGAAAAATGGATAAAGAAGTTGTGGTACTTACGTACAATGCAATATCACTCAGCAATGAAATCTATGTCATCAGGCCCGTCGCAGCATAATGAGTGGATTCAGGTACGATGATTCTAAGTGAAATAAGTCACACAGAAAAAGAAACATCATAAGATATCACTACTACACGGAATGTAAACTTGGCTACACAGGAACTGAATTACAAAACAGAACAGGGTCTCAAATGTAGAAAACCAACTTATGCTTGCTTAAGTGGAAAGGTGAGTTGGGGTGCTGCATGAAACCAGAGATTGAAATTAGCACAGATACCGTGCCATAAGCCAAAAATGTAATAGACAACAGCTACTCCTTGCTAAACGAAGTATACTCAACACCCCATATTAAACGCCTAAGAATACACCTGACTAGTAAGAATCTTAAAACCTGTGGATTTATATGTCTCCGAAAGAGAATCAAGCGTGTGTACGGCGGCATAAACGCAGCAGTGATAGGATTGGTGAGGTTCGGTGAGCAAATGCAGACCCTTTGAAGTCATATTGCATGGTACCCATTCCATGGGTCTCAACTCTCCAGGTTTAAGGGATTCTTCCTTCAGCTAAAACATGCATGTGGAACCCAGAGTATGATCCACCGTGTGATCGGGAAACGTGTTCAAATGTGTCTCAGTTTCCGTCCCCTGGTACTCGGGTGCAACACTCCAGACGCTTTACTAACACTCTCCCCACTTGGAGAGTCAGTGCCTTTAACCTCCTGTTTGGCCCAGTTTGCAATTTCTGCGGAAAATGTACAGGAATAGGGAGAACCAATGAGAAACTAGCTGGAGGTGTCTGGACGGGCAAATTTAACTCTCATTTCCCACCAGGAAGAGGAATTAACCAAAGGCTCAGCGTGCCGTGCCGGAACCACACTAGGGCCTGAAGCAATCCTGCGGTGTTGCGGCCAGCTCACAAGAAAGCGAGTTGAAGAAAGGAGCTCAGGGGCACTGTAATTCACAAACCTGCAGAGTTATAAATGACAGCTATCGTCCAAAAATATATTGAAGTAAGGCTGCCAAGAGGACTTGAAAGCGGGGAAGAATTGTAGGAAATCGATTTCAGGAGGTACACTGGAATTGCATGTAAAGCATAGAAAAGAGGCAGAACGTCCACAATGATGCACTTGGCCAAAAAGGGCGTATGCGTTTTTTCCTGAATATATTCAGGAAAAAACGCATACGCCCTTTTTGGCCAACCAAGCAAGCTTGCAAAGGATATCTGAACTACAATGAAGTCCCACTGCCCCCCGGTCAAAAGGGCCATCTGAAAAAAGTGTAAAATCCAGAAAGGCAGGACAGGCCATGGAGAACTGGGAGCCTTGTTATGCTGATGGGCGGGATGTAAATTGCCAACAGCCACTCTGAAGAAGTGTATGGTGTTTCCTGAAACATCTAAAAAACAAAGCAACAGAGCCTAGGGCACTTCCACTTATGGTCCTATAGCTTAGGGAAATTAAAATCAAAAAGACACGGTCACCCCAAAGTTTGGGACGGCTCTGCTTATAAGAACCTCGTTTACGGTACAAGTTCAATATCACAGAAAGCGAAAAATGGATAAAGAAGTTGTGGTACTTACGTACAATGCAATATCACTCAGCAATGAAATCTATGTCATCAGGCCCGTAGCAGCATAATGAGTGGATTCAGGTACGATGATTGTAAGTGAAATAAGTCACACAGAAAAAGAAACATCATAAGATATCACTACTACACGGAATGTAAACTTGGCTACACAGGAACTGAATTACAAAACAGAACAGGGTCTCAAATGTAGAAAACCAACTTACGCTAGCTTAAGGGGAAAGGTGAGTTGGGGTGCTGCATGAAACCAGAGATTGAAATTAGCACAAATACCGTTCCATAAGCCAAATATGTAATAGACAAGAGCTACTCCTTGCTCAACGAAGTGGACTCAACACCCGATATTAAACGCCTAAGAATATACCTGACTAGAAATAATCTAAAAACCTACGGATTTATATGTCTCCGAAAGACAATCAAGCGTGTGTACAGCAGCATAAACGCAGCAGTGATAGGATTGGTGAGGTTCGGTGAGCAAATGCAGACCCTTTGAAGTCATATTGCATGGTACCCATTCCATGGGTCTCAACTCTCCAGGTTTAAGGGATTCTTCCTTCAGCTAAAACATGCATGTGGAACCCAGAGTATGATCCACCGTGTGATCGGGAAACGTGTTCAAATGTGTCTCAGTTTTCGTCCCCTGGTACTCGGGTGCAAACTCCAGACGCCTTACTAACACTCTCCCCACTTGGAGAGTCAGTGCCTTTAACCTCCTGTTTGGCCCAGTTTGCAATTTCTGCGGAAAATGTACAGGAATAGGGAGAACCAATGAGAGACTAGCTGGGGGTGTCTGGACGGGCAAATTTAACTCTCATTTCCCACCAGGAAGAGGAATTAACCAAAGGCTCAGTGTGCCGTGCCGGAACCACACTAGGGCCTGAAGCAATCCTGCGGTGTTGCGGCCAGCTCACAAGAAAGCGAGTTGAAGAAAGGAGCTCAGGGGCACTGTAATTCACAAACCTGCAGAGTTATAAATGACAGCTATCGTCCAAAAATATATTGAAGTAAGGCTGCCAAGAGGACTTGAAAGCGGGGCAGAATTGCAGGAAACCGATTTCAGGAGGTAGACGGGAATTGCATGTAAAGCATAGGAAAAGAGGCAGAACGTCCACAATGATGCACTTGGCCAAAAAGGGCGTATGCGTTTTTTCCTGAATATATTCAGGAAAAAACGCATACGCCCTTTTTGGCCAACCAAGCAAGCTTGCAAAGGAAATCTGCACTACAATGAAGTCTCACTGCCCCCCGGTCAAAAGGGCCATCTGAAAAAAGTGTAAAATCCAGAAAGGCAGGACAGGCCATGGAGAACTGGGAGCTTTGTTATGCTGATGGGTGGGATGTAAATTGCCAACAGCCACTCTGGAGAAGTGTATGGTGTTTCCTGAAACATCTAAAAAACAAAGCAACAGAGCCTAGGGCACTTCCACTTATGGTCCTATAGCTTAGGGAAATTAAAATCAAAAAGACACAGCCACCCCAAAGTTTGGGACGGCTCTGTTTACAAGAACCTCGTTTACGGTACAAGTTCAATATCACAGAAAGCGAAAAATGGATAAAGAAGTTGTGGTACTTACGTACAATGCAATATCACTCAGCAATGAAATCTATGTCATCAGGCCTGTCGCAGCATAATGAGTGGATTCAGGTACGATGATTCTAAGTGAAATAAGTCACACAGAAAAAGAAACATCATAAGATATCACTACTACACGGAATGTAAACTTGGCTACACAGGAACTGAATTACAAAACAGAACAGGGTCTCAAATGTAGAAAACCAACTTATGCTTGCTTAAGGGGAAAGGTGAGTTGCGGTGCTGCATGAAACCAGAGATTGAAATTAGCACAGATACCGTGCCATAAGCCAAAAATGTAATAGACAAGAGCTACTCCTTGCTAAACGAAGTGTACTCAACACCCCATATTAAACGCCTAAGAATACACCTGACTAGTAAGAATCTTAAAACCTGTGGATTTATATGTCTCCGAAAGAGAATCAAGCGTGTGTACGGCGGCATAAACGCAGCAGTGATAGGATTGGTGAGGTTCGGTGAGCAAATGCAGACCCTTTGAAGTCATATTGCATGGTACCCATTCCATGGGTCTCAACTCTCCAGGTTTAAGGGATTCTTCCTTCAGCTAAAACATGCATGTGGAACCCAGAGTATGATCCACCGTGTGATTGGGAAACGTGTTCCAATGTGTCTCAGTTTTCGTCCCCTGGTACTAGGGTGCAACATTCAAGACGCTTTACTAACACTCTCCCCACTTGGAGAGTCAGTGCCTTTAAACTCCTGTTTGGCCCAGTTTGCAATTTCTGCGGAAAATGTACAGGAATAGGGAGAACCAATGAGAGACTAGCTGGAGGTGTCTGGACGGGCAAATTTAACTTTCATTTCCCACCAGGAAGAGGAATTAATCAAAGGTTCAGCATGCCGTGCCGGAACCACACTAGGGCCTGAAGCAATCCTGCGGTGTTGCGGCCAGCTCACAAGAAAGCGAGTTGAAGAAAGGAGCTAAGGGGCACTGTAATTCACAAACCTGCAGAGTTATAAATGACAGCTATCGTCCAAAAATATATTGAAGTAAGGCTGCCAAGAGGACTTCAAAGCGGGGCAGAATTGCAGGAAACCGATTTCAGGAGGTAGACGGGAATTGCATGTAAAGCATAGGAAAAGAGGCAGAACGTCCACAATGATGCACTTGGCCAAAAAGGGCGTATGCGTTTTTTCCTGAATATATTCAGGAAAAAACGCATACGCCCTTTTTGGCCAACCAAGCAAGCTTGCAAAGGAAATCTGCACTACAATGAAGTCTCACTGCCCCCCGGTCAAAAGGGCCATCTGAAAAAAGTGTAAAATCCAGAAAGGCAAGACAGGACATGGAGAATTGGGAGCCTTGTTATGCTGATGGGCGGGATGTAAATTGCCAACAGCCACTCTGGAGAAGTGTATGGTGTTTCCTGAAACATCTAAAAAACAAAGCAACAGAGCCTAGGGCACTTCCACTTATGGTCCTATAGCTTAGGAATATTAAAATCAAAAAGACACAGCCACCCCAAAGTTTGGGCTGGCTCTGTTTACAAGAACCTCGTTTACGGTACAAGATCAATATCACAGAAAGCGAAAAATGGATAAAGAAGTTGTGGTACTTACGTACAATGCAATATCACTCAGCAATGAAATCTATGTCATCAGGCCCATAGCAGCATAATGAGTGGATTAGGTACGATGATTCTAAGTGAAATAAGTCACACAGAAAAAGAAACATCATAAGGTATCACTACTACACGGCATGTAAACTTGGCTACACAGGAACTGAATTACAAAACAGAACAGGGTCTCAAATCTAGAAAACCAACTTACGCTAGCTTAAGGGGAAAGGTGAGTTGGGGTGCTGCATGAAACCAGAGATTGAAATTAGCACAGATACCGTTCCATAAGCCAAATATGTAATAGACAAGAGCTACTCCTTGCTCAACGAAGTGGACTCAACACCCGATATTAAACGCCTAAGAATATACCTGACTAGAAATAATCTTAAAACCTACGGATTTATATGTCTCCGAAAGACAATCAAGCGTGTGTACAGCGGCATAAACGCAGCAGTGATAGGATTGGTGAGGTTCGGTGAGCAAATGCAGACCCTTTGAAGTCGTATTGCATGGTACCCATTCCATGGGTCTCAACTCTCCAGGTTTAAGGGATTCTTCCTTCAGCTAAAACATGCATGTGGAACCCAGAGTATGATCCACCGTGTGATCGGGAAACGTGTTCAAATGTGTCTCAGTTTTCGTCCCCTGGTACTCGGGTGCAAACTCCAGACGCTTTACTAACACTCTCCCCACTTGGAGAGTCAGTGCCTTTAACCTCCTGTTTGGCCCAGTTTGCAATTTCTGCGGAAAATGTACAGGAATAGGGAGAACCAATGAGAGACTAGCTGGGGGTGTCTGGACGGGCAAATTTAACTCTCATTTCCCACCAGGAAGAGGAATTAACCAAAGGCTCAGCGTGCCGTGCCGGAACCACACTAGGGCCTGAAGCAATCCTGCGGTGTTGCGGCCAGCTCACAAGAAAGCGAGTTGAAGAAAGGAGCTCAGGGACACTGTAATTCACAAACCTGCAGAGTTATAAATGACAGCTATCGTCCAAAAATATATTGAAGTAAGGCTGCCAAGAGGACTTCAAAGCGGGGCAGAATTGCAGGAAACCGATTTCAGGAGGTAGACGGGAATTGCATGTAAAGCATAGGAAAAGAGGCAGAACGTCCACAATGATGCACTTGGCCAGAAAGGGCGTATGCGTTTTTTCCTGAATATATTCAGGAAAAAACGCATACGCCCTTTTTGGCCAACCAAGCAAGCTTGCAAAGGAAATCTGCACTACAATGAAGTCTGACTGCCCCCCAGTCAAAAGAGCCATCTGAAAAAAGTGTAAAATCCAGAAAGGCAGGACAGGCTAAGGAGAACTGGGAGCCTTTTTATGCTGATGGGTGGGATGTAAATTGCCAACAGCCACTCTGCAGAAGTGTATGGTGTTTCCTGAAACATCCAAAAAACAAAGCAAAAGAGCCTAGGGCACTTCCACTTATGGTCCTATAGATTAGGGAAATTAAAATCAAAAAGACACAGCCACCCCGAAGTTTGGGACAGCTCTGTTTAAAAGAACCTCATTTACGGTACAAGTTCAATATCACAGAAAGCGAAAAATGGATAAAGAAGTTGTGGTACTTACGTACAATGCAATATCACTCAGCAATGAAATCTATGTCATCAGGCCCGTCGCAGCATAATGAGTGGATTCAGGTACGATGATTCTAAGTGAAATAAGTCACACAGAAAAAGAAACATCATAAGATATCACTACTACACGTAATGTAAACTTGGCTACACAGGAACTAAATTACTAAACAGAACAGAGTGTCAAATGTAGAAAACCAATTTATGCTTGCTTAAGGGGAAAGGTGAGTTGGGGTGCTGCATACAACAAGAGATTGAAGTTAGCACAGATACCGTTCCATAAGCCAAATATATAATAGACAAGTGCTACTCCTTGCTCAACGAAGTGGACTCAACACCCCATATTAAACGCCTAACAATATACCTGACTAGTAAGAATCTTAAAACCTATGGATTTATATGTCTCCGAAAGAGAATCAAGCGTGTGTACAGCGGCATAAACGCAGCAGTGATAGGATTGGTGAGGTTCGGTGAGCAAATGCAGACACTTTGAAGTCATATTGCATGGTACCCATTCCATGGGTCTCAACTCTCCAGGTTTAAGGGATTCTTCCTTCAGCTAAAACATGCATGTGGAACCCAGAGTATGATCCACCGTGTGATTGGGAAACGTGTTCAAATGTGTCTCAGTTTTCGTCCCCTGGTACTCGGGTGCAACATCCAAGACGCTTTACTAACACTCTCCCCACTTGGAGAGTCAGTGCCTTTAACCTCCTGTTTGGCCCAGTTTGCAATTTCTGCGGAAAATGTACAGGAATAGGGAGAACCAATGAGAGACTAGCTGGAGGTGTCTGGACGGGCAAATTTAACTCTCATTTCCCACCAGGAAGAGGAATTAACCAAAGGTTCAGCGTGCCATGCCGGAACCACACTAGGGCTTGAAGCAATCCTGCGGTGTTGTGGCCAGCTCACAAGAAAGCGAGTTGAAGAAAGGAGCTCAGGGGCACTGTAATTCACAAACCTGCAGAGTTATAAATGACAGCTATCGTCCAAAAATATATTGAAGGAAGGCTGCCAAGAGGACTTGAAAGCGGGGCAGAATTGCAGGAAACCGATTTCAGGAGGTAGACGGGAATTGCATGTAAAGCATAGGAAAAGAGGCAGAACGTCCACAATGATGCACTTGGCCAAAAAGGGCGTATGCGTTTTTTCCTGAATATATTCAGGAAAAAACGCATACGCCCTTTTTGGCCAACCAAGCAAGCTTGCAAAGGAAATCTGCGCTACAATGAAGTCTCACTGCCCCACGGTCAAAAGGGCCATCTGAAAAAAGTGTAAAATCCAGAAAGGCAAGACAGGACATGGAGAATTGGGAGCCTTGTTATGCTGATGGGCGGGATGTAAATTGCCAACAGCCACTCTGGAGAAGTGTATGCTGTTTCCTGAAACATCTAAAAAACAAAGCAACAGAGCCTAGGGCACTTCCACTTATGGTCCTATAGCTTAGGGAAATGAAAATCAAAAAGACACAGCCACCCCAAAGTTTGGGACGGCTCTGTTTACAAGAACCTCGTTTACGGTACAAGTTCAATATCACAGAAAGCGAAAAATGGATAAAGAAGTTGTGGTACTTACGTACAATGCAATATCACTCAGCAATGAAATCTATGTCATCAGGCCCGTAGCAGCATAATGAGTGGATTCAGGTACGATGATTGTAAGTGAAATAAGTCACACAGAAAAAGAAACATCATAAGATATCACTACTACACGGAATGTAAACTTGGCTACACAGGAACTGAATTTCAAAACAGAACAGGGTGTCAAATGTAGAAAACCAACTTATGCTTGCTTAAGGGGAAAGGTGAGTTGGGGTGCTGCATGAAACCAGAGATTGAAATTAGCACAGATACCGTTCCATAAGCCAAATATGTAATAGACAAGAGCTACTCCTTGCTCAACGAAGTGGACTCAACACCCCATATTAAACGCTTAAGAATATACCTGACTAGAAATAATCTTAAAAACTACGAATTTATATGTCTCCGAAAGACAATCAAGCGTGTGTACAGCGGCATAAACGCAGCAGTGATAGGATTGGTGAGGTTCGGTGAGCAAATGCAGACCCTTTGAAGTCATATTGCATGGTACCCATTCCATGGGTCTCAACTCTCCAGGTTTAAGGGATTCTTCCTTCAGCTAAAACATGCATGTGGAACCCAGAGTATGATCCACCGTGTGATCGGGAAACGTGTTCAAATGTGTCTCAGTTTCCGTCCCCTGGTACTCGGGTGCAACACTCCAGACGCTTTACTAACACTCTCCCCACTTGGAGAGTCAGTGCCTTTAACCTCCTGTTTGGCCCAGTTTGCAATTTCTGCGGAAAATGTACAGGAATAGGGTGAACCAATGAGAAACTAGCTGGAGGTGTCTGGACGGGCAAATTTAACTCTCATTTCCCACCAGGAAGAGGAATTAACCAAAGGTTCAGCGTGCCGTGCCGGAACCACACTAGGGCCTGAAGCAATCCTGCGGTGTTGTGGCCAGCTCACAAGAAAGCGAGTTGAAGAAAGGAGCTCAGGGGCACTGTAATTCACAAACCTGCAGAGTTATAAATGACAGCTATCGTCCAAAAATATATTGAAGGAAGGCTGCCAAGAGGACTTGAAAGCGGGGCAGAATTGCAGGAAACCGATTTCAGGAGGTAGACGGGAATTGCATGTAAAGCATAGGAAAAGAGGCAGAACGTCCACAATGATGCACTTGGCCAAAAAGGGCGTATGCGTTTTTTCCTGAATATATTCAGGAAAAAACGCATACGCCCTTTTTGGCCAACCAAGCAAGCTTGCAAAGGAAATCTGCGCTACAATGAAGTCTCACTGCCCCCCGGTCAAAAGGGCCATCTGAAAAAAGTGTAAAATCCAGAAAGGCAAGACAGGACATGGAGAATTGGGAGCCTTGTTATGCTGATGGGCGGGATGTAAATTGCCAACAGCCACTCTGGAGAAGTGTATGCTGTTTCCTGAAACATCTAAAAAACAAAGCAACAGAGCCTAGGGCACTTCCACTTATGGTCCTATAGCTTAGGGAAATGAAAATCAAAAAGACACAGCCACCCCAAAGTTTGGGACGGCTCTGTTTACAAGAACCTCTTTTACGGTACAAGTTCAATATCACAGAAAGCGAAAAATGGATAAAGAAGTTGTGGTACTTACGTACAATGCAATATCACTCAGCAATGAAATCTATGTCATCAGGCCCGTAGCAGCATAATGAGTGGATTCAGGTACGATGATTGTAAGTGAAATAAGTCACACAGAAAAAGAAACATCATAAGATATCACTACTACACGGAATGTAAACTTGGCTACACAGAAACTGAATTTCAAAACAGAACAGGGTCTCAAATGTAGAAAACCAACTTATGCTTGCTTAAGGGGAAAGGTGAGTTGGGATGCTGCATGAAACCAGAGATTGAAATTAGCACAGATACCGTTCCATAAGCCAAATATGTAATAGACAAGAGCTACTCCTTGCTCAACGAAGTGGACTCAACACCCCATATTAAACGCTTAAGAATATACCTGACTAGAAATAATCTTAAAAACTACGAATTTATATGTCTCCGAAAGACAATCAAGCGTGTGTACAGCGGCATAAACGCAGCAGTGATAGGATTGGTGAGGTTCGGTGAGCAAATGCAGGCCCTTTGAAGTCATATTGCATGGTACCCATTCCATGGGTCTCAACTCTCCAGGTTTAAGGGATTCTTCCTTCAGCTAAAACATGCATGTGGAACCCAGAGTATGACCAACCGTGTGATCGGGAAACGTGTTCAAATGTGTCTCAGTTTCCGTCCCCTGGTACTCGGGTGCAACATTCCAGACGCTTTACTAACACTCTCCCCACTTGGAGAGTCAGTGCCTTTAACCTCCTGTTTGGCCCAGTTTGCAATTTCTGCGTAAGATGAACAGGAACAGGGAGAACCAATGAGAGACTAGGTGGAGGTGTCTGGACGGGCAAATTTAACTCTCATTTCCCACCACGAAGAGGAATTAACCAAAGGCTCAGCGTGCCATGCCGGAAGCACACTAGGGCCTGAAGCAATCCTGCGGTGTTGCGGCGAGCTCACAGGAAAGCGAGTTGAAGAAAGGAACTCAGGGGTACTGTAATTCACAAACCTGCAGAGTTACAAATTACAGCTATCGTCCAAAAATATATTGAAGTAAGGCTGCCAAGAGGACTTGAAAGCGGGGCAGAATTGCAGGAAACCGATTTCAGGAGGTAGACTGGAATTGCATGTAAAGCATAGGAAAAGAGGCAGAACATCCACAATGATGCACTTGGCCAAAAAGGGCGTATGCGTTTTTTCCTGAATATATTCAGGAAAAAACGCATACGCCCTTTTTGGCCAACCAAGCAAGCTTGCAAAGGAAATCTGCACTACAATGAAGTCTCACTGCTCCCTGGTGAAAAGGCTATCTGAAAAAAGTGTAAAATCCAGAAAGGCAGTACAGGCCATGGAGAACTGGGAGCCTTGTTATGCTGATGGGCGGGATGTAAATTGCCAGCAGCCACTCTGGAGAAGTGTATGGTGTTTCCTGAAACATCTAAAAAACAAAGCAACAGAGCCTAGGGCAATTCCACTTATAGTCCTATAGCTTAGGGAAATTACAATCAAAAAGACACAGCCACCCCAAAGTTTGGGACGGCTCTGTTTACAAGAACCTCGTTTACGGTATAAGTTCAATATCACAGAAAGCGAAAAATGGATACAGAAGTTGTGGTACTTACGTACAATGCAATATCACTCAGCAATGAAATCTATGTCATCAGGCCCGTAGCAGCATAATGAGTGGATTCAGGTACGATGATTCTAAGTGAAATAAGTCACACAGAAAAAGAAACATCATAAGGTATCACTAATACACGGAATGTAAACTTGGCTACAAAGGAACTGAATTACAAAACAGAACAGGGTCTCAAAGTAGAAAACCAACTTATGCTTGCTTAAGTGGAAAGGTGATTTGGGGTGCTGCATGAAACCAGAGATTGAAATTAGCACAGATACCGTTCCATAAGCCAAATATGCAATAGACAAGAGCTACTCCTTGCTCAACGAAGTGGACTCAACACCCCATATTAAACGCCTAAGAATATACCTGACTAGAAATAATCTTAAAACCTACGGATTTATATGTCTCCGAAAGAGAATCAAGCGTGTGTACAGCGGCATAAACGCAGCAGTGATAGGATTGGTGAGGTTCGGTGAGCAAATGCAGACCCTTTAAATTCATATTGCATGGTACCCATTCCATGGGTCTCAACTCTCCAGGTTTAAGGGATTCTTCCTTCAGCTAAAACATGCATGTGGAACCCAGAGTATGATCCACCGTGTGATCGGGAAACGTGTTCAAATGTGTCTCAGTTTTCGTCCCGTGGAACTCGGGTGCAACATTCCAGATGCTTTACTAACACTCTCCCCACTTGGAGAGTCAGTGCCTTTAACCTCCTGTTTGGCCCAGTTTGCAATTTCTGTGGAAAATGAACAGGAATAGGGAGAACGAAAGAGAGACTAGCTGGGGGTGTCTGGACGGGCAAATTTAACTCTCATTTCCCACCAGGAAGAGGAATTAACCAAAGGCTCAGCGTGCCGTGCCGGAACTACACTAGGTCCTGAAGCAATCCTGTGGTGTTTCGGCCAGCTCACAAGAAAGCGAGTTGAAGAAAGGAGCTCAGGGGCACTGTAATTCACAAACCTGCAGAGTTATAAATGACAGCTATCCTCCAAAAATATATTGAAGTAAGGCTGCCAAGAGGACTTGAAAGCGGGGCAGAATTGCAGGAAATCGATTTCAGGAGGTACACTGGAATTGCATGTAAAGCATAGAAAAGAGGCAGAACGTCCACAATGATGCACTTGGCCAAAAAGGGCGTATGCATTTTTTCCTGAATATATTCAGGAAAAAACGCATACGCCCTTTTTGGCGAACCAAGCAAGCTTGCAAAGGATATCTGCACTACAATGAAGTCTCACTGCCCCCCGGTCAAAAGGGCCATCTGAAAAAAGTGTAAAATCCAGAAAGGCAGGACAGGCCATGGAGAACTGGAAGCCTTGTTATGCTGATGGGCGGGATGTAAATTGCCAACAGCCACTGTGGAGAAGTGTATGGTATTTCCTGAAACATCTAAAAAACAAAGCAACAGAGCCTAGGGCACTTCCACTTATGGTCCTATAGCTTAGGGAAATTAAAATCAAAAAGACACGGTCACCCCAAAGTTTGGGACGGCTCTGTTTACAAGAACCTCGTTTACGGTACAAGTTCAATATCACAGAAAGGGAAAAATGGATAAAGAAGTTGTGGTACTTACATACAATGCAATATCACTCAGCAATGAAATCTATGTCATCAGGCCCGTAGCAGCATAATGAGTGGATTCAGGTATGATGATTCTAAGTGAAATAAGTCACACAGAAAAAGAAACACCATAAGATATCACTACTACACGGAAGGTAAACTTGGCTACACAAGAACTGAATTACAAAACAGAACAGGGTCTCAAATGTAGAAAACCAACTTATGCTTGCTTAAGGGGAAAGGTGAGTTGGGGTGCTGCATGAAACCAGAGATTGAAATTAGCACAGATACCGTTCCATAAGCCAAATATGTAATAGACAAGAGCTACTCCTTACTCAACGAAGTGGACTCAACACCCCATATTAAACGCTTAAGAATACACCTGACTAGAAATAATCTTAAAAACTACGGATTTATATGTCTCCGAAAGAGAATCAAGCGTGTGTACAGCGGCATAAACGCAGCAGTGATAGGATTGGTGAGGTTCGGTGAGCAAATGCAGACCCTTTGAAGTCATATTGCATGGTACCCATTCCATGAGTCTCAACTCTCCAAGTTTAAGGGATTCTTCCTTCAGCTAAAACATGCATGTGGAACACAGAGTATGATCCACCGTGTGATCAGGAAACGTGTTCAAATGTGTCTCAGTTTTCGTCCCCTCGTACTCGGGTGCAACACTCCAGACGCTTTACTAACACTCTCCCCACTTGGAGAGTCAGTGCCTTTAACCTCCTGTATGGCCCAGTTTGCAATTTCTGCGGAAAATGTACAGGAATTGGGAGAACCAATGAGAAACTAGCTGGAGGTGTCTGGACGGGCAAATTTAACTCTCATTTCCCACCAGAAAGAGGAATTAACCAAAGGCTCAGCATGGCGTGCCGGAACCACACTAGGGCCTGAAGCAATCCTACGGTGTTGCGGCCAGCTCACAAGAAAGCGAGTTGAAGAAAGCTCAGGGGCACTGTAATTCACAAACCTGCAGAGTTATAAATGACAGCTATCGTCCAAAAATATATTGAAGTAAGGCTGCCAAGAGGACTAGAAAGCGGGGCAGAATTGCAGGAAACCGATTTCAGGAGGTAGACTGGAATTGCATGTAAAGCATAGGAAAAGAGGCAGAACGTCCACAATGATGCACTTGGCCAAAAAGGGCGTATGCGTTTTTTCCTGAATATATTCAGGAAAAAACGCATACGCCCTTTTTGGCCAACCAAGCAAGCTTGCAAAGGAAATCTGCACTACAATGAAGTCTCACTGCCCCCCGGTCAAAAGGGCCATCTGAAAAATGTGTAAAATCCAGAAAGGCAGGACAGGCCATGGAGAACTGGGAGCCTTGTTATGCTGGTGGGCGTGATGTAAATTGCCAACAGCCACTCTGGAGAAGTGTATGGTGTTTCCTGAAACATCTAAAAAACAAAGCAACAGAGCCTAGTGCACTTCCACTTATGGTCCTATAGCTTAGGGAAATTAAAATAAAAAAGACACAGCCACCCCAAAGTTTGGGACGGCTCTGTTTACAAGAACCTCGTTTACGGTACAAGTTCAATATCACAGAAAGCAAAAAATGGATAAAGAAGTTGTGGTACTAACGTACAATGCAATATCACTCAGCAATGAAATCTATGTCATCAGGCCCGTAGCAGCATAATGAGTGGATTCAGGTATGATGATTCTAAGTGAAATAAGTCACACAGGAAAAGAAACACCATAAGATATCACTACTACACGGAAGGTAAACTTGGCTACACAAGAACTGAATTACAAAACAGAACAGGGTCTCAAATGTAGAAAACCAACTTATGCTTGCTTAAGGGGAAAGGTGAGTTGGGGTGCTGCATGAAACCAGAGATTGAAATTAGCACAGATACCGTTCCATAAGCCAAATATGTAATAGACAAGAGCTACTCCTTGCTCAACGAAGTGGACTCAACACCCCATATTAAACGCTTAAGAATATACCTGACTAGAAATAATCTTAAAAACTACGAATTTATATGTCTCCGAAAGACAATCAAGCGTGTGTACAGCGGCATAAACGCAGCAGTGATAGGATTGGTGAGGTTCGGTGAGCAAATGCAGGCCCTTTGAAGTCATATTGCATGGTACCCATTCCATGGGTCTCAACTCTCCAGGTTTAAGGGATTCTTCCTTCAGCTAAAACATGCATGTGGAACCCAGAGTATGACCAACCGTGTGATCGGGAAACGTGTTCAAATGTGTCTCAGTTTCCGTCCCCTGGTACTCGGGTGCAACATTCCAGACGCTTTACTAACACTCTCCCCACTTGGAGAGTCAGTGCCTTTAACCTCCTGTTTGGCCCAGTTTGCAATTTCTGCGTAAGATGAACAGGAACAGGGAGAACCAATGAGAGACTAGGTGGAGGTGTCTGGACGGGCAAATTTAACTCTCATTTCCCACCACGAAGAGGAATTAACCAAAGGCTCAGCGTGCCATGCCGGAAGCACACTAGGGCCTGAAGCAATCCTGCGGTGTTGCGGCGAGCTCACAGGAAAGCGAGTTGAAGAAAGGAACTCAGGGGTACTGTAATTCACAAACCTGCAGAGTTACAAATTACAGCTATCGTCCAAAAATATATTGAAGTAAGGCTGCCAAGAGGACTTGAAAGCGGGGCAGAATTGCAGGAAACCGATTTCAGGAGGTAGACTGGAATTGCATGTAAAGCATAGGAAAAGAGGCAGAACATCCACAATGATGCACTTGGCCAAAAAGGGCGTATGCGTTTTTTCCTGAATATATTCAGGAAAAAACGCATACGCCCTTTTTGGCCAACCAAGCAAGCTTGCAAAGGAAATCTGCACTACAATGAAGTCTCACTGCTCCCTGGTGAAAAGGCTATCTGAAAAAAGTGTAAAATCCAGAAAGGCAGTACAGGCCATGGAGAACTGGGAGCCTTGTTATGCTGATGGGCGGGATGTAAAATGCCAGCAGCCACTCTGGAGAAGTGTATGGTGTTTCCTGAAACATCTAAAAAACAAAGCAACAGAGCCTAGGGCAATTCCACTTATAGTCCTATAGCTTAGGGAAATTACAATCAAAAAGACACAGCCACCCCAAAGTTTGGGACGGCTCTGTTTACAAGAACCTCGTTTACGGTATAAGTTCAATATCACAGAAAGCGAAAAATGGATACAGAAGTTGTGGTACTTACGTACAATGCAATATCACTCAGCAATGAAATCTATGTCATCAGGCCCGTAGCAGCATAATGAGTGGATTCAGGTACCATGATTCTAAGTGAAATAAGTCACACAGAAAAAGAAACATCATAAGGTATCACTAATACACGGAATGTAAACTTGGCTACACAGGAACTGAATTACAAAACAGAACAGGGTCTCAAAGTAGAAAACCAACTTATGCTTGCTTAAGTGGAAAGGTGAGTTGGGGTGCTGCATGAAACCAGAGATTGAAATTAGCACAGATACCGTTCCATAAGCCAAATATGCAATAGACAAGAGCTACTCCTTGCTCAACGAAGTGGACTCAACACCCCATATTAAACGCCTAAGAATATACCTGACTAGAAATAATCTTAAAACCTACGGATTTATATGTCTCCGAAAGAGAATCAAGCGTGTGTACAGCGGCATAAACGCAGCAGTGATAGGATTGGTGAGGTTCGGTGAGCAAATGCAGACCCTTTAAATTCATATTGCATGGTACCCATTCCATGGGTCTCAACTCTCCAGGTTTAAGGGATTCTTCCTTCAGCTAAAACATGCATGTGGAACCCAGAGTATGATCCACCGTGTGATCGGGAAACGTGTTCAAATGTGTCTCAGTTTTCGTCCCGTGGAACTCGGGTGCAACATTCCAGATGCTTTACTAACACTCTCCCCACTTGGAGAGTCAGTGCCTTTAACCTCCTGTTTGGCCCAGTTTGCAATTTCTGTGGAAAATGAACAAGAATAGGGAGAACGAAAGAGAGACTAGCTGGGGGTGTCTGGACGGGCAAATTTAACTCTCATTTCCCACCAGGAAGAGGAATTAACCAAAGGCTCAGCGTGCCGTGCCGGAACTACACTAGGTCCTGAAGCAATCCTGTGGTGTTTCGGCCAGCTCACAAGAAAGCGAGTTGAAGAAAGGAGCTCAGGGGCACTGTAATTCACAAACCTGCAGAGTTATAAATGACAGCTATCCTCCAAAAATATATTGAAGTAAGGCTGCCAAGAGGACTTGAAAGCGGGGCAGAATTGCAGGAAATCGATTTCAGGAGGTACACTGGAATTGCATGTAAAGCATAGAAAAGAGGCAGAACGTCCACAATGATGCACTTGGCCAAAAAGGGCGTATGCATTTTTTCCTGAATATATTCAGGAAAAAACGCATACGCCCTTTTTGGCGAACCAAGCAAGCTTGCAAAGGATATCTGCACTACAATGAAGTCTCACTGCCCCCCGGTCAAAAGGGCCATCTGAAAAAAGTGTAAAATCCAGAAAGGCAGGACAGGCCATGGAGAACTGGAAGCCTTGTTATGCTGATGGGCGGGATGTAAATTGCCAACAGCCACTGTGGAGAAGTGTATGGTATTTCCTGAAACATCTAAAAAACAAAGCAACAGAGCCTAGGGCACTTCCACTTATGGTCCTATAGCTTAGGGAAATTAAAATCAAAAAGACACGGTCACCCCAAAGTTTGGGACGGCTCTGTTTACAAGAACCTCGTTTACGGTACAAGTTCAATATCACAGAAAGGGAAAAATGGATAAAGAAGTTGTGGTACTTACATACAATGCAATATCACTCAGCAATGAAATCTATGTCATCAGGCCCGTAGCAGCATAATGAGTGGATTCAGGTATGATGATTCTAAGTGAAATAAGTCACACAGAAAAAGAAACACCATAAGATATCACTACTACACGGAAGGTAAACTTGGCTACACAAGAACTGAATTACAAAACAGAACAGGGTCTCAAATGTAGAAAACCAACTTATGCTTGCTTAAGGGGAAAGGTGAGTTGGGGTGCTGCATGAAACCAGAGATTGAAATTAGCACAGATACCGTTCCATAAGCCAAATATGTAATAGACAAGAGCTACTCCTTACTCAACGAAGTGGACTCAACACCCCATATTAAACGCTTAAGAATACACCTGACTAGAAATAATCTTAAAAACTACGGATTTATATGTCTCCGAAAGAGAATCAAGCGTGTGTACAGCGGCATAAACGCAGCAGTGATAGGATTGGTGAGGTTCGGTGAGCAAATGCAGACCCTTTGAAGTCATATTGCATGGTACCCATTCCATGAGTCTCAACTCTCCAAGTTTAAGGGATTCTTCCTTCAGCTAAAACATGCATGTGGAACACAGAGTATGATCCACCGTGTGATCAGGAAACGTGTTCAAATGTGTCTCAGTTTTCGTCCCCTCGTACTCGGGTGCAACACTCCAGACGCTTTACTAACACTCTCCCCACTTGGAGAGTCAGTGCCTTTAACCTCCTGTATGGCCCAGTTTGCAATTTCTGCGGAAAATGTACAGGAATAGGGAGAACCAATGAGAAACTAGCTGGAGGTGTCTGGACGGGCAAATTTAACTCTCATTTCCCACCAGAAAGAGGAATTAACCAAAGGCTCAGCATGGCGTGCCGGAACCACACTAGGGCCTGAAGCAATCCTGCGGTGTTGCGGCCAGCTCACAAGAAAGCGAGTTGAAGAAAGCTCAGGGGCACTGTAATTCACAAACCTGCAGAGTTATAAATGACAGCTATCGTCCAAAAATATATTGAAGTAAGGCTGCCAAGAGGACTAGAAAGCGGGGCAGAATTGCAGGAAACCGATTTCAGGAGGTAGACTGGAATTGCATGTAAAGCATAGGAAAAGAGGCAGAACGTCCACAATGATGCACTTGGCCAAAAAGGGCGTATGCGTTTTTTCCTGAATATATTCAGGAAAAAACGCATACGCCCTTTTTGGCCAACCAAGCAAGCTTGCAAAGGAAATCTGCACTACAATGAAGTCTCACTGCCCCCCGGTCAAAAGGGCAATCTGAAAAATGTGTAAAATCCAGAAAGGCAGGACAGGCCATGGAGAACTGGGAGCCTTGTTATGCTGGTGGGCGTGATGTAAATTGCCAACAGCCACTCTGGAGAAGTGTATGGTGTTTCCTGAAACATCTAAAAAACAAAGCAACAGAGCCTAGTGCACTTCCACTTATGGTCCTATAGCTTAGGGAAATTAAAATAAAAAAGACACAGCCACCCCAAAGTTTGGGACGGCTCTGTTTACAAGAACCTCGTTTACGGTACAAGTTCAATATCACAGAAAGCAAAAAATGGATAAAGAAGTTGTGGTACTAACGTACAATGCAATATCACTCAGCAATGAAATCTATGTCATCAGGCCCGTAGCAGCATAATGAGTGGATTCAGGTATGATGATTCTAAGTGAAATAAGTCACACAGGAAAAGAAACACCATAAGATATCACTACTACACGGAAGGTAAACTTGGCTACACAAGAACTGAATTACAAAACAGAACAGGGTCTCAAATGTAGAAAACCAACTTATGCTTGCTTAAGGGGAAAGGTGAGTTGGGGTGCTGCATGAAACCAGAGATTGAAATTAGCACAGATACCGTTCCATAAGCCAAATATGTAATAGACAAGAGCTACTCCTTGCTCAACGAAGTGGACTCAACACCCCATATTAAACGCCTAAGAATATACCTGACTAGTAAGAATATTAAAACCTACGGATTTATATGTCTCCGAAAGAGAATCAAGCGTGTGTACAGCAGAATAAACGCAGCAGTGATAGGATTTGTGAGGTTCGGTGAGCAAACGCAGACCCTTTGAAGTCATATTGCATGGTACCCATTCCATGGGTCTCAACTCTCCAAGTTTAAGGGATTCTTCCTTCAGCTAAAACATGCATGTGGAACACAGAGTATGATCCACCGTGTGATCAGGAAACGTGTTCAAATGTG
Organism: Leucopleurus acutus; assembly: GCF_964270905.1. Lineage (NCBI taxonomy): Eukaryota > Metazoa > Chordata > Mammalia > Artiodactyla > Delphinidae > Leucopleurus > Leucopleurus acutus. The sequence goes on along the minus strand of NC_139142.1, from coordinate 96,937,418 downwards.
TCTCAGTTTTCGTCCCCTCGTACTCGGGTGCAACACTCCAGACGCTTTACTAACACTCTCTCCACTTGGAGAGTCAGTGCCTTTAACCTCCTGTATGGCCCAGTTTGCAATTTCTGCGGAAAATGTACAGGAATAGGGAGAACCAATGATAAACTAGCTGGAGGTGTCTGGACGGGCAAATTTAACTCTCATTTCCCACCAGGAAGAGGAATTAACCAAAGGGTCAGCGTGCCGTGCCGGGTCCACACTAGGGCCTGAAGCAATCCTGCGGTGTTGCGGCCAGCTCACAAGAAAGCGAGTTGAAGAAAGGAGCTCAGGGGCACTGTAATTCACAAACCTGCAGAGTTATAAATGACAGCTATCGTCCAAAAATATATTGAAGTAAGGCTGCCAAGAGGACTTGAAAGCGGGGTAGAATTGCAGGAAACCGATTTCAGGAGGTAGACTGGAATTGCATGTAAAGCATAGGAAAAGAGGCAGAACGTCCACAATGATGCACTTGGCCAAAAAGGGCGTATGCGTTTTTTCCTGAATATATTCAGGAAAAAACGCATACGCCCTTTTTGGCCAACCAAGCAAGCTTGCAAAGGAAATCTGCACTACAATGAAGTCTCACTGCCCCCCGGTCAAAAGGGCCATCTGAAAAATGTGTAAAATCCAGAAAGGCAGGACAGGCCATGGAGAACTGGGAGCCTTGTTATGCTGGTGGGCGTGATGTAAATTGCCAACAGCCACTCTGGAGAAGTGTATGGTGTTTCCTAAAACATCTAAAAAACAAAGCAACAGAGCCTAGGGCACTTCCACTTATGGTCCTATAGCTTAGGGAAATTAAAATAAAAAAGACACAGCCACCCCAAAGTTTGGGAAGGCTCTGTTTACAAGAACCTCGTTTACGGTACAAGTTCAATATCACAGAAAGCGAAAAATGGATAAAGAAGTTGTGGTACTTACGTACAATGCAATATCACTCAGCAATGAAATCTATGTCATCAGGCCCGTACCAGCATAATGAGTGGATTCAGGTATGAAGATTCTAAGTGAAATAAGTCACACAGAAAAAGAAACATCATAAGATATCACCAATACACGGAATGTAAACTTGGCTACAGAGGAACTGAATTACAAAACAGAACAGGGTCTCAAATGTAGAAAACCAACTTATGCTTGCTTAAGGGGAAAGGTGAGTTGGGGTGCTGCATGAAACCAGAGATTGAAATTAGCACAGATACCGTTCCATAAACCAAATATGCAATAGACAAGAGCTACTCCTTGCTGAACGAAGTGGACTCAACACCCCATATTAAACGCCTAAGAGTATACCTGACTAGAAATAATCTTAAAACCTACGGATTTATATGTCTCCGAAAGAGAATCAAGCGTGTGTACAGCGGCATAAACGCAGCAGTGATAGGATTGGTGAGGTTCGGTGAGCAAATGCAGACCCTTTAAAGTCATATTGCATGGTACCCATTCCATGGGTCTCAACTCTCCAGATTTAAGGGATTCTTCCTTCAGCTAAAACATGCATGTGGAACCCAGAGTATGATCAACCGTGTGATCGGGAAACGTGTTCAAATGTGTCTCAGTTTTCGTCCCGTGGAACTCGGGTGCAACATTCCAGATGCTTTACTAACACTCTCCCCACTTGGAGAGTCAGTGCCTTTAACCTCCTGTTTGGCCCAGTTTGCAATTTCTGTGGAAAATGAACAGGAATAGGGAGAACGAAAGAGAGACTAGCTAGAGGTGTCTGGACGGGCAAATTTAACTCTCATTTCCCACCAGGAAGAGGAATTAACCAAAGGCTCAGCATGCCGTGCCGGAACTACACTAGGTCCTGAAGCAATCCAGTGGTGTTTCGGCCAGCTCACAAGAAAGCGAGTTGAAGAAAGGAGCTCAGGGGCACTGTAATTCACAAACCTGCAGAGTTATAAATGACAGCTATCGTCCAAAAATATATTGAAGTAAGGCTGCCAAGAGGACTTGAAAGCGGGGCAGAATTGCAGGAAATCGATTTCAGGAGGTACACTGGAATTGCATGTAAAGCATTGAAAAGAGGCAGAACGTCCACAATGATGCACTTGGCCAAAAAGGGCGTATGCATTTTTTCCTGAATATATTCAGGAAAAAACGCATACGCCCTTTTTGGCGAACCAAGCAAGCTTGCAAAGGATATCTGCACTACAATGAAGTCTCACTGCCCCCCGGTCAAAAGGGCCATCTGAAAAAAGTGTAAAATCCAGAAAGGCAGGACAGGCCATGGATAACTGGGAGCCTTGTTATGCTGATGGGCGGGATGTAAATTGCCAACAGCCACTGTGGAGAAGTGTATGGTATTTCCTGAAACATCTAAAAAACAAAGCAACAGAGCCTAGGGCACTTCCACTTATGGTCCTATAGCTTAGGGAAATTAAAATCAAAAAGACACGGTCACCCCAAACTTTGGGACGGCTCTGTTTACAAGAACCTCGTTTACGGTACAAGTTCAATATCACAGAAAGCAAAAAATGGATAAAGAAGTTGTGGTACTTATGTACAATGCAATATCACTCAGCAATGAAATCTATGTCATCAGGCCCGTAGCAGCATAATGAGTGGATGCAGGTATGATGAGTCTAAGTGAAATAAGTCACACAGGAAAAGAAACATCATAAGATATCACTACTACACGGAATGTAAACTTGGCTACACAGGAACTGAATTACAAAACAGAACAGGGTCTCAAATGTAGAAAACCAACTTATGCTTGCTTAAGGGGAAAGGTGAGTTGGGGTGCTGCATGAAACCAGAGATTGAAATTAGCACAGATACCGTTCCATAAGCCAAATATGCAATAGACAAGAGCTACTCCTTGCTCAACGAAGTGGACTCAACACCCCATATTAAACGCCTAAGAATATACCTGACTAGAAATAATCTTAAAACCTACGGATTTATATGTCTCCGAAAGAGAATCAAGCGTGTGTACAGCGGCATAAACGCAGCAGTGATAGGATTGGTGAGGTTCGGTGAGCAAATGCAGACCCTTTGAAGTCATATTGCATGGTACCCATTCCATGGGTCTCAACTCTCCAGGTTTAAGGGATTCTTCCTTCAGCTGAAACATGCATGTGGAACCCAGAGTATGATCCACCGTGTGATCGGGAAACGTGTTCAAATGTGTCTCGTTTTCATCCCTGGTACTCGGGTGCAACATTCCAGATGCTTTCCTAACACTCTCCCCACTTGGAGAGTCAGTGCCTTTAACCTCCTGTTAGGCCCAGTTTGTAATTTCTGTGGAAAATGAACAGGAATAGGGAGAACGAAAGAGAGACTAGCTGGAGGTGTCTGGACGGGCAAATTTAACTCTCGTTTCCCACCAGGAAGAGGAATTAACCAAAGGCTCAGCGTGCCGTGCCGGAACTACACTAGGGCCTGAAGCAATCCTGCGGTGTTGCGGCCAGCTCACAAGAAAGCGAGTTGAAGAAACGAGCTCAGGGGCACTGTAATTCACAAACCTGCAGAGTTATAAATGACAGCTATCGTCCAAAAATATATTGAAGTAAGGCTGCCAAGAGGACTTGAAAGCGGGGCAGAATTGCAGGAAATCGATTTCAGGAGGTACACTGGAATTGCATGTAAAGCATAGGAAAAGAGGCAGAACGTCCACAATGATGCACTTGGCCTAAAAGGGCGTATGCTTTTTTTCCTGAATATATTCAGGAAAAAACGCATACGCCCTTTTTGGCCAACCAAGCAAGCTTGCAAATGATATCTGCACTACAATGAAGTCTCACTGCCACCGGTCAAAAGGGCCATCTGAAAAAAGTGTAAAATCCAGAAAGGCAGGACAGGCCATGGAGAACTGGGAGCTTTGTTATGCTGGTGGGCGGGATGTAAATTGCCAACAGCCACTCTGGAGAAGTGTATGGTGTTTCCTGAAACATCTAAAAAACAAAGCATCAGAGCCTAGGGCACTTCCACTTATGGTCCTATAGATTAGGGAAATGAAAATCAAAAAGACACAGCCACCCCAAAGTTTGGGACAGCTCTGTTTACAAGAACCTCGTTTACGGTACAAGTTCAATATCACAGAAAGCAAAAAATGGATAAAGAAGTTGTGGTACTAACGTACAATGCAATATCACTCAGCAATGAAATCTATGTCATCAGGCCCGTAGCAGCATAATGAGTGGATTCAGGTATGATGATTCTAAGTGAAATAAGTCACACAGGAAAAGAAACACCATAAGATATCACTACTACACGGAAGGTAAACTTGGCTACACAAGAACTGAATTACAAAACAGAACAGGGTCTCAAATGTAGAAAACCAACTTATGCTTGCTTAAGGGGAAAGGTGAGTTGGGGTGCTGCATGAAACCAGAGATTGAAATTAGCACAGATACCGTTCCATAAGCCAAATATGTAATAGACAAGAGCTACTCCTTGCTCAACGAAGTGGACTCAACACCCCATATTAAACGCCTAAGAATATACCTGACTAGTAAGAATATTAAAACCTACGGATTTATATGTCTCCGAAAGAGAATCAAGCGTGTGTACGGCGGCATAAACGCAGCAGTGATAGGATTGGTGAGGTTTGGTGAGCAAATGCAGACCCTTTGAAGTCATATTGCATGGTACCCATTCCATGGGTCTCAACTCTCCAGGTTTAAGGGATTCTTCCTTCAGCTAAAACATGCATGTGGAACCCAGAGTATGATCCACCGTGTGATCGGGAAACGTGTTCAAATGTGTCTCAGTTTTCGTCCCCTGGTACTCGGGTGCAAACTCCAGACGCTTTACTAACACTCTCCCCACTTGGAGAGTCAGTGCCTTTAACCTCCTGTTTGGCCCAGTTTGCAATTTCTGCGGAAAATGTACAGGAATAGGGAGAACCAATGAGAGACTAGCTGGGGGTGTCTGGACGGGCAAATTTAACTCTCATTTCCCACCAGGAAGAGGAATTAACCAAAGGCTCAGCGTGCCGTGCCGGAACCACACTAGGGCCTGAAGCAATCCTGCGGTGTTGCGGCCAGCTCACAAGAAAGCGAGTTGAAGAAAGGAGCTCAGGGGCACTGTAATTCACAAACCTGCAGAGTTATAAATGACAGCTATCGTCCAAAAATATATTGAAGTAAGGCTGCCAAGAGGACTTGAAAGCGGGGCAGAATTGCAGGAAACCGATTTCAGGAGGTAGACGGGAATTGCATGTAAAGCATAGGAAAAGAGGCAGAACGTCCACAATGATGCACTTGGCCAAAAAGGGCGTATGCGTTTTTTCCTGAATATATTCAGGAAAAAACGCATACGCCCTTTTTGGCCAACCAAGCAAGCTTGCAAAGGATATCTGCACTACAATGAAGTCTCACTGCCCCCCGGTCAAAAGGGCCATCTGAAAAAAGTGTAAAATCCAGAAAGGCAGGACAGGCCATGGAGAACTGGGAGCCTTGTTATGCTGGTAGGCGGGATGTAAATTGCCAACAGCCACTCTGGAGAAGTGTATGGTGTTTCCTGAAACATCTAAAAAACAAAGCAACAGAGCCTAGGGCACTTCCACTTATGGTCCTATAGCTTAGGGAAATTAAAATCAAAAAGACACGGTCACCCCAAAGTTTGGGACGGCTCTGTTTACAGAACCTCGTTTACAGTACAAGTTCAATATCACAGAAAGCAAAAAATGGATAAAGAAGTTGTGGTACTTACGTACAATGCAATATCACTCAGCAATGAAATCTATGTCATCAGGCCCGTAGCAGCATAATGAGTGGATGCAGGTATGATGAGTCTAAGTGAAATAAGTCACACAGAAAAAGAAACATCATAAGATATCACTACTACACGGAATATAAACTTGGCTACACAGGAACTGAATTACAAAACAGAACAGGGTCTCAAATGTAGAAAACCAACTTATGCTTGCTTAAGAGGAAAGGTGAGTTGGGGTGCTGCATGAAACCAGAGATTGAAATTAGCACAGATACCGTTCCATAAGCCAAATATGTAATAGACAAGAGCTACTCCTTGCTCAACGAAGTGGACTCAACACCCCATATTAAACGCCTAAGAATATAACTGACTAGTAAGAATCTTAAAACCTATGGATTTATATGTCTCCGAAAGAGAATCAAGCGTGTGTACAGCGGCATAAACGCAGCAGTGATAGGATTGGTGAGGTTCGGTGAGCAAATGCAGACCCTTTGAAGTCATACTGCATGGTACCCATTCCATAGGTCTCAACTCTCCAGGTTTAAGGGATTCTTCCTTCAGCTAAAACATGCATGTGGAACACAGATTATGATCCACCGTGTGATTGGGAAACGTGTTCATATGTGTCTCAGTTTTCGTCCCCTGGTACTCGGGTGCAACACTCCAGACGCTTTACTAACACTCTCCCCACTTGGAGAGTCAGTGCCTTTAAACTCCTGTATGGCCCAGTTTGCAATTTCTGCGGAAAATGTACAGGAATAGGGAGAACCAATGATAAACTAGCTGGAGGTGTCTGGACGGGCAAATTTAACTCTCATTTCCCACCAGAAAGAGGAATTAACCAAAGGCTCAGCATGCCGTGCCGGAACCACACTAGGGCCTGAAGCAATCCTGCGGTGTTGCGGCCAGCTCACAAGAAAGCGAGTTGAAGAAAGGAGCTCAGGGGCACTGTAATTCACAAACCTGCAGAGTTATAAATGACAGCTATCATCCAAAAATATATTGAAGTAAGGCTGCCAAGAGGACTTGAAAGTGGGGCAGAATTGCAGGAAACCGATTTCAGGAGGTAGACGGGAATTGCATGTAAAGCATAGGAAAAGAGGCAGAACGTCCACAATGATGCACTTGGCCAAAAAGGGCGTATGCGTTTTTTCCTGAATATATTCAGGAAAAAACGCATACGCCCTTTTTGGCCAACCAAGCAAGCTTGCAAAGGAAATCTGCACTACAATGAAGTCTCGCTGCCCGCCGGTCAAAAGGGCCATATGAAAAAAGTGTAAAATCCAGAAAGGCAGGACAGGCCATGAAGAACTGGGAGCCTTCTTATGCTGATGGGCGGGATGTAAATTGCCAACAGCCACTCTGGAGAAGTGTATGGTGTTTCCTGTAACATCTAAAAAACTAAGCAACAGAGCCTAGGGCACTTCCACTTATGGTCCTATAGCTTAGGGCAATTAAAATCAAAGAGACACAGCCACCCCACAGTTTGGGACGGCTCTGTTTACAAGAATCTTGTTTACGGTACAAGTTCAATATCACAAAAGCGAAAAATGGATAAAGAAGATGTGGTACTTACGTACAATGCAATATCACTCAGCAATGAAATCTATGTCATCAGGCCCGTAGCAGCATAATGAGTGGATTCAGGTACGATGATTCTAAGTGAAATAAGTCACACAGAAAAAGAAACATCATAAGGTATCACTACTACACGGAATGTAAACTTGGCTACACAGGATCTGAATTACAAAACAGAACAGGGTCTCAAATGTAGAAAACCAACTTATGCTTGCTTAAGGGGAAAGGTGAGTTGGGGTGCTGCATGAAACCACAGATTGAAATTAGCACAGATACCGTTCCATAAGCCAAATATGTAATAGACAAGAGCTACTCCTTGCTCAACGAAGTGTACTCAACACCCCATATTAAACACCTAACAATATACCTGACTAGAAATAATCTAAAAACCTACCGATTTATATGTCTCCGAAAGAGAATCAAGCGTGTGTACAGCGACATAAACGCAGCGGTGATAGGATTGGTGAGGTTCGGTGAGCAAATGCAGACCCTATGAAGTCATATTGCATGGTATCCATTCCATGGGTCTCAACTCTCCAGGTTTAAGGGATTCTTCCTTCAGCTAAAACATGCATGTGGAACCCAGAGTATGATCCAGCGTGTGATCGGGAAACGTGTTCAAATGTGTCTCGTTTTCGTCCCCTGGTACTCGAGTGCAACATTCCAGATGCTTTACTAACACTCTCCCCACTTGGAGAGTCAGTGCCTTTAACCTCTTGTTTGGCTCAGTTTGCAGTTTCTGTGGAAAATGAACAGGAATAGGGAGAACGAAAGAGAGACTAGCTGGAGGTGTCTGGACGGGCAAATTTAACTCTCATTTCCCACCAGGAAGAGGAATTAACCAAAGGCTCAGCGTGCCGTGCCGGAACCACACTAGGGCCTGAAGCAATCCTGCGGTGTTGCGGCCAGCTCACAAGAAAGCGAGTTGAAGAAAGGAGCTCAGGGGCACTGTAATTCACAAACCTGCAGAGTTATAAATGACAGCTATCGTCCAAAAATATATTGAAGTAAGGCTGCCAAGAGGACTTGAAAGCGGGGCAGAATTGCAGGAAACCGATTTCAGGAGGTAGACGGGAATTGCATGTAAAGCATAGGAAAAGAGGCAGAACGTCCACAATGATGCACTTGGCCAAAAAGGGCGTATGCGTTTTTTCCTGAATATATTCAGGAAAAAACGCATACGCCCTTTTTGGCCAACCAAGCAAGCTTGCAAAGGATATCTGCACTACAATGAAGTCTCACTGCCCCCCGGTCAAAAGGGCCATCTGAAAAAAGTGTAAAATCCAGAAAGGCAGGACAGGCCATGGAGAACTGGGAGCCTTGTTATGCTGGTAGGCGGGATGTAAATTGCCAACAGCCACTCTGGAGAAGTGTATGGTGTTTCCTGAAACCTCTAAAAAACAAAGCAACAGAGCCTAGGGCACTTCCACTTATGGTCCTATAGCTTAGGGAAATTAAAATCAAAAAGACACGGTCACCCCAAAGTTTGGGACGGCTCTGTTTACAGAACCTCGTTTACAGTACAAGTTCAATATCACAGAAAGCAAAAAATGGATAAAGAAGTTGTGGTACTTACGTACAATGCAATATCACTCAGCAATGAAATCTATGTCATCAGGCCCGTAGCAGCATAATGAGTGGATGCAGGTATGATGAGTCTAAGTGAAATAAGTCACACAGAAAAAGAAACATCATAAGATATCACTACTACACGGAATGTAAACTTGGCTACACAGGAACTGAATTACAAAACAGAACAGGGTCTCAAATGTAGAAAACCAACTTATGCTTGCTTAAGGGGAAAGGTGAGTTGGGGTGCTGCATAAAACTAGAGATTGAAATTAGCACAGATACCGTTCCATAAGCCAAATATGTAATAGACAAGAGCTACTCCTTGCTCAATGAAGTGGACTCAACACCCCATATTAAACGCTTAAAAATACCCCGGACTAGAAATAATCTTATAAACTACGGATTTATATGTCTCCGAAAGAGAATCAAGCGTGTGTACAGTGGCATAAACGCAGCAGTGATAGGATTGGTGAGGTTCGGTGAGCAAATGCAGACCCTTTGAAGTCATATTGCATGGTACCCATTCCATGGGTCTCAACTCTCCAAGTTTAAGGGATTCTTCCTTCAGCTAAAACATGCATGTGGAACACAGAGTATGATCCACCGTGTGATCAGGAAACGTGTTCAAATGTGTCTCAGTTTTCGTCCCCTGGTACTCAGGTGCAACACTCCAGACGCTTTACTAACACTCTCCCCACTTGGAGAGTCAGTGCCTTTAACCTCCTGTATGGCCCAGTTTGTAATTTCTGTGGAAAATGTACAGCAATAGGGAGAACCAATGAGAAACTACCTGGAGGTGTCTGGACGGGCAAATTTAACTCTCATTTCCCACCAGAAAGAGGAATTAACCAAAGGCTCAGCATGCCGTGCCGGAACCACACTAGGGCCTGAAGCAATCCTGCGGTGTTGCGGCCAGCTCACAAGAAAGCGAGTTGAAGAAAGGAGCTCAGGGGCACTGTAATTCACAAACCTGCAGAGTTATAAATGACAGCTATCGTCCAAAAATATATTGAAGTAAGGCTGCCAAGAGGACTTGAAAGCGGGGCAGAATTGCAGGAAACCGATTTCAGGAGGTAGACGGGAATTGCATGTAAAGCATAGGAAAAGAGGCAGAACGTCCACAATGATGCACTTGGCCAAAAAGGGCGTATGCGTTTTTTCCTGAATATATTCAGGAAAAAACGCATACGCCCTTTTTGGCCAACCAAGCAAGCTTGCAAAGGAAATCTGCACTACAATGAAGTCTCGCTGCCCCCCGGTCAAAAGGGCCATATGAAAAAAGTGTAAAATCCAGAAAGGCAGGACAGGCCATGAAGAACTGGGAGCCTTGTTATGCTGATGGGCGGGATGTAAATTGCCAACAGCCACTCTGGAGAAGTGTATGGTGTTTCCTGTAACATCTAAAAAACTAAGCAACAGAGCCTAGGGCACTTCCACTTATGGTCCTATAGCTTAGGGCAATTAAAATGAAAGAGACACAGCCACCCCAAAGTTTGGGACGGCTCTGTTTACAAGAATCTTGTTTACGGTACAAGTTCAATATCACAAAAGCGAAAAATGGATAAAGAAGTTGTGGTACTTACGTACAATGCAATATCACTCAGCAATGAAATCTATGTCATCAGGCCCGTAGCAGCATAATGAGTGGATTCAGGTATGATGATTCTAAGTGAAATAAGTCACACAGAAAAAGAAACATCATAAGATATCACTACTACACGGAATGTAAACTTGGCTACACAGGATCTGAATTACAAAACAGAACAGGGTCTCAAATGTAGAAAACCAACTTATGCTTGCTTAAGGGGAAAGGTGAGTTGGGGTGCTGCATGAAACCAGAGATTTAAATTAGCACAGATACCGTTCCATAAGCCAAATATGTAATAGACAAGATCTACTCCTTGCTCAAGGAAGTGGACTCAACACCCCATATTAAACGCCTAAGAATATACCTGACTAGAAATAATCTAAAAACCTACCGATTTATATGTCTCCGAAAGAGAATCAAGCGTGTGTACAGCGACATAAACGCAGCAGTGATAGGATTGGTCAGGTTCGGTGAGCAAATGCAGACCCTATGAAGTCATATTGCATGGTACCCATTCCATGGGTCTCAACTCTCCAGGTTTAAGGGATTCTTCCTTCAGCTAAAACATGCATGTGGAACCCAGAGTATGATACACCGTGTGATCGGGAAACGTGTTCAAATGTGTCTCGTTACGTCCCCTTGTACTCGAGTGCAACATTCCAGATGCTTTACTAACACTCTCCCCACTTGGAGAGTCAGTGCCTTTAACCTCCTCTTTGGCCCAGTTTGCAATTTCTGTGGAAAATGAACAGGAATAGGGAGAACGAAAGAGAGACTAGCTGGAGGTGTCTGGACGGGCAAATTTAACTCTCATTTCCCACCAGGAAGAGGAATTAACCAAAGGCTCAGCGTGCCGTGCCGGAACTACACTAGGGCCTGAAGCAATCCTGCGGTGTTGCGGACAGCTCACAAGAAAGCGAGTTGAAGAAACGAGCTCAGGGGCACTGTAATTCACAAACCTGCAGAGTTATAAATGACAGCTATCGTCCAAAAATATATTGAAGTAAGGCTGCCAAGAGGACTTGAAAGCGGAGCAGAATTGCAGGAAACCGATTTCAGGAGGTAGACGGGAATTCCATGTAAAGCATAGGAAAAGAGGCAGAACGTCCACAATGATGCACTTGGCCAAAAAGGGCGTATGCGTTTTTTCCTGAATATATTCAGGAAAAAACGCATACGCCCTTTTTGGCCAACCAAGCAAGCTTGCAAAGGAAATCTGCCCTACAATGAAGTCTCACTGCCGCCCGGTCAAAGGGCCTTCTGAAAAAAGAGTAAAATCCAGAAAGGCAGGACAGGCCATGGAGAACTGGGAGCCTTGTTATGCTGATGGGCGGGATGTAAATTGCCAACAGCCACTCTGGAGAAGTGTATGGTGTTTCCTGAAACATCCAAAAAACTAAGCAATAGAGCCTAGGGCACTTCCACTTATGGTCCTATAGCTTAGGGAAATTAAAATCAAAAAGACACAGCCACCCCAAAGGTTGGGCCGGCTCTGTTTACAAGAACCTCGTTTACGGTACAAGTTCAATATCGCAAAAAGCGAAAAATGGATAAAGAAGTTGTGGTACTTACGTACAATGCAATATCACTCAGCAATGAAATCTATGTCATCAGGCCCGTAGCAGCATAATGAGTGGATTCAGGTACGATGATTCTAAGTGAAATAAGTCACACAGAAAGAGAAACATCATAAGATATCACTACTACACGGAATGTAAACTTGGCTACACAGGAACTGAATTACAAAACAGAACAGGGTGTCAAATGTAGAAAACCAACTTATGCTTGCTTCAGTGGAAAGGTGAGTTGGGGTGCTGCATAAAACCAGAGATTGAAATTAGCACAGATACCGTTACATAAGCCAAATATGTAATGGACAAGAGCTACTCCTTGCTCAACGAAGTGGACTCAACAACCCATATTAAACGCCTAAGAATATACCTGAGTAGTAAGAATCTTAAAACCTATGGATTTATATGTCTCCGAAAGAGAATCAAGCATGTGTACAGCGGCATAAACGCAGCAGTGATAGGATTGGTGAGGTTCGGTGAGCAAATGCAGACCCTTTGAAGTCATATTGCATGGTTCCAATTCCATGGGTCTCAACTCTCCATGTTTAAGGGATTCTTCCTTCAGCTAAAACATGCATGTGGACCCCAGAGTATGATCAACCGTGTGATCGGGAAACGTGTTCAAATGTGTCTCAGTTTTCGTCCCCTGGTACTCGGGTGTAACATTCCAGACGCTTTACTAACACTATCCCCACTTGGAGAGTCAGTGCCTTTAACCTCCTGTTTGGCCCAGTTTGCAATTTCTGTGGAAAATGAACAGGAATAGGGAGAACCAATGAGAGACTAGGTGGAGGTGTCCGGACGCGCAAATTTAACTCTCATTTCCCATCAGGAAGAGGAATTAACCAAAGGCTCAGCGTGCCATGCCGGAACCAAACTAGGGCCCGAAGTAATCCTGCGGTGTTGCGGCCAGCTCACAAGAAAGCGAGTTGAAGAAAGGAGCTCAGGGGCACTGTAATTCACAAACCTGCAGAGTTATAAATGACAGCTATCTTCCAAAAATATATTGAAGTAAGGCAGCCAAGAGGAGTTGAAAGCGGGGCAGAATTGCAGGAAACCGATTTCAGGAGGTAGACTGGAATTGCATGTAAAGCATAGGAAAAGAGGCAGAACGTCCACAATGATGCACTTGGCCAAAAAGTGCGTATGCGTTTTTTCCTGAATATATTCAGGAAAAAACGCATACGCACTTTTTGGCCTACCAAGCAAGCTTGCAAAGGAAATCTGCACTACAATGAAGTCTCACTGCCCCCCGGTCAAAAGGGCTATCTGAAAAAAGTGTAAAATCCAGAAAGGCAGGACAGGCCAAGGAGAACTAGGAGCCTTGTTATGCTGATGGGCGGGATGTAAATTGCCAGCAGCCACTCTGGAGAAGTGTATGGTGTTTCCTGAAACATCAAACAAACAAAGCAACAGAGCCTAGGGCACTTCCACTTATGGTCCTATAGCTTAGGGAAATTAAAATCAAAAAGACACAGCCACCCCAAAGTTTGGGCCGGCTCTGTTTACAAGAACCTCGTTTACGGTACAAGTTCAATATCACAGAAAGCGAAAAATGGATAAAGAAGTTGTGGTACTTACGTACAATGCAATATCACTCAGCAATGAAATCTATGTCATCAGGCCCGTAGCAGCATAATGAGTGGATTCAGGTACAATGATTCTAAGTGAAATAAATCACACAGAAAAAGAAACATCATAAGATATCACTACTACACGGAATGTAAACTTGGCTACACAGGAACTGAATTACAAAACAGAACAGGGTGTCAAATGTAGAAAACCAACTTATGCTTGTTTCAGTGGAAAGGTGAGTTGGGGTGCTGCATAAAACCAGAGATTGAAATTAGCACAGATACCGTTCCATAAGCCAAATATGTAATAGACAAGAGCTACTCCTTGCTCAACGAAGTGGACTCCACACCCCACATTAAACGCCTAAGAATATACCTGACTAGTAAGAATCTTAAAACCTAAGGATTTATATGTCTCCGAAAGAGAATCAAGCGTGTGTACAGCGGCATAAACGCAGCAGTGATAGGATTGGTGAGGTTCGGTGAGCAAATGCAGACCCTTTGAAGTCATATTGCATGGTACCAATTCCATGGGTCTCAACTCTCCAGGTTTAAGGGATTCTTCCTTCAGCTAAAACATGCATGTGGACCCCAGAGTATGATCAACCGTGTGATCGGGAAACGTGTTCAAATGTGTCTCAGTTTTCGTCCCCTGGTACTCGGGTGCAACATTCCAGACGCTTTACTAACACTCTCCCCACTTGGAGAGTCAGTGCCTTTAACCTCCTGTTTGGCCCAGTTTGCAATTTCTTCGGAAGATGAACAGCAATAAGGAGAAGCAATGGGAGACTATCTGTAGGTGTCTGGATGGGCAAATTTAACTCTCATTTCCCACCAGGAAGATAAATGAACCAAAGGCTCCGCGTGCCATGCTGGAACTAGATTAGGGCCTGAGGAGATCCTGCGGTGTTGCGGCCAGCTCACAAGAAAGCGAGTTGAAGAAAGGAGCTCAGGGGCACTGTAATTCAGAAACCTGCGGAGTTATAAATGACAGCTATCATCCAAAATTATACTGAAGTAAGGCTGCGATGAGGACTTGAATGCGGGGCAGAATTGCTGGAAACTGATTTCAGAACGTACACGGGAGTAGCTCTTAAAGCATAGGAAAAGAGACAGAACTTGGAAAATAATGCACTTGGCACAAAAGGGCATATGTGTTTTATCCAGAGCTCTCATACCTGAGGGGAGGAGATTCCCAGCAGGCTCCAACTGCCACCTGAGGGCTCACATTGCCAAGGCAACGTGAGCATGCCAGGCAGGAGTTACCTCACAGCAGAGGTCCCACCTCACAGAAGGGTGAGAAACCCAGCCAACATCAGACTCTCACCAGAGGGCCCACATCACCAAGGGGATGGGAACCAGGCAGGAGTGTCTTCACATCAGTGGGGCCACATCATCAAAAGCTGAGGTACTCAGCACATGTGTCCTCAAACCAGAGGACCCACATCACCAAGGACCTCGGAGTGAGGCAGGCAGGAGTAGCCTCACAACACTGGGCCCATAGAATAAAAAAGTGAGGAATCCAGCAGTTGGAACCTCCCAGCAGGCGGCCCAGAGCACCGAGGCCATGGGATCCAGGCCACAGTGAACTCACAGAAGAGGGCCCATGTCATGAAACTGAGCAACCCAGCCATTGGGACCTCAGAGCAGGAGGCCCACATCCCCATGGGGATGGAATTCTGGTAGGAGTGTCCTCGCACCACTGAGAACGTATCAGAAAATTTTGGGCGACCAGCAGTTAGGGCCTGACGCCAGAGGACCCTCATCACCAAGGGAAGGAGGCTCCCAGCAGGCTCCAACTGCCACCAGAGGGCTGACGTCACCAAGGCGATGTGTGCCAACCAGGCACGAATGACCTCACAGCAGAGGGCCCACCTCAGAGAAGTGTGACGAACCCAGTCAGGATCAGACTCGCACCAGAGGGCCCACATCACCAAATGGATTGGAACCAGGCAGGAGTGTCCTCACATGAGTAGGGCCACATCATCTAAAGGTGAGGAACCCAGAACATGTGGCTTCAAACCATAGGACACCCATCACCAAGGGGCTGGGAGTGAGGCAGGCAGGAGGAGCCTCATAACAGAGGGCCCAAAAATAAGAAAGGTGAGGAATCCAGCAGTTGGAACCTCCCAGCAGGCGGCCCAGAGCACAGAGGCTAGAGGAACCAGGCCAGAGTGAACTAACACCAGACAGCCCACATCATGAAACTGTGAGCAACCCAGACATTGGGACCTCAGAGCAGAAGGCCCACATCCCCATGGTGATGGGAACATGACAGGAGTGTCCTGGCATCACTGGGCTCACATCAGAAAACGTGGGGTGCTCAGAAGTTAGGGCCTGACGCTAGAGGGCACTCATCACCGAGAGGAGGAGGCTCCCAGCAGGCTCCAGCTGCCACCAGAGGGCCAACGTCGCCAAGGTGATGTGTGCCAGCCTGGCAGGAGTGACCTCACAGCAGAGGGCCCACCTCACAGAAGGGTGAGGAACACAGCCAGGATCAGACTCTCACCAGAGGGCCCACATCACCAAGGGGATGGGAACCAGGCAGGAGTGTCCCCACACCAGTGGGACAACATCATCGAAAGGTGAGGATCCCAGCACATGTGTCCTCAAACCAGAGGAACCACATCACCAAGGGGTTCGGAATGAGGCTGGCAGGACTGGCCTCACAACACAGGGTCCATAGAATATAAAAGTTGAGGAATCCAGCAGTTGGAACCTCCCAGCAAGTGGCCCAGAGCACCGAGGCTATGGGATCCAGGCCGCAGTGAACTCACAGCAGAGGGCCCACATCATGAACCTGTGAGCAGCCCAGCTGTTGGGACCTCAGAACAGAAGGCCCACATCCCCATTGGGATGGGAACCTGGCAGGAGTGGCTTTGCACCACTTAGCACATATCAGAAAATGTTAGGAGCCCAGCAGTTAGGGCCTGATGCCAGGGGGCCCTCATAACTGAGGGGAGGAGACTCCCAGCAGGTTCCAACTGCCAACAGAGGGCCCACGTCTACAAGGTGGCATGCGCCAGCCAGGCAGTAGTGACCTCACAGCAGAGGGCCTATCTCACAGAAGGGTGAGGAACCGAGGCAGGATGAGACTCTCACCAGAGGGCCCACAACACCAAGGGGATGGGAACCAGTCAGGACTGTTCTCCCACCAGTGGGGCCACATCATCGAAAGGTGAGGAACCCAGCACATGTGGCCTCATATCAGAGGACATACATCACAAAGGGGATGGGAGTGAGGCAGGTAGGAGTAGCCTAAAAACAGAGGGCCCAAAGAATAAAAAAAGTGAGGAATCCAGCATTTGGAACCTCCCAGCAGGCGGCCGAGAGCACAGAAGCTATGGGATGCAGGCAGGAGTGAACTAACAGCAGAGAGCCCACATCATGAAACTGTGAGCAACCCAGGCATTGGGACCTCAGAGCAGAAAGCCCACATCCCCATGGGGATGGGAACCTGACAGGAGTGTCCTGGCATCACTGGGCTCACATCAGAAAACGTGGGGAGCCCAGCAGTTAGAGCCTGATGCTAGAGGGCCGTCATCACCGAGGGCAGGAGGCTCCCAGCAGGTTCCATGTGCCAACAGAGGGCCCACGTCGCCAAGGTGATGTGTGCAAGTCAGGCAGGATTGACCTCACAGCAGAGGGCCTACCTCACAGAAGAGTGAGGAACCCAGCCAGGATAAGACTGTCACCAGAAGGCCCACATCACCAAGGGGATGGGAACCAGGCAGGAGTGTCCTCACACCAGTGGGGCCACATCATTGAAAGTTGCCTAACCCAGCACATGTGGCCTCAAACCAGAAGACCCACATCACGAAGGGGTTGCGAGTGAGGCAGGCAGGAGGAGCATCACAACACAGGACCCATAGAATACAAAAGTTGAGGAATCGAGCAGTTGGAACCTCCCAGCAGGCAGCCAAGACCACAGAGGCTATGGGATCCAGGCCACAGTGAACTAACACCAGAGAGCCCACATCATGAAATTGTGATCAACCCAGCCGTTGGAACCTCAGAGCAGAAGGCCCACATCCCCATGGGGATGGGAACCTAAGAGGAGTGCTTGAGCAACACTGGGCTCACTAAGAAAAGTTGGGGAGCCCAGCAGTTAGGGCCTGACGTCAGAGGGCCCTCATCACAGAGCTGAGGAGGCTCCCAGCAGGGTCCAATTGCCACCAGAGGGCTCATGTCAACAAGGCGAGGTGAGCAACCCAGGCAAGAGTTACCTGATAGTAGAGGGCCCACCTCACAGATGGGTGAGGAACCCAGCCAGGATCAGACTCTCACCAGAGGGCCCACATCACAAAGGGGATGGGACCCAGTCAGGATTATCCTCACACCAGTGGGGCCTCATCATCTTAAGGTGAGGAACCCAGCACATGTGTCCTCAAACCAGAGGACCCACATCACCAAGGGCCTTGGAGTGAGGCAGGCAGGAGTAGCCTCACAACACAGGGCACATAATATAAAAAACGTGAGGATTCCAGCATTTAGACCTTCCAGCAGGCGGCCCAGAACACCGAGGCTATGGGATCCAGGCCACAGTGAACTCACAGCAGAGGGCCCACATCACAAAACTGTGAGCAACCCAGGAGTTGAGACTTCAGCGCAGAAGGACCACATCCCCATGGGAATGGGAACCTGGCTGGAGTGTCCTCGCACCACTGGGCGCACATCAGAAAATGTGGGGAGCCCACCATTTAGGGCCTGACGCCAGAGGGCCGTCATCACCAGAGGAGGAGGTGCCCTGCACGCTCCAACTGCCACCAGAGGGCTCACGTCTCCAAGGTGACGTGTGCCAGCCAGGCAGGAGTGACCTCACAGCAGAGGGCCTACCTCACAGAACGTTGAGGAACCCAGCCAGGATTAGACTCTCGCCAGAGGGCCCACCTCACCAAGGGGATGGGAACCAGGCAGGAGTGTCCTCACACGAGTGGGGTCACATCATCGAAAGGTGAGGAACGCAGCACATGTGGCCTCAAGCCATAGGACAGTCATCACCAAGGGGCTGGCAGTGAGGCAGGCAGGAGGAGCCTCACAACAGAGGGCACATAGAATAAAAAAGTTGAGGAATCCAGCAGTTGGAACCTCCCAGCAGGCGGCTCAGAGCACCGATGATAAGGGATCCTTGCCGGAGTGAACTCACAGCAGAGGGCCCACATCATGGTACTGTGAGCAAGCCAGCCGTCTTGACCTCAGAGCAGAAGGCCCATATCGCCATGGGGATGGGAACCTGGCAAGAGTCTCCTCACTCACTTGGCACACATCAGAAAATGTGGGGAGCCCAGCAGTTATGGCCTAAGGCAAGAGGGCCCTCATCACCGAGGGGAGGAGGATCCCAGCACACTCCAACTGCCACCAGAGGGCCCACGTCGCCAAGGTGACCTGTGCCAGACAGGCATGATTGACCTCACAGCAGAGGGCCCACCTCACAGAAGAGTGAGGAACCCAGCCAGGATCAGACTCTCACCTGAGGGCCCACATCAGCAAGGGGATGGGAACCAGGCAGGAGTCTCCTAAGACCATTGGTCCCACATCATCGAAAGGTGAGGAACCCAGCACATGTGGCCTCAAACCAGACGACACACATCACGAAGGGGATGGGAGTGAGGAAGGCAGGAGGATCCTCACAACAGAGGGCCCAAAAAATTAAAAAAGTGAGGAATCCAGCAGTTGGAACCTCCCAGCAGGCGGCCAAGAGCACAGAGGCTATGGGATCCAGGCTTCTGTGAACACCAGAGAGCCCACATCATGAAAATGTGAACAACCCAGCCGTTGGGACCTCAGAGCAGAAGGCCCACAACCCCATGGAGATGGGATCCTAAGAGGAGTGCCAAAGCATCACCGGGCTCCCTAAGAAAAGTTGGTGAGTCCAGCAGTTAGGGCCTGACGCAAGAGGGTCCTCATCACCGGGGGGAGGAGATTCCCAGCACGCTCCAACTGCCACCACACGGCTGACTTCACCAAGGCAATGTGTGCCAGCCATGCAGGAGTGACCTATCAGCAGAGGGTCTCCCTCACAGGTGGGTGAGGAACAAAGCCAGGAACAGACTCTCACCAGGGGGTCCACATAACCACGTGGATGAGAACCAAGCAGGAGTGTCCTCACACTAGTGGGGCCACATCATCGAAAGGTGAGGAACCCAGCAAAGGTGGCCACAAACCAGAGGACCCACATCACCAAGGGGTTGAGAGTGAGGTAGGTGTCTGGACGGGTATATTTAACACTCATTTCCCACCAGGAAGAGAAATTAACCAAAGGCTCAGCGTGCCCTGCCAGAAGCAGATTAGGGCCTGAAGCAGTCTTGCGGGTTTGCGGCCAGCTCACAAGAAAGCGAGTTGAAGAAAGGAGCTCAGGGGCCCTGTAATTCACAAACCTGGAGAGTTATAAATAACAGATAACGTCCAAAAATATATTGAAGTAAGGCTGCGAAGAGGACTTGAAAGCGGGGCAGAATTTCAGGAAACCGATTTCAGGAGGTAGACTGGAATTGCATTTAAAGCATAGGAAAAGAGGCAGAACATCGACAATGATGCACTTGGCAACAAAGGGCGTATGAGTTTGTTCCTGAATATATTCAGGAAAAAACACATACGCCCTTTTTGGCAAACCAAGCAAGCTTGCAATGGAAATCCGAACTACTATGAAGTGTCACTTCCCCCCGGTCTAAAGGGCCATCTGAGAAAAGTGTAAAATCCAGAAAGGCAAGACAGGCCATGGGGAAAAAGGAGCCTTGTTATGCTGATGGGCGGGATGTAAATTGCCAACAGCCACTCTGGAGAAGTGTATGGTGTTTCCTGATACATCTGAAAAACAAAGCAACAGAGTCTAGGGCATTTCCACTTATGGTCCTATAGCTTAGGGAAATTAAAATCAAAAAGACACAGCCACCCCAAAATTTGGGACGGCTCTGTTTACAGGAACCTCTTCTACAGTACGAGTTAAATATCCCAGAGAACAAATAATTGATAAAGAAGTTGCGGTACTTACGTACAACAGAATACCACTCAGCAATGAAATCTGTGTCACCAGGCCTGTACCAGCATAATGAGTGGATTGAGGCATGATGATTCTAAGTGAAATAAGTCACACAGAAAAAGAAACATCATAAGGTATCACTAATGCACGGAATGTAAACTTGGCTACACATGAACTGAATTACAAAACAGAACAGGGTCTCAAGATTAGAAAACCAACTTATGCTTGCTTAAAGGGAAAGGTGAGTTAAGGGGGTGCTGCATAAAACCAGAGATTGAAATTAGCACAGATACCGTTCCATAAGCCAAATATGTAATAGACAAGACCTACCCCCTGCTCAACGAAATGGACTCAACAATGAGGTATCACCTCACACCTGTTAGAATGGGCATCATCTGAAAATCTACAAACAACAAATGCTGGAAAGGGTGTGGAGAAAAGGAACCCTCTTCCACTATTGTTGGGAATATAAGTTGATACAGTCACTATGGAGAACAATATGGAGTTTCTTAAGAAACTAATAATAGAATTACCATATGATACAGCGATCCCAGGACTGGACATATACCCAGACAAAACCATAAATCAAAAAGAGACATTCACCGCAATGTTCATTGCATCACTATTTACAATATCGAGGTAATGGAAGCAACCTAAATGCCCACAGACAGACGAATGCATAAAGATGTGGTACATATATAAAATGGAATATTACTAAGCCATGAAAGGAATGAAATTGGGTCATTTGTAGAGACGTCGATGGATCTAGAGACTGTCATACAGAGTGAAGTAAGTCAGAAAGAGAAAAACAAATCTTGTATATTCATGCATATATGTGGAACCTAGAAAAACTGTACAGATTAACCGTTTTGCAAGGCATAAATAGAGCAACAGATGTAGACAACAATCGTATGGACAACAAGGGGGGAAAGCTCTTGGAGGGGTGGTGGTGGGAGGAGTTGAGAGATTGGGATTGGCATGTAAACATTTATATGTATAAAATAGATAACCAATGAGAAGCTGCTGTATAAAAATATAAAATAAAATTCAAAATTAAAAAGAAATAAAATTTAAAAAATAAAACAGAAAAAACAATTATTCCCTTCACATACATTTATATGAATAAATTATTTCCATGCTTATATCTGTAAATACAAAAAAGAGGAATAAAATCTACCTTGAACCAAAAACAAAAAAGAGAAAAAAAAAAACAGAACCCACCAGTTACTCAGAGGAAAACCGTATCAGGGCACTTGCTCCAGTTGTAAACAATTCTGAAGTTGGTCAGTGGTGGGGAATCGTCTCCCATTCAGCCAGCAGCCCCCACACAACAAGCGTCCTCATTGCAAAGCTGGGGCACCGTGCCGAGGCATCTGTGAGTAAACGTGAGCTGAGCCCCAGGCCAGTTGCTGCTGAACTGTTCCCGCCCTTCCCAGGTAAAACACCTTAATATATACAAGGACTTGAAAGCCTAGAGGAAGGGCCATGGAGCCACACGAGTGACAGCACGCCAGCTGACTTGGTGCCTGCAGGCCAGCCAGGATGGTCCTGGCCCTGGGTGCTCTTCTGGAAGATTTCCATTTCCCTGCCTGAGATACCCGTCCTGTCCCTGCCCCCACTGCTTTTTTCCTTCCTCACCTCTGCCCAGGGAGAAATTCCAGCAGCAGGTATGGGTGACACATCCTCTTCTTTAGCAGGTGGCAGCCTGGCAACTGCTGCAGAAAGTCCAGCAGAGCCCCACTCACACTGGGCCACCCACAAAGCCGTGGCCTCTCACTCCCTCCCACCAGCCCAGCCCCGAGACTGCTGACAGGGCAGAGAAAATGGCGTCAGGCACAGCTGCAGGGGCTTTTGCTGCCTGGAGTGGTATTTATATTGATCTCAACCCAGGCACACCTGGGGAGGGCTGGCCGGCATGGTAAGGTTGCCCAGGTCAGCCAATCATCACCCCTCAGGGGCTCACAGTTGCAGAAAATGGAACTTGCTGAACCGGCCAGGTCCAAGGAACAGGTGTGGGCTCCTGAGAGTCAGGATAGACAAGGGGCTGCAGCTTTGGCTTGTTTTCTAATCATTTTATCTGGCCCATGAGTGGGAGACAACTTCAAGAAAACCCTCTCCTAATGAGAGGAACCCAGGAGTCAGGGAGAGGAGGGGTGGGTGGTGGTTGGAGACAGAGGCCTGGTGCCCTGGGTGCAGTGGAAGTCTCTGGAAGACCAGGTGGAGGGAGGCCACACAGAGTGATGCCCAGGGTCACAGACCTGTCGGAGCTGCTGTTTGTTAGTTCAAGTCCTGCTCTGAGGTGCTCTGTGTCAGCTCTGAGCGACAGGTGAGCTGGGGGTGCTCTTCAATGAGGGCTATGTGCATGGTTCCTGTGTGCCCAGCCCTGCCACGGTACCTGCAAGGGTAGCTCTGTATCCTGGGAGGGGCCTGACCATGAGAGCCCCGTGGGCTGGGTTGGGGGTGGGGTACCTGCCCAGGAGAGCTCCATATCCTGGGATTGGCCTGACCACGAGAGCCCCATGGGCTGCTGGGGACCTGGTAAAGGATGTCAGGACAGTCAGTGAAGCCACCGAGGATATACCTCCAGTTGCTCCTGATTCCTACACCCTGCTGGTCATTCTACCAACCACCAGGACATGGTATTCTGTATTAGTCTTCAATGATGCCTTCTTTTGTATTCCATTAGTCCCAGAGTCACAAGAAATTTTGGCTTGTGAGTGGCAGGACTCAACATACAACTAAAACAATACTTCCGGGCCGTCTTGCCCCAAGGGTTCAAAAATTCCCACACCATCTTTGGGGAAAGCTTAGCTAAAGACCGAAAAGTTCTACCTCTGGAAAAGGAAACCCTCCTTCAATATGCAGACGACATTCTGATCGCCAGCCCTACTAAGGAGGCCTCTGAACTACCAAGCCAATAAAGGATAGAAGTTGTCCAAGAAAAAGCTCAAATATCACAGACTGCAGTGACCTGCCTGGGCTTCATTCTCACACAAGGTCAGAGAAGCCCATCCCAGGAAAGGGAAGAAACCATTTGCAGCCTTACCCCTTTCTAAAACTAGAAGACAGCTTAGGGGTTCCTGGGGAGGCCAGGGTTTGCTGCTTCTGGATCCCTAACTACAGTCTACTAGCTGGGCCTCTATATGAAACACTGAAAGGAAAAGACGATGATCCTTTTGAACAGAATCCAGAAGTGGCCTTTCAAGAATGGAAAGAGCAGTCAATTCAGACCCTTGCCCTGGAACTCCCTAATTGAGCTAAACCCTTTGACCTTTCCATTCCCGGTGAAAGGTGAATCGCCATTGGAGAATTAGTGCAAAAACTGGGACCACTTGAAATGGAACAACGCAAGAATGCCATCCAGGTAGGATAAACTACAGTCACCAAGGGGCTTGGCCCACTGCCACATCTGGCCAAGATACTGGCGGTATCTAAAAACCTGGAAATCAGCAGCCCAAAAGGCCACCTCCCTCCTAAGGGAAAAGGACCCCACGTGGTGATCCTAATCACCAACCATGCCCTGAAGTTGCAGGGTTCGCTCCGTGGGCACACCGACCTCGAGTGAGGAGGCCCTCCAACTCCAACATCCAGAGAGATAACCGGGGGCAACAGGGCACCATGACGACTCGTGTGAACATCACTTGACCTGGAGTTTCTCTCATAAAACAACAATAGTGTGTCCCGAAGGAGTAGACTACTGCTTGCAGGACTTCCTGCACCCGGAGGGGAGCTAATAATCTTGGCGGGGGAACCGTATATCACACTGTCACCATAGAAAAGCCTACAGACACCGTGATGATGGTGGCCAATAAGACCGGCTGGACTCCTGTTTACTTCAAAAGGCTGTTGACTCAGTGGCCATCATGGTCCTTGATCACCACTGACCCTGGACTGTCTGGGAGTTGAGCGGGCAGGGCTCTGACACCTGGTGCTGTTTTTACGTTAATTCAGGGGCCTAATTGAAGAAAGAGCAGACTACTGGTCAGAGCATCTAGGCTGGCAGAAACGGTCAGCCTAAGGTGGCCGAACAAATGTGGGGTGGGGTGAAACCGGCCCCCACAGCGTCTCTGCACATCTCTTTCCTGGACCCTTAAAGGTCATTAGAATCTATAACACTTCCAATGCTGGTGCTCAGGCGGACGAGCAGGGAGGCAGGGGTCCTGGGGCCAATCAACGTCACCTGGAGGCTGCTGGGGAGAAGTTCTGACCCTCGTCCCCTGGTATGAGGGCTCCCAACTCAGCACTCAGCAGTTACAGAAGAAGGGTCTGCACCCTCAGCACTCCAAGAATGAGGAACGGGACAAAAGGCAGAGGAGGGGTTTGTCCCCAGCAAAGCCCATTAAAAATCCCTGGGAGATAAAAATAGAATCTGGGCAATAAAGTCAAGTCTGACCTTTTTTATCCTTTGTGCTTTGTCTAATTTCACGTGCTCCTAGGGTCCCGCATGCAGAGGTTCCACACCCGGCACTTCAGACCAGATTTCCTGGTGCAGAATGGCTGGGTCGACACCTCAGCTCCTGGGGCCCAGTGCAGACTCCGAGATATAGAGCCTGAGCTGCAGCCAACCCGGCCCTTGAGAGCTCCGCCCCCTCCCTCTCACTGACTCTGACAGGATCTCTACACAGCAGCCCAGCCCACAGCCCACGGGGTAGTGCATGCTCTCACCTCTCCATTCTCTGATGAAAATATAAAGTTTCCTTTGCTTGGGAACCAAACTCAGTCTCGATCTGTTGGCCCCAATGACACTGGGCAGGGGGACCCTTGTTGGGGTCCACTCTGGAGGATCAGTAACAGAAATTGAGACTATTGTAACTTCAATGAACAGATGTGTGAGCCAAACTGTAGTTAACATAGAACAGTTTATAAGGCTCGGGTAAAATAAGATGTTTCTAACACTTCCATTTGATATTTCCATCACTTTATTATAAGCAAGTTCAGTGAAAAGGTTTGTCTTATTTGTCAGGTCAATATTAGAGAAATGAAGTGATTTCTTTCCAAGGATGTACATCTAATAATCTTGGTTAAAGCTTCAATCTTGTTTTAAATGCTTTTCCATTGAAAATGATACCTCTCTTTCAGCTCCCCCATTTCTGAGAAGTATAAAATCTTATAATTTATTATTACCAAAGGGGAAAGGTGGGAGGAGGGATAAATTAACAGTTTGGAATTAACACATACACACTGCTATGTATAAAATAGATCATCAACAAGGAACTACTGTATAGCACAGGGAACTACACTCAATATTGTGCAATAACCTATAAGGGGAAATAATCGGAAAAAGAATAGATATTTTTATTGACATCATCTATCAATGACAGTTAAAGTGTAACCTAAGGGAAGCCGGTGGTGAGTGCTTCTGACCCTGAAGACTTCAGTCATCTAAAGTTTGGACTCTGCCTACTTCCCAAGGCCCTTAATGAACATATGTGTAGCCGTAGCTTAAAAAACTCCCCAGTTTGGGTTTCGGGGAGACACTGATTTTGAAAAAGCCCTGGTGTTCTCCTTACATGAATGGGACTCTTCCTACTGCTAAAACATGTCTGTCACACCCAGAGGATGGTATACCGTCTGATCGGGAAGAGTTTGGAAAAGGCATCTCATCTCCTCATCTCCTGGTGCTCGGGTTCACCCCTCCAGCGTCTTTACTAACAGTCTCCCCACTTGGAGATGTCAACACTGTCAACATCCTGTTGCGTACAGTTTGGAATTTGTCCAGAGGATGAAGCGGAAGGATGAGGAACAATGAGAGACAAGTCCTAGGTGTTCAGACAGGCACATGTCACTCTAATTTCCAATCAGGAAGATGAATTGACCAAAGGCTAGGGTTGCCCATGGAAACAGTATAGGGCTTGAGGAAATCCCACTGCTTTGTGGCCAGTTCCCATAAACACAAGTTGAACAATGGAACTCAGGGGCAGTAAAATTCACGAAACTGCAGAGTTGAAAATATCTATCACTGAAAAATGTCTTGAGGAAAGTCAAAGAAAAGGATTGGCAAGCAAGGGAGAATGGCAGGAAAGGGATTTGAGGAGGTAGAAAGGATTCGCCATTAAGCACAAGAAAAGGGGCTGAACATTTCCGACATTGCAGTTGGCCAAAAAGGCTGTATGCGTTTTTTTCTGTATATATTCAAGAAAAGGGCATACACTTTTTTAGCCAACCAAACAGGTGGGCACTGGAAATCAATACTACAAAAGATATCACTTCGCATCAGTCAGAAGAGCCATCCTCATAAAGTGTAAACGCCAGAAATGCAGGACAGGGCAAGGAGAAGAGGGAGCCCTGTGAGGCTTATAGTGGAAATGTATATTGCCAACGGCCATTCTGGAGAAGTGTATTGTGTTTACTAAAGCATCTAAAAAATGAGCTACAGAGCATAGGGCACTTGCATTCATGGGCGTATATCTTGGGAAAAACAAAAATCGAGAGGACACAGGCACCCCAATGTTTACTGCCTCTCTGTTTAAAAGATCCTCGACTAGGATATAACTTAAATGTCTCTGGAGGGAAAAAATGGATAGAGATGTGGTACTTATGTAGAGTGGAATATTACTCAGCCTGGAAATCAATGAAATATGGCCAGTTGTAACAACTCCGGAGGAGTTACGTATGATCATTCTAAGTGACATAATTCAAAAAGAAAAAGACACATATCATAAGATATCACTTAAAGGTGGAATCCAAAATGGCTACACATGAAATAAATTACAAAACAAAAACATAGTCAAATATGTAGAAAACACGCGTAAGGCTGCTAAACGGGAAAGGTGGGGAGGGGTGAGGCATCATCCAGGAGGTTGAAATTAGCAAAGATACCATTCCAAATACCAAACTGATAATCAACAAGGCCTACACGGTAGCTAAAAGAACTGCACTCAGCACACTCAAGTCACCGGAAAAGAATATCTATGACTGGTAAGAATCTGAAAAAGAATTTATTGATGTCTCTCTGTACGTGAATCAAGTGGATGTACAGCAGCAAGAAACAGAGCTTTGAAAATCAGCTGTAACCAATATAGTAATAAATTGAAAAAAATAAACGACAGAGAGACAGAGAAAACCTCTTACAACTTTTCCTCAGGGACGGTGATGCAACATGGATTGAACACATCTAGACCCACAGCAGGATGAGACATAAGGCTGGAAACTGTTCGCGCTAAGAGAAATGTGAGGTTGGGTGAGGAAATGCACACCCTTTAAAGTAATACTACCTGGTACCCATTCAATGGGTCCCAAATCTGCAGGTTCAAGGAATCTTCCTACAGCTAAAACATGCATGGAAAACCCAGAGGACTGTACACCATGTGATCGGGAGATGTGTCTAAAATGCACCTCATTTATCCTCTCCTGGTGCTCCTGTTCATCATTCCAGCCACGTTACTTAGAATCTCCCCACTTAGAGAATCAGCACATTTAAACTTCTGTTTCACACATTTTGCAAATTGTGAGGAGGATGAACGGGAAGAGGGGGAAACAATGAGAGAATAGTTGTAGGGGTTTGGACGGGCACATGTCACTCTAATTTCCCATTAAGAATAAGAATTAAAAAAAGGCTCAGCCCGCCTCGCCGGAGCCAAAATAGGGCCTGAAGCAATCCTGCGGTTTTGAGGCCAGCTCACAAAAGAGCAACTTAAAAAATGGAGCTCAGGGTCACTGCAATTCACAAACCTGCAGAGTTATAAATGAAAACTAACGTCCAAAAATATGTTGAGGTAAGGCAAAGAAGAGGATCTGAATGCAAGACAGAATTGCAAGAAACAGATTTCAAGAGATAGATTGGACTCGCCTTTAAAGCACATGAAAAGCGGCAGAATTTCGACAATGATGCAGTTGGCCCAAAAGGGAGTATGCGTTTTTTCCTGAATATATCCAGGAAAAAACGCATACGCACTTTATGGGCAACCAAGCAAGCAAGCAATGCAAATGTGCACAACAAAGAAGTCTCATTTCCCACCGGTCAAAAGGGCCATCCGAAAAAATTGTAAACACCAGAAATGCAGGACAGGCCATGGAGAACAGGGAGCCTTTATACGCTGATGGACAGTGTGTGAACTGCCGAGAGCCACTCTGGAGAAGTGTATGGTGGTTCCTAAATCATCTAAAAAACAGAGCGACAGAGCATAGGGCACTTCCAATCACGGGAGTATATCTAGGGAAGTCTAAAAATCAACAAGACACAAGCACACCACAGTTTAGGGCTACTCTGTTTACAAGAACCTCAACTTCAGTACACCTTAAATATCCCAGGAAAGAGAACAATGGATAAAGAAAATGTGGTACTTATGTACAATGGAATATCTCTTCACCATGAAATCAATGTAATAAGGCTAGTAGAAGGATAAAGAGTGGATTGAGGTCCGATAATACTACTTGAAATAAGTCAAACAGAAAAAGAAACATATCATAAGATATCACTTATAGAGGGAGGATAAATATGGCTGCACAAAAAATGAATTACAAAACAGAACAGTGTCTCACATTTAGAAAACACACTTATGTCAGCTTAAGGGGAAAGGAGAGGTGGGGTGATGCATAAAACCAGAGTTTGAAATTAGCACAGATGCCGTTCAATAAACCAAATAGGTATCAGACAAGATCTACACCTCGCTCAATGAACTGGCCTCAACACACCCTATACACCGCAGAGAAATATATCTGAGTAATAAGAATCTTAAAACCCATGTATTGATATATCTCCATAAGGGAATCAAGTGTGCGCAGAGCGGCACAAACACAGCAGTGAAAATGAGCTAAACCCCATTATAGAAATAAATTTTAAAACCAAAACGCAGAAACAATGAAAGAGAGAAAAATTCTTACAAAATTCGCTCAGGGGCTGTGATGCAACCTGGAATGACCACATATAAACCCACAGCTGGATAAGACATAAGGCTGGACACTTGGGGCTGAAAGGATTGGAGAGCTTTGGTGAGCAACTGCCGAAAGTTTAATGCAATACTTCATGCTACTTATTCCAAGGGTCCCAACACTCCAAGTTGAAGGGAATCTTCCTACAGCTAAACCATGCATGGGAAATCCAGCGGATGGTATACCATATGATCGGGAAAGGTTTCTAAAATGCACCTCATTTTCCTCTCCTGGGGCTCCGGATCAACATTCCAGCCACTTTACTAACAACATCTCCACATGGAGAGTCAATGCCTTTAAGTTCCGGTATCGCACAGTCTGCAGTTAGTGCGGAGGATGAATGGGAATAGGGGGAACCAGTGAGAAAATAGCTGTAGCGGTTTCAATGGGCACATGTCACTCTAATTTCACATCAGGAAGAAGAATTAACCAAAGGCAGAGCAAGGCACCCCAGAAGAAGAATAGGGCCTGAAGAAATCCTGTGGATATGAGGCAAGATCACAAAAATAAGAGCTGAAAAATGGAGCTAAGGGCCACTGCAATTCAAAAACCTGCAGAGTTATAAAGGCCAACTATTCTCCAAAAGTATATTGAGGTAAGGCTATGAAGAGGCACTGAGAGCAAGGCAGAACTGCAGGAAACCGATTTCAGGAGGTAGACAGGAATTGCACTGAAAACATATGAAAACACTCAGAACGTCGACAATGATGCACTTGGCCAAAAAGGGCGTATGCGTTTTTTCCTGAATATATTCAGGAAGAAACGCATACGCCCTTTCTGGCCAACCAAGCAAGCTCTCAAAGGAAATCTGCACTACAATGAAGTCTCACTTCACCCCGGTCAAAGGGCCATCTGAAAAAAGTGTAAAATCCAGAAAGGCAGGACAGGCCATGGAGAACTGGGAGCCTTGTTATGCTGATGGGCGGGATGTAAATTGCCAGCAGCCACTCTGGAGAAGTGTATGGTGTTTCCTGAAACATCTAAAAAACAAAGCAACAGAGCCTAGGGCACTTCCACTTATGGTCCTATAGCTTAGGGAAATTAAATTCAAAAAGACACAGTCACCCCAAATTTGGGACGGCTCTGTTTACAAGAACCTCGTTTACGGTACAAGTTCAATATCACAGAAAGCGAAAAATGGATAAAGAAGTTGTGGTACTTACGTACAATGCAATATCACTCAGTAATGAAATCTATGTCATCAGGCCCATAGCAGCATAATGAGTGGATTCAGGTATGATGATTCTAAGTGAAATAAGTCACACAGGAAAAGAAACACCATAAGATATCACTACTACACGGAATGTAAACTTGGCTACACAAGAACTGAATTACAAAACAGAACAGGGTCTCAAATGTAGAAAACCAACTTATGCTTGCTTAAGGGGAAAGGTGAGTTGGGGTGCTGCATAAAACCAGAGATTGAAATTAGCACAGATACCGTTCCATAAGCCAAATATGTAATAGACAAGAGCTACTCCTTGCTCAACGCAGTGGACTCAACACCCCATATTAAACGCCTAAGAATATACCTGACTAGAAATAATCTTAAAACCTACGGATTTATATGTCTCCGAAAGAGAATCAAGCGTGTGTACAGCGGCATAAACGCAGCAGTGATAGGATTGGTGAGGTTCGGTGAGCAAATGCAGACCCTTTGAAGTCATACTGCATGGTACCCATTCCATGGGTCTCAACTCTCCAGGTTTAAGGGATTCTTCCTTCAGCTGAAACATGCATGTGGAACACAGAGTATGATCCACCGTGTGATCAGGAAACGTGTTCAAATGTGTCTC
This sequence comes from Leucopleurus acutus, assembly GCF_964270905.1. Taxonomy (NCBI): domain Eukaryota; kingdom Metazoa; phylum Chordata; class Mammalia; order Artiodactyla; family Delphinidae; genus Leucopleurus; species Leucopleurus acutus. Next base: position 96,906,201 of record NC_139142.1, on the reverse strand, counting down.
AGTTTTAATCCCCTCGTACTCGGGTGCAACATTCAAGACGCTTTACTAACACTCTCCCTACTTGGAGAGTCAGTGTCTTTAAACTCCTGTTTGGCCAAGTTTGCAATTTCTGCGGAAAATGTACAGGAATAGGGAGAACCAATGAGAAACTAGCTGGAGGTGTCTGGACGGGCAAATTTAACTCTCATTTCCCACAGAAAGAGGAATTAACCAAAGGCTCAGCATGCCGTGCCAGAACCACACTAGGGCCTGAAGCAATCCTGCGGTGTTGCGGCCAGCTCACAAGAAAGCGAGTTGAAGAAAGGAGCTCAGGGGCACTGTAATTCACAAACCTGCAGAGTTATAAATGACAGCTATCGTCCAAAAATATATTGAAGTAAGGCTGCCAAGAGGACTTGAAAGCGGGGCAGAATTGCAGGAAACCGATTTCAGGAGGTAGACGGAAATTGCATGTAAAGCATACGAAAAGAGGCAGAACGTCCACAATGATGCACTTGGCCAAAAAGGGCATATGTGTTCTTTCCTGAATATATTCAGGAAAAAACGCATACGCCCTTTTTCGCCAACCAAGCAGGCTTGCAAAGGAAATCTACACTACAATGAAGTCTCACTGCCCCCCGGTCAAAAGGGCCATCTGAAGAAAGTGTAATATCCAGAAAGGCAGGACTTGGCATGGAGAACTGGGAGCCTTGTTATGCTGATGGGCGGGAGGTAAATTGCCAACAGCCACTCTGGAGAAGTGTATGGTGTTTCCTGAAACATCTAAAAAACAAAGCAACAGAGCCTAGGGCACTTCCACTTATGGTCCTATAGCTTAGGGAAATTAAAATCAAAAAGACACAGCCTCCCCAAACTTTGGGACGGCTCTGTTTACAAGAACCTCGTTTACTGTACAAGTTCAATATCACAGAAAGCGAAAAATGGATACAGAAGTTGTGGTACTTACGTACAATGCAATATCACTCAGCAATGAAATCTATGTCATCAGGCCCGTAGCAGCATAATGAGTGGATTCAGGTATGATGATTCTAAGTGAAATAAGTCACACAGAAAAAGAAACATCATAAGATATCACTACTACACGGAATGTAAACTTGGCTACAAAGGAACTGAATTACAAAACAGAACAGGGTGTCAAATGTAGAAAACCAACTTATGCTTGCTTAAGGGGAAAGGTGAGTTGGGGTGCTGCATGAAACCAGAGATTGAAATTAGCACAGATACCGCTCCATAAGCCACATATGTAATAGACAACAGCTACACCTTGCTCAACGAAGTGGACTCAACACCCCATATTAAACGCCTAAGAATATACCTGACTAGAAATAATCTTAAAACCTACGGATTTATATGTCTCCGAAAGAGAATCAAGCGTGTGTACAGCGGCATAAACGCAGCAGTGATAGGATTGGTGAGGTTCGGTGAGCAAATGCAGACCCTTTGAAGTCATATTGCATGGTACCCATTCCATGGGTCTCAACTCTCCAAGTTTAAGGGATTCTTCCTTCAGCTAAAACATGCATGTGGAACACAGAGTATGATCCACCGTGTGATAAGGAAACGTGTTCAAATGTGTCTCAGTTTTCGTCCCCTGGTACTCGGGTGCAACACTCCAGACGCTTTAGTAACACTCTCTCCACTTGGAGGGTCAGTGCCTTTAACCTCCTGTATGGCCCAGTTTGCAATTTCTGCGGAAAATGTACAGGAATAGGGAGAACCAACGATAAACTAGCTGGAGGTGTCTGGACGGGCAAATTTAACTCTCATTTCCCACCAGGAAGAGGAATTAACCAAAGGCTCAGCGTGCCGTGCCGGAACTACACTAGGGCCTGAAGCAATCCTGCGGTGTTGCGGCCAGCTCACAAGAAAGAGAGTTGAAGAAAGGAGCTCATGGGCACTGTAATTCACAAACCTGCAGAGTTATAAATGACAGCTATCGTCCAAAAATATATTGAAGTAAGGCTGCCAAGAGGACTTGAAAGCGGGGCAGAATTGCAGGAAATCGATTTCAGGAGGTACACTGGAATTGCAAGTAAAGCATAGGAAAAGAGGCAGAACGTCCACAATGATGCACTTGGCCAAAAAGGGCGTATGCGTTTTTTCCTGAATATATTCAGGAAAAAACGCATACGCCCTTTTTGGCCAACCAAGCAAGCTTGCAAAGGATATCTGCACTACAATGAAGTCTCACTGCCCCCCGGTCAAAAGGGCCATCTGAAAAAAGTGTAAAATCCAGAAAGGCAGGACAGGCCATGGAGAACTGGGAGCCTTGTTATGCTGATGGGCGGGATGTAAATTGCCAACAGCCACTCTGGAGAAGTGTATGGTGTTTCCTGAAACATCTAAAAAACAAAGCAACAGAGCCTAGGGCACTTCCACTTATGGTCCTATAGCTTAGGGAAATTAAAATCAAAAAGACACAGTCACCCCAAAGTTTGGGACGGCTCTGTTTACAAGAACCTCGTTTACGGTACAAGTTCAATATCACAGAAAGCGAAAAATGGATAAAGAAGTTGTGGTACTTACGTACAATGCAATATCACTCAGCAATGAAATCTATGTCATCAGGCCCGTAGCAGCATAATGAGTGGATTCAGGTATGATGATTCTAAGTGAAATAAGTCACACAGGAAAAGAAACACCATAAGATATCACTACTACACGGAAGGTAAACTTGGCTACACAAGAACTGAATTACAAAACAGAACAGGGTGTCAAATGTAGAAAACCAACTTATGCTTGCTTAAGGGGAAAGGTGAGTTGGGGTGCTGCATGAAACCAGAGATTGAAATTAGCACAGATACCGTTCCATAAGCCAAATATGCAATAGACAAGAGCTACTCCTTGCTGAACGAAGTGGACTCAACACCCCATATTAAACGCCTAAGAATATACCTGACTAGAAATAATCTTAAAACCTACGGATTTATATGTCTCCGAAAGAGAATCAAGCGTGTGTACAGCGGCATAAACGCAGCAGTGATAGGATTGGTGAGGTTCGGTGAGCAAATGCAGACCCTTTGAAGTCATATTGCATGGTACCCATTCCATGGGTCTCAACTCTCCAGGTTTCAGGGATTCTTCCTTCAGCTAAAACATGCATGTGGAACCCAGAGTATGATCCACCGTGTGATCGGGAAACGTGTTCAAATGTGTCTCGTTTTCGTCCCTGGTACTCAGGTGCAACATTCCAGATGCTTTACTAACACTCTCCCCACTTGGAGAGTCAGTGCCTTTAACCTCCTGTTTGGCCCAGTTTGTAATTTCTGTGAAAAATGAACAGGAATAGGGAGAACGAAAGAGAGACTATCTGGAGGTGTCTGGACGGGCAAATTTAACTCTCATTTCCCACCAGGAAGAGGAATTAACCAAAGGCTCAGCGTGCCGTGCCGGAACCACACTAGGGCCTGAAGCAATCCTGCGGTGTTGCGGCCAGCTCACAAGAAAGCGAGTTGAAGAAAGGAGCTCAGGGGCACTGTAATTCACAAACCTGCAGAGTTATAAAGGACAGCTATCGTCCAACAATATATTGAAGTAAGGCTGCCAAGAGGACTTGAAAGCGGGGCAGAATTGCAGGAAACCGATTTCAGGAGGTAGACGGGAATTGCATGTACAGCATAGGAAAAGAGGCAGAACGTCCACAATGATGCACTTGGCCAAAAAGGGCGTATGCGTTTTTTCCTGAATATATTCAGGAAAAAACGCATACGCCCTTTTTGGCCAACCAAGAAAGCTTGCAAAGGAAATCTGCACTACAATGAAGTCTCACTGCCCCACGGTCAAAAGGGCCATCTGAAAAAAGTGTAAAATCAAGAAAGGCAGGACAGGCCATGGAGAACTGGGAGCCTTGTTATGCCGGTGGGCGGGATGTAAATTGCCAACAGCCACTCTGGAGAAGTGTATGGTGTTTCCTGAAACATCTAAAAAACAAAGCAACAGAGCCTAGGACACTTCCACTTATGGTCCTATAGCTTAGGGAAATTAAAATCAGAAAGACACAGCCACCCCAAAGTTTGGGCCGGCTCTGTTTACAAGAACCTCGTTTACGGTACAAGTTCAATATCACAGAAAGCGAAAAATGGATAAAGAAGTTGTGGTACTTACGTACAATGCAATATCACTCAGCAATGAAATCTATGTCATCAGGCCCGTCGCAGCATAATGAGTGGATTTAGGTACGATGATTCTAAGTGAAATAAGTCACACAGGAAAAGAAACACCATAAGATATCACTACTACACGGAATGTAAACTTGGCTACACAGGAACTGAATTACAAAACAGAACAGGGTCTCAAATGTAGAAAACCAACTTATGCTTGCTTAAGGGGAAAGGTGAGTTGGGGTGCTGCATGAAACCAGAGATTGAAATTAGCACAGATACCGTGCCATAAGCCAAATATGTAATAGACAAGAGCTACTCCTTGCTAAACGAAGTGTACTCAACACCCCATATTAAACGCCTAAGAATACACCTGACTAGTAAGAATCTTAAAACCTGTGGATTTATATGTCTCCGAAAGAGAATCAAACGTGTGTACGGCGGCATAAACGCAGCAGTGATAGGATTGGTCAGGTTCGGTGAGCAAATGCAGACCCTTTGAAGTCATATTGCATGGTACCCATTCCATGGGTCTCAACTCTCCAGGTTTAAGGGATTCTTCCTTCAGCTGAAACATGCATGTGGAACACAGAGTATGATCCACCGTGTGATCAGGAAACGTGTTCAAATGTGTCTCAGTTTTCGTCCCCTGGTACTCGGGTGCAACATTCAAGACGCTTTACTAACACTCTCCCCACTTGGAGAGTCAGTGCCTTTAAACTCCTGTTTGGCCCAGTTTGCAATTTCTGCGGAAAATGTACAGGAATAGGGAGAACCAATGAGAGACTAGCTGGAGGTGTGTGGACGGGCAAATTTAACTCTCATTTCCCACCAGGAAGAGGAATTAACCAAAGGCTCAGCGTGCCGTGCCGGAACCACACTAGGGCCTGAAGCAATCCTGCGGTGTTGCGGCCAGCTCACAAGAAAGCGAGTTGAAGAAAGGAGCTCAGGGGCACTGTAATTCACAATCCTGCAGAGTTATAAATGACAGCTATCTTCCAAAAATATATTGAAGGAAGGCTGCCAAGAGGACCTGAAAGCGGGGCAGAATTGCAGGAAACCGATTTCAGGAGGTAGACTGGAATTGCATGTAAAGCATAGGAAAAGAGGCAGAACGTCCACAATGATGCACTTGGCCAAAAAGGGCATATGCGTTTTTTCCTGAATATATACAGGAAAAAACGCATACGCCCGTTTTGGCCAACCAAGCAAGTTTGCAAAGGAAATCTGCACTACAATGAAGTCTCACTGCCCCCCGGTCAAAAGGGTTATCTGAAAAAAGTGTAAAATCCAGAAAGGCAGGACAGGCCATGGAGAACTGGGAACCTTGTTATGCTGATGGGCGGGATGTAAATTGCCAACAGCCACTCTGGAGAAGTGTATTGTGTTTCCTGAAACATCTAAAAAACAAAGCAACAGAGCCTAGGGCACTTCCACTTATGGTCCTATAGCTTAGGGAAATTAAAATCAAAAAGACACAGCCACCCCAAAGTTTGGGCCGGCTTTGTTTACAAGAACCTCGTTTACGGTACAAGTTCAATATCACAGAAAGCGAAAAATGGATAAGGAAGTTGTGGGAATTACGTACAATGCAATATCACTCAGCAATGAAATCTATGTCATCAGGCCCGTAGCAGCATAATGAGTGGATTCAGGTAGGATGATTCTAAGTGAAATCAGTCACACAGAAAAAGAAACATCATAAGGTATCACTACTACACGGAATGTAAACTTGGCTACACAGGAACTGAATTACAAAACAGAACAGGGTCTCAAATGTAGAAAACCAACTTATGCTTGCTTAAGGGGAAAGGTGAGTTGGGGTGCGGCATAAAACCAGAGATTGAAATTAGCACAGATACCGTTCCATAAGCCAAATATGTAATAGACAAGAGCTACTCCTTGCTCAACGAAGTGGACTCAACACCCCATATTAAACGCCTAACAATATACCTGACTAGTAAGAATCTTAAAACCTATGGATTTATATGTCTCCAAAAGAGAATCAAGCGTGTGTACAGTGGCATAAACGCAGCAGTGATAGGATTGGTGAAGTTCGTTGAGCAAATGCAGACTCTTTGAAGTCATATTGCATGGTACCCATTCCATGGGTCTCAACTCTCCAGGTTTAAGGGATTCTTCTTCAGCTAAAACATGCATGTGGAACCCAGAGAATGATCCACCATGTGATCGGGAAACGTGTTCAAATGTGTCTCAGTTTTCGTTCCGTGGTACTCGGGTGCAACATTCCAGACGCTTTACTAACACTCTCCCCACTTGGAGAGTCAGTGCCTTTAACCTCCTGTTTGGCCCAGTTTGCAATTTCTGCGTAAGATGAACAGGAAGAGGGAGAACCAATGAGAGACTAGCTGGAGCTGTGAGGACGGGCAAATTTAACTCTCATTTCCCACCAGGAAGAGGAATTAACCAAAGGCTCAGCATGCGATGCCGGAACCAAACTACGGCCTGAAGCAATCCTGCAGTGTTGCGGCCAGCTCACAAGAAAGCGAGTTGAAGAAAGGAGCTCAGGGGCACTGTAATTCACAATCATGCAGAGTTATAAATGACAGCTATCGTCCAAAAATATATTGAAGTAAGGCTGCCAAGAGGACTTGAAAGCGGGGCAGAATTGCAGGAAACCGATTTCAGGAGGTAGACGGGAATTGCATGTAAAGCATAGGAAAAGAGGCAGAACGTCCACAATGATGCACTTGGCCAAAAAGGGCGTATGCGTTTTTTCCTGAATATATTCAGGAAAAAACGCATACGCCCTTTTTGGGCAACCAAGCAAGCTTGCAAAGGAAATCTGCACTACAATGAAGTCTCACTGCCCCCCGGTCAAAAGGGCTATCTGAAAATAGTGTAAAATCCAGAAAGGCAGGACAGGCCATGGAGAACTGGGAGCCTTGTTATGCTGGTGGGCCGGATGTAAATTGCCAACAGCCACTCTGGAGAAGTGTATGGTGTTTCCTGAAACATCTAAAAAACAAGCAACAGAGCCTAGGGCACTTCCACTTATGGTCCTATAGCTTAGGGAAATTAAAATAAAAAAGACACAGCCACCCCAAAGTTTGGGACGGCTCTGTTTACAAGAATCTTGTTTACGGTACAAGTTCAATATCACAAAACCGAAAAATGGATAAAGAAGTTGTGGTACTTACGTACAATGCAATATCACTCAGCAATGAAATCTTGTCATCAGGCCCGTCGCAGCATAATGAGTGGATTCAGGTACGATGATTCTAAGTGAAATAAGTCACACAGAAAAAGAAACATCATAAGATATCACTACTACACGGAATATAAACTTGGCTACACAGGAACTGAATTACAAAACAGAACAGGTTCTCAAATGTAGAACACCAACTTATGCTTGCTTAAGGGGAAAGGTGAGTTGGGGTGCTGCATGAAACCAGAGATTGAAATTAGCACAGATACCGTTCCATAAGCCAAATATGCGATAGACAACAGCTACTCCTTGCTGAACGAAGTGGACTCAACACCCCATATTAAACGCCTAAGAATATACCTGACTAGAAATAATCTTAAAACCTACGGATTTATATGTCTCCGAAAGAGAATCAAGCGTGTGTACGGTGGCATAAACGCAGCAGTGATAGGATTGGTGAGGTTCGGTGAGCAAATGCAGACCCTTTGAAGTCATATTGCATGGTACCCATTCCATGGGTCTCAACTCTCCAGGTTTAAGGGATTCTTCCTTCAGCTGAAACATGCATGTGGAACACAGAGTATGATCCACCGTGTGATCAGGAAACGTGTTCAAATGTGTCTCAGTTTTCGTCCCCTGGTACTCGGGTGCAACATTCAAGACGCTTTACTAACACTCTCCCCACTTGGAGAGTCAGTGCCTTTAAACTCCTGTTTGGCCCAGTTTGCAATTTCTGCGGAAAATGTACAGGAATAGGGAGAACCAATGAGAGACTAGCTGGAGGTGTGTGGACGGGCAAATTTAACTCTCATTTCCCACCAGGAAGAGGAATTAACCAAAGGCTCAGCGTGCCGTGCCGGAACCACACTAGGGCCTGAAGCAATCCTGCGGTGTTGCGGCCAGCTCACAAGAAAGCGAGTTGAAGAAAGGAGCTCAGGGGCACTGTAATTCACAATCCTGCAGAGTTATAAATGACAGCTATCTTCCAAAAATATATTGAAGGAAGGCTGCCAAGAGGACCTGAAAGCGGGGCAGAATTGCAGGAAACCGATTTCAGGAGGTAGACTGGAATTGCATGTAAAGCATAGGAAAAGAGGCAGAACGTCCACAATGATGCACTTGGCCAAAAAGGGCATATGCGTTTTTTCCTGAATATATACAGGAAAAAACGCATACGCCCGTTTTGGCCAACCAAGCAAGTTTGCAAAGGAAATCTGCACTACAATGAAGTCTCACTGCCCCCCGGTCAAAAGGGCTATCTGAAAAAAGTGTAAAATCCAGAAAGGCAGGACAGGCCATGGAGAACTGGGAACCTTGTTATGCTGATGGGCGGGATGTAAATTGCCAACAGCCACTCTGGAGAAGTGTATTGTGTTTCCTGAAACATCTAAAAAACAAAGCAACAGAGCCTAGGGCACTTCCACTTATGGTCCTATAGCTTAGGGAAATTAAAATCAAAAAGACACAGCCACCCCAAAGTGTGGGCCGGCTTTTTTTACAAGAACCTCGTTTACGGTACAAGTTCAATATCACAGAAAGCGAAAAATGGATAAGGAAGTTGTGGGAATTACGTACAATGCAATATCACTCAGCAATGAAATCTATGTCATCAGGCCCGTAGCAGCATAATGAGTGGATTCAGGTAGGATGATTCTAAGTGAAATCAGTCACACAGAAAAAGAAACATCATAAGGTATCACTACTACACGGAATGTAAACTTGGCTACACAGGAACTGAATTACAAAACAGAACAGGGTCTCAAATGTAGAAAACCAACTTATGCTTGCTTAAGGGGAAAGGTGAGTTGGGGTGCGGCATAAAACCAGAGATTGAAATTAGCACAGATACCGTTCCATAAGCCAAATATGTAATAGACAAGAGCTACTCCTTGCTCAACGAAGTGGACTCAACACCCCATATTAAACGCCTAACAATATACCTGACTAGTAAGAATCTTAAAACCTATGGATTTATATGTCTCCGAAAGAGAATCAAGCGTGTGTACAGTGGCATAAACGCAGCAGTGATAGGATTGGTGAAGTTCGGTGAGCAAATGCAGACTCTTTGAAGTCATATTGCATGGTACCCATTCCATGGGTCTCAACTCTCCAGGTTTAAGGGATTCTTCCTTCAGCTAAAACATGCATGTGGAACCCAGAGAATGATCCACCATGTGATCGGGAAACGTGTTCAAATGTGTCTCAGTTTTCGTTCCGTGGTACTCGGGTGCAACATTCCAGACGCTTTACTAACACTCTCCCCACTTGGAGAGTCAGTGCCTTTAACCTCCTGTTTGGCCCAGTTTGCAATTTCTGCGTAAGATGAACAGGAAGAGGGAGAACCAATGAGAGACTAGCTGGAGCTGTGAGGACGGGCAAATTTAACTCTCATTTCCCACCAGGAAGAGGAATTAACCAAAGGCTCAGCATGCGATGCCGGAACCAAACTACGGCCTGAAGCAATCCTGCAGTGTTGCGGCCAGCTCACAAGAAAGCGAGTTGAAGAAAGGAGCTCAGGGGCTCTGTAATTCACAATCCTGCAGAGTTATAAATGACAGCTATCGTCCAAAAATATATTGAAGGAAGGCTGCCAAGAGGACTTGAAAGCGGGGCAGAATTGCAGGAAACCGATTTCAGGAGGTAGACTGGAATTGCATGTAAATCATAGGAAAAGAGGCAGAACGTCCACAATGATGCACTTGGCCAAAAAGGGCATATGCGTTTTTTCCTGAATATATACAGGAAAAAACGCATACGCCCGTTTTGGCCAACCAAGCAAGCTTGCAAAGGAAATCTGCACTACAATGAAGTCTCACTGCCCCCCGGTCAAAAGGGCTATCTGAAAAAAGTGTAAAATCCAGAAAGGCAGGACAGGCCATGGAGAACTGGGAACCTTGTTATGATCATGGGCGGCATGTAAATTGCCAGCAGCCACTCTGGAGAAGTGTATGGTGTTTCCTGAAACATCCAAAAAACAAAGCAACAGAGCCTAGGGCACTTCCACTTATGGTCCTATAGCTTAGGGAAATTAAAATCCAAAAGACACAGCCACCCCAAAGTTTGGGCCGGCTCTGTCTACAAGAACCTCGTTTACGGTACAAGTTCAATATCACAGAAAGCGAAAAATGGATAAAGAAGTTGTGGTACTTACGTACAATGCAATATCACTCAGCAATGAAATCTATGTCATCAGGTCCGTAGCAGCATAATGAGTGGATTCAGGTACGATGATTCTAAGTGAAATAAGTCACACAGAAAAAGAAACATCATAAGATATCACTACTACATGGAATGTAAACTTGGCTACACAGGAACTGAATTACAAAACAGAACAGGGTGTCAAATGTAGAAAACCAACTTATACTTGCTTAAGGGGAAAGGTGAGTTGGGGTGCTGCATAAAACCAGAGATTGAAATTAGCACAGATACCGTTCCATAAGCCAAATATGTAATAGACAAGAGCTACTCCTTGCTCAACGAAGTGGACTCAACACCCCATATTAAACGCCTAACAATATACCTGACTAGTAAGAATCTTAAAACCTATGGATTTATATGTCTCCGGAAGAGAATGAAGCGTGTGTACAGTGGCATAAACGCAGCAGTGATAGGATTGGTGAGGTTTGGTGAGCAAATGCAGACCCTTTGAAGTCATATTGCATGGTACCCATTCCATGGGTCTCAACTCTCCATGTTTAAGGGATTCTTCCTTCAGCTAAAACATGCATGTGGAACCAAGAGTATGATCCACCGTGTGATCGGGAAACGTGTTCAAATGTGTCTCAGTTTTCGTCCCCTGGTACTCGGGTGCAACATTCCAGACGCTTTACTAACACTCTCCCCACTTGGAGAGTCAGTGCCTTTAACCTCCTGTTTGGCCCAGTTTGCAATTTCTTCGGAAGATGAACAGGAATAAGGAGAAGCAATGGGAGACTATCTGTAGGTGTCTGGACGGGCAAATTTAACTCTCATTTCCCACCAGGAAGATAAATGAACCAAAGGCTCTGCGTGCCATGCTGTAACTAGATTAGGGCCTGAGGAGATCCTGCGGTGTTGCGGCCAGCTCACAAGAAAGCGAGTTGAAGAAAGGAGCTCAGGGGCACTGTAATTCAGAAACCTGCGGAGTTATAAATGACAGCTATCATCCAAAATTATACTGAAGTAAGGCTGCGATGAGGACTTGAATGCCGGGCAGAATTGCTGGAAACTGATTTCAGAACGTACACGGGAGTAGCTCTTAAAGCATAGGAAAAGAGACAGAACTTGGAAAATTATGCACTTGGCAAAAAAGGGCATATGTGTTTTATCCAGAGCTCTCATAACTGAGGGGAGGAGATTCCCAGCAGGCTCCAACTGCCACCTGAGGGCTCACATTGCCAAGGCAACGTGAGCATGCCAGGCAGGAGTTACCTCACAGCAGAGGTCCCACCTCACAGAAGGGTGAGAAACCCAGCCAACATCAGACTCTCACCAGAGGGCCCACATCACCAAGGGGATGGGAACCAGGCAGGAGTGTCTTCACATCAGTGGGGCCACATCATCAAAAGCTGAGGTACTCAGCACATGTGTCCTCAAACCAGAGGACCCACATCACCAAGGACCTCGGAGTGAGGCAGGCAGGAGTAACCTCACAACACTGGGCACATAGAATAAAAAAGTGAGGAATCCAGCAGTTGGAACCTCCCAGCAGGCGGCCCAGAGCACCGAGGCTATGGGATCCAGGCCACAGTGAACTCACAGAAGAGGGCCCATGTCATGAAACTGAGCAACCCAAACATTGGGACCTCAGAGCAGGAGGCCCACATCCCCATGGGGATGGAATTCTGGTAGGAGTGTCCTCGCACCACTGAGAACGTATCAGAAAATTTTGGGCGACCAGCAGTTAGGGCCTGACGCCAGAGGACCCTCATCACCAAGGGAAGGAGGCTCCCAGCAGGCTCCAACTGCCACCAGAGGGCTGACGTCGCCAAGGCGATGTGTGCCAACCAGGCACGAATGACCTCACAGCAGAGGGCCCACCTCAGAGAAGTGTGACGAACCCAGTCAGGATCAGACTCGCACCAGAGGGCCCACATCACCAAATGGATTGGAACCAGGCAGGAGTGTCCTCACATGAGTAGGGCCACATCATCTAAAGGTGAGGAACCCAGAACATGTGGCTTCAAACCATAGGACACCCATCACCAAGGGGCTGGGAGTGAGGCAGGCAGGAGGAGCCTCATAACAGAGGGCCCAAAAATAAGAAAGGTGAGGAATCCAGCAGTTGGAACCTCCCAGCAGGCGGCCCAGAGCACAGAGGCTAGAGGAACCAGGCCAGAGTGAACTAACACCAGACAGCCCACATCATGAAACTGTGAGCAACCCAGACATTGGGACCTCAGAGCAGAAGGCCCACATCCCCATGGTGATGGGAACATGACAGGAGTGTCCTGGCATCACTGGGCTCACATCAGAAAACGTGGGGTGCTCAGAAGTTAGGGCCTGACGCTAGAGGGCACTCATCACCGAGAGGAGGAGGCTCCCAGCAGGCTCCAGCTGCCACCAGAGGGCCAACGTCGCCAAGGTGATGTGTTCCAGCCTGGCAGGAGTGACCTCACAGCAGAGGGCCCACCTCACAGAAGGGTGAGGAACACAGCCAGGATCAGACTCTCACCAGAGGGCCCACATCACCAAGGGGATGGGAACCAGGCAGGAGTGTCCCCACACCAGTGGGACAACATCATCGAAAGGTGAGGATCCCAGCACATGTGTCCTCAAACCAGAGGAACCACATCACCAAGGGGTTCGGAATGAGGCTGGCAGGACTGGCCTCACAACACAGGGTCCATAGAATATAAAAGTTGAGGAATCCAGCAGTTGGAACCTCCCAGCAAGTGGCCCAGAGCACCGAGGCTATGGGATCCAGGCCGCAGTGAACTCACAGCAGAGGGCCCACATCATGAACCTGTGAGCAGCCCAGCTGTTGGGACCTCAGAACAGAAGGCCCACATCCCCATTGGGATGGGAACCTGGCAGGAGTGGCTTTGCACCACTTAGCACATATCAGAAAAAGTTAGGAGCCCAGCAGTTAGGGCCTGATGCCAGGGGGCCCTCATAACTGAGGGGAGGAGACTCCCAGCAGGTTCCAACTGCCAACAGAGGGCCCACATCTACAAGGTGGCATGCGCCAGCCAGGCAGTAGTGACCTCACAGCAGAGGGCCTATCTCACAGAAGGGTGAGGAACCGAGGCAGGATGAGACTCTCACCAGAGGGCCCACAACACCAAGGGGATGGGAACCAGTCAGGACTGTCCTCCCACCAGTGGGGCCACATCATCGAAAGGTGAGGAACCCAGCACATGTGGCCTCATATCAGAGGACATACATCACAAAGGGGATGGGAGTGAGGCAGGTAGGAGTAGCCTAAAAACAGAGGGCCCAAAGAATAAAAAAAGTGAGGAATCCAGCATTTGGAACCTCCCAGCAGGCGGCCGAGAGCACAGAAGCTATGGGATGCAGGCAGGAGTTAACTAACACCAGAGAGCCCACATCATGAAACTGTGAGCAACCCAGGCATTGGGACCTCAGAGCAGAAAGCCCACATCCCCATGGGGATGGGAACCTGACAGGAGTGTCCTGGCATCACTGGGCTCACATCAGAAAACGTGGGGAGCCCAGCAGTTAGAGCCTGATGCTAGAGGGCCATCATCACCGAGGGCAGGAGGCTCCCAGCAGGTTCCATGTGCCAACAGAGGGCCCACGTCGCCAAGGTGATGTGTGCAAGTCAGGCAGGATTGACCTCACAGCAGAGGGCCTACCTCACAGAAGAGTGAGGAACCCAGCCAGGATAAGACTGTCACCAGAAGGCCCACATCACCAAGGGGATGGGAACCAGGCAGGAGTGTCCTCACACCAGTGGGGCCACATCATTGAAAGTTGCCTAACCCAGCACATGTGGCCTCAAACCAGAAGACCCACATCACGAAGGGGTTGCGAGTGAGGCAGGCAGGAGGAGCATCACAACACAGGACCCATAGAATACAAAAGTTGAGGAATCGAGCAGTTGGAACCTCCCAGCAGGCAGCCAAGACCACAGAGGCTATGGGATCCAGGCCACAGTGAACTAACACCAGAGAGCCCACATCATGAAATTGTGATCAACCCAGCCGTTGGAACCTCAGAGCAGAAGGCCCACATCCCCATGGGGATGGGAACCTAAGAGGAGTGCTTGAGCAACACTGGGCTCACTAAGAAAAGTTGGGGAGCCCAGCAGTTAGGGCCTGACGTCAGAGGGCCCTCATCACAGAGCTGAGGAGGCTCCCAGCAGGGTCCAATTGCCACCAGAGGGCTCATGTCAACAAGGCGAGGTGAGCAACCCAGGCAAGAGTTACCTGATAGTAGAGGGCCCACCTCACAGATGGGTGAGGAACCCAGCCAGGATCAGACTCTCACCAGAGGGCCCACATCACAAAGGGGATGGGACCCAGTCAGGATTATCCTCACACCAGTGGGGCCTCATCATCTTAAGGTGAGGAACCCAGCACATGTGTCCTCAAACCAGAGGACCCACATCACCAAGGGCCTTGGAGTGAGGCAGGCAGGAGTAGCCTCACAACACAGGGCACATAATATAAAAAACGTGAGAATTCCAGCATTTAGACCTTCCAGCAGGCGGCCCAGAACACCGAGGCTATGGGATCCAGGCCACAGTGAACTCACAGCAGAGGGCCCACATCACAAAACTGTGAGCAACCCAGGAGTTGAGACCTCAGCGCAGAAGGCCCACATCCCCATGGGAATGGGAACCTGGCTGGAGTGTCCTCGCACCACTGGGCGCACATCAGAAAATGTGGGGAGCCCACCATTTAGGGCCTGACGCCAGAGGGCCGTCATCACCGAGAGGAGGAGGTGCCCTGCACGCTCCAACTGCCACCAGAGGGCTCACGTCTCCAAGGTGACGTGTGCCAGCCAGGCAGGAGTGACCTCACAGAAGAGGGCCTACCTCACAGAACGTTGAGGAACCCAGCCAGGATTAGACTCTCGCCAGAGGGCCCACCTCACCAAGGGGATGGGAACCAGGCAGGAGTGTCCTCACACGAGTGGGGTCACATCATCGAAAGGTGAGGAACGCAGCACATGTGGCCTCAAGCCATAGGACAGTCATCACCAAGGGGCTGGCAGTGAGGCAGGCAGGAGGAGCCTCACAACAGAGGGCACATAGAATAAAAAAGTTGAGGAATCCAGCAGTTGGAACCTCCCAGCAGGCGGCCCAGAGCACCGATGATAAGGGATCCTTGCCGGAGTGAACTCACAGCAGAGGGCCCACATCATGGTACTGTGAGCAAGCCAGCCGTCTTGACCTCAGAGCAGAAGGCCCATATCGCCATGGGGATGGGAACCTGGCAAGAGTCTCCTCAATCACTTGGCGCACATCAGAAAATGTGGGGAGCCCAGCAGTTATGGCCTAAGGCAAGAGGGCCCTCATCACCGAGGAGAGGAGGATCCCAGCACACTCCAACTGCCACCAGAGGGCCCACGTCGCCAAGGCGACGTGTGCCAGACAGGCATGATTGACCTCACAGCAGAGGGCCCACCTCACAGAAGAGTGAGGAACCCAGCCAGGATCAGACTCTCACCTGAGGGCCCACATCAGCAAGGGGATGGGAACCAGTCAGGACTGTCTTCCCTCCAGTGGGGTCACATCATCGAAAGGTGCGGAACCCAGCACATGTGGCCTCAAATCAGAGGACACATCACAAAGGGAATGGGAGTGAGGCAGGCAGGAGTAGCCTAAAAACAGAGGGCCCAAAGAATAAGAAAGGTGAGGAATCCAGCAGTTGGAACCTCCCAGCAGGCGGCCCAGAGCACAGAAGCTATGGGATGCAGGCAGGAGTGAACTAATACCAGAGAGCCCACATCATGAAACTGTGAGCAACCCAGGCTTTGGGACCTCAGAGCAGAAGGTCCACATCCCAATGGGGATGTGAACCTGTCTGGAGTGTCCTCGCACCACTGGGCGCACATCACAAAATGTGGGGAGCCCAGCAGTTAGGGCCTGACGCCAGAGGGCCCTCATCACCGAGGAGAGGAGGCTCCCAGCAGGCTCCAAGTGCCACCAGAGGGCTCATGTCCACAAGGCGAGGTGAGCAAGCCAGGCAGGAGTGACCTCACAGCAGACGGCCCACCTCACAGATGGGTGAGGAACCCAGCCAGGATCAGACTCTCAACAGAGGGCCCACATCACCAAGGGGATGTGAACCAGGCAGGAGTCTCCTAAGACCATTGGTCCCACATCATCGAAAGGTGAGGAACCCAGCACATGTGGCCTCAAACCAGACGACACACATCACGAAGGGGCTGGGAGTGAGGCAGGCAGGAGGATCCTCACAACAGAGGGCCCAAAAAATTAAAAAAGTGAGGAATCCAGCAGTTGGAACCTCCCAGCAGGTGGCCAAGAGCACAGAGGCTATGGGATCCAGGCCTCTGTGAACACCAGAGAGCCCACATCATGAAAATGTGAACAACCCAGCCGTTGGGACCTCAGAGCAGAAGGCCCACATCCCCATGGAGATGGGATCCTAAGAGGAGTGCCAAAGCATCACTGGGCTCACTAAGAAAAGTTGGTGAGCCCAGCAGTTAGGGCCTGACGCAAGAGGGCCCTCATCACCGGGGGGAGGAGATTCCCAGCACGCTCCAACTGCCACCACACGGCTGACTTCACCAAGGCAATGTGTGCCAGCCATGCAGGAGTGACCTATCAGCAGAGGGTCTCCCTCACAGGTGGGTGAGGAACAAAGCCAGGAACAGACTCTCACCAGGGGGTCCACATAACCACGTGGATGAGAACCAGGCAGGAGTGTCCTCACACTAGTGGGGCCACATCATCGAAAGGTGAGGAACCCAGCAAAGGTGGCCACAAACCAGAGGACCCACATCACCAAGGGGTTGAGAGTGAGGTAGGTGTCTGGACGGGTATATTTAACACTCATTTCCCACCAGGAAGAGAAATTAACCAAAGGCTCAGCGTGCCCTGCCAAAAGCAGATTAGGACCTGAAGCAGTCTTGCGGGTTTGCGGCCAGCTCACAAGAAAGCGAGCTGAAGAAAGGAGCTCAGGGGCCCTGTAATTCACAAACCTGGAGAGTTATAAATGACAGATAACGTCCAAAAATATATTGAAGTAAGGCTGCGAAGAGGACTTGAAAGCGGGGCAGAATTGCAGGAAACCGATTTCAGGAGGTAGACTGGATTTGCATTTAAAGCAGAGGAAAAGAGGCAGAACATCGACAATGATGCACTTGGCAACAAAGGGCGTATGAGTTTGTTCCTGAATATATTCAGGAAGAAACACATACGCCCTTTTTGGCAAACCAAGCAAGCTTGCAATGGAAATCCGAACTACTATGAAGTGTCACTTCCCCCCGGTCTAAAGGGCCATCTGAGAAAAGTGTAAAATCCAGAAAGGCAAGACAGGCCATGGGGAAAAAGGAGCCTTGTTATGCTGATGGGCGGGATGTAAATTGCCAACAGCCTCTCTGGAGAAGTGTATGGTGTTTCCTGATACATCTGAAAAACAAAGCAACAGAGTCTAGGGCATTTCCACTTATGGTCCTATAGCTTAGGGAAATTAAAATCAAAAAGACACAGCCACCCCAAAATTTGGGACGGCTCTGTTTACAGGAACCTCTTCTACAGTACGAGTTAAATATCCCAGAGAACAAATAATTGATAAAGAAGTTGCGGTACTTACGTACAACAGAATACCACTCAGCAATGAAATCTGTGTCACCAGGCCTGTACCAGCATAATGAGTGGATTGAGGCATGATGATTCTAAGTGAAATAAGTCACACAGAAAAAGAAACATCATAAGGTATCACTAATGCACGGAATGTAAACTTGGCTACACATGAACTGAATTACAAAACAGAACAGGGTCTCAAGATTAGAAAACCAACTTATGCTTGCTTAAAGGGAAAGGTGAGTTAAGGGGGTGCTGCATAAAACCAGAGATTGAAATTAGCACAGATACCGTTCCATAAGCCAAATATGTAATAGACAAGACCTACCCCCTGCTCAACGAAATGGACTCAACAATGAGGTATCACCTCACACCTGTTAGAATGGGCATCATCTGAAAATCTACAAACAACAAATGCTGGAAAGGGTGTGGAGAAAAGGAACCCTCTTCCACTATTGTTGGGAATATAAGTTGATACAGTCACTATGGAGAACAATATGGAGTTTCTTAAGAAACTAATAATAGAATTACCATATGATACAGCGATCCCAGGACTGGACATATACCCAGACAAAACCATAAATCAAAAAGAGACATTCACCGCAATGTTCATTGCATCACTATTTACAATATCGAGGTAATGGAAGCAACCTAAATGCCCACAGACAGACGAATGCATAAAGATGTGGTACATATATAAAATGGAATATTACTAAGCCATGAAAGGAATGAAATTGGGTCATTTGTAGAGACGTCGATGGATCTAGAGACTGTCATACAGAGTGAAGTAAGTCAGAAAGAGAAAAACAAATCTTGTATATTCATGCATATATGTGGAACCTAGAAAAACTGTACAGATTAACCGTTTTGCAAGGCATAAATAGAGCAACAGATGTAGACAACAATCGTATGGACAACAAGGGGGGAAAGCTCTTGGAGGGGTGGTGGTGGGAGGAGTTGAGAGATTGGGATTGGCATGTAAACATTTATATGTATAAAACAGATAACCAATGAGAAGCTGCTGTATAAAAATATAAAATAAAATTCAAAATTAAAAAGAAATAAAATTTAAAAAATAAAACAGAAAAAACAATTATTCCCTTCACATACATGTATTTATATGAATAAATTATTTCCATGCTTATATCTGTAAATACAAAAAAGAGGAATAAAATCTACCTTGAACCAAAAACGAAAAAGAGAAAAAAAAAAACAGAACCCACCAGTTACTCAGAGGAAAACCGTATCAGGGCACTTGCTCCAGTTGTAAACAATTCTGAAGTTGGTCAGTGGTGGGGAATCGTCTCCCATTCAGCCAGCAGCCCCCACACAACAAGCGTCCTCATTGCAAAGCTGGGGCACCGTGCTGAGGCATCTGTGAGTAAACGTGAGTTGAGCCCCAGGCCAGTTGCTGCTGAACTGTTCCCGCCCTTCCCAGGTAAAACACCTGAATATATACAAGGACTTGAAAGCCTAGAGGAAGGGCCATGGAGCCACACGAGTGACAGCATGCCAGCTGACTTGGTGCCTGCAGGCCAGCCAGGATGGTCCTGGCCCTGGGTGCTCTTCTGGAAGATTTCCATTTCCCTGCCTGAGATACCCATCCTGTCCCTGCCCCCACTGCTTTTTTCCTTCCTCACCTCTGCCCAGGGAGAAATTCCAGCAGCAGGTATGGGTGACACATCCTCTTCTTTAGCAGGTGGCAGCCTGGCAACTGCTGCAGAAAGTCCAGCAGAGCCCCACTCACACTGGGCCACCCACAAAGCCGTGGCCTCTCACTCCCTCCCACCAGCCCAGCCCCGAGACTGCTGACAGGGCAGAGAAAATGGCGTCAGGCACAGCTGCAGGGGCTTTTGCTGCCTGGAGTGGTATTTATATTGATCTCAACCCAGGCACACCTGGGGAGGGCTGGCCGGCATGGTAAGGCTGCCCAGGTAGCCAATCATCACCCCTCAGGGGCTCACAGTTGCAGAAAATGGAACTTGCTGAACCGGCCAGGTCCAAGGAACAGGTGTGGGCTCCTGAGAGTCAGGATAGACAAGGGGCTGCAGCTTTGGCTTGTTTTCTAATCATTTTATCTGACCCATGAGTGGGAGACAACTTCAAGAAAACCCTCTCCTAATGAGAGGAACCCAGGAGTCAGGGAGAGGAGGGGTGGGTGGTGGTTGGAGACAGAGGCCTGGTGCCCTGGGTGCAGTGGAAGTCTCTGGAAGACCAGGTGGAGGGAGGCCACACAGAGTGATGCCCAGGGTCACAGACCTGTCGGAGCTGCTGTTTGTTAGTTCAAGTCCTGCTCTGAGGTGCTCTGTGTCAGCTCTGAGCGACAGGTGAGCTGGGGGTGCTCTTCAATGAGGGCTATGTGCATGGTTCCTGTGTGCCCAGCCCTGCCACGGTACCTGCAAGGGTAGCTCTGTATCCTGGGAGGGGCCTGACCATGAGAGCCCCGTGGGCTGGGTTGGGGGTGGGGTACCTGCCCAGGAGAGCTCCATATCCTGGGATTGGCCTGACCACGAGAGCCCCATGGGCTGCTGGGGACCTGGTAAAGGATGTCAGGACAGTCAGTGAAGCCACTGAGGATATACCTCCAGTTGCTCCTGATTCCTACACCCTGCTGGTCATTCTACCAACCACCAGGACATGGTATTCTGTATTAGTCTTCAATGATGCCTTCTTTTGTATTCCATTAGTCCCAGAGTCACAAGAAATTTTGGCTTGTGAGTGGCAGGACTCAACATACAACTAAAACAATACTTCCGGGCCGTCTTGCCCCAAGGGTTCAAAAATTCCCACACCATCTTTGGGGAAAGCTTAGCTAAAGACCGAAAAGTTCTACCTCTGGAAAAGGAAACCCTCCTTCAATATGCAGACGACATTCTGATCGCCAGCCCTACTAAGGAGGCCTCTGAACTACCAAGCCAATAAAGGATAGAAGTTGTCCAAGAAAAAGCTCAAATATCACAGACTGCGGTGACCTGCCTGGGCTTCATTCTCACACAAGGTCAGAGAAGCCCATCCCAGGAAAGGGAAGAAACCATTTGCAGCCTTACCCCTTTCTAAAACTAGAAGACAGCTTAGGGGTTCCTGGGGAGGCCAGGGTTTGCTGCTTCTGGATCCCTAACTACAGTCTACTAGCTGGGCCTCTATATGAAACACTGAAAGGAAAAGATGATGATCCTTTTGAACAGAATCCAGGAGTGGCCTTTCAAGAATGGAAAGAGCAGTTAATTCAGACCCTTGCCCTGGAACTCCCTAATTGAGCTAAACCCTTTGACCTTTCCATTCCCGGTGAAAGGTGAATCGCCATTGGAGAATTAGTGCAAAAACTGGGACCACTTGAAATGGAACAACGCAAGAATGCCATCCAGGTAGGATAAACTACAGTCACCAAGGGGCTTGGCCCACTACCACATCTGGCCAAGATACTGGCGGTATCTAAAAACCTGGAAATCAGCAGCCCAAAAGGCCACCTCCCTCCTAAGGGAAAAGGACCCCACGTGGTGATCCTAATCACCAACCATGCCCTGAAGTTGCAGGGTTCGCTCCGTGGGCACACCGACCTCGAGTGAGGAGGCCCTCCAACTCCAACATCCAGAGAGATAACCGGGGGCAACAGGGCACCATGACGACTCGTGTGAACATCACTTGACCTGGAGTTTCTCTCATAAAACAACAATAGTGTGTCCCGAAGGAGTAGACTACTGCTTGCAGGACTTCCTGCACCCGGAGGGGAGCTAATAATCTTGGCGGGGGAACCGTATATCACACTGTCACCATAGAAAAGCCTACAGACACCGTGATGATGGTGGCCAATAAGACCGGCTGGACTCCTGTTTACTTCAAAAGGCTGTTGACTCAGTGGCCATCATGGTCCTTGATCACCACTGACCCTGGACTGTCTGGGAGTTGAGCGGGCAGGGCTCTGACACCTGGTGCTGTTTTTACGTTAATTCAGGGGCCTAATTGAAGAAAGAGCAGACTACTGGTCAGAGCATCTAGGCTGGCAGAAACGGTCAGCCTAAGGTGGCCGAACAAATGTGGGGCGGGGTGAAACCGGCCCCCACAGCGTCTCTGCACATCTCTTTCCTGGACCCTTAAAGGTCATTAGAATCTATAACACTTCCAATGCTGGTGCTCAGGCGGACGAGCAGGGAGGCAGGGGTCCTGGGGCCAATCAACGTCACCTGGAGGCTGCTGGGGAGAAGTTCTGACCCTCGTTCCCTGGTATGAGGGCTCCCAACTCAGCACTCAGCAGTTACAGAAGAAGGGTCTGCACCCTCAGCACTCCAAGAATGAGGAACGGGACAAAAGACAGAGGAGGGGTTTGTCCCCAGCAAAGCCCATTAAAAATCCCTGGGAGATAAAAATAGAATGTGGGCAATAAAGTCAAGTCTGACCTTTTTTATCCTTTGTGCTTTGTCTAATTTCACGTGCTCCTAGGGTCCCGCATGCAAAGGTTCCACACCCGGCACTTCAGACCAGATTTCCTGGTGCAGAATGGCTGGGTCGACACCTCAGATCCTGGGGCCCAGTGTAGACTCCGAGATATAGAGCCTGAGCTGCAGCCAACCCGGCCCTTGAGAGCTCCGCCCCCTCCCTCCCACTGACTCTGACAGGATCTCTACACAGCAGCCCAGCCCACAGCCCACGGGGTAGTGCATGCTCTCACCTCTCCATTCTCTGATCAAAATATAAAGTTTCCTTTGCTTGTGAACCAAACTCACTCTCGATCTGTTGGCCCCAATGACACTGGGCAGGGGGACCCTTGTTGGGGTCCACTCTGGAGGATCAGTAACAGAAATTGAGACTATTGTAACTTCAATGAACAGATGTGTGAGCCAAACTGTAGTTAACATAGAACAGTTTATAAGGCTCGGGTAAAATAAGATGTTTCTAACACTTCCATTTGATATTTCCATCACTTTATTATAAGCAAGTTCAGTGAAAAGGTTTGTCTTATTTGTCAGGTCAATATTAGAGAAATGAAGTGATTTCTTTCCAAGGATGTACATCTAATAATCTTGGTTAAAGCTTCAATCTTGTTTTAAATGCTTTTCCATTGAAAATGATACCTCTCTTTCAGCTCCCCCATTTCTGAGAAGTATAAAATCTTATAATTTATTATTACCAAAGGGGAAAGGTGGGAGGAGGGATAAATTAACAGTTTGGAATTAACACATACACACTGCTATGTATAAAATAGATCATCAACAAGGAACTACTGTATAGCACAGGGAACTACACTCAATATTGTGCAATAACCTATAAGGGGAAATAATCGGAAAAAGAACAGATATTTTTATTGACATCATCTATCAATGACAGTTAAAGTGTAACCTAAGGGAAGCCGGTGGTGAGTGCTTCTGACCCTGAAGACTTCAGTCATCTAAAGTTTGGACTCTGCCTACTTCCCAAGGCCCTTAATGAACATATGTGTAGCCGTAGCTTAAAAAACTCCCCAGTTTGGGTTTCGGGGAGACACTGATTTTGAAAAAGCCCTGGTGTTCTCCTTACATGAATGGGACTCTTCCTACTGCTAAAACATGTCTGTCACATCCAGAGGATGGTATACCGTCTGATCGGGAAGAGTTTGGAAAAGGCATCTCATCTCCTCATCTCCTGGTGCTCGGGTTCACCCCTCCAGCGTCTTTACTAACAGTCTCCCCACTTGGAGATGTCAACACTGTCAACATCCTGTTGCGTACAGTTTGGAATTTGTCCAGAGGATGAAGCGGAAGGATGAGGAACAATGAGAGACAAGTCCTAGGTGTTCAGACAGGCACATGTCACTCTAATTTCCAATCAGGAAGATGAATTGACCAAAGGCTAGGGTTGCCCATGGAAACAGTATAGGGCTTGAGGAAATCCCACTGCTTTGTGGCCAGTTCCCATAAACACAAGTTGAACAATGGAACTCAGGGGCAGTAAAATTCACGAAACTGCAGAGTTGAAAATATCTATCACTGAAAAATGTCTTGAGGAAAGTCAGAGAAAAGGATTGGCAAGCAAGGGAGAATGGCAGGAAAGGGATTTGAGGAGGTAGAAAGGACTTGCCATTAAGCACAAGAAAAGGGGCTGAACATTGCCGACATTGCAGTTGGCCAAAAAGGCTGTATGCGTTTTTTTCTGTATATATTCAAGAAAAGGGCATACACTTTTTTAGCCAACCAAACAGGTGGGCACTGGAAATCAATACTACAAAAGATATCACTTCGCATCAGTCAGAAGAGCCATCCTCATAAAGTGTAAACGCCAGAAATGCAGGACAGGGCAAGGAGAAGAGGGAGCCCTGTGAGGCTTATAGTGGAAATGTATATTGCCAACGGCCATTCTGGAGAAGTGTATTGTGTTTACTAAAGCATCTAAAAAATGAGCTACAGAGCATAGGGCACTTGCACTCATGGGCGTATATCTTGGGAAAAACAAAAATCGAGAGGACACAGGCACCCCAATGTTTACTGCCTCTCTGTTTAAAAGATCCTCGACTAGGATATAACTTAAATGTCTCTGGAGGGAAAAAATGGATAGAGATGTGGTACTTATGTAGAGTGGAATATTACTCAGCCTGGAAATCAATGAAATATGGCCAGTTGTAACAACTCCGGAGGAGTTATGTATGATCATTCTAAGTGACATAAATATGTAGAAAACACACATAAGGCTGCTAAACGGGAAAGGTGGGGAGGGGTGAGGCATCATCCAGGAGGTTGAAATTAGCAAAGATACCATTCCAAATACCAAACTGATAATCAACAAGGCCTACACGGTAGCTAAAAGAACTGCACTCAGCACACTCAAGTCACCGGAAAAGAATATCTATGACTGGTAAGAATCTGAAAAAGAAATTATTGATGTCTCTCTGTACGTGAATCAAGTGGATGTACAGCAGCAAGAAACAGAGCTTTGAAAATCAGCTGTAAACAACATAGTAATAAATTGAAAAAAATAAACGACAGAGAGACAGAGAAAACCTCTTACAACTTTTCCTCAGGGATGGTGATGCAACATGGATTGAACACATCTAGACCCACAGCAGGATGAGACATAAGGCTGGAAACTGTTCGCGCTAAGAGAAATGTGAGGTTGGGTGAGGAAATGCACACCCTTTAAAGTAATACTACCTGGTACCCATTCAATGGGTCCCAAATCTGCAGGTTCAAGGAATCTTCCTACAGCTAAAACATGCATGGAAAACCCAGAGGACTGTACACCATGTGATCGGGAGATGTGTCTAAAATGCACCTCATTTATCCTCTCCTGGTGCTCCTGTTCATCATTCCAGCCACGTTACTTAGAATCTCCCCACTTAGAGAATCAGCACATTTAAACTTCTGTTTCACACATTTTGCAAATTGTGAGGAGGATGAACGGGAACAGGGGGAACCAATGAGAGAATAGTTGTAGGGGTTTGGACGGGCACATGTCACTCTAATTTCCCATTAAGAATAAGAATTAAAAAAAGGCTCAGCCCGCCTCGCCGGAGCCAAAATAGGGCCTGAAGCAATCCTGCGGTTTTGAGGCCAGCTCACAAAAGAGCAACTTAAAAAATGGAGCTCAGGGTCACTGCAATTCACAAACCTGCAGAGTTATAAATGAAAACTAACGTCCAAAAATATGTTGAGGTAAGGCAAAGAAGAGGATCTGAATGCAAGACAGAATTGCAAGAAACAGATTTCAAGAGATAGATTGGACTCGCCTTTAAAGCACATGAAAAGCGGCAGAATTTCGACAATGATGCAGTTGGCCCAAAAGGGAGTATGCGTTTTTTCCTGAATATATCCAGGAAAAAACGCATACGCACTTTATGGGCAACCAAGCAAGCAAGCAATGCAAATGTGCACAACAAAGAAGTCTCATTTCCCACCGGTCAAATGGGCCATCCGAAAAAATTGTAAACACCAGAAATGCAGGACAGGCCATGGAGAACAGGGAGCCTTTATACGCTGATGGACAGTGTGTGAACTGCCGAGAGCCACTCTGGAGAAGTGTATGGTGGTTCCTAAATCATCTAAAAAACAGAGCGACAGAGCATAGGGCACTTCCAATCACGGGAGTATATCTAGGGAAGTCTAAAAATCAACAAGACACAAGCACACCACAGTTTAGGGCTACTCTGTTTACAAGAACCTCAACTTCAGTACACCTTAAATATCCCAGGAAAGAGAACAATGGATAAAGAAAATGTGGTACTTATGTACAATGGAATATCTCTTCACCATGAAATCAATGTAATAAGGCTAGTAGAAGGATAAAGAGTGGATTTAGGTCCGATAATACTACTTGAAATAAGTCAAACAGAAAAAGAAACATATCATAAGATATCACTTATAGAGGGAGGATAAATATGGCTGCACAAAAAATGAATTACAAAACAGAACAGTGTCTCACATTTAGAAAACACACTTATGTCAGCTTAAGGGGAAAGGAGAGGTGGGGTGATGCATAAAACCAAAGTTTGAAATTAGCACAGATACCGTTCAATAAACCAAATAGGTATCAGACAAGATCTACACCTCGCTCAATGAACTGGCCTCAACACACCCTATACACCACAGAGAAATATATCTGAGTAATAAGAATCTTAAAACCCATGTATTGACATATCTCTATAAGGGAATCAAGTGTGCGCAGAGCGGCACAAACACAGCAGTGAAAATGAGCTAAACCCCATTATAGAAATAAATTTTAAAACCAAAACACAGAAACAATGAAAGAGAGAAAAATTCTTACAAAATTCGCTCAGGGGCTGTGATGCAACCTGGAATGACCACATATAAACCCACAGCTTGATAAGACATAAGGCTGGACACTTGGGGCTGAAAGGATTGGTGAGCTTTGGTGAGCAACTGCCGAAAGTTTAATGCAATACTTCATGCTACTTATTCCAAGGGTCCCAACACTCCAAGTTGAAGGGAATCTTCCTACAGCTAAACCATGCATGGGAAATCCAGCAGATGGTATACAATATGATCGGGAAAGGTTTCTAAAATGCACCTCATTTTCCTCTCCTGGGGCTCCGGATCAACATTCCAGCCACTTTACTAACAACATCTCCACATGGAGAGTCAATGCCTTTAAGTTCCAGTATCGCACAGTCTGCAGTTAGTGCGGAGGATGAATGGGAATAGGGGGAACCAGTGAGAAAATAGCTGTAGCGGTTTCAATGGGCACATGTCACTCTAATTTCAAATGAGGAAGAAGAATTAACCAAAGGCAGAGCAAGGCGCCCCAGAAGAAGAATAGGGCCTGAAGAAATCCTGTGGATATGAGGCAAGATCACAAAAATAAGAGCTGAAAAATGGAGCTAAGGGCCACTGCAATTCAAAAACCTGCAGAGTTATAAAGGCCAACTATTTTCCAAAAGTATATTGAGGTAAGGCTATGAAGAGGCACTGAGAGCAGGGTAGAATTGCAGGAAACCGAATTCAGGAGGTAGACTGGAATTGCATGTAAAGCATAGGAAAAGAGGCAGAACGTCCACAATGATGCACTTGGCCAAAAAGGGAGTATGCGTTTTTTCCTGAATATATTCAGGAAAAAACGCATACGCACTTTTTGGCCAACCAAGCAAGCTTGCAAAGGAAATCTGCACTACAATGAAGTCTCACTGCCCCCCGGTCCAAAGGGCCATCTGAAAAAATTGTAAAATCCAGAAAGGCAGGACAGGCCAAGGAGAATAGGGAGCCTTGTTATGCTGATGGGCGGGATGTAAATTGCCAACAGCCACTCTGGAGAAGTGTATGGTGTTTCCTGAAACATCTAAAAAACAAAGCAACAGAGCCTCGGACACTTCCACTTATGGTCCTATAGCTTAGGGAAATTAAAATCAAAAAGACACAGCCACCACAAAGTTTGGGCCGGCCATGTTTACAAGAACCTCGTTTATGGTAAAATTTCAATATCACAGGAAGCGAAAAATGGATAAAGAAGTTGTGGTACTTACGTACAATGCAATATCACTCAGCAATGAAATCTATGTCATCAGGCCCGTAGCAGCATAATGAATGGATTCAGGTACGATGATTCTAAGTGAAATAAGTCACACAGAAAAAGAAACATCATAATGTATCACTCATACACGGAATGTAAACTTGGCTACACAGGAACTGAATTACAAAACAGAAAAGGGTCTCAAATGCAGAAAACCAACTTATGCTTGCTTAAGGGGAAAGGTGAGTTGGGGTGCTGCATAAAACCAGAGATTGAAATTAGCACAGATACCGTTCCATAAGCCAGATATGTAATAGACAAGAGCTACTCCTTGCTCAACGAAGTGGACTCAACACCCCATATTAAAAGCCTAAGAATATACCTGACTAGTAAGAATTTTAAAACCTATGGATTTATATGTCTCCGAAAGAGAATCAAATGTGTGTATAGTGGCATAAACGCAGCAGTGATAGGATGGGTGAGGTTTGGTGAGCAAATGCAGACTCTTTGAAGTCATATTGCATGGTACCCATTCCATAGGTCTCAACTCTCCAGGTTTACGGGATTCTTCCTTCAGCTAAAACATGCATGTGGAACCCAGAGTATGATCCACTGTGTGATCGGGAAACGTGTTCAAATGTGTCTCAGTTTTCGTCCCCTGGTACTCGGGTGCAACATTCCAGACGCTTTACTAACACTCTCCCCACTTGGAGAGTCAGTGCCTTTAACCTCCTGTTTGGCCCAGTTTGCAATTTCTGCGGAAGATGAACAG